>NC_073642.1:43962500-44627500 GCF_029407905.1 Bubalus kerabau
ATATATTGGACCTTATGAAATATTAAGTAACTTAATACGCCACTCTACAGAAAGTCATCTAAATTTTTACAGGTAACAACCCATTACCTGTTTTAACTAATAATTAAGATATTACATATATGTGTATGTGTGTATATATGTATATACACATTTTTAAGAATTGGACATTACCTTTTCTGATAGAGTCATATTAGAATGAAAGGCTTGCTTCTCTTATTGATAATTGTGCATTGATTACAGTACATTATTTTTCTCTAAAATGCAATATAATAGATTCCTTAAATACTCTTTTCCTGAAAGAAGAGATTTTCAGTTGAAAGGAATGGTCATAAAACTCTCAGCATTTTTATGTCTATATAATGCAGGGAGCCTCAGAAGAATGTAAATGCTTAAGTAAAGCAGGAGAAAGTCGTGTAAGCCTTTCCCCCCTTTTGCCGTAACTGCCAGGAAACCTGGACCCCTGTCATCAGCTCATCTCGGGTGCCTGCTAACGTCTAACCTGTGCTCCTGAGGGCCTCACTTGTGTTTTCATCTCTAATTGGGTTTGGTTCGTAAGCTGTATCATATCCTTCTAGAATTTGGTAGAATACCAGCTCTATATAAATGGAGTAAAGCTGAAAAATATATATTAACTTTACTAAGATTTCATAGCTAATTTACGGTTTCCTATAATCGTCATGCATGATTGAATTAATGACAATCCTGTAACTAAAACACTAATGACGTTTGTTTTTAACATTTCCTTTAGAATATAATTATGGAGGTTGTAGAGTGAGTTAAGCCTTAGACCTTATGTCTTTCTTTCCTTCCGCTTCTATGACTCTGAGATAAATTTTTTTGTTGTTGTTCTTATGAAGAACTTGAAAAAGTTTTCTCTGTCTGCCTGCAATTTTCTAAAAGTGGAAGTTAATGTTCTAAGATGTATGTACCCATTGCTTTATGTATATAGCTCAAAAACATAAAAAGCAAACTAATATTAAATTTCAACATACTTGTTATCCTGCATTCCGGTTGACTGTAGAGAACCTCTAGTCATGTCTATCTGTTTTTGATGCCTCTACAGAATAACTGCCCAGCATCCTCTGCCCAACCAATCAGAATGTAGGAAAATCTACAGATATGACGGAATCTACTGTGAATCTACCTACCAGAAGTATGTTGAAATCTTTGTGAGTCTTCCTTCTGGCTCGTGCATCAGTGCTTGTGGTTGCCAGCTATTCAAAAATATCCTTGTATTGAAACCTTATAGTTCTCTAATTTAGTGGGGAAAAACAAACCAAACAAAACAAAAACAACCAAAAATTTTTGCCTCTGAAATCAAGACAGAAAAAAATGTTTATTCTTCTGAAATTGTGGTCTAAAAGTTCTTTTTTTAAATGACTATATTAAAGCTCTTAGGTAAGCTTCTTTATATTGCAATAAACAAGTACTTATATGCAAGAAAATCTCGGCAAAATACATTGCACAGGTGCTACGCATCTTAGGGATTTGAAAGGTGTGTTATGTATAAATTAGCTGTCACTTTTTTTCAATCCTGTAATGGAATGATGAGTTGTAATTTGCATAATCCTTTAAGAAGTCAAATTATACTGTCATGTAGCAGACTTAACATGCTAGCTAAGATTTCAGAGCTTTGCAGCTAATTACTATGTACCTTACAGGACAGTTAAATTGAAGTTGAGTCCTCTGCCTTTGCTGCCATTTGCTTTGTCCATTACTTAACAGAATCTGCATGGTTGGTAACAAGGGGTTGTTACTATTGCTGAAGTAAACACTCTGCTCTGGGGAGGAAAGGCATTTTAATGTATCTTAGCTTGACTGGTAAGCCTTTTGTGGTTTTGTTTGTCTAACACAATAGTCTAAATTGGTGTCTTCCCAAAACTGAAAAAAAAAAGCTTTCCAGAAAAGTTATGGAATATTGATAGAAGCAACATTAACTTTTAATTAATCAAATCTCCCTATAGAAAATGTAAAGTAAGGTAAACACAATTTCACTGAAGGCATTAGCCTTTCTGGATATACTTTGCAAATCTACTTTGGTGTGTTTCTGTCTTCAGACTCTTCTTTTGCAGTAGAGTTTTATTACTGAAAAAAGTACACTTTTTCCTTAAACCTCCTATCTGAATACAAGCTGGTGAGTTCTGCTTTTATTTCCTTCTTCAGTTGGTTGTGGAGTGCTTTTTTTTTTTTCATGGTTTCCATTTTATAAAAGATCAAGAAATCCTGGAGCCTGTGGAGGCTGCTCTCTGAAGTGGACAAGAAGTAGATACTGGATGGCACTGGGACTCTTTCTTGTATCTTTGCAACTTTTCTCTGGCTTTATTTCTTGATATTCTTTTGCCTAAATAGTGTTATTATCTTCATCAGAATTAGTGTAATTATAATGTAGAATTGTTTCTGATGGTATTTTTTTTGGAAAATTCTGATTATCTGTGAGTCATAATTACTGAGGCTCTTGGTAGTCGGGTTTCTGTAATTTGTTAAGTGATTTTGTGGCTCTGTTGTGATCTGTGGCTGCTTCAGAGAAAGCCTTTTGCTGTAGAAGAAGGGGGTCCTTTAAGGACCATATAAAGCAGCAGTTGATTGTTGACCATTCAGCCAACTGTTGTTCATTTTAATTAGGCCAGCGTCACGTGTCTAACATTCCTATCTGCTTAGAAGCTGAGGTTTATCAGTTCAAACTCGCGAGAGTGTGGATGGGGTCTCCGGGAATTCAGTCTGTAGCCAGGCTTCTCTTCGAACTGGAGGTGTCATCTGAAGGGCTTGCTCTTTTAAGAATTGGTGTTATTTGTAGTCAAGGTAGACACAGTAGGCAGCACAGCTGTGACTGCCAGGGAAAGTCACTAGGGGGATATTCATAACAAGGAAATATTGGCAAATAAATGATGAAGAAGGGGAGGAAATCCCCAAGATGTTAAATTGGAGCATTGTCACTGAGATGATTAATGGTGCTGTGTATTTTAGTGAAGATATTTATCTGGATTGTCTTGAAAGTATAGTGTACATTTAATAGCACCTATAAAAAGGAATGTGGTGCATGAGCACACTGAAGAGAAAAGGCCATGGATCCTGACCTTATTTTCCTGAGTGAGTATTTTCTCCAATTAAACCTTTGGCTTCTGGTTATTGGAAAGCTGATGTTAATGTATATTATATATGGGAGTATGTATATTCTATATAATATATTTAATTTTATCAGCATTTATATAGGTTCCCTCCCTAGAGGATTGGAAATGTTTTGTGAAAAAGATAGGTGTCTTGTCAACACTTTTTAGGGGTGAACATTATCAGTAAAAGGGAAATGCTGCCCACTCAGATTTGCTTAGTCATCCTAGGTAGATAGGCCGGGCTGGCCATAAGGCCACAGAGGGTAAAGGGCCAGAGTTTCAACACTGACGGCTTTAGTACAATTATAAAAAAACATTCCGTGAATTTCTGGTGAAGGAGTGTCTGTCTTAAAAGACCCTCTAGCTTTCCATGTTGAGCCATGAATATACTGATTCTGTGTAATGAATGATCACTTGCCTTGAGGGATATTTTAACAAAGTTGGTAGATTCAGATTCACCTTTGGGCAGTCACTAAACCTTCTTGGGCCTCAGAAATTACTACTAGTCACATGGCTAGACACAGACAAGAGACATTTCATCCTATCTTCAGTGAGCTTAGCATCCAGTAGAACACTTTTTCTCAATTTGGGGGTTCTACTGAAATAGTGGCATTATGAATCCAATTTAATGGATCAAGGTCAGATATTTAAAAAGGAAATAGAAGAGAATAGAACATTTTGTACATTGCATATAGGAAGAGTGTGTTTTATCTTGTGAAGCTTCTGGGTTGGTTTTTGTGTGTGTGTGTACCTAAACTCACATATTATGTGTACATGTGTATGTGTACCTAAACTCATATATATGTACATAGGGGGCATTATGCCCTGGAGGAAGGCATGGCAACCCACTCCAGTATTCTTGCCTGGAGAACCCCACGGACAGAGGAGCCTGGCGAGCTGCAGTCCATGGGGTTGCAAAGAGTCGGACACGACCGAGCGACTAACCACAGCACACAGGGTGCGTTGTGAGGTACAGTGCGTTCACCACTGTGTGTTTTATATCCAGAATCAGTGTAGCAGTTGGTCAGTAAACATGTAAGCACGATAATGTGTGGGTGTTAAGTCAGTAAGTGTTCAAGGTACAGTGGCTTATAAAGCAATGGTCAGTCTGTGAAAACCGTTCAGGAATGAAAAGGCTCCACTGTCTGGTTTTGCATATTTAGGATGTGCCAGAGCCAGCTTGGATGGGCTCACAAGAGCCGACTGTATGCTTATCTTTCCAACTCTGTGACCCCTGACTTCATGTTGGTAACATGAAATTGGGGAAATTATTTGTGCTATAAAACCTCGGGAAATGCTGCATATCAGATGCTTTCCTATACTCATCTAATTGTTAAATACTTACCAGCATGTATCACTTAAGAGGAGTGATATTCTTTCCAACTGTAATTCTATGGCTTCATAATTATTGTGAATTATTTTACATTTTAAAACATTTTGTATGTTGCACTTAGGTGTTAGTGGGAATTATTAATATTAAGATAAATAATTCATTTTAATAATATTGAAAGTTTAAAGTACATAGAAATATGAAACCTGTAATTAATTCAAAATGTCCATAATTTATGATTTCAAAATAATTGTAGTTATTCTAGCTTCTTAAATGATTATGACCTGGACAGTTTAAGACTTAAGATAGTAATTGGTGATGTTAAATATTTTGGCGAAGGGTAGGAATACAGTGTTTTCGTAAACACTAGCCACATTGTAAATACTTTTCAAATTTCATTGCTTTATGTTAAACTGTCATTTTGCTAAGTACTGTGAGCTTTTAGGTCCCAGATCTGTCTCCCCGTTTTCAGCTCTTTATATCATTTACAATTGTATTTCTGGATTTTAGAGTCCATTTATAAAGTGGTAGATATGATTGGGAGTTGACACAGTTGCTTCTAATTAGAACAGTTTTTGTTTTCTACTTTCAATCATAAAAGTACAATGGAGAGTCGGAAAAAAAAATACATCCCTCTCCATAATAACTATGATGACTTTAAAATTTATTTTTAAAGAAAGACAAGAAAATATTTGAGTCAGGGGAAAAGAAACTTTCATGGACATGCGATAGAATTGTGGCAATAAATTCATCAGATCACCTGTGTTTGTGTGGTTGTCAGGAAAGGTAACTAGGTAGAAAAGCGTCAGCTGACAAAGACCTTTAGGACCTTAAAGTTTGTGGTGATTTGTCTACCTAGTTAGACACTACCATAGAGGATTTGAGGAAGACTAGGCATCCTTAAATGACTGTTGCTGAACACAGCTTTAAGAATGAGTCTGGGGAGTCTGGAACTTAAGTTACTACCATTTATTGAGCCTTTGCTGTATACCATTTTGATAGGCATTGCTGTACTATTTTAATCAAAGGAGTTTAAGTCAGGGTTCCTAGTCTCATAGTGCAGCCACGATTGAGAAGGTATTTGTAATTTACTAGATAGGTATCTTCCCTGGTGGCTCAGAGGGTAAAGAGTCTGCCTGCAATGCCGGAGACCAGGGTTCAATCCCTGGGTCGGGAAGATCCCCTGGAGAAGGGAATGGCAAACACTCCCTTATTTCTGCCTGAAGAATTTCATGGACAGAGCAGCCTGGCAGGCTACAGTCTATGGGGTCACAACTTAGCGACTAACACACAGACAGGTGTCATCTAAGGATAAGGGAACACTGGCAAATTTGGGGGGGTTTGTTTCCTACCTTCTCCATCTCAAGCCCATCTTTCTGCTCTGTGAAATTCACTCCACCTGGATACCTGGGTAGTGTTTCATGCTTTGGACTTTCCCCAAAGAGATGGGGCATGCATTTTTGTCTGTCCCTCTCACTGCAGATTAGGTGTTGTTAACTGATACTGTTACTCTTCTCAGGGCCATTCGAATTTTAACAAGCAACTCCGAGTAAAGAACTCAAGCTAAAAATGGTCTTATCCAACAGAATAATTTCAGACACCCCTGTCAGGGATTGGAGAAATTAATATGGGCCTGGAAGAGTAGGGGGTGATTTTTTTCTCTTTCTTGAAAAGAACAAATTCAGAAAGAGGGTGTTCTCCTACTGAGGACTCAAGGCTGGCTTTGGCCAAGAAGTAGGGGTTTGGAATGGGAAGATTTCAGATTCAGAAGAGGGAAGGAATTAACAGGATCCAGGAATAAGAGTTAGGAGAATGAATGAAGACAGAAGAAATTCACCAGTCTTCATCAACTGTATTGTGCCAGACAGTGCCAAACCACTTGCACGTGTCCTCCCAATTAAGGAGAACAAGACAGGTGCCTTGTCAGGCAGTCTGCTGGGGGAGAGATGGTCACCAGTGCTGGAGGGGAGGGAAAGGTCAAGGAGGTTCCAGTGGCAGCAGCAAGTTCTTTTACTGGTTATTTCACCTGACTGATAGATTGCTATTAAACTGGCACCCCTCCCCCACCTCACACACATTAGAATAATATATGCCAGTGGTGTTTGAATCAGTAAATACAAAAGAATTGAGAAAAGAGAAATATACAGTAAACTTCATAAAGAGCTCTAATAGAATCTGCATGTTAAACAGACATTGAACTTTGTAGCAAGAACAGCTTCAATAGCCAAATGAATTCTAATTTCCACATCATGCCTTTCAGACCTCAGCATGGTTTCTGGTGGTTTCTCCCAGTTAATTTTAGCATCACACCAATGATTTTGCCTGCAAATGACTTGAAGTGGCATATCTTGGTAATGTGGATGGCATGAACGTATATTATTCAGGGCTAATACCAAACTAGCTTAGAAGGAACTAATTTATTCATTTAACAAAGTGTATTTTGATTGCCACCCACAAGTCAGGTGCTGTTTTACACAAACTGACTTAGTCAAAAGTGTCTAAGAAAAGCTCTGCCCTCCAAAAGCGTGAAAGACTGAGAGGTGAATAAGTAATTGGGGTTCCCTGTGAGAGGTGCTTCTAGTGAGGTGAATGTAAACAACGGGAGTGGCACCAAGAAAGAGTTTTTTGTTTTTTTTTAATTTATTTTAATTGGAGGACAGTCACTTTCCAACACTGTGGTGGCCCCAGGCACACACTGACATGGATCAGCCACAGGTGCACATACACCTCCCCCATCCCAAACCCCCCTCCCGCCTCCCTCCCCACCCCATCCCTCTGTGTTGTCCCAGAGCACCGGCTTTGAGTCCCCCGCTTCATGCATCGAAACTTGCACTGGTAGTCTATTTTACATATGGTAATATACATGTTTCAGTGTTATTCTTTCAAATCATCCCACCCTCGCCTCCTCCCACAGAGTCCAATAGTCTGTTCTTTACATCTGTGTCTCTTTTGTGCCTCGCATCTAGGATAGTTGTTACTGTCTTGATTTATTTATTTATTTTTATTTATTTATTATTATTTTTTTAATTTTATTTTATTTTTGAACTTTACATAATTGTATTAGTTTTGCCAAATATCAAAATGAATTATTTTTAATAATCAAGATGGGCTCTGGAGTCTTGATGGTGGAGGAGATAGCTGATTTGGGGGAGAGATGCTTGAGGTAGTGATTTGGGCCCAAAGATGGGTATTTATGGTGTTGGTGTTTAGTTGCTAAAGTTGTGTCGGACTCTTTGAGACCCCAGTGTAGCAAATCACAAATAGCACTTGTGAGGAGTGGAGGGCTGGGGAAGAAGGACAGTTGAAGTTGGAGAAGGAGGGGTGGCAAAGGCATCAGGTAGACTGCTTCCCCTGTGGGGTCCTGGACAGGTTTTCAGGAGGGGCAAGGGTAGAACAGACAGTCTGTTAGAGCGAGTAGCTCTGGAAGCAACTTAGACCCGGGGCAGGAAACCTGCCATGGGAGTGGCCCACAGCCTCAGCACCTCCTCTGTTTAGAAAGTTACTTAGTGTGCTTTGCAGGAAGAATGTGCAGTCATCCCATGTTTGTTAGTTTGAACTTATTTTCTATTTATAAACATCTTGGAGGACTCTCCCAATGTGCAATCCAGTTCAGGACCAGTCCACGAATTGACTGCTTTTCTTGGCTTGAGGTACTCCGTATTTGCCTTTCTCCTCACAGGCCACTTGTAATTGAAGATAAAGGAATGCCAGAGAGTAAAAATGGACAGGCACAGGAGGCGTGATTTAAAATGAAAGAATATTAATTGGCTTCACCGGAGTGTATATTTTCATTATGAGAGAAGTGACTGCCTAGATTTTTAAAAAATAATTGGTTACTGACACACCTGCAGTATGTATGAGAACTCTAGAAACTTGAGAACAGAAAGTAAAGGTCAAGTTAAAGGAAAAGAGCGACAATGAGCCTTTTGTAGGCATGCTGTTCAAGTACAGTGTTCAAAATCGCTAACACGTGGTTTCAGAGAGGGACAGAGACCAATGTTCTTGTGCACAGATTTAAAAAATAATAGAGCAAACTTATGCTTATACATAAACTGTGGATTTAATAAATTCTCTTCACCTTAAGAACAGCTTGTGCTGTGTGTTGAGTCTGTAAATGTGTCTTTAGTGAATTTTTGGACTTAGTTTATGCCGTAGAATAGAAGAATTATGCCTTAGTCTAATTAGGTCCACTAGTTCATGCAATAATATTTAATCATTACTGGAGGAAATGTATCTGAGTTTGATCTAGCCCTATGGTTATCTGTTAGATGTAGGACAGTGGCTAAGTTACTTTTTAAGCTTCTGTTGTCTTATCTCTAAAATGGAGACAAAAATATTTATTTCACAGTTGGTTTTGAGGATCAATGTGATGATAAAGATAGTTATAATGTTTTACCAGATGCTGATTTCTGGCAGTGGGCTAATAGCTTAACATACATTTTTAAGTGTTTACAATAAACACAGGCACTGTGTGTGATTATTACCACCATTTTACAGTTAACAGCGGCTTATAGAATAGCTTACTTAAGAAGGTAGGATATAGTGGGATTGGATCAGCATCACTAAACTATGGCCACACCTGTTCCCTTTTCCTGCTGCCTGTTTTTGTAAATAAAGTTTTATTAGAACACTGCTATGCCTAACCACTTAAGCATTATCTATAGCTGTTTTTGTGCTATAATGGCACAGTTGAATACTGGTTATGGAGACCATATGGGATACAAAACCTCAAATGTTTCCTTTTTGTGGCTCTTTACAGAAAAAGTTTGGTGGTGGTGGTTTAGTCCCTAAGTTGTGTCTGACTCTTGCCATCCCGTGGACTATAGCCCACCAGGCTCCTCTGTCCATGGGATTTCCCAGACAAGAATACTGGAGTGGGTTGCTGACCCCTGCATTAGACCTCAGTCTGTCTGACTTCAGAATGTAAGGTCTAAGCTACAAAAACACTTACTGTAGTTTTTGGCATATAGTAAAAACTCACTAAATGAGCTGTACTGTTACTCATCTAACTTAGGGTACGACTATTTACCACCCTGAGCTCTTGTTTGCAAAATGGAAATAGTCATTCAGCCTCCAGCCAGATAAACAATTATGACTGTGGAAATGTTAAGGAATTGAAAGGTCCTAAAGGAACATATCCTTTAGCATATATATAACTTTAACATACACATTGACTTGTATGTTAAATTTGTTGTTTATTACTGTGTGTTACATAAATAAATGCAAGGATTTTCACTTTCATAGCATTCAGAATACAGTATTCCATTATAAGGAGTGCTTGTGAACTTTAGTGGATATTCAGGATCACTGTTAATTTCCTACACCAGAAAATTTCATATGCTTAGGAAAATTTATATTTTCTTTAATTTCCAATGAAAAAGACATTAAAATATTGTGGAAATGTCACTTAGTAAGTATTATGATCTGTGTTGAAAGTATGCATAAGCTTACAGCAGAAAAATGCAACAGGATTTTTTAAATCCACTTAAATGAGAAGGTATGTAGTTAGCATGCTTCTTTAGTAGTCTTTCCAGCAATAGAGAGAAGAGATTATGGTTTCAGTGTTACTCAGAAATTTTATTTCCATGTATTTGTCTAGTGACTCAGGGAATTCCCTGTCCTCTGTTCAGTGATGACCTTGGATTTGTGTTACTTTGGACCTTATTGAGTATACTGTGGAAGGCTATAAACTTGTGTTGGGGGGAATATTCTTGAAATTATATTTCTTTAAGCCCATGGCTCTGGGTTGGTGGACTCAGGGGAGACAATTCCTAGACTACTTATTGTTTTCTCTTGGAAAGGCTCTTTTTGAATAGAGATGTAACACATTTCATTGCAGAACTTATAGAAAATATATATAAACCTAAAGAAAAAAAATATCATTTGTACATGCACCACCCATGGACAGCCACTATTAACAATTTGGTGATTATCCTCATATGTATTTGTGTATATATGCATGTCATCTTCGATAGATGTATGTCCATGAATATAGGTTTTCCTTGTGAATCTATCCACAGGTTGCCCTAGCTAGGAAATATCTAGGGCCAAGTATTCTAACTTGTACACAAGCAACTTATTTAAAGGAAGTTGGAAACTATACAGTCAATTTCCATATAGAAACTACTCTCTGCAGAAATTTTGCTTTCTTACACTATATATATATATATATATATATAATCTTTTCTGTTGTGGTTTGTGTTTCCTTTTTGAACTTTTATTACTTTCTTGTGTGGGGAATTTAAATTCTTTTGTTAGAAAAAAACAAGAACTCCAGCAAGCACTAGTGATAAAATTTTTGGCAGAAAAATCCTTCTCTATCCTGCCAATAATTTAATCTAGAGAGTCCATCATAGAAAGGTAGAAAGTTGTAGAATGAAGCTAATTGTGAGAAGGGTATGGTGGACTTGAAACATACAGCTTTTTAGGTCAGAATATGTACATGTGTGAGAAGTTAAGAAGTAACCGTTATGTGATTAGATAAAGCCTTTTGGCTGCTTTACAAACTCATTTTCTCACATGCCACGTCTGCTGCATCATTCCTTACGTTGCTTAAAAAGAGAATTCTACTTACTGTGTTCAGCATTGAGATGTTTTCTTCTAGTTCTCAAAGCAGAGAGAAGTCTGGTTTCTGGGACGATTTTCAATGACCAGAGTGTAAAAAAAGTATTCTTGAGTGATTTTCCGTTGGCAAACCTGAGACCTTTGTGATTCATGTATCCAATCAGGATTCTTTGAAACTGAGTGCTTGATATTTATGCAATTTAAATAGACTATCATTGTATCTTATTTAAAACCTAATTTCCCTTCCCTACCTTCAGTTCAGCTGTAAAGACTGCCTGCAATAAATACAGTAGTATTTATATAGAAGATTTTATATTAATATATAGTGATATATTAATATATCACTCTTTGCTTTGACTCCTAAGAAACCGATGATGAAAGATCTGTTGCTTTCTCTAGCAGTTCTCATAACTTGCATTTCAACCAACATAAGCTCCCAGAAGAGCCTCATTTCTTTGACTGCTGTCTGTCAGGGGTGCTCAGAGTGAATCACAGCCAGTCGCATGCCTTGGCCTTGCAGCCAGTAGAGGTACACAATCTTTTTGAGTCTTTGCTTTGCTTCTGTTCTGCAACTACACTAACGAAACTGTTTTAGGAGTGAAATTGAGTTGGCCTGACTCTGCTGGGCACAGTCTCCCAAGCCTTTAGACACCAGCTGGATCTCCTGGTGAAGAACTACATTTGCAGGGCAGGATTCCCCAGCCATCAGAAAGCAGAAAATTCCTATGAGAGCTTTTGTAAGACAAAATGATGTAAAGCCAAGCAGCAGTTACCTTAGGACCCATTTTGTTAACAGATACACAAAATGAATGGAGATGAAGACAGATGCTCACACACACAGTTCAGAGCTACGAGGGCTTGATGCCGAGATGCTGAGCGTAGTTCCTGGGGAAGGAGGCTGGTGGTGCCTCTCGCTGCTCACACCGTGTGCTGCCTGTAACGGCTCACTGCAAAGCAAACACTGACGGCTATTTTTGCTTTTGCCTTTTCCCCTAAATGTGAAAGTCCTCTTCTGATTTCTTTCAGTTATTAAAACAGGTACAAATGTAGTCTTTCATAAAAGCAAGGTGGTATAAAGGAAATTTCAGAAAAGCGAGGAATATCTGTAACAGCAGGCCCGTCTTTGCTCACTTCCAGGGAGGCAGCGTGCTTTTCTAGGGACTGCCTCACTACTTGATGGCTTGCAAGGGGCACATAAGCAGCAGCTCTAATTCTCAGCCCCTGGAGAAATTCATCACCTGGCCTACGTCTTGAATTAATATCAGGGAAAGCAGCGGTGGTCATGTCACCATGTTTTTAAAGAGCAGAGGTTTGGAGACACATCCAGTGGGGATAAAGGTGGAGAGTAGGGGGAATTGCTGAGTTCTTGATGATCTATAAATTCATCTGATAGCAAGACTGTTTACCCCCTTCTCTGAATGCTGCTTGCCCAGAGCTAGTAACAATTTATATGGGGCTGGTAGGAATAAAGAATGCTATTTTTGTTTTTAATTTATCGCACTTGTGAAATGCCTTTGGGAAGGGAAGACGAAACTGAAATTATGGGCCAGCAGATTTTAAGTAGTGTATTTTTTTTTTTAAATAAGGATTTAGTGACAGATTTGGTTCACTTGCCCCACAAATACCTTTATTGGCTTTGTTCAGGAGAAACTTGAAGGACACAAATGATTGCTGTGGTATGGTGTGTCCTCAAGAATCGAGGTTCTGTGACATAGACAATACAGCTGCATTTATTCTGCAATCAAAGGGGATACTCACGGATGCTGAGGCCTTTCCTTATGAGGCTAAATTGATCCTTCTAGGGACAACAGAAGTTTTAACTCTTGATAGTGAAGTTAGGTTCCATTTTCACCATTCCTGCCTCTATGTTGGCTGGCTTTCCATATGCAGTAACATAGATGCAGTAACTGATCTGATATCAGAAGGAAATGGAGGGACAGATTCCAACTGTGGTGTTCTGTGGTCTTTAGGCATTGTGGTAACTGACCCGAACAACCATTTTTGAAATAAGTAAGTAGTGTACTCATTTTCCATCAAGAAAATAAAGGCCCAGAGGTGGTAGGCCAGTTGCTCAGTTTACACAGATGGTAAGGTTCAGTCTGGTAGCTTATTTATAGCAGAATAATCTGAGGCAGTCTGGCCCAGCAGTTTATCCCCTTTGAACAGAATGATATGGCCTCTTGGAGCAGAAGGACAGTTTTCCACAGAAAATCATTCATCGTCTAGTGAAGGATGGTCCCGAAATCTATTTCTGCAAAAGAATAAGACACTGAGGAACCTAAAGCCTTACCTGTAGAGGAGGACAGGTTCTTGTATTTGAACATTTTAGGCACTTAAACACTCAGTGTCCTCTGTATGCCCAGCTGTGTGCTCTCTAGTATGGGGTCAATTAGATCTCTCCTTTGGCAATTCCATCTGCTCCTACACTGCAGTTATCACAGAAATGGATAAATCCAACACTTTTGTTATCAAGCCCTGAGTGTGTGCTAAGTGGCTTCAGTCATGTCTGACTCTTTGCGACCCTCTGGACTGTAGCCCACCAGGTTCCTCTGTCCATAGGGATTCTCCAGGCAAGAATAGTGGAGTGGGTTGCCATGCCCTCCTCCAGGCAATCTTCCCAACCCAGGGATCAATGTCTCCTGCATTGCAGGCGGATTCCTTACCACTGAGCAATGGGGAAAAGCTGCCATATCAAGCCCTACCTCTTTCCAAGTTCAAGTTTTGATATTCCAAACTCTTGATGTCTCTACTTGTGATCTACTTTATATCAACAACCTCTGCATATAAAGACCAACAAATTTGTAAACTCTACATGGTCATTCCCAATTAATTGTCAAAGAAACCCAGTAAACTGTGTTTTATCTCTATTTTACATGGAGAAAATCCTCAGCCAACCAAACTAAAAGAACCCTTAAGAAATTTGAAGAATTTTACAGGGTGGCTGTATGGCCTGGCCTTCCTACAAAGAAAGGCTTTCCTGATCTCCAGTCTAGAGCTCTCTCCTGGACACAGTAGCCGTTCTCCAAGAAAAGAATGCTACACCTTCCTTAGAATGTTCCCTTCCACCTGACACTTCCTTTGCTTTATCTTAAATTTTCTAGTTGTTCAGGCTTTCTCTTGGAATCTTCTCTTCTACCTCTCTGTAGTCTGAAGTATCCTGCTTGTAGCATGATTTAATGGAGAAGGTAATGGCACCCCACTCCAGTACTCTTGCCTGGAAAATCCCATGGACGGAGGAGCCTGGTAGGCTGCAGTCCATGGGGTCACGAAGAGTCGGACATGACTGAGCGACTTCACTTTCACTTTTCACTTTCATGCATTGGAGAAGGAAATGGCAACCCACTCCAGTGTTCTTGCCTGGAGAATCCCAGGGACAGGGGAGCCTGGTGGGCTGCTGTCTATGGGGTCGCACAGAGTCAGACACGACTGAAGCGACTTAGCAGCAGCAGGAGCAGCATGATTTAAAAATAATTCTCTTCTTTTTCCATGTCCTTAATTTAAGCTCTTATTTCGTGCCTAGATTGTTGCAGTCTCTTCCTTAGTCATCTTATCTTCCATTTCATTAGTTTTATTAAGTTAAATACTTGAGTCTACTGTACACAAAATACCTTGCAAGGCAGTACAGATTTTCATTTCTGGGCCACCTTATAAATAATTATCAGATTAAAATAATGTTTCTAGCATATTTTCTTGCTCACAATCATTGACTGTTCATTCTTACCACATGGTGTCTACAACGTATTGTTTAAACCACCCCCCACCCCCCTAGTCTTGCTCTAGACTGCCTCTCCTTTCCCCCCAAGGTCTTTCTCAACACAAACTCTCTGCTCCTATCTGTGAAACATGTCCACTTGTGTTAGGTATAACGCATATACTATCTCTGTGCCGTTGCTTTATCCACAGTGGTTTCTTTCCTCTCCTAATTCAGCACATTGATTGGGCACATTTTACAACCAGAAGCTATTGTTTGGGGTAGATCTGTGAACAAAGACCAAAATCTTCACCTTCCCAGTTGGAGACAGGCAATAAGCAATAAATGTTGAAAACCAAGTAGATCACATAGTCTGTTAGGCGGCGGTCAATGCTATGGAAGAAAAATATTGGTTAAGAAGAAATTAGGAATGCTGGGGTGATCTTTTGGTACGGTTTCAGATAGGTGAGGCTCCATTTTAACGTATGACATTTCCCTCTAAGGATGTGAAAGAGTTAGGTATCTGTTGCAATCCCATGGACTATACAGTCCATAGAATTCTCCCGGCCAGAATAATAGAGTGTGTAGCCTATCCCTTCTCCAGCAGATCTTCCCGACCCAGGAATTGAACCAGGGTCTCCTACATTGCAGGTGGATTCTTTACCAACTGAGCTACCAGGAAAGCCTCTGGATAGGCAGGGGAAGATATTCCAGAGAGAGCAAAGGCTCTGAAGTGCAAAGGTTCTTGATATGTTCAAAGACCACGAGGAGGTTGGGGTCTGCATGAGCAGGGAGGATGGTAGCAGGAGACAGGTCGGTGAGGTAACAGGAGCCCACACATAAACCCCTGGCAGGCCACGTAAGGATTTTGGCTTTTACTCTACTTGAAATGGGGCCTTGGGGAAATTTTTGAATTGGGGAGTAATGGGATATCATTTAATTTTTAGAATCAGTCTGACGGCTAGCTGAGCATATGCTGTGGGGGATGAGGGTGGAAGAAGGGAACCAGCTGGGAGATTACGACCATCAGCAAGGTGACTCATACCAATGGTGTACAAGTGGAGGTGGTGAGGAGACTTAGGATTCTGATATAATCTGAAGGGAGAGCCAACAGGATTTCTGATGCAGTGGATTGAGGGGAGGATGCAGAAGGGGGGGGGGGTCAATACTGAGTCCAAGATTAAATCTGCACTAGTCATTTACTCTGTATCACATATTTGGGGGAAGTTGATCATATATATGCTAATATATACCTTTTAGAAACTCATTCATAAAGTGGTGAGGCGTGACATAAACTTATAAAAGTTAAAAGTCTGTGTGGGTGTATGTTTGGATAATATCTTCTCAATAAAATTGTGAGTTCCTTAAAGATATTAATTCATTATTCACTCCACAAGCCTTCTTAAGGAGATTATTAAAGGCCAGTGGTTGTCTTACCGCCTCAGTAGTGCTAAAGGCAATTAGAGGCAACTTCAGTGTAGAGGGTAAGTGCACAGACTCTGATGGAGACTGATGTGTGCAAACCCTAGTGCCACTATTTTCTGTTGAGTGATCTTAAATAAGTTACATAAGCTCTTTGTTCCCCATTTTTCTCATCTGAGTAATGATAATAGTCCCTCTCTTAGGGTTTATCATGGGGAATAAGTATATTAATACATGTAAAGTACTTAGAACAATGCCTGGCACATACTAAGTGCTCAAATACTGTGTACTATACCTAAGTAAATGTTCAGGAAAATGAAAGAGGATTCATATTTGGAATGACTTTCATCCCTTAAGTGCCTGTATTCAAACCTGCCAAGCTGTGTTAATAATGTAAATAATAAGGTCTTGTATTAAGCCTTGCTCTCTAGCTGGTGGTTACAAAATAAAATGGAAGAATTGTATTATGATCAGTCTGGTTATCTGTTTCTCTTCGGGAGTGGATATGGAATCTGGTCAGCATTCTTTTCTGAGGTGCATTTGATTGACAGACTGACAGCGTTTAAATACCTAACACATAAAAAGATTAATGTTTTCTTATTTTTTAGCTTAAAATGTTGAATGTGTATTAAAATGAGAAAGATCATTTTCAGGATAGATATGACTCTCCTAGTACATAAAAGCAAGGAGATCACATCAAGAAGGGAATATTATTTTTTTTTGCCCAAGTACAGGAAATTACTATCTTCCCCTCCATGTTTATGTTTTGATACCTAATATCTCTTTATTTTTCCCCTCATGTGGTTGTTCATCCTTTCATGCCTCTTGATATCAGCAGCTAATTTGTCCTCCAAATCCAGGAAGGAGCAATGCACTGCGCCTATGGAACTCACACAGACAATTTTAGTATCAGGGGTATTTTGAAGAGCAGCTTAATTTGGCTTTCATTGTGCCTGGTACTCCAGCGAGGCACTCAGGTTCTGTTTGAGCTCAGTATTCCTGATCCCACTGTATACATCCTGGATGGCCATGCAGAGAGTGGCTGTCAATGAGTAACAGGTAAATATTGAACAGGGAAGCCCTTCTGATTAACTTTGTGGATCATTATTTGAAAGTAGCTTGCCTTGGAACAGCTCCATCACTCATAATCATAGCATGTGGCACGGGGGCTCAGAGCATCTACCTCCTGGTTGGAAAGCTAAGGCTGTATTTGTTGTTCTGTACCTGGTCGTGCATTCATGCCATGCTGGACTAATTAAAACTATCTAATGAACACAATGGTGACTATTTAGCACAATAGGAATGTAAGATATTTAAGATGATAAATCTCAGAGAATGCTCAAGAGAGACCTTGTGCTATGTTGATATAAACATATGAAAGCATACTTTTAATAACTTTTTGAAGTATATAATGATATGGGTGCTCTTTTTTTAATCCAAACTTAGGAGTCTTTTTTCTAATGTGGAATTTAGATAGTTATGGCAGACTGAAAGTGAATTTTTGGTCTCGTGTGTGCTGAAAATAAGTGATTTCAGCATCTGTTCTCTTTCTTACATTTAGTCCATACCAATTAACAGGCACAAATTGCCCTCATGAGACCTTGACCCAGGAGGTAGTTCCATAATCTCTTTACTGTTTGTTAAGTGATTCAGATCCAACCTTTGAACTTCATGGTAAATTGTTTATCATTATTTGGAATAACACCATTATTATTTTTGAGATTCCATGACAGAATATGCATAGAACTTGGTAAATAAGACATAAATGGGATTGGATAAAAAAGGATGGTTTTCAGCTCTCAAGAAACATTTTTAGGTCAACATTTACCTGATTATAATAGAAAGATACAGAAAAGCCATGATTAGATTTTTCATCATCTTCAGGAGAGACCCAATTCAGTGGCCAAATAGGCAATTTCCAAAAAGTTTTCATAAAGTTCAATTTTGGAGTCAATTTCTTAGTTGGGTCTTTTCTGTTGAAATATAGAAAGGTTCAGAGAACTAAGTGCAATAATTAAAATTATTAAGTAAGTAACTGTTAGTCACTCAGTCGTGCCCGACTCTCTGCGACCCCATGGACTGCGGCCCACCAGGCTCCTGTGTCCATGAGATTTTCCAGGCAAGGATACTGGAGTGGGTTGCCATTTCCCTCTCCAGGGGATCTTCCCAACCCAGGGATTGAACCCGGGTCTCCTGCACTGCAGGCAGATTCTTTACCGACTGAGCTACAAGGGAAGCCCTAAAATTATTAAAATAACCAATAAAACCCTATATCCTATTCTAGAACAATAGTTAAAAGTAGGCATTTTATTATGTTTTAAATGTAATTATTTTTCAGTTCAGTTCAGTTCAGTTCAGTTGCTCAGTCGTGTCCGACTCTTTGCGACCCCATGAATTATTTTAAACTTCCTTATTATATGGATTAATATCATTGTTACCTGCTGTTAAACATTTATGAACCACAAAAGTGACACACAAAAAAATTAAAGAATGGAGTCTTAATTTTATATGTCACTTAAGTGTTAATCTCATGCAACCTAGTCAAAATAATAACAGCCAAAAAATTAAAAACAAATTTATTCTGAAAATTATTTGAACAAGAAGTACACTATAGAGTAGTTATGCTGATTAGAATTGTAAACTACATGTTTCCATCACATTCTGAGGAAGAGATTCTATTATGTATTGGTATCTATTTAGACACATATTACAATTTTGCTTTTAAATGAACAGTGGAAAATATTAATATTCTTGTTCTTAAATTGTAATGTTCTGCACTCATTGGGAATACCTCCTCCCCAAAACAAAACAGGAAAGGATTTAAATTTTCATTTAGAAAATAGTCTTGATTGGACAAGTATTACTCACAAAGTAATATATTAGAAATCCCTGTATTATGAAATGTAGACAAACCTATAATATGCATGCAAAGTACACAATAAACTGCAAAGCTGGCGTAACAAACATGAAATTTCCTTGCAATAGAAAAATAGTGAGTACTTAAAAAGCAGTATGGGCTACTGTCCTTATGTGTCTTCCCCCAGGGGTCTCAGAATCTAAATTTGGATTAGGTTCCAAGTGAACATGTGTTGGGTGGGCCTGTCCTAACCCACACCACAAAGCTAGAACATAATTTGACATAAGTCTTTGTTTAGAACTGGAACAAGGGGGATGCCGTGGGTCAGGCTGGAATTGGCAGGACTATGTGGAAATGTGCCCACGTGGCATGGTACCTAGCAGAGCTGGTATTCCTAGGCCTTTAGTTTTCATGAAATTCCAGGGAGTGAATTCAATACCCAGTCTCTGCCTTTATAGAACAGGAACCCTGGGACACTGTATTCTTTTGTGTATACTTATTTGTGATCCATATTATAATTGGTATTTTCATTATAAGAAAAATTATAAAAATGAACATATATTATAAAACATATTTTAATTTAGAAATTTCCTGATAATTTCTATAACTTAAAAAATGTTGTTTTATACCCCAACTAAATGAACTAAACATGGATTTTTAACATGATGCTTATATCATTGCTAGCTTTTAATATTCCATTTTAGTTAGTAGGTGAATTTGGTAATGTTTGAAGGGAAATGGAATATCTTGGGGATAGATATGGTAGTTTTGGGGCTTCCCAGATAGCTAAGTTGGTTAAGAATCCACCTGCAATGCAGGAGACCCTGCTTCGATTCCTGGATTGGGAAGATCCCCTGGAGAAGGGATAGGCTACCCACTCTGGTGTTCTTGGGCTTCCCTTTTGGCTCAGCTGGTAAAGAATCCGCCTGCAATGTGGGAGACCTGGGTTTGATCCCTGGGTTGGGAAGATCCCCTGGAGAAGGAAAGGCTACCCACTCCAGTATTCTTGCCTGGAGAATTCCGTGGACTGTATAGTCCATGAGGTCGCAAAGAATCGGACACGACTGAGCAACTTTCACTTCACTTCATGTTAGTTTTGAAAGTTATTTGGCTCCATTCAGGGACAAATGTTCATTTGTCAAAGAAAAATTTATTATCTCTTTGAGGAATGTCTACAGATTCTTACAATTTCAAGTAAGCTTCAGGCTATCAGTGGAACTCAGAATAATTTGATTCAATAAATATGTACTGAATACCTACTAAATACCAGGCAATGTTCTAGACCCTGGGTATTCAGTGGTAAACAGGAGATCAAAAATTCCTATAGCATAGAGTTTAAACTTGACCAAAGAGGGCAGACAATAAGCAGATACATATATAATTTTTAAAAGATAGTTCTTTGTAGTATGAAAGAAATTAAATCAGGACAAGAGGATGGAATAGGGTTTCCCAGGTAGCTCAGCATTAAAGAACCTGCCTGCCAATGCAGGAGACGCAGGAAATGCTGGTTCGATCCTTAAGTTGGGAAGATCCCCTGGAGAAGGAAATGGCAACCCACTCCAGTGTTCTTGCCTGGAAAATCCTAGGGACAGAGGAGCCTCGCAGGCTACAGTCCTTGCGATCACAAAGATTTGGATGTGACTGAGCATGTGTGCAAGGGTATGGAATATGACAAGTGTTTTCCTTACAAGACAGAATGTTCAGTGTCTTAAGAATGGTGTAAGTCTCTCAGTTCTCTGCAAGTCCAGGAGAACAAGATCCTTTATGGCTGTGGGGAATTGGGAAACGCTATTGGAGGAAGATGAGACTTAAGCTGGCCCTTGTTGGATGAGAATGAACAAGTCACATTTGCATATGACAGAGGATGGAAATAAGAGTTTCTGTCTGGTGTTTGCTAGAAATGAGAAGGATTTATGGGACCTTGAAGGAGAAGAGAGGAATTTGGATTTGGCCTTTTATATGGTTTCAATAAACTGAAGGGTTTGGGCTGAATAATAGTGGAGTATGTGGGATTTTTCTAGCCTCATGTTTGCATGAAGTGAATGAGAAAGAGGCCAGCTGACAGGCTGTTATGACGCTCGAACTGAGAAGACTGTAAATTTTTTATTTGGGCAAACTGACTATTTCAAGATTTATTTATTTATTTAAGGTTTATTCAAGGTGAACATAGGTTTAGGGTGGTGGATCATGTGATTTCCTGGCTCAGGAAAGTGATTTGCAGACCAGAGAATTTGAGTATCACTGTTCTAGGTCCAATATGCTGGCTGTGGTTTACATAATTACCTACATCCTTCAATAGGATTTGATCAGGAAATACTTTAAAAATTAAATATATGGATGGAGCACCAGGAAAAACTCATCAGATAATGAATGGTTGGGGGCATAAATAGGTAGCTAGAAATAGTTCCATAGATGAATGACTTATTAAAAGAAATGGCCACCATTTAACCCATGTCTTATAAGAAACAAATACACGTTAACATTATAGGATAGGGATAGATAACGTAAACGGCTGCTGCTGCTGCTAAGTCACTTCAGTCATGTCCGACTCTGTGCGACCCCAAAGACGGCAGCCCACCAGGCTCCCCCATCCCTGGGATTCTCCAGGCAAGAACACTGGAGTGGGTTGCCATTTCCTTCTCCAATGCATGAAAGTGAAAGGTGAAAGTGAAGTTGCTCAGTCGTGTCCGGCTCTTAGCGTCCCCATGGACTGCAGCCTACCAGGCTCCTCCATCCATGGGATTTTCCAGGCAAGAGTACTGGAGTGGGGTGCCATTGCCTTCTCCGATAACGTAAACTAGTGCTCAGCAAATAGTGACCTTCAGCTCTGTTTGTTAGTAAATGTTGCCTGTGAATCAAGGTGCCAGTCAAACATAGCACATGGCATGTTGCAGGTGATGGTGCAGGGATGACACATCCCTTTTTGAAAAGATAGATCACTGAATGAGAACAAAGATATGGATATGTCTGCTAATGACAGAACCAGCTTCTATGATTAGTATTCATTTTTTGACAGCCACCATATTGACAGGAGGTTTTCCATAACATTTTTCTAATCTGTTGACTATGAACTTCAAGATTCACACCCTTCTTAAGTTGATTCCTACCTCCATCTAGATGAATGATGGAGAAAGAAAAATCTCATTTTAAGCATAATTTCCTTAGACTTTGTAATTGAAGTGTTGAATTTTATTTTTTCACTCAATAGACTTCTCCCCTTTGTCCATTGTATAAAGTGAAGGTTTTCATCTTTTTAAATAATAAGGATATGTTAATTATTGAAGGGCAAGGATCACTAACCCCCCTTTTGTAGGAATTCTGATTTTTTTTTTGTACACTGGGTCTTGTAGAAACCCCGACTTTCAAGATTTTGTGCACTTATTGCTAAAAATGCTATTTGATTTCTGAAAATTATCTGACTGCCAGGATCTTCATATTGCCCTTCTGTATTTTCATCAAGTTTAAAGAACATAGTATCTGGAAAGGGAATCTTACTCTCTTATTAGCAATATGTTAAGTAGCTAAGCTTGCATCATTGAAAAATATTTTTATTCTTCTGTTTGGAGATTAATTTTCTTTTTAACCTAGTAGATATTATTGTATAATTAAAATTCTTCATGACCTTCCTTTGCAAGGTCTGTCCTGCATTTGCTATTTTTTCTCTCTTCTTACCTTAGCTTACAAAGCTGATATCACCACTGTACAATGAATGTTTGATTCCCTTAGCTGAGCTTGCCACAGTCTCAGGTCTACCTGCCAGTCTCTGCAGGCTGCTGGAGCAGATTTCATCGTAGCTTCTATTAGTCAAAGAAACACTTGGAAAACTGCATCCTTTATGCTAAATATTGGCCACTGAGCTGGCAAAAGGAGAGTACTTACACCTATAAATTAACTTCTGTAAAATATTCTTTAGGGAGGCAATGTTTTATTGAATGTTAACAAATAAGATTATCATTTAGTAACTCTTTTATAAACTATCTTTACAGAGTCCATAAGAATCTGTACTGTGCTTAACTTCTGACATTCCAAGATTTAGCTTTGTGTTTTATTAATTGGTGAAATTAGATTAAATTATTTAAAAATTAAACTTAGTTTTTCAAACCTTTCACATCTCTATGGGTCTTTTTGTTTCTATAATAATCAGAGTTGGCCTTTATGATCATCAGCCAATGAAACAAACATGCAGTTTTTGGTAATATAAAATGGATTTTTATGTTTTCCATAATTAGTTCTCACTAGGCCTGAAATAGCATTAATTAAGAGGGAAAAAAAATGCTGGTCTTGTGTTTCTATTGCTACCTCTCCCTCAGCACTCCCCGGAAACCTAAAAACAAGTCGGGTCTTTGTCTTTTGTCATCAGTTTATAATGAAGAGAGGTTGATAAGCAAAAATAAGACTTCATGTCCCAAGAAAGTGCAGGAAAATTGTAGAGCTTTGTAAAGAGTTGTAGAATTCCCAAGCACAGAGTATTGCAAGGGATCCTGTCTCAGAAAATGGAGAACCTTGTGCCGAATAGCCGCCGAGAACCCTTGCTGCTGCTGCTGCTAAGTCTTGAGTAGGGTAATTTTGTTTTTCTATAGATAGCAGGTTACCAATTACATCAGGAGGAGTATAAACTTGTTGTTAGTTGATAAATGGAGGTTGGAATCCTTTTCTAGGTTATTTTATGGTATTTGTTAACAATGTTTACCTTCATAAATTGATTCAGCATAATCTTCACCTCAGCTTTCCTTCATTTCTGGAAGACATACAGATAATGTGCTACTTTTATGAAGCCTTACATGGCACTGACAAACTGATTTTTGCTTTAGCTCAGCAGAGCAGCAAGATTATATTAACATAGAGTTGGGAACATTTAAGTTCCCATAGGGTACAGAGTGTGGCTGCTACAACACGACTTGCCTTCAACAGTTGTTTTAACAAGATATCCTTCATATACAATATGCTGAGCTGAAAGGCATAACTGAGTAATGTTAGCAAGAAACACTGTTGGCAAAATTCTTGACTTTCATCTTTATCTGATTAATCCCAAGCAATGTATTACTTACAAAAAAAGTATTTTCAACTGCATATATATGAAAGATATTTTTCAAATGCCTATAACTTTACAAGAACTATCTTTGGTGTATGATATTTTTATTCTACAAAAGCATTTCTAAATACATGGCATAAGCAGAAAGATGTCCGGGATTTTGGATGTCTGGTGTAAGGAGGCTTGCTTCTATCCTTTCATGTAGTAACTATTGAGCACCTCCTAGGTGCCAGGCTCTGAGGAAGCGACAGTGGATGAAAGAGGCCAAAGGCTGGGCCCTTGTATTTAAATTCGCGTGGGGATAGCAGACAAGAAGCAAATGAATCAATTGTCGAATACATAAGACAGGGTAAGTGCTGCAGAGATGACATGAGCAGGAAAGTGGTAGGCTAAGGAATCCCAGAGATGGGAGTGAGGTCTGTCTTGGTAAATGGGGTGGCCAGAAAAAAAAACAAAAAACCAAAAAAACCAACTTCACTGTGAAGGTGACAATTGAATGAAGCTCTGAAGGAGACTAGAGCAAGCTCTGTTTGTACCCTTGTGTCCCTGTTTGGAAATGTTTGTGTCCCCGTAAGCAACTGTCCTGCTGATGCCCATTCTGTGTCCAGAGATGAGAGATACTAGGCTCCTTCCTGTGCCCAGGATTTAAATTTTCTCTGTTATACCTTACATTCTATTTTACATTGTTCTACTTTGGGGGGAAGATGTATTCTTCAGAGCCTTGAGCTCATTGGGTGAAAGATGCTGTGATTTTTTTTAAACAGAGTATAAATCAAGCTTCCATAAATATTCCAAATTACACCTTACCAAGAAATTGTTTTTCGTAAATGTTTAAAACTGTAAAAGAAACTTTCCACTCTGAAAATGGTATTTTTACTAATTTACTAATTAACACTTTTCTTCTGCTTAGCGCTTTCAAGACCTGATTTAATTACAGTTTCTAGTACCTTAAATAGTGTTTTAAAGGAGTCAGTGTTGCTTTGCTCAAAACATTGCAGTACGTTTTTTGCCCCTTTAGGCATCAGTTAATATGAAATGTATCATTTATTTTCACTGCCAGAATCTTCATTGGAACTAGAGGTAGTTCTGTTCCTTGGATGATGGAACTGTGACTAATCAGGGAAATATTAGATGTGCATTTGCTTCCCAAACCCAAGCATAGGGTTAATTGAGCACTTTTTCCTCTATAATATGCACACAGCTCTGATTTCGCTCTGGGCTTAGAAATAAAATGAGAGAAGCACTGGTTCCTCTGTTTATTCAGAGTTTGGAGACTGCATTTGAATTGGCTCCCAAAATATTGAGAGAATCCCTCCTCTGGAGATTTTCCTGCATTGCTGTCTATGGTAATCATTGGAGTCATTAATCAGTTGAGAATCATTTGGTTAACTGTACCACTAGCATGTTCTACCAAAAAAATAAAACCCTGGGATCTGCAGATTTCCAAAAACAATAGAAATCAGATAAGGATTAAGAAAGAGATAGCAAAGTGCTTAGAGTCTTACCAGGATTTTTCTCTTTGAAAAATAGGCTTCAAGTAACCTAGTTGTAAGGGCTTCTCAGGTGGCTCAGTGGTAAAGAATCTGCCCACCAATGCAGGAGATGCAGGTTTGATCCCTGGGTTGGAATGATCCCCTAGAGGAGGAAATAGCAACCCACTCCAGTATTCTTACCCAGGAAATCCCATGGACAGAGGAGCCTGGCAGGCTATAGTCCATGGGATCACAAAGAGTCGGACAAAACTTAGCAACTAAAGGATGACGACAATGAACCTAGTTGTAATATTACGTTGATTTGTATTTAAGATGGGGAAGAATAAATTCCTGGAGAGCAAACTGTTACTTCCCAGCATTGTTTCCTTCCTGGTAGAAGTCACATAGAAACAGGGAGAAAGAAGATGATGCAAATGTGCAATGTCACCTTTATGTTTCTTAAATAAGTAAAGTTGGGAGAAATTAAATTATTTAGAATTAGGGTTTCTCTTACAGAGCTAATTAGATTTACTATCAGAAAATAACTGGGAATCGTGTGAACTCATATTTCTAAGAAATTGTATGAGGCTTCTGGAATTCCAAATGGAAATGTGTAACTGCTATTTTAGCAGTAATGTCTGCCTACTCTGTGACTCTCAAAGCCAGTCTGCTACTAGTAACTGTGCATGTCCATTCAGACACACAGCAGTTCGAGATGGTTTAGATTGCTGGCTTCTATACCCATTGTGGGTTTATTGGCAGTACTGTTTCTTCACTGAAGGGAGAGAGATTTACTTATACAAAACATACTTTCTTTGATTACCATGTTTTTCTTCCTCCAAAGTTGATCTCTCTCTCTCAAGTATATCTCATGTATACATTTAGTTTCAAGGTTTGCTACTCAGAGTCCTTGTAATCATGCTTTTTTTTGTGTGCTAAATTTTTCTTATGTGCACATCACTGTTGGTGATAAGATTTATAAAATAGAAAATAAGATTTTATTTATAAAATATTTTATAAATATTTATAAAATTTATAAAATTTTTATAAAATATTTCCATTTATAAAATAGAAAAAGCATGTTTCTTATCCACCAGAAAGTTACATATAATGTTGCTGGGGAGATGAGATATGGGATCACTATTTTTTAATTTGGGCATATAGTTCAACCTGATAATTTTGCAGATGAATAAAGAAAGACTCGACTATATTGGGCATCATAGCTAATTGAGAAATTAGTGCTAGTAGATACTAGAATGGATATGCAGTTAGGTGTTACAATGAGCATGGCCACCAGTTAGAACAGTGAAATTCAGAGAAGGGTGAAATTGGTGAAAGTTGGAGAAAGTCTTTATAGGAGAATATGAAACTGAGTTCACTGCAGAGGGTTTGAGGGGTGGGTAAACATTTGAGATGAGAGAACATCAGGAACAAACATTTTGAAGCAATACTGGGCAAAGCCTGTTTGTATTCTAACATGGACAGGAGATAAACCTTTGGGGAGGGGGAGGAATTGTTGTATGAGAAGTGAATGCCATCACAAGGCGAGAAAGAAGAACTGGCAGGTAGAGGGTCCTTCTGGAGGCTTTTGCAATCTTTGAAAGCTAGCTTCTTGTTTACACTTTACTCTGGTCCCCTGTGGGGCTTCTCAGGTGACACTGGTGTTAAAAAACCCACCTGCCAATTCAGGAGATGAAAGAGACATGGTTTGATCCCTGGGTTGGGAAGATCCCTTGGAGGAGGACATGGCAACCCACTTCAGTATTCTTGCCTGGAGATCCCATGGACAGAGGAGCCTGGTGGGCTCCAGTCCGTGGGACAGAACTGAAGCGACTTGGCATGCACACATACTCTGTTCTTTAAGAGTTGCTTAACCAAGGAAGTATTATGCTTTCTTTTTTGCCTGCTTTGGCTCTCTGAATACTATTTCTGAAAGTGTTTTTCATAACTGTTAATAGGTGTTATTTTAAATAAAGGGTGGTGGTTTGGTAAACCCTGGGTTAAACGAAGCTAATGTATGCTTCTTTACCAATAGTGTACATTGTTAATGAGCTGGGTCACATGGCAAAATTTACTGGAGGGGAAGGAACTATGACATGTAGCTTTCCCCCAAGTATATTTATCCATAGAATTCTTCATCCTAAAACATTATCACCAATGGGACTCGAGTTCCTTGTGTGTGTACTAAGTCACTTCAGTTGTGTCCATCCCTGTGATCCCATGGACTGTAGCCTGCCATGCTCTTCTGTCCATGGGGTTCTCCAGGTAAGAATACTAGAGTGGGTTGCCATTTCCTCCTCTCAGGGCTCTTCTTGATTTGGTGATAGAACCCATGAGAGTTCCTTGGAGCACTCTTATAAAGTGGTAGGTGAAAAATCACTGGTATCATTTCCAAACTTTTGAAATAAAACCACAAAGTAGTCAGCACAGCAGAGAAGGCAATGGCACCCCACTCCAGTACTCTTGCCTGGAAAATCCCATGGACGGAGGAGCCTGGTAGGCTGCAGTCCATGGGGTCACGAAGAATCGGACATGACTGAGCGACTTCACTTTCACCTTTCACTTTCATGCATTGGAGAAGGAAATGGCAACCCACTCAGTGTTCTTGCCTGGAGAATCCCAGGGATGGGGGAGCGGTGGGCTGCCATCTATGGGGTCGCACAGAGGACACGACTGAAGTGACTGAGCAGCAGCAGTCAGCGCACACCTATGGAACTGAAATATCTACCCAGTTTGAGAGAGAGGAAAAAAAGGCCAGGTGTTCTCTGCTGCTTCTTCAGTTCTCTAGTGTCTGTCAACCCATCAGCTGCCAAACAGGAGGAGCTGTTCTTGCTCTCACTTACACTTGCCACCTTGCATTGCTGTAGGAGTGGGTCCCACACACTGCAGAGAATTTGGGATAGAGACTTCTCCTACTTTACCAAGTGTGAGAGATTCACCATCAGGCTTTTGCTTCCACCAGCCTAGAAGCCCATTTGCACACTTTGTATAGGCTAAAGATGATTTCCCCAACCTTCATATCTTCTGGTTTAATCCTTTTGCATCTGTGGTTTACACTGGATTGAGGATGCTGCTGTCCAGAATTAACTGAACTTCTGATGTGACCTGCCTTGCTCTTCCCCCTTTATTCACCAGAACTGACAGCACTTGTTTAGTCTCATGGCCAAGGGGAACCACCTCTTCGCAGTTTTGGGTGTTCATGAACCAGTTTCTATTGAACCACTTTGTATGACAATCCTAGGGGCACACTTGTGTATTTTGGGTTATTTTGATGCTGGCAAAATGGAATGCTCTGGAGTGCAAACTTATATTGTTACCTTAGGCTGATTTATAGGATTTTTTCTAGGAAGGCCGAACTTGCAATGATTTCTCTTTAAAAATTTATTAAAAGATCAATTGTCCCCAATGAGTAGTCATGCCAGTGAGAAATAAGCAGTGTTAAAGCATCCATGGAAAGGAGAATTGTGTTATAAATATAGTTGGTACTCGGTGAATAGTGTTGACAGACTGGTTTGTGGATGGCTCAAGAAAGTTGAGGTGGGCCAGTGAGAATTGGGATATAAGTCTAATTGAAAATTTAAAAATGCTTGAATCTCATTGTGTTCTTGAAATAATCATATTGATGGGAAAATTTTGATCTGTATGCCATAGAGACATGGAAGGTCTAGTTAAAGGAAGGAAAGGCACAGAAGACTGGAGTTGGTTTGAAAAAAAGAGCTAATGTGACTTTGGAAGGTCCTCTAGACTTTATTTTTGAAAATGTAAGTTTTCTGTGCACTTCTTGAAAATTTGATTTAATTTTTTCCAGACCCTGTCTACAGTTAACTCTTTTTATACTCTCATTTTATTGTAGTATATTCCCGCATTTTGTTTCATTCTGTTGATTTGATGTTTCTCTTTTAAATTTTATGTTGTAAAATTTAAAAGACCAGATAGTTGTATTTCCAGAACTTAGCACTAGACCTCAAATGAGCAGTTGCTTAAGAAATGACTTCCTAGGATAGGCATTGTAAAGCAGTGGTTAGAAATACCTGACTTGGGCCTGAGCCAAGTTTAAACTCTCAGTTCTGCCCTTGACTTGCTTTTCTGACTTGTGGCTGTTGTTGAATGTTTCTCAGCCTTTTCTCACTTTGGTATTATCCAAATCATGCCAACTTTATAGAAAGCGATGATGTTTAAATGCCCTGTTGTATACTAAGTGTTTAAACATTTGGCACAATATATGATATTTAATACTCTGTATACTCTAGCTGTTATTATTCAAAGTAACTTTGCCTTCAATGATCTATAGTAGATAAAAAGATTAAATTTTCATGCAATAATATAAGGGTAGGCATAATAAAATATGGCCATTAGAGTTAAGTGTCCAATTTACTGATCCAGGTGGACCTTACTAGAAGTACTAGCTAGACTGGCCAATGAGAAAGTCACAAGCCAGATAAGGAGAGAGTTGTGTTCTTGACTGTGGGGACAGTGGAAATCTCCAGCTCCTAATTCCTTCTCTCTCCTCATTAGGCTTAACACACCATAAGTTTATTTCCATTTACAATTGTTGCCTCAAAGGAAGGGTGATGGAATTCTCTTTTTCTCTCAAAAAGCACTAGTGTAGAAAGAGGTGCAAGTGGAAATTTGAAAAGTTCTATCCTGTATTTTTGTTCAAAATCTTAACACTTTGTCTGCTAGTCATCCTTAGTTGAGAGAGAATTACTGTGTCTGGGATTTAGGAACCTCTCAAAGATTTGAGGGCTCTCCAGCTTTACTCTACATTTGATGTATTCCTGAGCACAGAATCCCACTGGGCTCCCCAATGTGAAGAGGCACTATAGAGGCCCCAGGGGTTCTGCATAAAAATGGTAATTACTCCCTATCTCATCTGTCTACCTGCAAAAATTGAGCAGGGAATCCATACTTTCCTTGAAGACCATTAAGTTTTAAGAACTGGAGTTAATACTGTCATTCCCTTGAGGTGATGTAGTCATATCATCAAAAACAAAAAAAGTTTTATTTCCCAATTTTAGATTATGAATTGAATTGACTTTAACTAGTTTCATGAATTCATAGTGTAGATAGCTGAGATAATCTCAGAACTTTATCTATACTTTGATCTATATTAAGTACAGATGGGGGACCAGTCATGTAAATGTCCTGGTTTAATGGGAATTTCCCTGAAGTCAGTCCAAAGGAAGGCTTTGGAATGGGGGTGCCATTTTCCCCCAACAATTCATTAATAGTTAATTAAATCTAATACATGAAGACCATAGTTTAGGAATGGGTTATAGTCTATGAATTAGCAAGTTAGTGGTTTGGATCCCCCCAGACAGTGTTACATGTGGAAGGTAGGCTAACCTGTAAGAAAAGAATAATAGTAAAACATTCTTTGACTCTCTCTAATCAGCGTCTCTTGGCAAGGAAGTCTTAGAACATGCAAGAATGGAGATAGGCAGAAAGAGCTGAGGTCCTTGAGGATTTCTTTGAGTGTTGTTGCTATTCAGTCACTAAGTCATTTCTGACTCTTTGTGACCCCATAGACTGCAGTTTGCCAGGCTTCCCTGTTTTTCACTGTCTTGCAGAGTTTGCTCAAACTCATGTCCATTGAGTCAGTGATGCCAAATCCAACTATCTTGTCTTTTATTGCACCCTTCTCCCCCTGCCCTCAATCTTTCCCAGCAGCAGGGTCTTTTCCAGTGAATCGGCTCTTCACATCAGGTGGCCACAGTATTGGAGCTTCAGCAGCAGTCTTTCCAATGAATATTCAGGGTTAATTTCCTTTAGGATTGACTGGTTTGATCTCATTCCTATCCAAGGGACTCTCAAGAGTTTTCTCCAGCACCACAGTTTGAAAGCATCAATTCTTAGGTGCTCAGCCTCCTTGATGTTCCAGTTCTCACATCTGTACATGACTACTGAAAAAAACATAGCTTTGACTATACGGCCCTCTGTCGGCATAGTGCGTATAGAGAGGGAATAGCCAGTTTTGTGGCAATGAAGTTGATGATGGCAGCGAAGAAGGGAAACCATCTGTCCTTGTAGGAGACAGGATCTAAGAACAGTACTGGAGAGCATATGTTGGTTCGTTAGGAAAATTCCTATCAGTTCCGTGATGGAAAAGCAAAACAACGATCATGATAGTGTTGGTTTTGGCATAAGATAAGAAAAATATTTGACACTTACCAGGATATTTCAATGGTGATGAAGCTAAAGTTTGCCTTCATCCAGATGGAGCTTGTAGTTCTGGACTTCATTCTTCTGCAGCTTTCCTAGCATAAGCAAAAGTACAAAGCACAGGTACATGAAAATTATTCTGTGTTACCTTCTCCCTTACCTGATTCTTCAGTGACAAGTCTTATGAAATTTGTCTGTTCCAAGATAGTTCTTGCATTCTAGTTCTCCTCAGTGTTAAAGAAGGAGGACAAGAAAACACTATTTGAAACTGAGATAAATCCTATACAGACAGGAAGGCTTCCAGTAACTAAAATTAGTTGCTTTTTTGCTTATAGTCTCCTTAACCTATTAGGCTGAAAATGAATTATCTGAAATTTATTCCCTTGGAAGAGGGTATGAGGAGGAGAAAAAATGAGTAATTCTTTATTTACAATCAGCTAATTAATCTGTAAAGCCTCCTCACCCCCTGTGATGTGATAGTCTCCTCCAAAACAGGAAGAATTCTTTGGTCATTCCTATGAAACAGTGGAATGCTTGACTTTTTTCCCCATTTGCATGGGAAAAATCTATTCTTCCTTCCCATGGAATGATTCATCCACAGTGGCCCCCAGTGGGCTAGTCGTGTGATTAAACCAAAAGGTTTGTGGATCTTTAATGCAAGCAGAGTCCCTTTTTTTTCTAGCAGATTTATGGCATAGAAATCGAACGATTAAAATATTAAGTATGCAGTTTTTCTTGTGAAAAGACATTTTATGTTGATATTGTTTCATTTTTTAATATAGTAAGATACAACAACCAACACTAGCATGTGAACAGACATTTTGAACTGAATTCATTATCTTTTATTTTAGATTTATGTTGAAGTATTATTACGATTGAGAGTATTATAGTTACTTTCATATGAGTTAAAACTCAGCTGTAACAATTCATTGACTAAATATTATGATGGTAGTCAACTTTCAGTTGGAAGTGTTAATTATTCACCTCATAATGCACTCATAAAAAAGATTTACCAACAGTCTCCCAGGAGTAGAAAGCATATTGTCTCTTGGCATATTTTATAAACATGCTTTCCCTACACTCCCAGTAAAAGGTTATTATAGTTTCTCTTCTGTGACACTTAGGAAGGATAGAGATACTCACACAGGATTGGACGTGTCATTATTTTTGAAAAAGTGATGTGTATTTTTCTTCAACTTAATGGTCATCAAAAGCTTTATTTAGTTGACTCTATGTGTCAAAGAACAGCTTAATTAAGCACTTACACATATTTTCATGTGTGTATATATGATGAAGTATACACATGCTATGTTTTGGTTGGATAGTCAATTTCTTAACATTCTCCTAATAATTTAAAGGGGCTTCCCAGGTGGTTCAGTGGTAAAGAATCTGCCTGCAAATGAGGAAGACTTGGGTTCAATCCCTGGGTCAGTAAGATCCCCTGGAGAAGGAAATGGCAACCCACTCCGGTATTCTTGCCTGGGAAATCCATGGATACAGGAGCCTGGCAGGCTACAGTCCATGGGGTTGCAAAAGAGTCAGACACAACTTAGCAACTAAACCAACAAAAATAATTTAAACTGAGGTAAAACTTTTTTTTTCCAAATTTCATTTCTGTAAGATTATTTTTTAGGATAGTAGTATTACATGAGAAAAAACATGGTTTGTATTTCTAATATTTTGGATACTATTTTGGCTCAGAGACAAGGCCCGGACGTCAATTTGACTTTTCTCACAGTAGTGAAATCAGGTCAGATATGTGCTAGGGACTCCCAAGTATTTTCAGTTTCAGTGTAAAATTTATATTTCCTTATGCCAGCTTTTCCTTTTCTTAACTCTAGAACTTACCATTATTCTTGTGGGGTTTTATTATTTAGGAACTGCTTCCTAGTTATTTAGTATCTCCTTCTACATCTGTCTTTTTTATTTGTTAATATCCAACAATAATTGTAATGATCCATCTTAATTTCTTCATGAATTGCTATCTCATTTACTTTCTTAGGTTTCTAATATCAGAGATCATTTCTTCTAAATTAATTTTAAAAATTCCTAATGGTGTTTTGAAATGAACATATTACCTCATTAAAAGTGTTCATTTTTGGCTTGTTTTTCTTCTTTACTCAGTTGGTCCAGTGTACTTCATCTCTTCCTTGTATTTTCTAACTTTTAGATGTATCTTTTTTTTGTTTACAACTCATGTCCTGCTGCTGCTGCTGCTGCTGCTAAGTTGCTTCAGTCGTGTCCGACTCTGTGCGACCCCATAGACAGCAGCCCACAAGGCTCCCCCGTCCCTGGGATTCTCCAGGCAAGAACACTGGAGTGGGTTGCCATTTCCTTCTCCAATGCATGAAAGTGAAAAGTGAAAGTGAAGTCGCTGAGTCTTGTCTGACTCTTAGCGACCCCATGGACTGTGGCCCACCAGGCTCCTCCGTCCATGAGATTTTCCAGGCAAGAGTACTGGAGTGGGGTGCCATTGCCTTCTCCGAACTCATGTCCTAATGTGTCCAAAATCCTCTGTTCTCCCATGTGATCTATATATCTCACTTTGTTTTCTTCCCTTCTTTTCTTTCATTAGTAATTACTGTTCATATTTGTTATGCTAGTTTTTGTTTTGAGGTTTTCGGCATAGCTGCCTTTCATCTGTTAATTAAATTTGTGACTCTCATATTGCTTTATGTGGGGCTCTGCCTGCCTGTTTTCTTCAGTTACAGCGCAACCATCCTGTTTCTCATGATGCCTAAATGACAGCAATCCAGTCTCACTGCTTCCTGTATCATTTTACAGGATATGGAGATTTGTAGGCCGTTGGATCTTGCTGGGACTATTCCACCTCACACGCACAATAAGGGAATAGGGTCTAGTTTAGCTTCCTTAGGACCAAGAAGTAAACAGATCTTGGTTTTTCCTGATGACTGATGTTACTCCATTGTTCTTTCTGTTACTGTGATGAGTTCTTCTGACCAGGCTTTGGAAATTTCTATGGGAACCAATTGTCTCAAAAAAGTTAACAATTTACTTAGGATCTTTGTTATTGAGTCCAGCTTTCTCTGAGTGAGGGTATCAGTTATTAAAAAAGTGGCAGAAATGAACGGATCAGTGATACAAGAAAAAAAAAAAACAAAGGCACATAAATGATGGCAAACCTAATCCTCTAAAATCTGAAATGTAGATTTATAAATCCTTGTGCCACTTTGTACCAAGTATCCTTTATTCTGATCTAAAATGAATTCCAGTATTTGACCTTGGAAGATTTCTTGTCATTTTGTTCCAACCTTTTTTAATGATATACAACCTTCCTGTCGCTTCTCCTTTCCTACCGTGTAACCTTTCCTATTAGTATGGCCTAGTGAATATAGGCATTCATCTGGGGTTATTATAAGAGTTAGAGAAGTTGCAGAGGAGGTTTGTCACTTCTAATTTGCTAATCTTCTGTGCATTGCACAAGATTCTAGCATCACCTGAAAATAGAGCCCCAGGAATGGGGCCAAGGCCTCAATTTGACTTGTTTCCCAATAGTCATACCACGGTTAGGGCTAGGTCCACAGCCAAGTATTTTCAATTTCAGTTTCAATAAGAGTGGCAAAAACATTAAACATGGCATGGGAGCCTAGATAAAATGGTTATTACATATAATCCCCTAACATAAAAATATATTTTAATATATATACAATATCTTAAATATATAAAGTATATATTAATATGTATTAGAAAATTCCTGCCTAGCGTCTGTCCCAGAACAATTGCATTGATTTGATACAGGGTATTTGTTTCTGATACTGTAATTATTAATAATTGGGGCACAAAAAAGCTAATGACTTCTGTGCAAGTGATCACAGTAATGCTTAAAGGTAGTTAGTTAGTACCTCACCTTATTACAGTGCAGATTTTTTTAATAGACTTTTGTTTTTTGTTTTTTTTAATTTTATTTTTAAACTTTACATAATTGAAAATTCATTCATATTTGGTTAACTATTTTAAAGTAGAAATAATAAATTTCTGGTAATTATCAGAAATAATTTTTCATAGGACAAGTCTAGAGGAAAGCAGGACTATGTTGTTAAAGCACATAGTGGTTGGGGGAAATGATTTAATGTTATACAGATATTGAATGATTGTTTATGCATAAATATACCCTTCAAGCAAAGAGGTAAGAGCATTTCATTGAAAAGGGAGTAAAGTTCTAGAAGTTTAAACTATGTCATTCTAATGAAAACTTAGCATATCAACACAGATCAGTTTCCTGGCAATAAGAGTACATTTTAATAGATCCCTAATGTACTTAGAGTGTAAAATAAGGAATGTGTTTATATTGTCTTCATAATTCAGTGGAGCTCACAATGTTATTAATAGGTACCTCACCCCCTGGGGCCCACTGTGTTTAATAGCGTGAGCATCTCCACAATTTAGGATGGTTTAGAATGTGGCTGCCAATTAAAAAAAAAAAAAAAGGATTGAACTGGAGATGAGTGGTATAGTTTTAACAAATGCCCCGTAGCTTATAAAGCAAGTCAGCCTCCATTAAAATCACACTTTTGAGAAAAAGTCCATTTATTTTTATTTCTTGATAAAACTTACAAATAAGTTAAAACTTTTTTCTATCTTCATACCATCAACAATATGGACAATATATAATTTCAAGAAAGTAGAAATTTAAAGAGATGCATTCAGTTTTCAAACTAGTCACTTTATGATCTTTAAACTTTTTTTCTGTTTTATGTATGATAAATCAGTATTTTAACAGTAAAAAGTTTCAATGTAAAATCCCTGATCTTTCCTATGTATTAATGGGCACACATTTTACTTGCTTAATTGTGTGATGTAGGAAGATTAACAGATATAATCATTAGCTTCAAATGAAATTAGCAGTGTACAAATTCAATGCGATCACTTTTATATAGTCGGAAGCTTCTGAATTTGATTTTTGCTTTAAATTTTTTCCCTGTATTACCACATATGTATTCTGGGTTTTTTTGTCATGCAATTGATATTTTTCTAAAAGTTTTTACTGGTTGTGGTTCTTAGAATATGCAATTACACAGATTTCATGAAATAGTGCATATATAGAATTGTGGATTTACCATTTTATTTCAAGCTAGCAGAAAAGTAGTTAATTGTAAGTGTTGGAACATTAAACAAGTGACCACAGAGTTCCAGATGACCATCAAAGTGACATTTAAAATATTACTAGTGTGACTTTACACTCCTTTTGAGTTTTAAATCTCTTTAAAGTTGGAGGCTGTACAATGTATTTCATACCTTTTAGTGGTTGAAAGGTAGGAGTGCAGTGTGTGTGTGTGGTCTGAGTTTTTGTGGACGTGATCTGCATTTAATCTAGGGAAATTAATTCCCTAAGCTGCTGGCAGGCAGCATGTACTTGTTAATTATTCAGGTGGATGACAAATGCAGAGCAGAGGTTCTCGCAAAGACAAAGTTTGTATGATGCGTGTTTAGTAACTGATAGACCTGGCATTCCGTGGTGTCTTATTCAGTGCTAATCCTAATAAGCTGCCTGGTGAGATGAACGCCTTTCTCCTATCCTCTGCAGAGAAAACAGAGATCTGAAAGAACTTCATTATGGCAATAAATCCTGTGCTTCGTGGTTTTCTTGGTGAAAAGGTATGTTGTCCAGATGAATAACAGCAGAAAGTTAGGATGCTGGTGTGATATTGAGTCTTAAAGCAAATAAAGCTTTACACTAAGCCATGGCCATTGTCTTTTTTCTGTTGTGAAGGTGATTCCAGATTAATTTTGTGAATCTAGTGTACATAAAGTGTAGATCTTCAAATTAAATCAGTAGCATACCACAGACAGTGCTATGGTTTTGAGTTTCAAGTGGGAGGAAAACTCCTTCTCCCCTGGTCTAATATGGTCAGGTTTCTTTCATACATCCCTGTGCCAATAGGTTTTATTAGGATGGGAAGATTTCCCATGGGAATCTTGGTGTTTCTTTTTAAAACTTCTAGACCTAGAGTCTGCCTTCTTTCTGCCATTGCTAAATAAACTATGCAAAGAATTGATTAGGCCAGCTATAAAGTACTGCTTGGCCAATTCTTAGATCTTGGTTGTTGTGACTATATTTAACTCTTCTGGTTTATTTTCCCTCTTCTTAAATGTTCAGACTTGAGTGATGTAACACCCAAATCAAAGTTTAGCTAAGCCAATTCAGTTTCAAAGACCTCAAGCTGGATTTGGACACTAATGGTGAGAACTGTGAATGGGTTTAGTACTAAACCATGAATCAAGAGCCTAGGCTTCTAGCTCAGGTCTTGTCATTAGCAGAGCTGTGATCTGTGCATGTAATTAAGTCTTTCCTCATATGGGAAATGATAGTGTTGCCCTAAATGTGTAATCTATTTTTCTATGATTATTTTACTTTTTATATATAATTTTTTGCATTGTAAACCCATACCTATCATCAGGCACTCTTATTTTTTTTTTTTACTTTAAAAAATGTATCTGAGGAAAACAAGCTCATAATAATTGTCATTTTGTAAGGATAACTTTAAGTGAATAATACTTGAAAAATTGATTTTTCTAAAAATACATTCAACTCTGACTTTAATAGAAAATGTTTTCAAAACTAGTTTAAACATCTTTACCAGTGATTTTTAGAATATTTTATAAAGCTGTGTACAGATATTAACAATCTTTCAAAGAGGAAATTCTATGTTAAATCAGCATGTATTAGTCTTCTAATTTTGTAATTTTTTATCTTGCATCCTCAAATCCTTTTAGTTTAGGAGCAAACTATTTCAAAAACTTTTTATTTATTTTGTTGCTCTTACACAAAATGACACACTCTTAAAATAAGCAGTTTGTAAGATTAACTCTTTCTGTTGCTACAAGTCTGCACAGAAGGCAGAAGCCTCCAGTCACCTTCCACAAGGCTGTGCATGACCGTGGACTTCTCCCCGGCATCTCCTCTAAGCTTAGCTCCTCAGCTTGTTCCCTTAGCATTTGACTGATTCACTGCTGAGGAATATTTTAAATGTCACTTTGATGGTCATCTGGAACTCTGCTGTCACTTGTTTAATGTCCCCAAACTTCTATTAACTGCTTTTCTTCCAGCTTGACATAAAAATGGTAATGCCTGAGTATAACCAACACCTTAATCAAGAAATAAAACTACCAGCACCAGGAAGACATGCTCATGTCCCTTTCACATCATTTTCCTTTTCCTCTCCAGGAGTACTTCTGTCTCCTAACACCATAGATGAGTTTTTCCTGATCTTGAACTTCATATAAATGGAGTCATGTAGGGGGTATTCCTTTATGTTTGGCTTCTTTTGCTCAATGTTATGTTTGTGAATTTAGCTTGTTTATCACTGTAGTTTGTTCATTCTCATTGCTGCATAGTGTCTTGTTTTCAGAATGTTCCACAGTATATTCATTCTAGTGTTAGAGAGCATCTGAATTATTAAGAATCTGAGAGTCAGAAGTCACAGAGCTCATAAGTGGACAAACATAGATTCTAGTCAAGGTCTAATTTCAAGCTCTCTTTGTAATTGCTACATTAGTCTAAAAATAAGTTACCAAAGACAATGTCTACACAATCTAAACTAAAACTATTTAATCCTTAAAATAAGCAAGAAAATGAAACTACATCAGAATAGACTTTCTGTATTTTCCCTAACTTGGTAAATGCAGGTTAAGGACTCTCAAGTGAGACTGACTTAGAAATAAAATCAGTGAAGCTGTGTAAGTTTGCGGTGGTCTTCCCTTTCCCTCAAGATTGATGGAATGTGAAAACTGGTGTTAACTGAAGTTTTATCTCATTCTTCAAATTGTCAGAGACCGAAACCAATTGCAAAGTTTGTGTGCTGCACAAAGATGCCCAGTCAAAGGAATTTTAGGAACTGATAGTCCATTTTCTAGGAGCCAAGCCTCGCACTCAGGAAGCTAAGTCTGTACGAGGGAGAAACTTGGGGGACTTTTTTCCCAAGTTTACACAAAAGCCCTGGTAGACAAGGTCAGGTCCAGCTTAGCTCAGATCCTGTAAGTTCTCTCTGGGACAATGGTGGGCTCCCCAAGGGAGGGCCTGGACAGTTTACTCATGTGTGAGCTTGCAGCATGCACTGCCGGCAGGTGAGCAAGGGCGTCTCTGCTCCTGGGTCCCACTGTGATACTGCTCAGCTTTGGCTCTGCTATAAATAAGTGTCATAATGTGCATGATGTTTTAGTGCCAGAATTCATTTGGCACCAAATTTGAGAGCATAGACTCTTAAAATCTGGTGAGAGTTGTGAATATATTAATATTACCACCCTTTACATGTTTTTTACATACTTGCACAATTCTGCATGTACTTCAGGGGACTCAAAAATTAGTGAATCCATCCCATGGACCCTGTGAACCCTTGGTTCATAACCCTGGCTTTAAGATTTTATATAACATACAGTAAAGGAATTGCTTCCCTCATAGCTCAGTCGGTAAAGAATCTGCCTGCAATGCAGGAGACCGGGGTTTGATCCCTAGGTCAGTAAGATCCCCTGGAGAAGGAAATGGCAACCCACTCCAGTATTCCTGCCTGGAGAATTCCATGGACAGAGGATCCTGGCAGGCTACACTCTATGGGCTCACAAGAGTCAGACACAGTTTAGCAACTAAATGACCATAGTAAAGGAAAAATAGAGTTTTAATGTAAAGAAGCAGTACTAGGAAATGGTGATGCTTAGCCTTTGCATGTGCTTTATATAAAAGAAGCTCTCTTCTCTAAAAGAAATTACATAAATTTTGATATTTGGCAAAACTAATACAATTAAGTAAAGTTTAAAAATAAAATAAAATTTAAAAAAATAAATGAAATTAAATAATATTTATAATTAGCTCAAGAAATATACTTTAATAGATCAAAGTGTAGTGCAAGGATACAACCATTTACATAACATGTTCAACCAGGGGATAATTGGAAGTCATATATTGTAGGGAAAAAGCAAAATGGGAAGAACTGATATTTTGAAATTGTGTACTTAAGTGTGTACCTACCCAAATGTCTATGAATAACTAGTTTTCACTGTTTTAATAAATATGGACAATCTCTAACAGACTAGCAGTGAGGTTGTGCCTTTACCTGGCTTATACTCCTAGAGTTTTCTATTTGTAGCCTCTGGAGTCCAAACTGGGAGAGGAAAAGGGTAAAATAATCCACCAAGGAAATGATTAGATTTCTAAAATCTACATTTTTCCCTATTTTGTTGTCCCTTATAGGAAAATAATTGATAAATTTTGGTTTATGGGTAACATTCTACTAAGGACTTTTAAATATCAAGTATTTTAAGATAAATACATATAACCTTGCAAATTGCAGTCACTTTTTTGTCCTCGTGAAATGGTCTGGAGGTACTCAGTGCTCTTAGTGACTCTTTTCTCTGGGTTAATAGGGGTAGTTTTATTTACAAATGACCTCCATTCAGGTCCCTTCTGATAAGGTGATTTTAAACATTCTGGATTGAGATTTAAAATGGAGAGGTAGGTTTTCCTATGCTGAATATTCTTTTCAGCTTTAAACCACCAGTTTCATTTTCCCTGGAATTTAAGATACAAAGTTGAAATAGAGAGGCTTTTCTCTGACCCATTAATTAATTGAGACACACTTACTGAAAAATTTTAATTGTGGCTATTTTAAGACTTAATTTAGCAGGAAAGAAGCATTCTGAGCTATGCAAATAATTGATTTACAGAGTCATTTCTTAAGAGACTTGATACATAATGGTATCTATTGCTATATTCATAATAGGAAAACCTACTTGGACAATTATAACATCATTTAAATTACAAGGGCTAAAACAAAACTTTTGGTGCACTGTTATTTTGCTCATTCAATATTAATAAACAATGGTAATGCTGTTACTTTGAGTATTTCATTAAAAAACTTCACAAGTATGAATTATCTGGAAGTTATGTCAGTCCGAATTAGTGAAAGTTCTGGAACATAAATTACTTTTAATGCATATCATCCCCCGATCTAAATTTTACAGTATAAGCAATTAGATTCAGCTTTAATAAATGTGGGAATTATTTTTAATCATGCTAGAATACCAGCCCTGAATTCCAGTCTCCAGTTATATAGTATTTCTGCTGTTGATTATAAATGGGAGCTTCCGAATTGCCGAAATACATCATTCTGTATAAAGGTAAATTTTACCTCGATGTATTTTTTCACATTATTACATAATGTGGAGCTGAACTTCAAACGACCCTGAATTATCAATTATTCTGATTTACTGGGTTCTTTATTACGTTTGAAGGGTCATCAGTAAGGTAATAAATTGTAATGCAGTGTTCCTAGTTAGGGAGTATTCAGAATCATGTGACTAAATCTTTCTGAAAAAGCTAGACTCTAGATCACTTTCAACACACTTGCCATTACCATGCACACACATCTGCAGGCATACACATGCCCTAGTGAAGTCTCTCAGTTGCACCTGCCAGATTCTGATACCTGAACATTTAAAAATGTGTACCAATTTTAGCCTGTTCTCCTCCATCTTTTCTCAGTTTATAAGATGCACTTCAATAAAAAGCAACGCCCACTTGTTCCTGGGACTGTTAGCAGGTTTTATTTAATAATAGAAGCTGTAAATTCTTACCTCTAAGATACACACACACACACACGAATATATATATATATATATATGTGTGTGTGTGTGTGTGTGTGTGTGTGTGTGTATAAGTGTGTGTGTGTATGTGTGACAAAGAAGAGAGAGCACAGGTATATTTTAAACAAAGACTATGTTGAGGGGACAGCATATGAATAGCAATAACTGAAAATAATAAAACCTGAAGAGAGAAATGCAGTACAGGGATAGTATATGGATAGTGTATATAGCAATTGCAAAAGTAGTTTTAAAGGTTTTAAAATTCATCTTTAGACCTCTGTGTGCTGGTAGAAATTATCTCCCTAAAGTAATTGCCTCACTAGAAGATGATGAATGATTCACTGACCAGGTACATGAAACACATTACTGGTTGAGCCATGTCCGACTCTTTGCAACCCCATGGACTGTAGCCCACCAGGCTCCTCCTTCCATGGAATTTTCTAGGCAACAGTACTGGAGTGGGTTGCCATTTCCTTCTCCAGGGGATCTTCCCGACCCAGGGATTGAACCCAGGTCTCCCGCATTGCAGGTAGATGCTTTACTGTCTGAGCCACCAGGGAATCCCAGGTTGACCCTCTTAGTGGAATAAATATCTAAAATGAGAACCAGAGTTACATTATGGGATCTGTGCCAATCCCATTCACTTCTGTAGTTTATGTTACTAGGCTTATTATGACTGCATTTATGTTCCTGTCTCATTTCTCTTTTCTGAGTTTCAGACATACTCATCCAACATCCTGTTCATGAATGTTCAAGAATCATCATCGTGACCTTCCCTCCAAGACTAAACTCTTTAGCTCCTGCTAAAATCTGTTCCTTCTTCCCTCTTTACTATTTAATATGTGGCATCACCATTACCTCATATTTATAAGCCACAACTGAAGCATCATTCTTGGCCCCTCCACCCTCATTCTCTTAGCCATGTTCAATCAGGCACTGCATCCTGGTGATGCCGTCTTCTACACAGTTATCACATCTTCACTGTTCTCCATTTCTACTGCCTTAACCCATCTCAGGCCACCATATCTCTAGCCTGAATCAACCTCTTATTTGTCTTCTCTTCCTCCCGTTTTGTCTGCCCCCTCCCCAGTCCATTCTCCATATGGTCATCTGCTTTTAGGACTTTATCATGGATGAGCGTATGAGATGGCTTCCCATTGTGACAATAAGCAAAACCTTGGTAGGGACAGAACATAGTGCACAAGCAAGGGCTGATTCTCAGAGTGAAGGTGAAAAGGAGAGGACTAGGAGAAACCTCTTGCCACATAGAACTATATAGAGTGCTGCTGAAGTTCCAGACTCATTAAAATACCTGCGTTCAAATCATGACTCTCTTGTTAGCCCTGTCAGTTCAGTTCAATCAGTTCAGTTTCTCAGTCGTGTCCGACTCTTTGTGTCCCCATGGACTGCAGCACACCAGCTTCCCTGTCCATCACCAACTCCTGGAGCTTGCTCAAACTCATGTCCATCGAGTTGGTGATGCCATCCAACCTTCTTATCTTCTGTTGTCCCCTTCTCCTCCTGCCTTCAAACTTTTCCAGCGTCAGCGTCTTTTCCATTGAGTCAATTCTTCCTATCAGGTTGCCAAAGTGTTGGAGTTCCAGCTTCAGCATCAGTCCTTCCAATGAATATTCAGGAACTGATTTCCTATAGGATGAACTGGTTGGCTCTCCTTGCAGTCGAAGGGACTCTCAAGAGTCTTCTCCAACTCAGCCCTGTAACTGTGAACAACTTGTTTAGCCTTTGGAACACTGGTCTCTGCATCTGTAAAATGAAGATAAATATTGAAATTAACTTATAGGACTGCATGGAAGACTAAGTGAATAAGTTTGTAAGTGCTCAGAAAATATTAGCTGCTCCTATTACTTTTATTGGGCTTCCCAGGTGGCTCAATGGTAATGAATCTGCCTGCCAATGCAGGAGATGCGAGTTCGATCCCTGGGTCGGGAAGATTCCCTGGAGGAGGACATGGCTACCCACTCCAGTATTCTTGCCTGGGAAATTCCATGGACAGAGGAGCTTGGCGGGCTACAGTCCATGGGGTCACAAAGAGTTGGACACAAGTAAGCTCTCTCACGGATGTGTGAACACACACACATTATTTTTATTTGCATACCATCTAGGAGGCAGATAGTTGAGGCAATGCCAGGAGACCTTTGACTAGCCAAAGAGGAAGAACGCAGCAAGCATGTCATGTAGCTTCTGCTGCCGGCATATCCGGAAGTGGGAACGGACGTGGGAACAAAGGCACTGAACTGACTGTAAAGGGCGTGGCTCCTGAGGGTGTGCAGTCGACAGTTTATCCTAAGACAGGCTTGGACTCAAATAAAGAAAAAACAAAAACTTACATCAATTGTATAAATATTTCTGGTTTCCTTTCTCCCCCACACATACTCTCCAAGTCCAGATAACAGCTTAACTTCTTCCCATTCATCCTTGCGTAAAAGGCTATTTTTGCCTGGTAAATTATCATTGTTCCATTTGGTAGTCTGCAGGTATTTAGTAAGTGTAGCAATGATACACTTACAAGGAATTGAAGCTAAAAGAAAATCTTAAGTACCAGTACCTAGTAAGGAGCATGTTCTCCATATGAAAATTCCGGTAAGATATTGAGGATAGGATGCAACTTCTGCATGCCCTGCTCAGCGGTCAGTCCTGCAAATCAAGCATGGTGATGAATGGGACACTTGCCCCGGAGCGTAGTTCACTGTTTGGCTACTCCACTGGCCCCCAAAGGTGAGCTTTTTTCCTGTGCATATTGCCTGTGCTGTGTCTCTCTGGGAACTGGCTGGCCAAAGGTCAACAGAGCTCCCACCCTACTACTTTCTCAGGAGCTTTTGTAGTCTTAGAGCCCGCTCTGTTTGACCTCTTCTTGGCTATGTTGAGATCTCACCTGGCGGTGACGGACACGACAGCTCTGGCATTGCCCTGTGTAGACTTGCTATCAACCTTTAATATGGCGCTATTCAGTCCATTATTCTGACGCCCAGTTTACTTAAGTGCAGTTATTACGAAGTTGAATTTATCCGATATGTTTAGGCTTTCACAAGCTTTTGTGTCTTTGGGGCTAAAGGCTGCTAACTACCATTTATACTGATAATCAGTTGTAGAGAAATAGCATCTTTGAAGATATTGCCAGAGAGCAACAGGCAAGATTTATTTGCACAGTGAAATTTTAATTGCTTTAGCTTTAGACTTTAAAGTTTTATTTTGAGGTCAGCCCTGCTCAGTCCTGATAGAGCAGAGATTTGGCTCTGTTGAGAGTGCATAGTACGAAGGGAATTGCAGTTGCATAATCCAGAGGTTAGCTCCAGCACATGTGGGCAAAACTGAAGGATGACTTTGTCCAGAGACCCTTGTCCTTTGGGGGAGAAAGGAGTTAAGAGTGACTGCCATATTTAGATATCCTTTGAGAGAAGCTATGACTTCTGAACTCCACAAGGGAAGAGTTTATAGCAGAAGCAATATGGAGCAAATGGCTCCTATGTGGCAGACATGAAGAAGAGAGGAACTTTAGAGAAAAAGGAGAGAAACTCTAAAATTTAAATATACTGTTAACAAAAAGAACTCAGATTAACCCTAAAACCTTATGAAATCTGCCTTCAACAAGGAACACAAAAGGAAAAAGGCAAAACTACAGAATGTTTTTTTTTTTTTTTTAATCAATATGGGTATCCAGCTACCTTGCAGACTTACTATAGTGTCGACCATTGCATCTCAGTGTTTGGTGAGTTCATTTCTGTAAATATCGGAAGGACCTTGTTCTAACACTTTCAGTTATAACAAGGTCCTTGAGCGTCAAGTAGAGTTGAATTGAGCATTATGGTATGGCTTTCATATCATTGTGGAAATTTATAGAAGTGTCATAGTGATTTTTAAAAGCCTGTTTTTATTTTCCTTCCATGTTCCTTTTACTTCCAAGAATGATTCCATTTCAGTTCTTGTGGGTAAAAGTCCAAAAGTTACTGCCTTTGTGATTAATCTTATTTGAGAATCCTCTTCAACTACCCTGTCGTGAGTTGTAGAAAATTTGTGTGCAGTGAACTTGTCAAAAACAAACCACAGATTACTTCTGTGGCTCTTTTTGTTTCTAAAAACTGCTGAGTGCATTAGTGCAAACATCTTACATATAGAGAAAACGTGAAATAAAAATGCATTAGCCAGAGGCCAGAATGGAACCTTAGTGCTGGTGTGCCTCTGCTGAGATAGTGTGGGATGCCAGTTGGCCAGACTCAGGAACATTTAGATTTTGTTTCTGAGAGGAAGCAGTGCATAGCCATAAGCCACATTAAGTTCATTAGGTGCAAATGCTACATGACACAGTTAATATGGTGACAGAAATAAACTCTTCAGTGACTCAATTCTAGTGGCACCAATTTTAACCAATTTATCAGACAATTGAGTATGTTCTGCACTTGGGATGGGTTTTAAAAATATGGTGTCCATTTTCTTGTTTGGCTTATTTGACTTTGCAGACCCAGTTTAGTTTATGAAGATGCAGATATGTATTCACTAAGCATGTCAGCACTGATAGTTGGGGCTGCTCTCTTGCTAGTGTTTAAGGGAGGTTTTACTAACCAACCTCGGAATGCATCTAGAAGGGGGTTTATGATGTGGTAAAGCCTCTAATGTGTCTTAGAGGAGTGTGTGTGTGTGTGTGTGTGTGTGTGTGTGTGTGTGTGTGTGTATGTGTATATGTATGTGTGTTTGCTTTCAGTAACCTGTATGTTTGTAACCTGTATGTTTGTTTAAGAAACATAAAGGTTAAAAATTACCAGGCATAGCATCATACAAATTGGATTACAGTCATGTTTGTTAAGTGCTGAGATAAAAGTGTAAGTTGTGTTGCAAATAATCACATCACCCGTGTAACTAAGTAACACTACATTCCGTCACTTAAAATTAATGCTCCTTGGAAGAAATACTTTATCAAAAGAAATCCCTGAAGTATGGTCCTTTTACTCCATTTTAAAGGTGAGAAAACAGAGTAAGAACAGTATAGTAAGAAAACAGAGGAAGAAAGTACCATAATGGTGACTGTTCACACGGTCTGGCTTTTTGGATGACTACCTTTATGACTTAGGAAGCAAAGTGTTCCGTTCCCAACTACTCATTACTTACTTTTCACTGGTTTTAACTGAAATCTTTTTCAACTAGCTGATGTGGATTGCCAAGGCAGAGCAAAAACTACTCCTTGTGGAGCAACTCAGACAATGCTAGATCAATATGCGGATAAATTACAGCACTGGGCAATAGCTAGGGTTAATTAGTCCCAAGTTAGCCCTAGTTGTAGCAATTGATGCTGTGTTAAAAAATGCAGGGGTACATATTGAACATAGATTGTTAAAAGGAAAAAAAAATGATCAAACTTATAGTCCTAAAACAAAATCTTGGTTAAAAAATAGTTTAGTAATGATATAGGTCAGACTGGTGTGTCTTTGCTAGTTTGCATGACTACTGTCAAGATTATTTCCATTAGGAAATAGATTAGATGGAGAGATGTCTGTTCCTTCTTCTTGGAAACCTAGATATTAAAGATATATCTTCTGACTGTGATTTTGGAATAGTTACATGAAATAAAGTCAACCAAAGGTAGCAACCAGCTTTCTTTAAGTACAATAGAAAGGCCGAGACTGTACAACCTGTTTTTGTCCTGGCTGTGTTCAAAGTTTCAAATTCTTATTGAAGGTATTTCCTTATACTGATATGTAAACACACTCATCCAAGATTGACTTTTCCTCCCCCTTCATAAAACTTTGGAAATTATTTTGTAAGAAAAACTAGTATTAATTTCTAAAGCTAATGGACACTATTTTGAGGGAAGTAAGCATATCCTTACCTGTAGCATATGAATTGACTACCAAAATTGTTCCACGAATAACAGCAGGAATTCAGAGAGAGATTTTTTTCACCGAACTTCTCGCCAAAGGCTAACTTGCCAACTCAGTTCCACATTTGTAATTCAGTGTAAGTTCATCCCATATTTGTGAGTCAGGCTGATCGTAACTGGATTGCACTGAAATTGTTAGGATTGCTATGTATCAGATGTTTGTCAATCAAAATAAATAAAAAGAAATATCATTAGCAAATCATTTAGCTAAGCAGTTGAACCTTTAAAAATTCGAAATATACCTTATACTGCCACAGGAGACTGTGCTTAAATGAAGAGAAAAGCTGTTACTTAAGTACAAGGTAATGATGATAATCTGTAATTCTTAAAGATCATTTTATCTTCGGGAAATTATTTGAAAAGGCAGATCTTAATGATCGTCTTGCCTCAGGACTCATACACAGAAGTCTAAACAGTGTGCCTCAGTTTGCCCAATAAAATATTACAAAACCAAGAATACCATAGAGTTTCCTGATATTTCAATCCAGAACGCTACCAAAACCACATATTCTTTCTCCCTTAACACTGTGAATACAATGAGTATCTTAAATGATCCATCTGTAAACGAACACGCACATGAACGATGTGTGTGCCTGCGCATGCACAGCTGTGTACCTGCACTCACCTTTAGGGGTGGGTTGGGGATGCTGGGCGGTCACTTCCATTTGAATGGCACTGGCTCTTGTGTCATCAGTTTCTCTGGTGCCTCTGGGCACAGTTAAAGACTGCAGGTGTGGATTTACGCAGGCCCACTTTCGAGCTGGACTCTTCACTATGGGATCCCCTTTGGCTCCTTCCTGTCCATCACACGGCTGGGCAATTCAGAGATCAAGTTAGATACCCAGCTGTGGCTTCATGCAATAGAAACAATATATTTTCTACAAAGTAGTAGAAGTTTAAAATGATGTGTTTATAAATTAGCAAACTGGCTTTCCATTTTATTTCTCACTTTCCTTATGTTAACACTTCTTGAGATTTCACATTCTTTGCCGGAAGCACAGTACTGGTACGGTGTAAAGTAGCAAGCTGCAGGAGCAATGGCAAAAATATAAATGCATGCACAATTGTTCTTTTAATTCTTAGATAAAATAGAATAAATTCAAGATTGAATGGTTTTGTAAATTACTGGTTTCAGGACTTCGATCCAGTGAAAAATGCGTCCTCCTGTCAGAACTAGAGAGGAAGCTAAGCCATCTCCCCTTTCACCGATGGCTAATTAGACTCCCAGGGCAACTGGTTGTGCATTGCTGGAAATCACTTAAGACAATTTTGTTTTATGTGCAAAAAACAAAGGGAAAAGTAGTTTTGAGAAACCCAGGCCTTTTAATAGCTGGTGATATTAACCACCTGTTTACTGTGCTGATGTGCTTTAAAAAAATAAAAGAAACATTTTGGGCAAATATTATAGCATCATATCCAAACAAGCTATTGAATCATAAAGTAAAGCCTGTGAGTTTTCTCTTAAGAAACAAATACATTTAAGAATCTGCTGTGACAAATCAATATCAAAATGTGCACAAAATTACAAGGACAAATAGAATGTTGTTTTTGACTGGTTTGTTTATATTGAAACTATATTATTTTATGTGAAGTATGTGTAATAGAGCATTAGATTTGAAAACTCTGTGTTGAATATCATTTCTGACAGCCTTTTTTAGGGTCACTAAAATTCCAATAATTCAGTCTAGAATTGAAGTCGATTCCAGAGAAAAATTTAATATAGTCTGCTTGCCTGCCAGCTTCAACATAGTTTCTGAGCATTGAAATGGTTTGACACATTGAAATATAAAGTGCATTTGTCATATCTATTGGTGGAGTATTTTATGTGATCGCATCTAACAAAGATCAAGTTAGAGTAAAACTTACACTATTTTTTATGTGTTTGTGAAGAGGATTTTGTTTTATCTTGTTTTCTTTACAGTCCTGATTTGATTTATTACAAAGTCCAATAAACTATTCCTAGTAATAATAAAGAAACACATTGCCTGAACTGATTTTGAATTGCAGTGGAACATCTCTATGTTACCATAGTCATTTGCTGTTTCAAAGACCCGTGCGAGTTCAGGATTGTGTCATAGAAAGTGTCTATTCTCTAGCAAATAGAGATTGTATAATTAGAAGAAAGCCTTTAAATCTCTTGAACCTCAGTTTTCTCATCTGTAAATAGGAGGGACATTAATAAATTTGCAAAGTTTTGGGCTTTCTTTGTTAATGATTCAAGATGTTACATGTATAACCCTAACTCTATGCCTACTGCTGCTGCTGCTGCTAAGTCGCTTCAGTCGTGTCCGACTCTGTGCAATCCCATAGATGGCAGCCCACCAGGCTCCTCCGTCCCTGGGATTCTCCAGGCAAGAACACTAGAGTGGGTTGCCATTTCCTTCTCCAATGCATGAAAATGAAAATGAAAAGTGAAAGTGAAATTGCTCAGTCGTGTCCGACTCTTAGTGACCCCATGGACTGCAGCCTACCAGGCTCCTCTGTCCATGGAATTTTCCAAGCAAGAGTACTGGAGTGGGTTGCCATTGCCTTCTCCACTATGCCTACTACAGAGCACTTACTCTCTAAAAAACTTTCTTATATCCATATGGCTTCTGGAAATTACATTCATAGAATGAATAGAATAAAATATGCAGTGTATATATATATCAGTATTCCAGGAAATATTGAAATGAGATTCCAGTACAGTTTATTTTTGTAAAATACTACATTAGTTATTGCAAAAATAATATGCTTTTCTAGTACATATTCGATCATGGATGCTTGCTTATATATTTGAGTGTTCTGGGATTTCTTGTGGTGAGGGTGTAATGATAAAGTTGACTCTGTTTTAGATTATTTTACTGAACACAGATTAAACTGGGATGGACCTTCGTGTTATGCAGCAATGCTGTTTATGAAAGTATGAAAATCTCATGTTTACGTTCAGTCATGTACACATAACCTCTATCTGTAGTTCAGATGTCGATTTTAATAGTTATAAATACAAGTAGGCAAATGTATAAATACAACTTGAACAGAAGACTATTTCTGTGTCCTGGCTAAGAGCTCCTAGTTGTGGTGTTTGACTGAAACTGTTAAACCATATATTATGTTGAGTGAGGAGTCCTGTTAAGCAGAACTGATTTCAAGACCCTAATCATTTAATATTCAATTTATTTAACAGATATGTGGAAATATATATGTTAAGATTACACACATGTATATATTTATTTGAATACTTAAAGATACTAAGTATTTTCATATTTAGCCTATAGGTTTTAATGTATGACTGATGTTTTATGATCTGCCTATGTAATATAAAATGATTTGACAGGGTTGTAAGTTAAACATGCAATGAGTAGCCAAGACTAACAAGTCCCAGTGTGTGTTCTGCTGAACTCAAGTTCGACAGTGTTAATAAAAAGTATGTAAAGAAGGTTTCCAGGTTGAAATAAGTTTGGAAAACTTTGAGTTAAGCCATTTTTTCAGTAGGATTTCTGAAAGCACTTAATTTTCTTGACATATTACAAGGCAATAGACTATGGGAGGGTTGTGATGTGCTGTTTCCTTAACATTTTTTAACACAAAAACCTTTTCAATTTTTTGGAGTAACTTACAGCATTTATACTCATTAGGACATACTTTGGGAAATTGAAGTTTGAATGGAATGTGCTATATAAATTTCTATATCAGTAGATACAATCGGGTTGGGAGCCACCCCATCTCTTTGAACAGAGAGAAATTAATAAAAAAGATTAACTAGGTACAGTGTTGTTAACTAGTAACTGAGAGGGTAAAATGAGAACATGGACAAATCATGTAGATTACAATGTGGAAAGCTAGTACCACCACCAGAACGAGGGGAGACAAGAGAAGAGGTTGAAATTAGTAATGCTTAGAGAGACCTCATAAAGTTGAAACTCAGAACTCTGAAGAGGGGACATGGACCAGTTTGTGCTAATGTCTCTGGGGAGGCAGATGAGGCTGATGCTGCGGTGTTAGAAAAACAGCAAACTGTGTTCAGCTACAGCCATTGGAAGGAATTGCCCCTGTTGGGGTGAAGAGACGCTGCTGGGTTGATGCTAACAGAAGCAGCCAGGAAGCCCACAGAGAACATCTCCATTCCCCTTTCAGCCCTACAGTCTCCCCTTAATGCCTCCTATGACATTGCCTTCCACGGAGCATCTGGCTGAGCAGAAATGGGGTTTGCAGAGACCCAGTCCCTCAGGGCAGAGTGTAGAAGGGAGGTTCTGAGGCTGATAAAACAGCTTAATTGGCACAGCTGCTCTGTAAGAATCCAGACTTTTATAAAGAAATGTTAGAATTATTTTCTAAATGATCCTGTTTTCATCTTAGACTGAATTGACTGTAGTAATTCACAAAGCAGAGCAACTCACTTTGTAATTTGTATCTCCAGGAGCAGTCTTTTATTACTGCACTACTATTCTATTAATGTACAGGTTTTCTAAACAAAACAAGTGGGTTAGTTTAAACTTACTTTGAAACATGAGAAAATACATTGCTGAAGGCCTGCATGGTCCCTAACTTTGTAGAGCTATTCAGTTCATTTCTTCTACTGCTTCTTGGGATTCATATGCAGAGAGGCATTTGAAATCAAATGCACATAGATTCAAGCAGAAAGATGCTCTGCTACTGAAAATAATAGGGTGATAAGGTGACTGCCTTACAGAAGGCTTGGGTATTTGACAAACTTTTTGGGTTATTCAAAGGGTGTACCTCGTAAGAGTCATCAGTAATGACTGAGAAATGCAATCACAAATGCAATCAACAGATGAGAACTTCCTTCTCCTTCTGAGCCTTACATTTACTTAATGCTGCAGCAGGAAGAGTTTTAGCAGGCATATTTTGGGTTTATCATACATATGTGGTGTCCATGTTAAATTCTTACAAAATCCACTTTTACATTTGTAATAGCCTAGGGGAAAGCTAAGCGGGATTATAAGTCAAGAAATTGAGGAAGCAACTTCTATGAAAGAGGTCTCAGCAATAGAATATGCAACATCTAGAGATTATACATGTATTAGGTTAGGTTATAGTGCTGTAATTAAAAGATGCAAAAAATTTGTAACAAAATGAAGAGAAACCTGAGGATACAGGCTGTAGAAAAGTTGACTTTAGGAGATGGAAGGAGAAGGTGGCCATGACCACAACAAACCATCAGAGATGATGGAGAATAAGATTCCTCTGTCAAGGACTTGGGAGAATAGAATTTGTACAATGAACAATAGTAGTGACTTTACTAATGTTATAGAGTGCTTAGCATGGTTCAGTCTTGGTTCAGAGTGCTTTGGGTATATTAAGGTAAAGGTTAATATTGTAAAGGGATTGGAGAAATGCCCTGAAGACTGTGGGCTGAGAAAGAGCTGTTGGCTTTGACCTTTGGTGGATTATTTGAAACTTCTGGTAGAACCATTTTAACATAGTGAAAGTATTAGAAACTAGGCTTCAAATGTTTAAAGAGAGAAGAATCAGTAAGAAGGTAGATATAGTGAATTTAGGTTGCTCTTCCCGTAGCTTTGTCAGCTGCTTTAGGAGGATAAAGCAATGTGATGATGAAGGGACAGTGGATTGTCCTATAAGGGGTTAGGTCTTAGCAAACAGATGTTGAGTGTAGTAAATAACTAAGACATGCATGCTATTTAACAATCATCCATTTGAGTTTTTAGAATGTGAAAATATCTTTTGAAAGCATTTTTTTTTTTCTGTTTTCTGTAAGATAGTCATCCTTCTGTCTTGGTTATATTAACATGCAGTCTATCAAGTTTTGTTTTGGTAGAAACTTTGATTAGTTTCCCTGACATTTTTGAGTAGTGGCTTATAACTAAGACCTATATGGAAAATGTTATGAAGGTGACCTGCTTCTGTCTAATGGCGTAGTCTAACTTACAGTTTGGGACAAATCTTTCTGTTAGCTCCTTGATTTGTAAGTTAAAGTAAATTTCATAGACTTCAAAAGGTCTGTTCTTTGTCACTCAATCCTGTCCAACTCTTTTTGATCCCATGGACTGTAGCCCGTCAGGCTCCTCTGTCCATGGGGATTCTCCAGGCAAGAACACTGGAGTGGGTTGCCGTGCCCTTCTCCGGGGGATCATCCCAACCCAGGGATCAAACCCAGGTCTCTAAGTGTTCTTTTCTAGCAAAAGGACCTCTTTATTTTTAGTAGACTTAAAGGTCTGTCAAATATTTGATAGGTCAGTATCCATTATTTTTAATACACAGATAAGAACCACTTCCAAATTGTCATTTCCCCTTAAAACAACAAAAAAGTTCAAATTTCAATTTTTGTAAGCAACTGGGGTGCCTTTCAGTGGATTTTTGGAGGAACTTGTTCCAAACACCAGTCTGCTCAGTAAGGGTAGCCTTCTCGTTGAGTCACAAAGGGTTACATCTCAACACTTTACTGAACCATCTCCGTATAGACTTAGTTAATATTTTAGAAGTTAAACAAAATACATGAAACTTTCTGCTCAATGTGAAACTACCTTTGATTTTATTTTATAATTGTGTTTAGTAATTTGTATAATTCCTCAAGCACTTTCCCAGATGAACATGTGTTGTGGTTCAAATAGGAATCAAATATAAATCACTTCTGAAATAAATAAGCAAATAAATATATATATGTATGTACATACACACATATGCACATATAGTTATATATATGCACATAAATATGTTTGCATATATCTCCCTAATTTATTTGATGGACTGTTTATGAACGTCTTCCTTTAAAATAACTTACAATACATGACTAAGATAAATTAGGGTGATGCTAGCTGCTTTAACAAATCCTAAAATTTCAACTTAGTGCCATGATTTCTTAGTTTAGAAAAAAAAAAATTTCTTTTTTTCAACATGTGTTTTCCTGGTGGACAGGAAGTTACTTCTACCCGTAACTTCAGAGACTCAAACTAACAGAAGCTATGCCAGGCGTCCAGAATCATTCTGAGTGTTGTCTCTGTCCCAGTTTGCTAGGAGCAAGAAGAGCAAGCAGCAAGAGGAAGTTTCTAATGGGCCAGGCCCATAGGTAACACACAGTCACTTCTGCTCATAGTCTGTGGATTGGAACATAGGCACATGGTCACATTCAATTGCAAGTGAATCTGGAGCATATAGTTCAACTGCATGCCCAGGAAGAGACAGAGACCTCACAGGTAGTGGCCAGAATAATTAATACTGACTTTTGGAAAGTTTTAATAAGTCATTGCTTTGTAATATAAAATCACATAGAATAGGCTCTTTATAATTATATACTTCCCTAATATATATAAATAATGTATAGTGATATATATTAGTATCGCAGCATTATTTTTATATTGTGATGTGAAATGGAATGGAGATGAGGTTCAAGGCTTGAGGGTATTTTGACTAGTTTACATGCATTCCAGGCAGAAAATATTTGAGAGAGATTGTTATACGTCTAGATTGACCTTAAACTGAGAAGTATCTCTGAGGCTTTACTTCTTTTTTTGGTGGGGGCATGGTTCTGTTGTGATTTTTAGTATCTACCATCACAACAGAGAAATGGCCTTGCTGTTGAAAAGTTCGTATTAATGAGGATGACAAGAGTTGGCTGTGGAATGAGTCTGGTGTTACTGGTGGTTTTTTGTATTATGGTGCTGGGGTTATTTAGATTTGATTGTATTATGGAGTAGCCAAATTTGTGTTTTGCAAAAATCAAGGGCTTTTTGAAGACTTGCTCATTCCTAGACAGCAATGTAGAAAGCCACCTGTAAAAGGCTGTATGTTTCTGAGAACAAATAAAATCCGATTGAAATTTAGACCTTCTTATTTAAAGTAAATTTACGTATTTTTATTAAGCAAAATCATAATTAACACTTCCATTGATATTACATACCTGAAATATTTGTGGTTGTAATCAATACATGCCACCAGAGATGAGTGAAAGCAGCAAATTGATTGTTTAGTATCAGAATCTTGCTTGACATTTTTGTCTGTCAGTTGGCTAATTTTTTTTCCTTTCACTTCCATATCTACCAGTATAGAAATAAGCTAAGTTTATGTTCACAATATCTACACAATTTAGTCACAGTTGAGGAATATAAAAGTTAGGATTATTTACAGGTGAAAACTCTGTCATTATTTCTTGAAGGGCAACATTTATATCAGAGTTAAAATAGGCCTTAAATTTAGAGTTGCGTATTCTAGTCCACTCCCCCATTTTCTTGCAGAGAAATTATACTGAATGACTCCCACATAGTGAGTTTTTGTCTTTTTTACTCCTCCAGTTCAAGTATTAATGGTCTGTGTCACATTTTATTTTCACATATTCAAAAATTCTTAAAAGTTGTGGATATATCATATTACAGTATTGTCAACATAAAGATGCAGTGTTATCAACAAGTATCTTCAGATATGGTAATTAGAGTAGGAAACTATACTCTGAAGAAAAAAAAATGGACATTTTTCAAATAAGTAATTTTGGATTAACTGATTTAATAAGACCTCTATAATAAACTCCTAGAATGTTTATAGCCCCCACGGTCATTCAGAAAGGAAGGAACTATACATATTTTACCTGTAAAATTCACAGAGAATGCTAATCTTGCCCTCCTATTCCCTTTCATCCATCTTCTTTGAAACTTCCTCATCAACCACTGTTTATCTTCCATACAGTTTACCTTATGTTGAAGAAGGCAAGATATATATTTCAGCTTTTTAAAAAACTTTACAGACTACAAATCTGCAAATTAAAAAAAAAGCAAAACCTTTGTTATACATATGCTTGTTATTTCAGTAAGATCAACAAAATGTTTAGGAGCCCAAACAAATTCATTAATTATCTTTTGTATTCAGGGCAAAATATAGCAGGCAAGTTGAAAAATGAATTGTTTATTTTTGGAGGGGCTGGGAATGAAGAACAATGAAACTTCCAAATAAAAGTAGTGTTGGACCTTTTTGCTGTGGATTTGAAAATAAGTCCAGAAGGCTGAGCTTAATATAACATGTGGCAGGTGGCCTGCGTTTGCCTGGAGAATTCCTTTAGGGCAAGACAGCTCAGCAAACACATAAATCCTTTTTTCTCTGTTATCTAGTAGCACATTTAGTTGCCATGGGGATTTTATTTATGCAGCAGATCCTCTGCAGTTCAGTTTGTGCCTAAAGTTTAACCATACAGCTGTTACCGTAAATGCTACATGGCAATATTTTCCAAACACAGACCCTAGAACAAAAAGAACATTTTTTTTTCCAGCATTGATTTTGCTTTTTATGTTATGAAACATCTTAGTAAAGGATTACTATATACCATGAAAACTTCTCAAGTTCCAGCCTAGCAGTTGATATCATTTAATATTACTTAAATTGTTTAATTGCAAATACATTATATGAAAATGTGGCAAATATATTTTTGGTTAGGACAAAATTTTGCAAATATAACTAGATAGCTATTATCTCTCTGTATAGTTAAGGTGATTTTATGTTTTATTTTTTGTCAGTTCTGTTACTTCATGAAGTAGTTTATATCAAATGAAAAGACAGAAATAACTTGCTACTGTATAATTTCTCACTTCCACAGCTCTTTGAACACTTTTTTTGCCTACTATTTTTAGTGGAGGAGAAAGGAAAACAAGATAGAAAAATAGTGATTGCTTTCACAACAATCAAGGGATATCTAAGTTTTTCTAGCTCTGGGCTAGGTCCTGATTTGGAATGAATTGCTTTTGTTTAGTCTTGATTTGTACTACACCAGATAAATCACCAGTATGTCTCCTTTGTGTGAACAGCATGGATTGGTCAGTGAAAAGGGGAACTGATGCCTTTAAATGGAGTACATAAAATTATCTCACACCATCTGTGAGGCAGTGCACCAGGAAAATGATGAAAGGAGAACTTGAAATCCAGGTAAAGTTGCTTCCTTATTAGGAAAGTAAAACATTCAGAATCAAGACATGTTGTTTGCATATGGTTCAACTCTCACATTCTTACATGACTACTGGAAAAACCATAGTTCAGACACTATGAACCTTTGTCAACAAAAAAAGTCTCTGCTTTTTAATGTGCTGTCTAGGTTTGTTATAGCTTTTCTTCCAAGGAGCAAGCATCTTTTAATTTTATGGCTGCAATCACCATCCACTGTGATTTGGTGCCCAAGAAAGTTAAATCTGCCACTGTTTAAAGAATTTCCCCATCTATTTGCATTAACTGATGGGACGGGATGACATGATCTTCATTTTTTGAAGGTTGAGTTTTAAGCCAGCTTTTTCACTCTGCTCTTTCACCCTCATCAAGAGGTTCTTTTAGTTCCTCTTCTCTTTCTGCCATAAGGGTGATGTCATATGCATATCTGAGTTTGTTGACATTTCTTGTGGTAATCTTGATTCCAGCTTGTGATTCATCCAGCCTGGCATTTCACATGATGTACTCTGCATAGAGGTTAAATAAGCAGGGGTACTGAAGACAATATACTTAACCATTTTACTTGTGTATTCCCACCACCTCGGAAAGTTACCTAGTCCATAGTAGGTGCTTGTTAATGTGCTTGTTAAATGAATGTGTCAAATCCATTTAAAAGGACACCTTTTAACATTTTAGCAGTCCGAATTGCTAATAAACTGAGACTTCAGGTAAATCTTTCACTTTCTCTCTGCTATAACCTCTTTTAAAGAAAAATGTCTTCCAGTTCTGTGAGGGTCTCGTAAGATATTGTAGAAATAGGAAGGATAATAGAGGGCAATATATAAAGTAGAATATGAAAAAGGAAAGGGTCTGAATTGAAAAATTACCGAAGCTTGAATGGCAGAGAAACCGATATACTGGAGAAAAACCAAAAGTGAAATAAAAATGGATTCCAAGGATTTGATTATACTTGATGTGAAAATTGTATCATCTCTTATTAGAGGTGGAAAATCCATTAGTCATCACTTTGCTACTTGGATAAGGAATAGAAGTTTATCTTTGAGATAACATGTACCTTTCTTTGCGTCCATTAACAGTATATTTATTAGGTAAGATTTCCATATGCACAAATGATATTACAATGTAAATATATTAGTATTAACATAGGGGAGAAACAAAGACATGGGATTTTTCTTCAAATGTAATTGGTAGCAGTTTGTATTGAGCTATGATTGGATTATTTTATTTGTATAAACATTTGCATAGGAACAGCACAGGCTATAAAGGAATGTACTTGTGTTTCTGGCTTAGACAAACTGTCGTACATTTTCCCCTTGCTTGCTTTAAACCAACTGCTCCAGTTTGAATTTATGATGGTATTTCTAAGTTGCATTGTAAATATGTACAATGAATAGTTTCTGTAGTTTTTCAGTAAAAGTGAGAAACTTAACTACATGATCACCACCTTTCCCTAGACAAGGGAGGCGTGCTGCGATTCATGGGGTCGCAAAGAGTCAGACACGACTGAGCAACTGATCTGATCTGATCAAATTGAATTTGAATAACTAACAAAAATAAGGCTCATAATGTCTGGGATGAGACATTACCATGGAAATCAATGACATTTAATTTCTACTCAATTCAAAAGCCTTTTATTTTTAATTGATCTACATTTTGCAAAACAGAGGTCACTAAAATGGGAGTTTGGGGTTTTGCTTCTAACAGTGCTATTTTCAGTAATGCTGGACAGGTGCTCTGAGGGGCTTTGGTCTGTCTAGTTCTCAGCCTGATGCTATAGACTACTTAGTGTGTAACAGCCTACAAGTTTCACTCTTACCAGAAAGCTCGACAGGTCAGAAATACCCTACAGTTATTGAGGAGATTGAGATGTTATGAGTCAGCAAGAGAAAGACTGAAGGGAAGAAGTTCCAGAATAAAACAGTTCAAGGGCCTGTTTACCATAGATAAATGTTTTACTGAAGTCAGTAAGAAGTCATGTACATAGTTTTATTGTATAACTCCTGATCATAAAAATCACTAGAATGAAAGGTTTGTTTTCAGTTATTAAAAGCTAAAGAAAACAAAACAATACTTTTACTAATTGACACTTTGGGACTTTGATTTTATTTTTGAGGAAGTATTTAGGGAAAACCTAAGAATCCTGTCTAGATTGTCACTGCTGCACAGGATAAGGATATACTGCTTATCCTTCCATTTTAATATAAAGAACTGTCAGAAATAATACTGTAAATAGTCAATGACGATGTGTTTTAGTAGTTACTTTAGGAAATCACTAGACGTATTTGGGACGTAGACTGGAGTAATGGAGAGTTTGGGGGAAATATGGAAAATCAGGAAATACTAGAGAAAAATGGTAAGTTTAAAACAGATAAGTACAAAATAGAGGAGAGAGAAAGATTAAATAATTGTAATCACATTTTGCTGCTGGGTTTCTTTTTTGGCAGCCTTAAGAGGATCAATTAGTATTAATATGCTCAAATCTGTAAGGCTGCAGTGTTTCCTGTGAAGTTCTATGGGGAAAGATTGTGTGTATTTTTTTGGGAAACTAGATTTTTACTTAGACCATTTCTGAAACTTTTTTTACCCCTAATACTACCAGGGTAGATGTTGGACACTAAAAGATTTCCTTGGAAAACCTTGAATAAGAAAGGGGACCTCTTCTATAAGGTAGAGCAGTGGAGTGTAAGGGATAAGAGAAGGCATGGGCTCTAAAACGAGACCACTTGGGTTTGTCTCCTGGCTCTGTCTTTAACTAGTCAAGGATACTTGTCACATCATTGCTCGGTGTCTCAATGTCCTCTTCTGTAAATGGGGATAATAATGCTCTTTACCTCTAAAATGTTATGAAGATGAAATTGAATATCACATAGAACAAAGCACTTAAAACAACAATTTGATAAAAAAAAAAATAAAGAACCATGAGGTTGATAAACGTCTGTATCATCAACAATAACATATGCTATTTGAAGATTAATGTTTGGAGGAAACCTTAACGTAGCAGAAAAAATTCATAGGGTGAGACTGTTCCAAGGCAGAGTATATAAATTACAGGGCAAGACACTGTATTTTAAGCAAATTTTGTAATGCAGTGTGAAACAAGAAAGATGGTTAAACATAGTAATTTGTTTTGGAAAGGAAGAGAAGATGTTGCAGGTAGAAAAGGGGAAAGATGAGTTGCATAACAAGAATAAAGGCCTGGGATACCCTGGCAGTCCAGTGGTTAAAATTATGCCTTGCAATGAAAGGGACACTGGTTCGATCCCTGGTCTGGGAAGATCTCACATGTCTTGGGGCAACTAAGCCAGTGCGTCACAACTACTGAGCCCACGTCACAGAGCCCATGCTCCGCAACAAAAGAAGCCACCGCAATGAGAAGCCTGTCCTCAGAAACCAGAGAATGACCCTTGCTCCCAACAGGAGAAAGCCTTTGATCAGCAGCAAAGACCCAGCACAGCCAAAAATTAAAAAAAAAAAAAAAAAGAAAAAAAAAGAAGTAAAGGCCCATGGCAAGGAAAGTACCTTAGGGAACTGTTAGGGAAGAAACAACGCAAGGTAAGTCTCAAAGAATTATTGCCAGACGCTAAAGAATGAGCTTCACGGACAGAATGGTGAGGAAAGAAGGGGCAGGTACATAAAGGATGACAAAAAAGGATATACTATTTCTCCCACCAAACTGGTAGCTCCTTGAGAGCAAGGACTTTAGCTTCTTTGACTTTTTAGTGCTTATCATACAATGGATAGTTAATAAGCATTTAATGAATTTATGAATGAGCTAATGGAATTATTGGATTAGTTAATAAACTTAATTCCTTGATTAATTAAATTAGCAAATAACTTTTTATGAGCACTAGAAGGAAATAGGTCGTGTCTGAAACATACTTTAGCTCTTAAATATAAAAGAATAAGGAGAAGTGAAATTTATTTCCAGGGAACAGAGAAATTAAGAGTCAAATTAAGGAAAAAATGAAATTTGTCAGGATTGCTAAGATAAAATTATGTAAGAAAATATGGGAATGTGTTTTCTCCTTGAAATGCTTTTAAATTCAGAGGTATTAAGAATGTAGAGGCAAAAATGGCTGGTGAGAGGTCAAAGTATCATCAATCAGTGAAAAAAGGCAGACTTTTTAAGTGGAAATGTTTCTTATCTCTGGATTTTATAAAGAAGTGACTATTTCACTGAAACATTTTCAGAGGTTCCTAGTACATTTTCTTTAAATGAAGAAAGAGCAATGTCTGTGAGACATACTTGCTTTCTGTTTCATAAATTAAAGACCCTAGACATGTTCAAACCCAACATATAAAATAAATGTGGGACTATTATGGCAACAACTAGAAGTAGAGATTAGAAGAAAAAAAAAAACAGAAATTCTTAAACTAGAATTGTTAGGAAAGAAGATTATAGCTTTTGTTTAATTGAACAAAAATAGTACCGAGTTGTTAGACAATTGGGTTATTTACTTTTAATTAGGAAAGCATAGTATATTAGATAGCATAAAGTATTTGGGGGCAACATAATTCATTCAGATCATCACTAATTTGAGCAGCATGTTCTGTAAAGGCACAGAACACAAATGGCAACTAGTGTTGCTAGTGAATTAGAAGATGAAGGTTGTGGGGAAAGTCATCATTTAGCCTTCAGCTGTATGCATAGGCCATAGATACTCCTTGAGAAATTAACTGACGGACTTGAAGAGTCCCATGGCCTGAAAGTTTTCAAACTAGAGTCTTCTAGTGGTGGTCAGATATTAAAATTTAAAAGTGAATGGCGGGTTTTTCAATTTCTCAAGTATAAAATATCCCCTAATATTTTTTTCTTAAATGTTGATATCAAGCCCCCTTCAGTTCAGTTCAGTTTCTCTGTTGTGTCCGACTGTTTGCGACCCCATGAATTGCAGCACGCCAGGCCTTCCTCTCCATCACCAACTCCCGGAGTTCACCCAAACTCATGTGCCTTGAGTCGGTGATGCCATCCAGCCATCTCATCCTCTGTCGTCCCCTTCTCCTCCTGCCCCCGACCCCTCCCAGCATCAGAGTCTTTTCCAATGAGTCAACTCTTTGCATGAGGTGGCCAAAGTATTGGAGTTTCAGCCTCAGCATCAGTCCTTCCAATGAACACCCAGGACTGGTCTCCTTTAGAATGGACTGGTTGGATCTCCTTGCAGTCCAAGGGATTCTCAAGAGTCTTCTCCAACACCACAGTTCAAAAGCATCAATTCTTCGGCGCTCAGCTTTCTTATCTACTTGCAAATAATAGTGGAGGACAGAAAAGGATAAACAATAAACAGTAAACTGCATATACTTTTTAATTCACTTGACAAATCTTTATGAGTGTCTACTGCTTGCAAGACAAAGGCTAACAACAAAACAGATGATGCCCCTGTTTTCTAAGCTTAATTTAACTGTGGTCTCCTGGTTTTGCTGTGCTCAAAATTCCTAGAAATGTTAGAGATGTTAGTTTCTCAGATATTACACTTGAGATGGTTTTTATTAGCTGTGTATATGTGTGTAGGAGGGTGGTGGTGGCCCAGAATCTGTATTTTATCAAACACTCTGGTGAGGGTGGTGCATGTGTTTGAGAAACACACATTGAGACTCATTGGGCTGAAGGAAGATTGAACATTATTGCTGTGCTGGAAAAAGAGTGTGGTAGGAGGACAGAGCAGAGGTAGCTAACAAGCAGGGTGGGATGGAGAGGCAGTGGGGAGCTGAACACAAAAGGATTTTCCAGAGCAGCTCGGTTAAATGATGGATGGGAATGGCATGGCCAGGACGGAAGGATGTGGGGGCAGAAGCTTAGGGAGGGAGGAGTAGCAGGCTGCTACAGACAGAGGAACAGCAGGGTAAAGACAAACAGCTCATGCCCTTGCTCTGTTTGACATCTCTTCTTGCACTTAGTGTTGTACCAGGGTTCAACAAGCATGTGTGGAGTGGATTCCACTTATCCCTGGAGATAAGACTTGTTTCCACCCTCTGAAGAAGCTTGTGGTTGGGGACATAAGTAAATCATATGGTTTAAATGATTCAAATTTGTGAAATGCTTATTGGTTATAAAAATACATGTAACAAATATGAACTGCACAATTTATAAATTAGATCCCTTTGATTTCACCTCCCAGTTTAAAGCACTAAAACCTTAGCCTTACTATTAAAGCTGCCTGGATTTCCCCAGCTGACAAACCTTACTGAGAGATCCTGATTTTTTTATTTGTTGTTCCCTCTTACTGATTTTAACTCTAAATGGTTTGGGGCCAGTTCTTTATTAATAACACATCCTCCTTGAATCATAGTTTGTTGCTTTTCTTTGTTTCTGCTTTTAAATGTGATTCTTCTGATACTTAACTGCCAAGGTTTCCTGTAGTTTTTCTTTTTTTTTTAATGGACCTGTGTTCACTAAATTAATTAAAATGGGGTTCTAGCCTTGTTGATGGCAAGAGAAACAGATGAAATTTTGCTTTTTCATATTTCTGAGAAATATTCAAAGCTGTCATGGTTTAATGTTAGTAATAAAACTTTAGAGTGATTAGAATGCTAAAAAAACGTAAAACTTAGTGGACTGAAAAACATCTAAGTCCCAGTGGTACTATATTTTGGTGGAAGATTGGGGACAACTAAAACAATTGAAGAGTGAGCAGAAGTAAAGAAAACGAGAAGGATAATTAGTCAAATTGGTTATACATACTTTAAAATGTAAATTACATCTGTCTACCAAGATATGGATGTGGGATCTATGTGGGAAAATAATTTTTTGTTTCTTGATTAACAAGTTAAAGCCCATTAAAGGAAACCTCAAGAAGTTTTATTAAAAATTCTTCTCATATATTAGAATTTTGTTGTAGTAAATATTGCTTAATAAGGTATTATGAATGGCTTGAAAACAGTTATTATTTTATAAATATACCCATTTCATGATTTTAAAGAGTAATTGAGAAGAATAAGATACTTCAAATAAAATTACTTGGAATTATAATGTTTGTGCTATTTTTCTTAAGGGTCATGGAGGGAGGTAGATTTAATATTTACATTAAAAGTATTTCCATTAGATTTCATATCCGAAGGGAATAAGAGTATGAGTTTCTAAATACTACATTCCCACAGCTAAATTGGTAACTGGCCATTGTGGGATCCTCAATAAATATTTGAAATGAATAAATTGAATAAACAATGCCACTTCTTTTTTTTTTTTTAATTTTATTTTATTTTTAAACTTTACATAACTGTATTAGATTTGCCAAATATCAGAATGAATCCACCACAGGTATACATGTGTTCCCCATCCTGAACCCTCCTCCCTCCTCCCTCCCCATTCCATCCCTCTGGGTCGTCCCAGTGCACCAGCCCCAAGCATGCAGTATCGTGCATCGAACCTGGACTGAACAATGCCACTTCTTAAAGATACTGTGTCTATAAGGCAATGTCATTCTTGTCTGTAATGTTAATTACTTTCAGACAGAATGACTTTATCAACTAGAAAAGTTAGGCATACTCATGTGTACGTGAAATACCATGTCAGAAGAGCCATCTTTGTCTGCGTTCATAACTAAGCCTGGAAGATGGTTAGCCATCATCTTCCGTGTATTCTTCTCTTACGACGATTGTCTCCTTGTAAATCTCCTTCAGCCTCATTCCAAACAATCATAGTCCTGCTGGAAATATCCCATGGGATTTTTCTTCAGGTCTTTGTATCCTGAAAAAAGTACCATGACAAGAAGCAGGGGCCAGGGTCTCTAGCCTCTGTTGCTCAAATCCTTTGCTGGCCGTGGTTATAGAAAAGTCACTGTGGCATAAGCCCAAGTTACTCTTTGCATAAATGCATTGATTGGGCCAGATCACCTTTTGGGTACTTCCCATTTAAGATCCTGTGAATCTAAACAAAAAGATATAACTTAATAATTTTTCTGGCGAATAATGAAAGTGTGGCAAGCACAGAAATGGCCAAGTCATGGAATTGATATTTAGGGGAATCTTGGCTCAACAAATATAAAATATTACTTGACAGTTTCAGTTTAGTTGCTCCGTTGTGTCAGAATCTTTGCAACCCCATGTGTTGCAGCATGCCAGGCTTCCCTGTCCATCACGAACTCCCAGAGCTTGCTCAAACTCATGTCTATTGAGTTGGTGATGCCATCCAACCATCTCATCCTCTGTTGTCCCCTTTTACTTCTGCCTTCAACCTTTACCAGCATCAGGATCTTTTCTAAGAAATCAGTTCTTTGCATAAGGTAGCCACAGTATTGGAGTTTCAGCTTCAGCATCAGTCCTTTCAATAAATAGTCAGGACTGATTTTCTTTAGGATTGACTGTTTTGATCTCCTTGCTGCCCAAGAGACTCTCAAGAATTTTCTCCAACACCACAGTTCAAAAGCATCAGTTCTTTGGTGCTCAGCTTTCTTAATAGTCCAGCTCTCACATCCATACATGACCACTGGAAAAACCATAGCTTACACTAGACTGACCTTTGTTGGCAAAGTGATGTCTCTACTTTTTAATATGCTATCTAGGTTGGTCATAGCTTTTCTTTCAAGGAGCAAGCATCTTTTAATTTCATGGCTGCAGTCACCATCTGCAGAGATTTTCGAGCCTAAGAAAATAAAGTCTCTCACTGTTTCCACTGTTACCCCATCTATTCGCCATGAAGTGATGGGACTGGATGCCATGATCTTAGTTTTCTGAATGTTGAATTTTTCACTCTCATCTTTCACTTTCTTCAAGAGACTCTTTAGTTCCTCTTTGCTTTCTGACTTGAGGGTGGTGTCATCTGTGTATTTGAGGTTATTGGTATTTCTCCCTGTAATCTTAATTCCAGCTTGTGCTTCATCTAACCTGGCATTTCACATGATATACTCTGTATATAAATCAAATAAGCAGGGTGACAATATACAGCCTTTATGTACTCCTTTCCTGATTTGGAACCAGTTCGTTTTTCCATGACCAGTTCTAGCTGTTGCTTACAGATCTTGGTCTGTATACAGATTTCTCAGGAAGCAGTTAAGGTGGTCTAGTATTCCCATCTCTTTAAGAATTTTCCACAGTTTGTTGTGATCCACACAGTCAAAGGCTTTGGCATAGTCAATAAAGCAGAAGTAGATGTTTTTGTGGAATTTTCTTGCTTTTATGTGACCCAACAGATGTTGGCAATTTGATCTCTGATTCCTCTGCCTTTTCTAAAACCAGCTTGAACATCTGTAAGTTCATGGTTCACATACTATTGAAGCCTGGCTTGGGGAATTTTCAGCATTAGTTTAGTAGCATGTGAGATGAGTGCAATTGTGTTTTAGTTTGAACATTCTTTGGTATTGCCTTTCTTTGAGATTGGAATGAAAATTGACCTTTTCCAGTCCTGTGGCCACTGCTGAGTTTTCCAAATTTGCTGGTATATTGAGTGCAGCACTTTCACAGCATCATCTTTTAGGATTTGAAATAGCTCAGTTGGAATTCCATCACCTCCACTAGCTTTGTTTGTAGTGATGCCTCCTAAGGGCCAACCTGACTTTGCACTCCAGGATGTCTGGCTCTAGGTGAGTGATCACACCATTGTGATTATCTGGGTCATTAATACCTCTTTTGGTACCAAAAATTATACTTGCCACCTCTCCTTAATCTCTTCTGCTTCTGTTAGGTCCATACCATTTCTGTCCTTTACTGTGCCCATCTTTGCATGAAATGTTCCCTTGGTATTTCTGATTTTCTTGAAGAGACCTCTAGTCTTTCCCATTCTATTGTTTTCCTCTATTTCTTTGCATTGATCACTTAGGCAGGCTTTCCTATCTTTCCGTGCTATTCTTCGGAACATTGCATTCAGATGGGTATATCTTGCCTTTTCTCCTTTGTCTTTAGTGCCTTTAGTGTCTCTTCTTTTCTCAGCTATTTGTAAGGCCTCCTCAGACAACCGTTTTGCCTTTTTGCATTTCTTTTTCTTGGGGTTGGTCTTGATCACTGCCTTCCGTACAATGTCATTAAACTCCATCCATAGTTCTTCAAGCACTCTATCATATCTAATCCCTTGTGTCTATTTCTCACTTCCACTGTATAATTGTAAGGGATTTGACTGAGGTCGTATCTGAATGGTCTAGTGGTTTTCCGAACTTGCTTCAATTTAAGTCTGAATTTGGCAATAAGGAGTTCATAATCTGAGCCACAGGCAGCTCCTGGTTCTGTTTTTGCTGACTGGTGTTTGCTATGACTAGAGTGTTCTCTTGGCAAAACTCTGTTAGCCTTTGCCCTTCTTCATTTTGTACTTTGTCCTGCTTCATTTTGTACTCCAAGGCCACACTTGCCTGTTACCCCAGGTATCTCTTGACTTCTTTCTTTTGCATTTTTGTCCTTTATGGTGAGAAGGACTTCTTTGTTTGGTGTTAGTTCTAGAAGTTCTTGTAGGTCTCATAGAACCATTCAGCTTCAGTTTCTTTGGCATTAGTGGGTTGAAGCATAGACTTGAATTAATGTGATATTGAATGGTTTGCCTTAGTAAACACACTATTTAAAAAATACCCAAGTGATTTTAGTCCATTTTGTTTATCCAACTGTAGTAGTTTTGAAATGCAGTACAGTTATGGCACAGCATCTGCATGTATGCTGAGTCGCTTTAGTCATGTCTGACTCTTTGCAACCCTGTGGCCTGTAGCGCACCAGGCTTCCCTGCCCATTGGATTCTCCAGGACAGGAATACTGGAGTTGGTTGCCATGCCCTTCTCCAAGGATCTCCCCAAGCCAGGGATGAACTGGAGTCTCTTACGTCCCCGGCACTGGCAGCCGGGTTCTTTGCCACTAGTGCCACCTGGGAGGCCCCGTGGCAGTAGGATATAATTAGCAAATCCGGGGGTGTAATAGACATTCTTAGTTACGGATGGGGATATCATATGTCCAGAGGAATTATTTACCCTTGAAGAGCAAGGACCTTAGTTACTTTGTTTGCTGAAATAATATGTGAATGACTAAAAAGAATAAGGAATTATAATTTTTAAAGATAGTGTAAAAATAACATTGGGATTTAAAACTCCTTGAGCTAAGAGTGATACATTTTATTCAGTTTTATAATCAAACAACAACCGTCTGTCTTGACCATGGCTCCCAAATAGTGCATTACATGTACTTTTGTCACTTTAATGTAGGATATTTTCCACACTTGACAAAGAACCACTACTGTTTACTCAGTAGTTCCTATGTGTTACATTTTTTTTCTGGTATAGCAATTATAGTTGATAAAGTAATGGGAGTATGTTGACTTCATGAAATTTCTTTACTTGTCAATTGCTTCTTTAAGACTTTAACAGATCATAGGAGGAAGATTTGTTTTACCTTTTTTTTTTATATGAAGTTTTTTTCAGTTGATAGTCCTCTGAAATCTTCTTTAAAAAAGTTAATAATATCCTCTCTTATAGCCTTAGAGCCATACACCATCTCAGCAGGCTTAAGCTATTCTTAGAGCAATGTAGACCTTGCCAGTGCAAGTGAAGAGGAGAGAGTGAAGGGAAAGAGGAATAGTCTTTGAACTGCAAGATTGTTTTTCCTTTTCCTTGATATAAAATAAATACATGAATGTGTAAATTAGCAAGAAATAAATTAAGTTTTTTGTGGGCTTAAAAGTCATTAGTATTTCTATTGCATCTTAAACTGCTTTTGAAATCAGTTACACTTCATGGAAGTATCACCATTCTTATTTGTAATCACGTTATGCATTTCGAGTCTTTAAGTGCCCCTTGTGCCAAAAAAAAAAAAAAAAGGTAAAAATAATTTTATGACAATTGAAAGGGGGAAATATAATTGTCTTATGCTTTTTATGTTTGGCCTAGTAAATTTAGAAAAAGAAGTTTGAACTAATGACAGATTTTCCTTGTATTACTCAGTTTTCTTCGGTTCTAATCCCTATATTTAGAAATAGAGCCTCGGTGTCAGTAAGTAGCATTCTTCACATCCACTCTTTATAGAGCATTTCTTCCTTCCTGAAATTCTTAACAGCATCTCTGACAAGTGGAAGCTTGTGTTATAAGAAACCTTAAGAAATTCATCCAGTGCAGCCTTTCACCTTGAGAAAGGCTAGCTAAAGCCTTCTCCACACGTGGGTATTTATTCTACTCTTAAAGATGTACAGAGAAGTTAAAACCATACCAGGGTCAATCTGTGCTCACTTCTCAGATAAGCTTTATTGTCTGGCCCAAAGCCTGCCTATTTGAGTTTCCTTGTTTTCCTCTTTACTGCTCACTGACTCTTGGATCAAGTCTCCATGCTAGATGCCATGGGAGTTTAGAGTGCAAAGATATTTTTTCCCTCAAGGAAAAATCAGGTTTTCTCACTCTCTTGTGTAATGATGTTTTATGTGCTGAAGACTAATTAGGTCATCCATTTGTAATTAGGCCACTTTGTCTTCTAGACTAAATAATCCAAATATTAGCTTCATTATAGGCCCATTGATAATCTTTTAAACGTTTGGCTTACATAGTTTCTTTTGACCCTCTCCAAGTTTTCCAGCAAGGTCTTGAATTGAGCCACCAGTTGTATCCAGCCGTATGTTCATCTGACTTCTAAGTGGTCAACCTATTATTTCCCAAAAGTTAAACAGCTATTTATGAACTCTCTCAGGTGGTGCAGTGGTAAAGAATCCACCTGCCAGTGCAGGAGACATAGAGATGTGGGTTTGATCCCTGGGTTGGGAAGATCCCCTGGAGAAGGAAATGGCAACCCACTCCAGTATTCTTGCCTGGAGAATCCCATGGACAGAGGAACCTGGCGGGCTACAGTCCATGCCTGGCAAAGAGTCAGACATGACTGAAGCGACTTAGCATGTATGCACTCCAAAAAAAAGCCCATGAAATTATACCTGTTATTAGTTTTACATGTATTTAATGTGAGTGATAGATTTAGGAGTTTGTATATCTGTCTCTAACACTAGATACATTTTTAGAGAACAATTCCTATAAATTTGCAGTTCCTTTTTGTTACCTGATGCTTATAATAAAAATGATAAAATATACTGAACTCACCATAGCCCTGGTGCATGTCCATACATACACATGTGTACAAATGTAAATTATTCTGTCATTATTTGTTAAATACCTATTATGGATTTGAATAAGCTAAAAATCTCCTGCCTAGTTGGTAAAGCAAGGTGTCAAAAAAGTCACAGTAAACTGTTATCTGTCATTAGAGGAGTGGACTGGGAATATAATGTTTGAGCTGTGACTTGCAGGATCAATTTGGTTTTATTACACAGACAGAGTGGGAAGAGTCATGCTGGGAGCTGGCTTCTTAGGAAATTGTGGTTGGTTGTAAGAGTGGGATCCATGTGCTGGGACACAGAGCTGAATAGGTTGACTGAGAAGAACTGGCCTAAGGAGCTAAAACCACAGGGAAGAAAGCTGTTAAAGAATTTCAAGTGGTTTGTATCTTAGATTGAACTGTAAATGATACGGCAATTGGATCAGAGGCTGGTGAGAAAAGAAGTCTGAGAAACTGATAAAGTTGATTTAGACCTTGGATAAGGCAGTGGGAGTGGGAATGAATAGGAGGTGTAGATTCTAAATGCTCAGTGACCATTTTGATAGGGGCAATGAAAAAAGGCTGCTCCAGTGTGCCTCTTATCTTTTGAGCTTGGGCTCCTGAGGCCCCAAGAGGTAAGTTTAGGGCAGTGAAGGGTGTGAGGTGGCGAGATGGGAAATGACTTTGATTTTTGAATTTCCTGTGGACCTGTGGGAAGCGAATAGAACTTTTGGAGTAGAACTCAGGAGAGATGTTAGAGATGGATGGAGTATGGTGGTTGAAGTCATCAAGAGGCCATGTGAAATAGGAAGATGAGGGCATAGATGGAGCCCTCAAGGAAGAATGGTGAGAGGAGTGAAAACCCAGGCAGCAAGCAATTCAAGCAACCCAAGTATGGCAAGCAGAGCCTTAGCAGCCTAGGAAACATGGTCATGAAGCAAAGGACAGTTGAGAATGAATGTCTCATTGCCACAGAAGACTGAAAAGTGATGAGTGAGATGATTGGAAAACTGAGGGCAGTTTCACTCAAGTGTCAGTGTCCAAAGCCAGATGCCAGTGGCTTTAGGAGCAGACGAGGGCATGGGAGTAGCTAGCATTTGCTGGTAACTACTTTGCTGGAGGTATTTTATTAGGTATTTCTTGGTTTAAAAAAAAATTTTTTTTTTTTTTTGCTTCATTCTCATGAAGCAAACCCAGTGAAGGAGATGTTTTGTGGATGAGATATTGTCTCAAAGAAATATTGCCCAAATTGTACAACAAATAAGTTAAAGAGCCAAAATTCAATCTCTAGTTCATCATTAGTCTTAAATTAGTGCTATGAATGTAATAAGATAGACAGGATTGATCATTATTTTCTCAATAATGAAATAAGATATGACCCCAAAAGGATCAGTATTCATGTATGTTTTATGAAACAAGATTAATAACCTTTGTATTATATTTATTATCATCAGATCAGATCAGTCGCTTAGTCGTGTCCGACTCTTTGCGACCCCATGAATCGCAGCACACCAGGCCTCCCTATCCATCACCAACTCCCGGAGTTCACTGAGACTCACGTCCATCGAGTCAGTGATGCCATCCAGCCATCTCATCCTCTGTCGTCCCCTTCTCCTCCTGCCCCCAATCCCTCCCAGCATCAGAGTCTTTTCCAATGAGTCAACTCTTTGCATGAGGTGGCCAAAGTACTGGAGTTTCAGCTTTAGCATCATCCCTTCCAAAGAAATCCCAGGGCTGATCTCCTTCAGAATGGACTGGTTGGATCTCTTTGTAGTCCACGGGACTCTCAAGTCCCTTCTCCAATACCACAGTTCAAAAGCATCAATTCTTATCAGCCTTCTTCACAGTCCAACTCTCACATCCATACATGACCACAGGAAAAACCATAGCCTTGACTAGCTGGACCTTTGTTGGCAAAGTAATGTCTCTGCTTTTGAATATGCTATCTAGGTTGGTCATAACTCTCCTTCCAAGGAGTAAGTGTCTTTTAATTTAATGGTTGCAGTCACCATCTGTAGTGATTTTGGAGCCCCCAAAAAATCAAGTCTGACACTGTTTCCACTGTTTCCCCATCTATTTCCCATGAAGTGGTGGGACCGGATGCCATGATCTTCGTTTTCTGAATGTTGAGCTTTAAGCCAACTTTTTCACTCTCCACTTTCACTTTCATCAAGAGGCTTTTGAGTTCCTTTTCACTTTCTGCCATAAAGGTGGTGTCATCTGCATATCTGAGGTTATTGATATTTCTCCCGGCAATCTTGATTCCAGCTTGTGTTTCTTCCAGTCCAGCATTTCTCATGATGTACTCTGCAGATAAGTTAAATAAACAGGGTGACAATATACAGCCTTGACGAACTCCTTTTCTTATTTGGAACCAGTCTGTTGTTCCATGTCCAGTTCTAACTGTTGCTTCCTGACCTGCATACAAGTTTCTCAAGAGGCAGATCAGGTGGTCTGGTATTCCCATCTCTTGAAGAATTTTCCACAGTTTATTGTGATCCACACAGTCAAAGGCTTTGGCATAGTCAATAAAGCAGAAATAGATGTTTTTCTGGAACTCTCTTGCTTTTTCCATGATCCAGCAGATGTTGGCAATTTGATCTCTGGTTCCTCTGCCTTTTCTAAAACCAGCTTGAACATCAGGAAGTTCACAGTTCACATATTGCTGAAACCTGGCTTGGAGAATTTTGAGCATTACTTTACTAGCGTGTGAGATGAGTGCAATTGTGCAGTAGTTTGAGCATTCTTTGGCATTGCCTTTCTTTGGGATTGGAATGAAAACTGACCTTTTCCAGTCCTGTGGCCACTGCTGAGTTTTCCAAATTTGCTGGCATATTGAGTGCAACACTTTCACAGCATCATCTTTCAGGATTTGGAAGAGCTCAACTGGAATTCCATCACCTCCACTAGCTTTGTTTGTAGTGATGCGTTCTAAGGCCCACTTGACTTCACATTCCAGGATGTCTGGCTCTAGGTCAGTGATCACACCATTGTGATTATCTGGGTTGTGAAGATCTTTTTTGTACAGTTCTTCTGTGTATTCTTGCCATCTCTTCTTAATATCTTCTGCTTCTGTTAGGTGCATACCATTTCTGTCCTTTATCGAGCCCATCTTTGCATGAAATGTTCCTTTGGTATCTCTGATTTTCTTGAAGAGATTCCTAGTCTTTCCCATTCTGTTGTTTTCCTAAAACCCCTAATTCCAGTGTTACTCAGATCATCATCAGGCAACTGCATGGTAACCTAGTAACATAGCATCAAATATATGTATATAATGAATTATATCATAGGCATTGCTTCCCTGGTAGCTCAGTGGTAGAGAATTTGTCTGACAAGCAGGAGACAAAGGTTTGATCCTTGGGTCAGGAAGATCCCCTGGAGGAGGCAATCACTCCAGTATTCATGCCTGGAAAATCCCATGGGCAGAGGAGACGAGCGGGGTACAGTCTATGGAGTCATAAAGGAGTCGGACAGGACTTAGTGACTAAACACACATGCACACGTGGGCATTAGGATTAAGATTGTTGTGATGAAGACAAGCGTATACACACACTACATAAACACAGAAAGGTGCTCTATCTTAAAGCAAATTTCATAGCAATGAAATGGTTTTAGGTACTATATAAAATAACTGATAAAATGTTTTACATGGGATAGATTTGTGAAGTCTTTCCTCTCTGAATGTGCTACCAAGGCCTCAGGTAACTAAACTATGATTGCTATCTAAAGAATATCTAGGTGTCGGTAATTAACTATAAAATGCTATGCTATGCTAAGTCACTTCAGTCGTGTCCGACTCTGTGTGACCCCATAGATGGCAGCCACCAGGCTCCCCTGTCCCTGGGATTCTCCAGGCAAGAACATTGGAGTGGGTTGCTATTTCCTTCTCCAATGCATGAAAGTGAAAAGTGAAAGCGAAGTCACTCAGTCGTGTCCGACTCTTAGCGACCCCATGGATCGCAGCCCACCAAGCTCCTCCGTCCATGGGATTTTCCAGGCAAGAGTACTACAGTGGGGTGCCATTGCCTTTCCGAACTATAAAATAATTAATGGTAAATAGTAAAATAGCATTATCTCCTTAATAGTAAATGATATAAAATATTACAGATGTCTATGGTTTGTAGAGAAGGCAACAAGGGCTAAGCATTTTCTATGCAAATAATGAGGAGTGTAACTAAAAGAGAATTTTCCAAGAACATAGTTCTTGTCCTCATGTGACTCTCTCCCAGAGGTTTCCAAGTTTTGAAGCTGCTCCTTGGTGACATAATATGACATTCAAGGGAAGAAAAATCCTAGGATTTCTGGTTTGGGGAATCTAGTCAATTTTGAGAAGTTCATTGAAGTAGGACTTCAAAAACAGTTGGGAACAAGTAGGATGGCATTACAGATCATTATAATAATAGAAAAAGTTTTAAGTAGAAAAATTAAAAAAGGAAGCTGTTTCTGAGAGCTGCAAACACAGCTAGTGGAGGTGATGGAATTCCAGTTGAGCTATTTCAAATCCTAAAAGATGATGCTGTGAAAGTGCTGCACTCAATATGCCAGCAAATTTGGAAAACTCAGCAGTGGCCACAGGACTGGAAAAGGTCAGTTTTCATTCCAATCTCAAAGAAAAGCAATGCCAAAGAGTGTTCAAACTACTGCACAATTGCACTCATCTCACACACTAGCAAAGTAATGCTCAAAATTCTCTAAGCCAGGCTTCAATAAGCACATGAACTGTGAACTTCCAGATGTTCAAGCTGGATTTAGAAAAGGCAGAGGAACCAGAGATCAAATTGCCAACATCAGTTGGATCATCAAACAAAGAGTGTTGCAGAAAACATCTGCTTTATTGACTATGCCAAAGCCTTGACTGTGTGGATCACAACAAACTGTGGAAAATTCTGAAAGACATGGGAATACCAGACCACCTGACCTGCCTCTTGAGAAATCTGTATGCAGATCAAGAGGAAAGAGTTAGAACTGGACATCGGAAAACAGACTGGTTCCAAATAGGAAAAGGACTACATCAAGGCTGTATATTGTCACCCTGCTTATTTAACTTATATGCAGAGTACATCATGAGAAATGCTGGACTGGATGAAGCACAAGCTGGAATCAAGATTGCCAGGATTTCTCCTGACAATCTGTATCTATCAGTAACCTCAGATATGTAGATGACACCACCCTTATGGCAGACAGTGAGGAAGAACTAAAGAGCCTCTTGATGAACATGAAAGAGGAGAGTGAAAAAGTTGGCTTAAAACTCAACATTCAGAAAACTAAGATCATGGCATCTTGATCCCATCACTTCATGGCGAGTAGATGGGGAAACAGTGAAAACAGTGAGAGACTTTATTTTCTTGGGCTCGAAAATCACTGGAGATGGTGACTGCAGTCATGAAATTAAAATACGCTTACCCCTTGGAAGGAAAGTTATGACCAACCTAGACAGCATATTAAAAAGCAGAGACTTTACTCTGTTATTACTTTGTCAGTAATGGCCCATCTAGTCAAGGCTATGGTTTCCAGTGGTCATGTATGGATGTGAGACTTGGACTATAAAGAAAGCTGAGTGCCGAAGGATTGATGCTTTTGAACTGTGGTGTTGGAAAAGACTCTTGAGAGTCCCTTGGACTGCAAGGAGATCCAACCAAACAATCCCTAAGGAAATCAGTCCTGACTATTCATTGGAAGGGCTGATGCTGAAGCTGAAACTCCAATACTTTGGCTATCTGGTGTGAAGAATGGACTCATTTGAAAAGACCCTGATGCTGGGAAAGATTGAAGGTGGGAGGAGAAGAGGACGACAGAAGGTAAGATGGTTGGATGGCATCACCGACTCAAAGGACCTGAGTTTGAGTAAACTCCGGGGGTTGGTGATGGACAGGGAGGCCTGGCATGCTGCAGTCCATGGGGTAGCAAAGACTAGGACATGACTGGATGACTGAACTGAACTGAACAGTTAAATACTGAAGTTTGCTTTTTGTCTGAAAATGAGGGTATATCTCTTCTTTTAAAAACTCATTGGTAATATTAAATTGCATTTTTCAATCTATCAAATGCAAATGGACTAGAATCTGACAATTGAACTTTTTCCTAGTCATTCAGGTTTTTTTGTTTTTTTGTTTTTTTTTTAATTTTTGACTGGTTTACTTCTTTTGGTTTATGATGGAAACCTAAACTACTTTTTTGGTTGAAATTCTAGTCGTGTTTGAGTTTATAAGATAGCAAAGAGCTTTTAAATGACCTCTTTATGAATGCAGTAGCTGCTACTCCCATTCTCATTTCCCTTGATCTCAGCATGGCTTTTGACACTGTCAACGTGCTATCATTTCAGAGGGCTTGAGGGAATTTCTATCCTTAAACACTCAATTTTACATCAAAATAACACTTGAGAAACAGTTTCATAGGCAAATATTTTATCTAAGGGATGTTTTCAAAAATATTGAAAATTCTTCTTAGTTAAAACAATAGTATTTAGAGGTCTGATTATTTTCATTTAGTTTTGGGGACATTTTCCACTTTCTCCAGCTACCTGAAGATATTTTAAAGGAGATATTTGGCCTCAGGTCTGTCTGGTTTGCCATGAGCGTAGGTGGATGCATGTGTAAGTAGGCGCTGAAGTGAGTAACATGATGAACCAGCGGAGTTTGGTTTTTGAATCACAACTTACCTGGCTCTCTATACTGTGGTGTTTTCTTGACATGAAATTAGTAATTTTCATACCCAACATTCTATTATGAAATTAATCTATTAGTTCTTCACATGGAAGATGTAATGTCTGAGATATCTTATCTGATGGTTCTTCTGGTGAGGGTACTTAAAGACTGATTTTTTTCTCTTACAATATGCTCATTACAGAGGGGTGTTCGTAGGTAAATTCTGGTTTTGAGCTCTCAGGCACCCCAACCTTGAATTTCAATGTTATACTACAAATAGAGCTCTTGTTCCAGAATAATTAGTTATAAAGCTGGTGCCAGCTTTTGGCCCTTAAAATTTTCCCTCTTTAATATATTATGTTAAGCTCATTATTAAGACTTGCAACTATCTTACAATTTATAGATTTCTGGATTTGTTTTTGAAATGTCTTTCCTTGGCCACTATAATTTTTTGGAGCCCATTGCTACATGTTTCAGTTAGAAAACATATGTTTTAAACAGTGGTAGAGAATGTATTTAAAAATATATGTTAAAAGCATTTTACCATAAAATATTTTGTTTATTCATAATAAGTCTTATACCAAATGCATATTTCTTTGTCATAAAACAAGTCTAATATTTTTGAAGAAATAAGCTGAAAAAGCTGAGCTGCTTCTGGGAATTCTGATTGTGAAAAGCAAATGTGATTATCCTGGACTCGGGTCATTCATTACAAACATAGCAGCCTGAATTTTTTAGAGGGGGGAAAATAGATCTGAGATATTTCCCTTTAGACTCTTTTGGATTTCTGAAGAAGAAAAGGGGAAGGAAAAGACCAAAAGACACTTAACAAAATAGTGGCACTGGAATGGGGCAAGGTTAAGTCATTTTAAAATGAATGAACACAACTAGTTCCAGCAGCCAGTGTTCCATTTAGAAAAAGCCATTGGTAGCCCATTGCGCTAGACTCTGAATGGACATGGCAGGCAATTTTTCAGTGAAATGGACCTGATATAATTGGAATGGATCCAGCAAGGTTTTCTATTGGACACAATATGATGTGTTATGAAGTAAATACAGTACAAATAGACATAGTCTAAGAGAACCTGAAAACTGTAATCATTGATATGCAATGCTACCTTTTTTAAAGGAAACGTTTCTTGGCTCTGGGGAAGAAGAAAGACATCATGGTTGACTTACCTGTAAAATATTTAACACAACGATAATAGAGGCTATGATTGGCTTTATATTGTTTCCTGAAATTTATGACTAATGTACAGTAGTAATTATACTGGTAATTCACTTTTATGTATTCCCTTCAACTACTTTCATGAGATAAGTGGTAGGATCCTTATTTTCCAAATGAGATAACTGAAAGGCAGGAACGGTGAGACTTGCCCTGGGTCCTATAGTCCAGAGGTCCCCAGCCTCCGAGATCTAATGCTGAATGATCTGAACTGGAGCTGGTATAGTAATAGAAATATGGTACACAATAAATGTAATGCTCTTGAGTCATTCTGGACCATCCCTCCCCTCCCCCATTGTGGAAAAATTGTCTTCCATGAAACCGGTCCCTAGAGCCAAGAAGGTTGGGGACCTCTGAAGTAGACCTGAGATTTGAACTCAAGTCAGCCTCATTTCAGTCTGTGCTGTGCCGCTGATGTTCTCCAGTTGTGCCAGTCACACAGTCTTTCCTATCTCGGGCACTCTTTGATCTGAGGGCACTTGCAAGGGTTACTTGTTAGCAGCTGTTGCTCCTGCAAATCTAGTACCAGTGACCTTTGCATTTGGGTTGTGTACTTTATATACCTGTTACAAAGATGACTGGAGCAGTTTATCAATACCACCTTTGCCTTATCTGTGGAAGGAGGTACTTTTAATTCATTCTTTCCCCATGTTGTAATTGGTCCCCCAAAGTAGTAGGTTTAACTCCATAAAAGTAAATTTTTGCTTATTTTTCTTTATGACCATTGATAGAAAACTGAGATGAATAAATATGTCAAAGCTTCTTGACTTTTTCTGCTGTCTTGGAAAATTTAAGAAATTATGGAAGGAAGCTCAGTGTAATTAATGCAAAAATAGAGCAAATTGTTAAATCTTATATATTATTTGCTAGAAGGGTTCAAGTGAAAATTCAACGGTATGGATGCTAAAGTAGCACTTTAGATATAAAATGTAGACAGAAATAAACATAATTGAATTAGCATGAAGACATTAAGTGATAAAATGGATGTTTTTATTGACTAAGGGTGAGTAGTTGGACTATTATAATCAAAATCTCAATCAAAGCATCTAAGATGTTTAAGATTTAAATGTGACTTTGATATAGCCTCTGGCAACATTTGAGGAGTTTCCAGACAAAACTGAATCATTTACATGGCATCTTATTATGGAAGAAATTTTGCTTGATTCACTGTCAACCCAGATTATTATTTTTTTCTTAAAGCAAGTGATGCACCAGTGTTTATAATGTCTGTTGTATTTTTTAAAGTAAATTATAACTGGTGCTATTTCAAATGAAGTTAATTTCCAAGTCAATATATGTATGAGTACAAATGGATACATACACACAGCTATTTGAGCCTTCAGCTAAAATCAAAATTAGTGGGACATTTTAACATAAATTAAAAAAAGCCTAATCCATGTTACATATTATAACAATTAGGCCAGAGTTTATAATACTGTCAATATGTTCTAGAGTTAGAGTTTGTTTAAATTTAACACATCAGTAATGATTCAATATCTTATATAATTGTCCAACAAAAAAAAATGTATGGGTTTGTGATATTTTAAATATGATAGTATGAACTGCAAGGTTGGGAAGAATCTTAATCTACATTCAAATTTGGATATCTGATGTCAAAAAGTCTGGTGATTCTCAGTAGGTTGTAGAGAGAAAGAGGAGGTACAAATCTCTGAGCAGAATGATCTGGTAGGTGCAAAGGACTTTTTTATATAAGCTTTCCTGCTTCTTCAAAAGATCAGGTGTGGTGGGACATTTCTTTCATCCGAGTCATGGAGAAGCAGGCATAAACCATCATTTTTCTTGATATCAATTTGTCATATCTCTAAAGTTCTGGTAACGAAACAAGACTGACCGCATCCTAATCACTTCTCATCAGTATCGATAGCATTGCGTCAGATATCATGGTCATGTAATATTATTTCTTGGATATATGCACAGTCATATAGAGAGACTATGCATAAATTGTTACAAAGGACTAGGTTTGTTTATCTTTAGGGTTGGAAAGTGTTGAATGAGTCTTTAGCCAATTAAGAACTGAAAAGACATCTGTCCACCAGCTTCAAGTTCAATTACTATTCTTCCTTGAGTTCTGTTTTCTCTTTGGGTCAGAGAGATACAAAACATATATATATATATATATATATATATATATATGTTGTGTTTAAATTCAGTTTTTCTGGAATTTTCTTATCAGTTTCAAATCTAAGGGAAAATAATGGTGGCTACAGAGGAGGGACTAAAACAGGTAGTTACTCAAAATATTTTAAGCATTGGGTGTGTGGTCACATTGGAGAGTTAAACTCTTCAGACTTTTTTTTTCCCATAATTTGTTTCACCTTGTTTCTTTTCTAACACAAGCTTCCTATAGTACTGTACACTGCATATTACTGTCTATAGTATAGTAGCCACTACCTCCATGTAGCTATTTAAATTTAATTAATAAAGTGAAATCAAATTAAAGAATTTCTCAGTAGCACTAGCCATATGTCAAAAGCTCAGTAGCCACATGGAGCTAATCACAGCTATACTGAACAATGCAGATCACAGAAGGTTTCTATCATGCAACATAGATAGATCTATTGGACATCACCGATTAACTGGGACCTCAGATATCCAGATGCTTTCTGTGTCTGAACCTCCAGTCCCGATCTTTCAGTCCCAGAATGTTCTGCCTGCATGATTGTCTTTGCTTTTTAAAAGAACAAATAGCTGAGTTTTAAGTGGTTTTCATCTTTTTAGTGTCCTTTGCATGTAGGTGCTCTTTAATAATTACAGTAATTCTCCCATACTCTGAATATATATTAAAACATTTTTCAGTTAGGCTGTGATGAAGTGTACTTTCACCACTCCTCTTTGGTGATGTGGTTCAGTGCCTTGATTTTATTTCATAGAAACACCACTGTTGCACAATAAATTATATTGAAATAAGTGTGGCGTATCATGACATAAATATCCCCTGAAAATGAGGAAAAACAAGTTTGACACTCAGGTGGCTAATATATCACCCAGATATTAGGAAATGGATTGTACTGTTGTTGATAGGAAACAAGAGGATGGAAGATGATTTCACTAAAATATAAGACAGGAAAAGAAAACAGAAAAAATAATAGGGCTTATTATTTTTAGCTCATTTGCCTTGTGCTGTTTGTAGGGGTGAAATGTAGACCATGAGCAGGTGGCCATTGTTTAAGAGTGTTCCCTCTTCTTGTTACTCTCTGACTAGTGTGTCTTGTCTTTTCTGCAAGTGTTGGTGTTGGCAGTATTTATGTCTGCTCTTCTGTGGATTCTCTCATTTGCATTGCATTCGTTTATTGAATTCATGCATCCTCCACTGTGTCATTTCCCTTTCATACTTCAGTTTTGTTTTGCTTTTTCCATCAATGCAGGATTATAATTCTTTTTTTTTTATTTTATTTTATTTTTAAACTTTACATAATTGTATTAGTTTTGCCAAATAGGATTATAATTCTTAACTTTCAATGCATTGGATATTCCATAGAGAAGAGTCACTAAAAAAAAGTACCCCCACACCACCTTTTTTAAAGTAGCAGAAATTTCTCCTTTCCTGCTGTGGAACAACGGAGAAAACAGAGGTCATTCTTGAAGGTGAAAGGTATAGGGTGAACTGGAACGAGTCGTGGGTGGGCAGTGTCAAGAGAGCTGTCAGGACTGGCTGCCTTTGGAAGTAGACGATGGAATTAAGAAAATCTGCTGACTATAGCCAGCCATAACTAGGAATTTCTAAAGTTGGCTGCTCTCAACCCATCAATTGAAAAGCAGTCTGTGTGTTTGCCTTGACTTTTTGGCCAGAGATTGGCAGAGCATCAGAACAGCAGATTCCCAAGAGGAGGAGTAATTTCTTAACAGTTTGCTGTATTTGGGATGCCATCATAATTTAATCATTGACACCAAAAAGTGTACAATGGAATGCATTGTGAGACAGTGATTGGCACCTAGAGTCACTTATTATTTTGTCAAGAATGTGACATGCCAATCAATTGCATAAGCAATGTATGCTTGCTTGAAATTGATCATGAAATACCTCTTGTTAAGCATTTTGATATTCTTTGCTAATGTACATCATCTCTGGGCTTTAGAGCTTATACTCATGCTTCAATTTCATAACTAAGGGAGGGGGTTGATAAAAGGTATGAGCTAATGAAATCATTTACAGCAGAATAATACTTTTTATAATGTACTCCAGAGTGAGTTGTCACACTGACCTCATTATTTATTTCCTACATGATTATCAAAGTAAAATGAGCTCACTGTGGAGAATTTTTAAATTACAAGGAAATATAAAGATGAAAATGGATGATTCTACCAATCATAGTAATACTATTTATAATTCAGAACTATTTCCTTCCATATTTTAAAATTATCTGAGTATACTTTGAAAGGCTGTCTTTAAAATTTTTGTTTACCATATCTCATATCATTAAATATTATTTAAAAGCGTGGTTTAAATAGTATACAATATATAATATACAGTAATCTAGCTAACAAATCCTCTATGATTGGATATTTAGTTTCCTGTGTGTTTACTGTTATACATGAACCTGTGATAAACATTTAGGTACATTTTATATGAAATGTTTGCCTTCCTCTGATTATTATATGAGGGAGAATTATGATGTAGATATATACATCAAAGAAATTTGACATGCAATTGACTATTGATCAAATGCATGGGTTGGGGTACCAAACTCTAGGCAATTGAAAACCAACATTACATCTATTGACTCTCTCAGAGTCAGGGTGACTCTCTCAGCCTACTGTTGTCTGGAATCTTTATTGAAAACACAAACAGTCAATTAACATAAATTTTTGTGTCATATGTACATCTATTTTATGCATTCATGACATACCTAGCTTTTTCTAAAAATTTTTCACTTTTCTAGGCAGTGCAGTTCGTCTATAAGTTTTTTGAAATTGCTGCACACCTTCCCCCAAATTTCCAATATATTTATTGAAAAAAATCTGCTTATAAGGATACCCATGCAGTTCAAACTTGTGTTGTTCAAGGATCAACTGTATATCGACAGATTTCTAGCAAGTGTGCCAATGTTTCTGTCAGCATTGTATAAAGGGAATATAATTTCATTATATTTTTATTAATATTAATAGATTTCTTAAAGCATTTAATTTGATAGTGAAAGTTAGTATTCCATTGAAAATTGTCTAACTCATTACTGAATAAATAATTTTGTTATCTCATTCTTCTGTCATTTAATGGACTCTGCCTACTTTTACATTAGAACTTTAGTGATTTTAATTGATTGCTGTAAACTGTTTGTTAATGGTATAACCGTTTATACCTTTAATAATTTCTGAAGTTTTACTTTTGCTCTATAATTGTTTTTATTTTAGGATATAAGCATTTTTCTTTTTCTATGTTTTAACTTTGTACATGCTTCCTTTTGGAATTTTTTCATTATTTTTCCAGTGGAGAAGTAAGTCTTCCCTACAGAAGACAAGACATACACTAACAGTTTAAAATATGTTGGAATATTTTATTTCTTACTCCTAATTTTGCCATAGTGCTGAAGTTATATTGGTGTCTAATGAGATGTGGGTTTGACTCTCATCCTTAGGACAATATGTGGTATATAGTGGGTGCTAAAGAGAAAATTGAACATCCCAAATGATTACGTAACATATACTAGGATTCAGGCTTTGTTTTTTGGTTTGCCATATGTCAGTATTTGTATTTGAATCATACTGCTTTAATTACTATACTTGTATAATAGTACCTGGTATGGGGGGGGCTTTACTTTTCTAAGTTTTCTTTGAAATTCTGACCAATTTACTTCTCTCGGTAAATTTTGTGATCATTAGTCAACTTACTGAATATCCACTTTGCCTTTTTATTAGGATTTAGGAAGGACTGGTATTTCTAAAATACCTCATCTTCCCATTGAGAACTATTAATGTATAGTTCTCTTACATATGTGTGTGTGTGTGTGTGTGTGTCTATGTATCTGTCTGTATGTATGTATGTATATATTCAGGCATTCTTTTGTGTCACTTAGAAAAGTTTAGCAATTCTCTTAAGATTTAATGAAAGTGCCTCTTAAATCTTACCTGCTCCTTTAAGCATATGATTTTTTGCCAAGTCGCTTCAGTCGTGTCCGACTCTGTGTGACCGCATGGACTGCAGCCTACCAGGCTTCTCCGTCCATGGGATTCTCCAGGCAAGAACACTGGAGTGGGTTGTCATTTCCTTCTCCAATAAGCATATGATACTTAACGCTTTTTCCACTTAGTTTGTTAGGTTAAAAAATCTATCCTTCTGTTCCCTACTTTCCTTTCTAGTTGTTTTATTAAAACCTATTTTTCATTAAGACAGACTTCACACAACATAAAATTAACTATTAAAAAAAATTATTTGAAAGGGAACAGTTTAGTGGCATTTAGTATATTCACAATGTCGTACAGCTAGCCTCTATCTAGTTCTAAAATATGTTCATCTCTCCATTAAAAAAAATCCTTTTGGTTAAGTGTTTACTTCCCATTTCTCTTGCCCCCACCCTTGGCAACCACCAATCTATATTCTGTCTCTGTAGATTTAGCTTATTCTGGATATTTCTTACAAAGAGAATCATACCACATACCACCTTTTGTCACTGATTTTTTTCACTGAACATAATATTTCTGAGGTTCATCCATATTGTAGAACATATCACTACTTCATTTCTTTTAACGGCTGAATAATATCCCATTGCCTGTATATACCGCAGTTCTATTATCTGTTGACCCATTGATCGGTGTTTGGGTTGTTTCCACCTCTTAAGCTCTTGTAAACATTGCTCCTGCAATCATGTTGGTACATGTATTTGTTTGCGTACTTGTGTTCAGCTTTGTGAGTGTGTGTGTGTGTGTGTGTGTGTGTGTGTGTGTGTGTACCTACAAGTGGAATTGCTGGGCTCTAGAGGTCATCCTTTGTGTAAGTTCTTGAGGAGCTGTCAAAATCTTTTCCACAAAGGCGAAACTGTTTTACATTCTCACTGGTAACGTACGAGAGTTCCAATTTCTCTGTATACTTGCCAATACTTATTTTCTTTTTCTTCTTTTATGTTTGTAAATTATAACTCTCTTGTTAGGTATAAAGTGGTATCTCATTGTAGTTTTGATTTGTATTTAATGAAGAGTGGTGTTGAATGTATTTTAATGTACCTCTTGGGCAAAACCTTTTGTTTTGAATTTGGTTTACTGAGACTAAATTACTTTTACAATTTTTAGATTTAGGTACATTTGTAACATTTTCATCATTTACTGAGACATTTATGTTTAACATTCAGCCTTTAAGTTCTTTTATGTTATAGCATCTCCATTAATTTTGATCATTTCTCAGTTAACTGGAGTATATTATTAAGTAATTTTAAAGGGATTTTTGGCTAGACTTTCTTAGCTCTTGAATATCTGACTTTATTATTATTATTGTACTAAAATAATTATTATTTTTATTATTATTGTATTATTGGCTTCTTACAAAAATCTTGGCTTACAGACTTTCCCCTCTTAATTAAATTATTGTTAGTGGCACTCATTTGTCTCTCTAATGGGGTTAAAATGGCAAGGGAGATATTGATGCCAACAATAATTTTGTTACTTTGAAGATAAGCTGGTTTTCTCAGAGGTTTGCGAGTTTTGTTTTCCCCCTCCCACCGGACCCTGTATTAAAAATCTTTATCCAGGGTGTATGGGGGTTTGTAGATGTGTGTGAGAATTTTTCTTTGGTTTCCTGTGGACCATGATGTTCCTTCTGATTTGCATCCTCTTTGCCTCCTTAAAGATTTATCTTTAAATCTCTGAAGTTTTTCTTCAGTTGTGTCCTTGAGTCTGCTTTTATTCCAATTGTTCTTTTTCTTTTTTACTTTCCCATTGTAATATATGTGATTCAAAAGGTAGATCTGTTTTCTGTTCATAATAATCCTCTCATTATTTCCGATTCACTCTTTTCTTCAGAGTTCTGATTTAGCAATGCAGTATTGCCCTCCATTTAGTGCTTTGATTTTCTGCAGTGCTCATTGTACGGTTTGTCATATGTAATGTAGTTTATTTTTCCTCTTGCATGTTGTTTTCTTTCTTGCCATGCCCAGCTCTTTGCAATCTCTCAACTCTGTCTTTATGTGTCTTCTTAAAGTTGTTTCAAAGACTACATGGCCCAGAAATGGGAGGAACAGAGCGTAACCCCAGGCCTACATGACGGCACACTGTGCTCTTGTAGTTTTAAAGTTATTTTTAAAGAAAAATAATGTTTATAAAAATAACTTAAGAATGATAGAATGCTCTTGCATGAAAATCTTGGTTATCAAAAGTTTTATCTTATAAATGACTCAGAGTAGATTCATAGATGCTTTACAATTTCATATAGCAGATACTGTGTACCTATTAGAGCATCATCTTGTACGTAAATATATAATGTATCTTTCCAGCAAACAGATGAAGTAATAAAGATGGGGAAATTTCACTTTTTACCTGCCTCTTTTCTGTGTTTGTGATTAATACATTTGCTTATATTTTTTGAGTTCTACAGACATCTTATTTTGCTAGTTTGTAAAGTGGGGAAAGAATGAGCTTCAGAATGTTTTACAGATGTGAGTTTGCATAGCTTTTTGATCACTTTTGAATTGTGTGAGCTGTACCAACTTATGTAACTTCTGAGCCTGAGTATCACACTCTGTACCAATGCCATCTCCAGGGAGCTTGAAGGTTGAATGAGATGAGGATACATTTATGAACATGGAATATGGAATATGGTAGCACTGAGAAATCATACTTCTTACTGAGTATTCCTCAACTGAATGCTGTAAATCATGTACCACATTAGGTTCTGGAGAGTCAGCTTTGAATAAGACATATCTTGCCTTTAAGGAATGCAAAATTTAGGAGGATATACACTGATCATAGCAAACACCCTCTTCCAACAACACAAGAGAAAACTCTATACAGGGACTTCACAGATGGTCAACACTGAAATCAGATTGATTATATTCTTTGAAGCCAAAGATGGAGAAGCTCTATACAGTCAGCAAAAACAAGACTGGGAGCTGACTGTAGCTCAGATCATGAACTCCTTATTGCCAAATTCAGACTTAAATTGAAGAAAGTAGGGAAAACCATTAGACCATTCAGGTATGCCCTCAATCAAATCCCTTATGACTATACAGTGGAAGTGACAAATAGATTCAAGGGATTAGATCTGATAGAGTGACTGAAGAACTACAGATGGTATACATGTGTTCCCCATCCTGAACCTTCATTTTGATATTTGGCAAAACTGATACAATTATGTAAAGTTTAAAAAATAAAATAAAATTAAGAAAAAATAAATAAAACATAAGTTAAAAAAAATAAATAAATAAATTAAAAAAAAAAAAGAACTACAGATGGAGGTTTGACATGTATAGTAGGCAGTGATCAAGACCAACCCCAAGATAAAGAAATGCAAAAAGGCAAAATGGTTGTCTGAGGAGGCCTTACAAATAGTTGAGAAAAGAAGAGACACTAAAGGCAAAGGACAAAAGGAAAGATATTCATTTGAATGCAAAATTCCAAAGAATAGCAAAGAGATATAAGAAAGTCTTCCTGAGTTATCAATGCAAAGAAACAGAGGAAAACAATAGAACTGGAAAGACTAGAGATCTCCTCAATAAAATTAGATACCGAAGGAACATTTCATGTAAAGATGGGCACAATAATGGACAGAAATGGTATGGACCTAACCGAAGCAGAAGATATTAACAAGAGGTGGCAAGAATACACAGAAGACTATATGAAAAAGATCTTCATAACCCAGATAATCACAAGATGTGATCACTCACCTAGAGCCAGACATCCTAGAATGTGAAGTCAAGTGGGCCTTAGGAAGCATTACTATAAACAAAGCTAGTGGAGGTGATGGAATTCCAGTTGAGCTATTTCAAATCCTAAAAGATGATGCTATTAAAGTGCTGCACTCAATATGCCAGCAAATTTGGAAAACTCAGCAGTGGCCACAGGACTGGAAAAGGTCAGTTTTCATTCCAATCTCAAAGAAAGGCAATGCCAAAGAATGCTCCAACTACCACAGAGTTGCAGTCATCTCACACGCTAGTGTAGTAATGCTCAAAATTCTCCAAGCCAGGCTTCAACAGTACGTGAACTGTGAAATTCCATAAATTCAAGCTGGATTTAGAAAAGGGAGAGGAACCAGAGATCAAATTGCCAACATCTGTTGGATCATTGAAAAAGCAAGAGAGTTTCAGGAAAACATCTACTTCTGCTTTATTGACTATGCCAAAACCCTTTGACTGTGTGGATCACAACAAACTGTGGAAAATTCTTCAAGAGATGGAAATACCAGACCACCTGACCTGCCTCCTGAAAAATCTGTATGCTGGTCAATAAGCAACAGTTAAAACTGGACATGGAGAAACAGACTGGTTCCAAATTGGGAAAAGAGTACATCAACGCTATATATTGTCACTCTGCTTATTTGATTTATATGCAGAGTACATCATGTGAAATGCTGGGCTGGATGAAGCACAAGCTGGAATCAAGATTACCAGGAGAAATATCAGTAGCCTCAGATAAGCAGATGACAGCACCCTCAAGGCAAAAAGCGAAGAAGAACTAAAGAGCCTCTTGATGAATGTGAAAGAGGAGAGTGAAAAAGTTGGCTTAAAGCTCAACATTCAGAAAACGAAGATCATGGTATCTGGTCCCATCACTTCATGGGAAATAGATGAGGAAACACTGGAAACAGTGACAGACTTTATTTTCTTGGCTCCAAAATTACTGCAGGTGGTGACTGCAGCCATGAAATTGAAAGACACTTACTCTTTGGAAGTAAAGCTATGACCAACTTAAACAGCATATTAAAAAGCAGAGACATTACTTTGCCTACAAGTGTCCATCTAGTCAAAACTATATCATTTTTCCAGTGGTCATGTATGAATGTGAGAGTTGGACTATAAACAAAGCTGAGCACTGAAGAATTCATGTTTTTAAACTGTGGTTTTGGAGACTACTCTTGAGAGTCCCTTGGACTTCAAAGAGATGCAACCAGTCTATCCTAAAGGAAATAAGTCCTGAATATTCATTGGAAGAACTGATGCTGAAGCTGAAGCTTCAGTACTTTGGCTAACTGATGTGAAGAACTGACTCACTGGAAAAGACCCTGATGCTGGGAAAGATTGAAGGCAGGAGGAGAACGGGAAAACAGAGGATGAGATGGTTGGATGGCGTAACTGACTCAATAGACATGAGTTTCAGCAAGCTCTGTTAGTTGGTGATGGACAGGGAAGCCTGGCGTGCTGCAGTCCATGGGGTTGCAAAATGTTGGACACGACTGAGCGACTGAAGTGAGCCTGAGTGTTACACTCTGTACAAGTGCCATCCCTAGGTAGCTTGAGGGCTGAATGAGATGAGGATACATTATGAATGTAGAACAGTTCTTGGAATATGGCAGCAGTCATTTTACTTCCTCAGTATTCATCTACTGAATGCTGTGAATCAGGTACCATGTTATGTCCTGGAGACTCAGCTGTGAATAAGACATATCTTGCCTCCAAGGAGTCCAAATTTTAGGAGGGTATGCAGAAAAGGAAACTAGCAATAATGATAATATCCTATAATAAGACTGAACTAGAGAGAGACTCTCCTTCTCTTATTTACCTTTTTACTCCAGTTCTTGGCATGGTTCCTGACCTCTGAATGCCCCTTAACTGTGGTTGAATCAGCAATTTATTCTATGAATACCAGGATGCATTACGTGAGAAACAGCCAGGTTAGAGGTTAAACAGAGGGCAGGTAGGAGGAGCACAGAAGAAGACCATTATTTTGTCAGGGAAGGTTTTTAAGCAGAAGTTAAACTCAAGCTAAAGTTTTTGCCTCCCTCTTCCCTCTGTAAATTGGATTAAATTTGTGCTCTACCAAGAGACTTGATATTTCAAGGAACCTTACTACAATATCTTTTTGGTAAAATGAAATCTTTTGTAATGCAAATAATTACTTCCTAATTTATATGTGGAGCAAGTTAAGATTTTTGTATCTCAGGTTTTTTTTTTTTTCTTTTTTCAAAGGATGGTCACAATGGTCTATCTTTGCAATAAGTAAAAACATCCTTACAGTAATTGAATGAGAAATTGATTGAATTTAATCTTTCATTCTTCCACATTCTATAGAGAATAAAGAAGCATTTTTAAATGTATAAATGCCCTTACTTAAGTGAGTAAAGAAGGCATATTCATGTAGATTTCACTGGAAATTAAGATTTGACTGAGTCATTATGCAGTCAGTTGATCTTTTCAAGTCATTTCTCCAGTACTCAGTTTCCCCATATGCAAAATGTGGCATTTGGACTAGAGTATTTCTAAGTTCTATTATAGCTTTAAAATTCTCTGGGAGGAAAGAAAAAGAAATATTAATGACAAATTTATCTTATAATTAGGGTAGTAAATTACAAATAGTATGCTGAGATAGAAATGAAAATGACTCTTAAGATTTTTAAATTATAGATAATTATAACTCTGTTAGGCTTTTTGAAGATGTTGCTGCTGCTAAGTCGCTTCAGTCATGTCCGACTCTGTGCAACCCCATAGACGGCAGTCCACCAGGCTCCCCAGTCCCTGGGCTTCTCAAGGCAAGAACACTGAAGGTGCTAGGCAGTCATTTTATTAAAAAAATGAAATTCAGGATTGGTTCCTTTGTACAAATACTATAGTTGATTGGCCCTTTTATATGGATACCCATCCTGTTGGATTGAAGGCCTATGCTACTCCATTATGACCTTATTTCAACTTAGCAAATAATATCTATAGGACTCTATCTCCAAATAAGACCACATTCTGAAGTCCTGGGTACTAGGACTACAACAGACGAATTTAGAAGGCTGAGAGGTGATGTAATCAACCCATAACAGCTTCTGTGAATACTCTATTTATTCTTGTCCTTTCTAACAGGTTAGCCAGGACACAAATACAATGCATGAACTGGGAGAACGCCCTCCTGTACCCATGACAAGCATCACTAATTGATCCTGGCAAACTCCCCCACTAATTACAGAAGCAGACTTAAAATAGTTCATCAAAGTGGGGCATAAAATAACACCTATTTCTATACAGATAGATTTATATAGCCAAATGGATAAGCAATTCTCATATAAATACATTAAGAAAAATTTCACTTCACAATAATGTAATATTGAATCACTTTAATGAATCAGATAAAGCTTGTGTATATTCAGTTCAGTTCAGTTGCTCAGTCGTGTCTAACCCTTTGTGACCCCATGAATCACCGCATGCCAGGCCTCCCTGTCCATCACCAACTCCCGGAGTCTACCCAAACCCAAGTCCATCAAGTCGATGATGCCATCCAGCCATCTCATCCTCTGTCATCCCCTTCTCCTCCTGCCCCCAAGCCTTCCCAGCATTACAGTCTTTTCCAATGAGTCATTTAAATGACTCATTGCATGAGGTGGCCAAAGTATTGGAGTTTCAGCTTCAACATCAGTCCTTCCAAAGAACACCCAGGACTGATCTCCTTTAGAATGGACTGCTTGGATCTCCTTGCAGTCCAGGGGACTCTCAAGAGTCTTCTCCAACACCACAGTTCAAAAGCATCAATTCTTCGGCGCTCAGCTTTCTTCACAGTCCAACTCTCACATCCATATGTGACCACTGGAAAACCATAGCCTAGACTAGACGGACCTTTGTAGGCAAAGTAATGTCTCTGTATTTGAATATACTGTCTAGGTTGGTCATAACTTTCCTGGTCATCTGAGTTAAATTCACCCATTCCAGTCCATCTTACTTCGCTGATTTCTAGAATGTCGATGTTCACTCTTGCCATCTCCTGTTTGACCACTTCCAATTTGCCTTGATTCACAGACCTACCATTCCAGGTTCCTATGCCATATTGCTCTTTACAGCATCGGACCTATCTTCTATCACCAGTCACATCCAGAGCTGGGTATTGTTTTTGCTTTGGCTCCATCCCTTCATTCTTTCTGGAGTCATTTCTCCTTTGATCTCCATAGCATATTGGGCACTGACCGACCTGGGGAGTTCATCTTTCAGTATCCTATCCTTTTCCCTTTTCATGCTGTTCATGGGGTTCTCAAGGCAAGAATACTGAAATGGTTTGCCATTCCCTTCTCCAGTGGACCACATTCTGTCAGACCTCTCCACCAATACCCGTCCGTCTTGGGTGGCCCCACAGGGCATGGCTTAGTTTCATTGAGTTAGACAAGGCTGTGGTCCTAGTGTGATTAGATTGGCTAGTTGTCTGTGATTATGGTTTCAGTGTGTCTGCCCTCTGATGCCCTCTTGCAACACCTACTGTCTTATTTGGGTTTCTCTTACCTTGGACATGGGATATCTCTTCACAGCTGCTCCAGCTAAGCGCAGCCACTGCTCCTTACCTTGGATGAGGGGTATCTCCTCACAGCCGCCCTTCCTGACCTTGAACGTGGAGTAGCTCCTCTTGGCCCTCCTTCACCCACACAGCTGCCGCTCCTTGGGCACTGTGTATATTGGTACACCCTAAATAAGTTTTAATTCAAAATTGGGTCGTAATATAAGAATATATTTAGTTAGAAAGGTCCGTCTAGTCAAGGCTATGGTTTTTCCTGTGGTCATGTATGGATGTGAGAGTTGGACTGTGAAGAAGGCTGAGCGCCGAAGAATTGATGCTTTTGAACTGTGGTGTTGGAGAAGACTCTTGAGAGTCCCTTGGACTGCAAGGAGATCCAACCAGTTCATTCTGAAGGAGACCAGCCCTGGGATTTCTTTGGAAGGAATGATGCTAAAGCTGAAACTCCAGTACTTTGGCCACCTCATGCGAAGAGTTGACTCATTGGAAAAGACTCTGATGCTGGGAGGGATTGGGGGCAGGAGGAGAAGGGGACGACAGAGGATGAGATGGCTGGATGGCATCACCGACCTGATGAACGTGAGTCTGATGCTGCGATTCATGGGGTCGCAAGGGGTCGGACATGACTGAGCAACTGATAGTTGCTGCGACCCCATGAATCGCAGCGTGCCAGGCCTCCCTGTCCATCACCAACTCCCAGAGTTCACTCAGACTCACTTCCAAAGAAATCCCACAGCTGATCTCCTTCAGAATGGACTGGTTGGATCTCCTTGCAGTCCAAGGAACTCTCAAGAGTCTTCTCCAACACCACAGTTCAAAAGCATCAATTCTTTCGCGCTCAGCCTTCTTCACAGTCCAACTCTCACATCCATACATGACCACAGGAAAAACCATAGCCTTGACTAGACGGACCTTTATTGGCAAAGTAATGTCTCTGCTTTGGAATATGCTATCTAGGTTGGTCATAACTTTCGTTCCAAGGAGTAAGCGTCTTTTAATCTCATGGCTGCAGTCACCATCCGCAGTGATTTTGGAGCCCAGAAAAATAAAGTCTGACACTGTTTCCACTGTTTCCCCATCTATTTCTCATGAAGTGGTAGGACTGGATGCCATGATCTTCGTTTTCTGAATGTTGAGCTTTAAGCCCACTTTTTCACTCTCCACTTTCACTTTCATCAAGAGGCTTTTGAGTTCCTCTTCACTTTCTGCCATAAGGGTGGTGTCATCTGCATATCTGAGGTTATTGATATTTCTCCCGGCAATCTTGATTCCAGCTTGTGTTTCTTCCAGTCCAGCGTTTCTCATGATGTACTCTGCATATAAGTTAAATAAACAGGGTGACAATATACAGCCTTGACATACTCCTTTTCCTATTTGGAGCCAGTCTGTTGTAGCAAGAGGCAAAGTTATTAAGAAAAAAATTGAAATATGAATGAACAGTAGAAAGTCTACTTTTTATTAATCTGCCCTTGCTACTTTTCTTCTCTGAAGGGTATTCACAATAATATGAGTAGCCCAGGGTGTACTATATCCTTAGTATTTAAATTTTGTTTCAGCATTAAAATATACTTTTATCAAAATTTGTGTTTTTTGTTTATCAATTTGAGGAGATTTTGTGTATTGTCTCATCTTTGTTTAGAAATATATTTAAAATGGTTTAGCCTAAGGAAAAAAGAGTTTATAAGAGTATTATGTCACTTTGCCATTCATCTATTCTTCATTCACATATTTATTATGAACTAGCCTTATGGACACTATTTTGATGTATCAGTAATAGCTTAGAACCACGTGTCACTAGACGCATGTGCCTATTGACCACTCTGTATGCACCTAGTCAGAAGTGAGGTATGCTGCAAAGACAAAAATATGTGCTAGATTTCAAAAATTAAAAAAAAAAAAGAATATAAACTATCCCCAGTATTTTCCTATTGATTCCATATTGAAATAATGCTGTGAATAGATTCAAATAAATATATTTAAAAATTTAAACTCAGCTAGTCCTTTAAAATTTTTAACATGGCTAAGAGAAATTTAAAATGTCTTATGTGACTTGCATTATGTTTCTTTTTAACATTGTACTGAAGTATTATTGACTTACAATCTTGTGGTTTTCTGCTACACAGCAGAGTGACTCAGTTACACATATATTTTTTTGTTCATTTTCTTTTGCATTATGGTTTATCATAGGATACTGTTATCCTTTGTTGTCCTTTTTTATACTATGTTTGAGGCAAGTTAATAAAATTCTTTCAGAGCACACTGAACTCTGAGCAATGAAACTGAATCTGGATAAGGGATTATACAGATACATATATAATTTTTTTTTGACTTGGGCTAAGGCAATGGCAACCCACTCCAGTAGTCTTGCCTGGAAAATCCCATGGGCGGAGGAGCCTGGTTGGCTGCAGTCCATGGGGTTGCTAAGAGTCGGACACGACTGAGCGACTTCACTTTCAGTTTTCACTTTCAGGCATTGGAGAAGGAAATGGCAACCCACTCCAGTGTTCTTGTGTGGAGAATCCCAGGGACAGGGGATGCTGGTCGGTTGCCGTCTATGGGGTCACACAGAGTCGGACACGACTGAAGCGACTTAGCTTAGCAGTGCTCTACAACAGGAACTTGTTGTTTATTCATCTTATATCTTATAGTTTGTGTCTGATAATCCCAAATTCCTAATCCTTTCCTCCTTCACAACCATAAGCCTATTCTCTATGAGTCTGCTTCTCTTTTGTAGATAAGTTCATTTGTGCCATATTTTAGAGTCCACATATAAGTAATATCATATGGTATTTGTCTTTCTTTTTATGACTTACTTCATTTAGTATGATAATCTCTAGGTTCACCCATATTGCTGCAAACAGCACTACTTCATTTTTTATGACTGAGTTGTATTCCATTGTGTGTATATACACACATCATATCTTCTTTATCCATTCATCTGTTGATGGACATGTATGATGGACGTACATGGTTGTTGCCATGTCTTGGTCATTGTGTGTATTTGGTTTGCATTATATTTCTGTGGGACAGGGCTACTGCAGAATTACCTAAGCAAGTCAGTTAAGTACTGATGTGCCAGTTCTGACACTGTACATAAATGCACTGATGAGGACGGTTCATTGATAGCTCTTATCTGAGTCATCTGTGGCATATATGAAACAGCAGACTTTTATTTATCTTTAGCCATCAACATAAGAATATATGCAGATATATAAAGAAAGGAACAGGCTATACTTTAAATGGCTTTGGAAACTTGATATCCTTTGTGACTTTCCTTCTTATGCTTAAGTATTAGAATGTATTTGTACTTCCTGTAAATGAGGGGAACCAAGATTCATAAATACTTTTAAAACCTTGTTTTTCTAGAAAGTTGTCAAAGACATGCTTAATTATGCCCTCTCCTAGCTACCTTCTCAGATGTCTACAGATGTAAATAGTGTACTTCGTTAGGTCTTTGGATGCACATGACTTGCTTCTCCTTGTAGTTTTTATCCTAATTTGCTTTAATGTGTTATTTCTTTTCCTTCAGTCTGCCTTTCCTTTTAAATTATATCTCTATCCTGTGACTGGCTGATTTACCTTGGCTCCATCTCGTTGGTCTGGTTATGTCTTAACATAGAGGGCACTCTAAAAAATATTGAACTAAAAGAACACCTGCTGAGGTTTAAGAGATTAACAGTACTTCCTCCATCCTCATCCTTTATCAGAGTTATTTTGACTTCATGGTGTCACATGTCAGAATTCACCTAAAGAATCGAGCAAACCATTGGGGATGCTTGTATCAGCAATAAGTTGATTGATTGATTAGGCTGCATCATTTTGCTTTACAATATAAACATTATTCTTATTATAAAATAAACTCATTAAATATTGACCATTTAGTTAGTATTTTGACAATGCTTCCACAGTCTCCTATACATTTACTTCTTTAGAGATTGCCTCTGAATTCATGAACTCAATATTTAAAGTTAGAAAATTTTGTTTCTCAGCTTTAATCCTCACATACCCTTTGTTGTTGGTTTCTTGCTTGTTAATCCTCCCCACATTTCTGCATTCAGGGATTGTCCCCTTTTGACAATAGCTTAAATGATTTCCCCAAGATTACACTGTGAGTACAGCTAAGCCACAACTCACTGCCCCTGTCTTTGATCTCATGCCCTTTTCTTCAGTTTAACCTAAGAGCAGTCTAAGTGAGAAGTCAAATTTTGGATTATGAAGTCATATTCCCACCTCCCTGCTGGCCCTTTCTTCTCTGAGTCAATTTCATTGCTGGCTTTCTGCTCAAAAGCAGAGACTATTCACTCTTACAAAAATGACTTCTATAGCCTACTAATCAGGGCAAAACTTTTCATTTTATTAAATCTAGTTCTATTATAATATTCATTCGTAGGAATGGTGGGGTTTTTTTTTTTGGATTATGTTCATTTTTTTCCTGACATTTAATAATCAGGAATCTGAATCTCTGTTGGGGGTAAAAGGAAGAATGATAACTGTTTCATTCTATTCAGTCTAAAATGCCATTCAGAGACATAGTGGTCCTCTTTGTCAAGTTTCCTTGAAGCATATCCTTGTAGGAACAACATTTTCTACATGATGGCAGTGGGGCTTCAACTGCTTCCCCAAGGATGCCTTCTGAGACACTGGTTGCTAGTTACATTTTAAGACAGTAACCCCAGAGTACTACTGGAGCACAAAAATTCACATGGTGCAAATTTTTAATGTATTTTAATATGAATAAGATTTATGTGATTAAAATTCAAAAGGTACAAAAGAACATATCAATTCCCCCCAATGCTGGCCTTCTGCAACTAGGTTCCCCATTTGTGAGTCAACCACTTCCATCAGTTTGTATAAAAGAAAAGGGGTGGGAAGAATGTGAATTTGTTTGTGTATGCATGAAATATGTATACTGCTTTACTCTTTACCTTTTTAACATCATGGTTTATTTTGGAAATCATCCCATGTTAGTAGATAATGAACTTACTCTTTTTTTAATGGCTGCTTGCCATTAATTTATGATATGACATAGTTGATTTCACAGTGCTCAGTTGCTCAGTTGTGTCCAACTCTCTGCAACCCTGTGGACCTGCCAGGTTACTCTGTCCACGGGATTCTCCAGGCAAGAACACTGGAGTGGTGTTCTCCTGGGGATCTTCCCAACACAGGGATTGAACCTGTGTCTCCTGCATTGGCAGGCAGATCCTTTACCACCAAGCCATCTGGGAAGTCCAGTTGATTTCACAGTATTCTATTATTGAACACTTAGATTACTTTTTGCTGTTAAAATCAATGTCACAAATGATAATTTTGAACACATAATTTTATATGTGTGTGGGAGCATACTTTAGGAGGTCAGATTCCCAGAAGTATAATTGTATATGAGGATGTGCTCACTTATAGTTTTGAGTGTGTACTTTCATCCATTTTTTGGAGAAAGAATCCATGTTCATGATACAAAATTTCTTTAAAATGAGGAAAGAATGAAGTATCTCAACAATCAATAGAAATAGAGTTGATTGTAATCTTTTGCAAGTATAGGCATGTGTGATATGAGTGTTGGATAGATATATTACATAGATACCTTTTATCAGGAATATTTTTATCTTATTCTTCGTTTACTCTTTAGCACTAGTTCCTACTCAGGAACAATTTAGCTGCCTCCAAAAGACATCTGACACTGTCTGTAGGTATTTGTGGTTGTCAAAAGTGTGTGTGTGGCTTTGTTACATTTACCTGGAAGAACCTAGAGATTCTGCCAAATATCCTGCAATATTCAGGAACACCTCTATCCTGCCCAGAAAAAATGACTTCATTGGTCCCAAGTCAGTGATGCCAAGATTGGGAAACTGGTCCATAAGGATCAGAAGGCTTTTCCAAGTTGTTGAATCCATAGAGATGCCAGGCTTCCATGCTGCCATTCATATGAGAAGCATCACAATTTTTCCTCTTCAATCTCCATGCTGAACTGTAGTTATTATGTATCTCACAGCAAAAGTGATGGTTCCACTGACATTCATTGTACTTAGCTGGCCTCTTTAGCATGACTACAAATATGGTACTCATCAGTTCAGTTCAGTTCAGTCGCTCAGTCGTGTCCGACTCTTTGCGACTGCATGAACCATAGCATGCCAGGGCTCCCTGTCCATCACCAACTCCTGGAGTCCACCCAAACCCATGGCCATTGAGTTGGTGATGCCATCCAACCATCTCATCCTCTGTCATCCCCTTCTCTTCATGCCCTCAATCTTTCCCAGCATCAGGGTCTTTTCAAATGAGTCAGCTCTTCGCATCAGGTGGCCAAAGGATTGGAGTTTCAGCTTCAACATCAGTCCTTCCAATAAATATTAAATGACTGATTTCCTTTAGGATGGACTGGTTGGATCTCCTTGCAGTCCAAGGGGACTCTCAACACCACAGTTCAAAAACATCAATTCTTCAGTGCTCAGCTTTCTTTATAGTCCAACTCTCACATCCATACATGACTACTGGAAAAACCATAACCTTGACTAGACGGACCTTTGTTGACAAAGTAATGTCTCTGCTTTTCAATATGCTGTCCAGGTTGGTCATAACTTTCCTTCCAAGGAATAGATCAGATCAGTCGCTCAGTCATGTTTGACTCTTTGCAACCCCATGAATGGCAGCACGCCAGGCCTCCCTGTCCATCACCAACTCCCGGAGTTCACTGAGACTCATGTCCATCGAGTCAATGATGCCATCCAGCCATCTCATCCTCTGTCGTCCCCTTCTCCTCTTGCCCCCAATCCCTCCCAGCATCAGAGTCTTTTCCAATGAGTCAACACTTCGCATGAGGTGGCCAAAGTACTGGAGTTTCAGCCTTAGCATCGTTCTTTCCAAAGAAATCCCAGGGCTGATCTCCTTCAGAATGGACTGGTTGGATCTCCTTGCAGTCCAAGGGACTCTCAAGAGTCTTCTCCAACACCACAGTTCAAAAACATCAATTCTTCGGTGCTCAGCCTTCTTCACAGTCCAACTCTCACATCCATACATGACCACGGGAAAAACCATAGCCTTTACTAGACAAACCTTTGTTGGCAAAGTAATGTCTCTGCTTTTGAATATGCTATCTAGGTTGGTCATAACTTTCCTTCCAAGGAGTAAGTGTCTCTTAATCTCATGGCTGCAGTCACCATCCGCAGTGATTTTGGAACCCAGAAAAATAAAGTCTGACACTGTTTCCCCATCTATTTCCCATGAAGTGATGGGACCGGATGCCATGATCTTCGTTTTCTGAATGTTGAGCTTTAAGCCAACTTTTTCACTCTCCACTTTCACTTTCATCAAGAGGCTTTTTGGTTCCTCTTCACTTTCTGCCATAAGGGTGGTGTCATCTGCATATCTGAGGTTATTGATATTTCTCCCGGCAATCTTGATTCCAGGTTGTGTTTCTTCCAGTCCAGCGTTTCTCATGATGTACTCTGCATATAAGTTAAATAAATGGTGACAATATAGAGCCTTGACATACTTCTTTTCCTATTTGGAACCAGTCTGTTGTTCCATGTCCAGTTCTAACTGTTGCTTCCTGACCTGCATACAAATTTCTCAAGAGGCAGATCAGGTGGTCTGGTATTCCCATCTCTTGAAGAATTTTCCACAGTTTCTTGTGATCCACACAGTCAAAGGCTTTGGCATAGTCAATAAAGCAGAAATAGATGTTTTTCTGGAACTCTGTTGCTTTTTCTATGATCCAGCGGATGTTGGCAATTTGATCTCTGGTTCCTCTGCCTTTTCTAAAACCAGCTTGAACATCAGGAAGTTCACGGTTCACATATTGCTGAAACCTGGCTGGAGAATTTTGAGCATTACTTTACTAGCGTGTGAGATGAGTGCAATTGTGCGGTAGTTTGAGCATTCTTTGGCATTGCCTTTCTTTGGGATTGGAATGAAAACTGACCTTTTCCAGTCCTGTGGCACTGCTGAGTTTTCCAAATTTGCTGGCATATGTAAGGTAAGGAGCAGCGGCTGCGCTTTGCTGGAGCAGCCGTGAAGAGATATCCTACGTCCAAGGTAAGAGAAATCCAAGTAAGACGTTAGTCACTGAGAGAGGGCATCAGAGGGCAAACACACTGAAACCACAGTCACAGACAACTAGCCAATCTGATCACATGGGCCACAGCCTTGTCTAACTCAGTGAAACTAAGCCATGCCATGTGGGGCCACTCAAGACCGACGGGTCATGGTGGAGAGCTCTGACAGAATGTGGTCCACTGGAGAAGGGAATGGCAAACCACTTCAGTATTCTTGCCTTGAGAACCCCATGAACAGTATGAAAAGGCAAAAAGATAGGATACTGAAAGATGAACTCCCCAGGTTGGTCGGTGCCCAATGTGCTACTGGAGATCAGTGGAGAAATACTGGAGGGATAGAGCCATAGCAAAAACAACACCCAGTTGTGGATGGGACTGGTGATAGAAGCAAGATTCGATGCTGTTAAGAGCAACATGGCATAGGAACCTGGAACGTTAGGTCCATGAATCAAGGCAAATTGGAAGTGGTCAAACAGGAGATGACAAGATGGTATCATGGCTTGTCAGTATTCCCACATGTGTTCTAAATTTTTTGGTTTATTTTCTCATTTTGATGGAGCACATCCTCTGGTAATCTGCTGAGAAAGGGTGTATGAAAAGTAAACTTGGGGCAACCTTGACTTTCTAAATATGTTTTCTTTTTTATTTAACCTTCCCATCTGGTTGATATTTTGTGTGGAATTCGAGGGAGGAAATAATTTTACTTGAGATTTGAGGTTATTTCCCCATCGTCATACAGCTTCTATTTTCAATTTTCAGAGATAGTGAGACATTTTGATGATTGTTTGTACGTAGACTTTTCCCTGGATGTTCTGAAATTTCCCACTGATCTGTGTGTCATGGTTTGTACCTACTTTCTTTAAGTATGTTGGGATCTTAGTGGACTGTTAATCAGAAACCTTATCCAATAGTTCTGGAAAATCTTCTTAAATAACTTCATCGAATTCTTTCCTGTTGTTCCATTTGGGGATGCCTATTTGAATTTTGGAATTTGTGAAATATTTGTTTTCTTATATTTTTACTTTATCTTTTTGTTGTCTAGGAGATTGCTTTAAAATTTTACCATTAATTTTATTGATTTTTTTCTCACATATAGTTTTAATTTTTAAGAACTTTTTGTTTTCTTAAGTGTTCTTTTTATTCTGTTCCAATTTCTAGATGCAGTCTTTGTTTTTTATGATAACTAATAACAAGAAATCATTTGTTTTTCACTTTTCTTCTCTTTGGTTATCCTGCTTCTTCCAAGTTACCATTTTCTGTGTGTTTCATCTAGTATCTGTCTTCCATGTTAGAGACTTTGTCAGCTGTCTTGTAACCTTTGCTTGTCAATTTCTGGTTAAGTGGATTGGACATTCTGAATGAATTAATTGGGCTTGTTGACTTTGAATTTCATCATTGAGTAGTTGAGGTGAACCCTATAGGGAACTTCAACATCTGTTATCTTTAAATTTCTCCTCTTGGACTGGTCAGCTTCCTCAAAGATAGAACTTTCTACCTCTTGTCTTGGAGGGCTGCAGGTGTTCTGGAATCCCCCTGGGAAAAGATGTGGGGTTCCCAGAGTGTGTATGACCACTTAACCTCCCTGTTTGGGGTCCTCAACTGCTTTTGGTTATCCCCTAGTTTATCCATCTCCAGAGAATAAACCTCCAAGACCTCCCACTCCTAATTCCCCAGAAGTAGTCCTGGCAACTGGACTGGCATCTAATTGCTTCTCAAGCAGCTTTCATACAGTCCGGCTTATTTTAACTACATACTTCCCTGCAACAGCACACTCTCTCCCTGTTCATTAGGTCACTGGTACTCCAAGTCCTAAAACCTTTGTGACTTCTGTGGTAGACTGGCTTAGGTCAGCTTTCTCTCCTATTGGCTTCAGTTCCTTTGTCTCAGTAGTACTCAATCAGTTGCTGCTATTCCATTTTCTAACTACCTAGAAAAACTTTATGGCTGATAGCTCTTCTCTCTTTTTCCTATCCTCATGGGTTTATGACTTTTGAAAACTAATCTTTCTTGTAGTTTTAGTGCGGTGTCAAGAGAGCATTCAGTGTTGGTCCAGGCTGCTATCTTAGCTGTGTGACTCTTAGAGATTCCATTATGGTAGGATATTGTAGAGTTGGCCTTTTCTCTTCATGGTTTGCTGCTGCTACTTCCTAGATTGGATTTCCACTCTGGCTCCCAGAGCCTTGGTTGTAAGCTGCTAGAGCTGTTTCTCAAGTAAAGCCAGGTCTCTAGTTCACTGCACGGACAACTCTGTTCATGGCGGTGACACCAGCCATATGAAATTCGTTGGCCTTGCGTGAGTTTGCCCTTACTTTATGCTCCTGATTACACTTTCCAGTAACTCACCTTTGATCCTAAAGGACATGGGCATAATCTTTTTGAAAATGTTTGCTATGCCAATAACCTAGGTTAATGTCTGCGAGCATTTGGTGGCCAGAGGCTGTGAGTTGAAGCCCATAGACCAGATGTCTCCTCTTGGTGGTTTCTAGACCCACCTTTACACAGCAACATGTGCTTATTGACTTCTCTTTACCATTAGGGGACACTGTACTTGTGAAGCTACTTTCATTCACTGATTCTGAAGGCTTTTACAAATCTCAAACCATTCATCTTTTCAAGATGCTAAAGGTGTTGGTCCCATAAAGAGATAATACATGCTAGAAAATGTACCTAAAATACAGTGACATCAGTTATTTCAGTTAATTGCAGAAAAACATTCTAGGACTCTTGATTCTTACTCCTGCTTCCCAACTAACCAAGAGGACAACTAGTAACATGCAAGATGTTGACCGAATTATTTTGTACTCTTTTGAAATTGATTTTGACACTGTTGTTCTAAGGAGAACTCTAAGATCTGCCTGGAAATGGACCTTTTAAAGCCTCTACCCAGGGTTTTCTGTCTGGGATTTTGCCTTGTAGGTTAGTACAGTCAGATTGGATATGGGCAGTTGATTTGTGTTTCTGATCAAGGTTTCTGTGTTCCAATAAAACTTTATTTCTGGATACTGCAATTTGAATTTCATGCAGTTTTCACATGCCATAAAATATACTTCTGATTTTTAAAAACTATTTTAAAAATGGCTGTTTTTAGCTCATGCATCTATAAAAGCTGGTGGTGAGCTAGGTTTGCCCCACAGACCGTTGTTTGCTGACCCCAGTTTAAAAGTTTAGAGTGCTCTTCCCCTGTTGCCAGATTTCATCCCTGTGATGATAAACTGAATGTCTCTTGGTGTAGAAACACTGTTTGGAATCGAGGTAGTCATGCTCAGGTTTCTGCTTTGATGGAAGAATTTTTCAAAGCCAGCTCAAGCCACTTCTTTGTACCTCTTTTGACAACCCTTTTCTCTCCTTCCCAACCATTTTTCTTCTATTATTTTACTTTTCTCCTTTGTATTTTCAAATAATTTCCAGTTTTTTTTTGAGTAAAGACTATATATTACACACTGTGCTAGTTGCTTAAGAGATAGGAATATAAACCAGAGACATAGCTCCTTTATAGATGAAACACAGTCATGGAAGAGATTTTTTTCTTTCTGCCTAAAGTCAACAAGATGGTCCTAGGTATAGGGTTAAGGAAAGTGATCTACAGAAGTTGTGTCAGAAGAAATTGGGTAGGTATTTCCCCCGACCTGATATTGTAGATGACAAATACACGCACTTACTTTTGCTTGCATTTATTTCCATTTGGGGGATGCCAGCAACATCAAAATAGTGAGTACCAGTGCTTGGTTTTAAATTTTTAATATTACCATATTTCCACTACTGTAAAGAGACTTCTGTCTCTTTAGATCTCTTCTGATAATTTATTCATTAACTTAAACTTCTTTAAAAAACTTCTTTGGCAAAGATCTCTACTTAGTAAAGGTTCATGATTGAATGAACAGAGGACAAGGAAGGGGCCTAGTGATGCACTCTGTGCACTGAAAATAATAAAACAGGAACATTAAAAATGAAGGAAACCAGTCAAAGTCTGTAGAGTCAAAGAACAACACAATTATAGATTTCATGGTAGTTACAGTAAGTAATGTAGTCTCAAATGAATACTCCTTTATTTCATAGAGGGGATTGGCATTTGTGCAATATTCTTTAGTTAAATTTCAATTTATTGGATTTTTGCATCACTGCAGATTGATCTATTGAATTTGTCACAGTGGTCTTGTTTTTACCTTGATGTGTTTAATACCTGCTGGATCAGAATGCCAATCAATTTAGGTTAATTTCATTAAGTTTGCTAAAGCTTTTTAAATTAAAGTCACTTCTGACTTTACCAAGAACAAAATGTAGGCAACATACACTCATATATTATTGTTCTAGAAAAAAAGAGATTGGTAATATATATTCTCTCTAACATTTCCTTACTTGGATTTTTAAATTCCCTTAATTATTTACTAGATGATAAATCATTTAACATTTTAAATTTTAATTATCTGCCTGATCATTGCTTAGTATTCTGTGCCAAACTTTAAACTCAACATAGATTTAAGTTCTCACTAAATAGATTTCAATTCAATTCCTCCCAGCTTTACTAGGAAAGAAATGGATTGTGTTTAATAAATTGTATTATACTTTTCATTGACAAATATAAACTGGGGAGTGGTTCATGGCAAATAGCCTTTTAATTCATGTGCATTTTAGTTTTCAGAGAAGTCACAATGCACTAGGCATTTATGTGAAGTCTAATCATGGTTATGATTTTTTGAGTAATATATTTTGCAGTGAGCTCTGTAATATGCAATTATGGAACTCAGCCTGCATTATTAACTGATTTTATTAACTATCATTAATGCAGTATTTATAAATATTGCTGGGAGAACTATAGTTACATTTACTAAAGATAGACTTAAGAAGAACACTGATAAACTACTACTATACTAGAACTTTTTAAGGCAAGCAGACTGCATTGTTTCTAAAACCACCAGTAATTCAGAAAAGGGCAAAACCCCCAAACCATAAAAAAGTAGTTATTTGATTACATTCTGTTCCTTCATGTCAGTGGCATGAAGGCATCGCTGCAGTTTTCTATGGGGAAATTGAGCAAGCTGAAGTTTGTCCTGACATATGCTAGTCTAGAATTACAGAGATTTTGGTTATGTAAGGGTTCAAGTTACTTTGACACATTTTGCAGGTTACTTACAAATTCTTGCCTAAACATAGGTATCTTCTTTATCAGAGAGACTAACATCAGATTTTAATCATATCTTAGACCCACAGGATTTTAGGTTTCCAACAGGCCACCTGTCTCAGACATTTAAAAATTCACAGGACAGATGGGAAGGTGAAAGAACTTGTCCTTGGATAAAGAAATTCTTACATTGCAGGAACATTCACAAGCAGAGCTAACCAATACATCACACACATATACTGTATTTGTCTAGTGTTAAGGTATCATAATCGCATTTTCCCCTTAGAATTCATTATTTATCTCCTATTCTGTTGGTGGGCAAGAGAAGAAAATCATAGCTTGTAAAAAAAAAATCTTTTGTTCAGGTGAACCATGAATCAGAAAAGAAGACAATATTTTATATTAACTTTCCTATATCTACTATTGGTAGAATGTGTATCTTATGTAAGACTGCACATTCATATTTAAGAATTGAGATCTGGAGCTGGTTTGCTTGGTTTTAAATTTCTTCCTGTCCACTTGCAAATAACCAAGGCAAGTTACCTGGTGTCTCTGTGCTTCAGTCATCTTCTCTGTAAGATGGGGATATATAGGTCTTTGTAGAGTTGTTGTTGTTTTGAGAAGATGACTGCAGGATAATACAAAAAAAGTGCTTTGGATAGTGTGTGACACCGGGAATCAGTATCCAGTAAATGTTAGGTATTAAAAAATGATACTAATCACATGTAAAATGTGAAAGAAAGACTTAAAGCTTATACTTGGAAATTAAATTTTTAAAATTTCATAGTCACATTTATCTCTTTGGGAGAGAATCTGTTACTTGGCTGAAGCTTAGTGTTCAAAATCATCAAGCAGTTGGAGCATCAGTGGATTATGCTATGAACTGTGGTTGATGAATTACTCACACAAACATTATTTAGGAACATGTTACAAAATTGAATTCTCAGGCCCAACCTGAGAACCACTCGATCAGAAACTTTGGGTGGGACTGAGAAATCTTCAGCATCCCCCTAGATGATGATATGATGCACAGTGAAGTTCGCGGGCCACTGGCTTAAGCTTGTATTTGTTGAGGGCCCACTATACTTACTCTGGGTAATAGGGAGAGAACCTGAACACCATAGACTAGATGCTCTAGAGGACATCCCATATGAGGACAGGCACTAAATGAGAAATATATGAAGAAGCACTAAAAAACAAGAATTTCAAGTGATAAAAGTGTGAAAAAGCCAAAACAAGTAAGTGATGCTGCTGAATGATTGGGGGTACAAGGGAACCCCTTGGAGAGGGTGTTCTTAGAAGATCTGTGGATATGACACCGGAGGTTGAACTTCACTTTGAGAACCATAAATAATGAGATGAACGGGCAATCCTAGAAGATGAAACACCTTGTGCAAAGGCCGTATGATGGAGAGGCCTTGAATGAGGCTCTCTTCCTAGCCTTCTGTTCTGTTCTGTTCTACAATTACAGAATTGTAATTACAATTCTGACTTACCATTTTATGTGCAAGGGGCAAGTTTTCCAAAGTTTAAAACAAGTTAATCACTTTAGATTTCGAAAAGTGAAACTACATTATTTCAATATTGTGTATGCTATAAAATAATTGTAAATAATTAAATTTAACTTATACTGTGGCAAGACTAATAATAATATGTATAAAGCTTTCCTTTTTTAATCTTTGCATAATAAAGTGGATAAATAACAGGTAAGGAAAAGCATGTTTAAGATGACTATATAATAGGTAAGGAAAAGCATATTGTTGGAAGAACTTGCACTCAAATCTCAGCTTCTCCGCTTATTAGTTTTACCAGAATTGAGGCAGTCACATTTTCTGGGCCTTAATTTTAGTGTCTATGAAATGGTAATATAAAATCTATCTTTCTAGGTTTAGTAACCCAGTTTTGAGATAGTAAAACCATTTAAACAAGTGAACAGGTGACCAAAAAGTAGTAATTTTTATTATTTCATATTTAGTTTTTTATTAAAAAAAGTCTGAATTGATAGTCTGTGAGCCAAAGAAAAGTCTGTGGTTCCATCCATCTTATAAATATAGACTCTCACTATTTTAAAAGGTCATGACTTTTTGAAAACTTAAAACATTTTTTTAAAAAGCACGGAACCTTAGGAACTGCTCTTAAAGTCTGCTTCCTACAGTAATTTCCTCCCACAGTTTTGACGTCATCTTGGAAGTCCTGCCATGTGCCCTTGGCAGCCTGTGTGTGCCCGTGAGACGTTTCTTTTCTAGCTTCTCTAACTGACATGTTTAGTTCATGCATGCTCCTGACTAGTCTTTATTGTAGTGCATATTGAAGGAATATGTCCACGAGCATATTTTGGAGAGTTTGAGTTAAATACACATAATTCAAAAACAGTGAACACTGGAAGACGACCAACATTTCAGCACATATTTATACAACTTGGGTGACAGCTTAGCAAGTTAGGGAATGTTAAGATAATTTAAATGTACTTAACAGATATAGAGACCAAAGTTATCTCCTCAGATTAAACTTTTAGTATTTCTTATATCAGTTTTCCTGAAAGTATTAGAAGGGGAGAATATTAGGTGCATAAGGCACATGTCAGAGAAGGCAATGACAACCTGCTCCAATACTCTTGCCTGGAAAATCCCATGGACGGAGGAGCCTGATAGGCTGCAGCCAATGGGGTCACTAAGAGTCGGACACGACTGAGCAACTTCACTTACACTTTTCACTTTCATGCATTGGAGAAGGAAATGGCAACCCATTCCAGTGTTCTTGCCTGGAGAATCCCAGGGACAGGGGAGCCTGGTGGGCTGCCGTCTATGGGGTCGCACAGAATCGGACACGACTGAAGTGATTTAGCAGCAGCAGCAGCAGCAAGGCACATGTTAGGCTTCCCTGGTGACTCAGACAGTAAAGAATCTGCCTGCAATGCAGGAGACGTGGGTTCGATCCCTGGGTTTGGAAGATCCTCTGGAGAAGGGAATGGCAACCCACTCCAGTATTCTTGCCTGGAGAATTACATGTACAGAGGAGCCTGACAGGCTATAGTCCATAGGGTTGCAAAGAGTTGGGCCCAACTGAGTGACACAAGACACATATTGGGGCTTCCCAGGTGGTACTAGTGGTAAAGGACCCAGCTGCCTGTGCAGGAGACTTAAAAGAAGTTGGTTCGATACCTGAGTCAAGATTATCCCCTGGACAAGGGCATGGCAACTCATTCCAGTATTCTTGCCTGGAGAATCCCATGGGCAGAGGAGCCTGGCAGGCTATGGTACATAGGGTCATAAAGAGTTGGACGCGATTAAAGCATCTTAGGACATGCACACAAGGCACATTAATTGAATGCCTATTATGTACCAAGCACTATCCTAAGTGTTACATATATGATTATATGTTACTCTGATGCATATATGATTTTTGACTTCTCAAAACCCTGTCAGTTATGTACTACCCTTTCCATTTATAGATGAAGGTAGCAAGGATCAGAGATACAGAATAACTTGCCCAAATTTACAGCTCGTAGACTTTAAAACCCAAGTATATCTGATCCAAAAGCTCCAGTTCACTGTCTTCTAATCAGTAAATGCTGTATACTTAAAATTAAATTTGAGATTGAGGAAACTGTTACTAACATATTGGTGGGTCGCTCTACTTGGCACACTGATTCTGTTTCACATGCTGGTTCTGTGGTCTTGCAGGAGTATATGTTCTTGGGAATAGAAGCTTATGTTGGACTCCACAGTGTACGTGGGAGATGCTGGAGAGGGATCAGTAGTTGCTAACCCTTTAGCCGAAAATGTCGGGGAGAACAGGAAAGGCAGGGTTCCTGTGTGCTCTGTAGTGGCAAATGGAGACAATGAAGGGCTTGAAAAATTAAAGTCATTATAAAGTGTTTAGGTACTCTAAAGGAAACAGCCTGGGTTTGGGTAGAGGCCAATAGGGTGAAGGGATAAGATGCAGGAAATAGAAATAACTGCTGTGAAGAGTTGACATTTAACCTGAGCCTGAAGTGCTGAAGAGCAGGTCCAAGAGCTGATTGCGACCCTTGATTATCAGGGAAAGCCTGAGTTGGCCACTCTTCTGCAGAGACGGGCAACGAGCCCCAGGCTTTCTCATCACTGCAACAGAATGGGCACCATAGTTGGCTCAGAGTGAACCCTTCAAGGTGACTAAATTCTGCAAAGCTCTGAAGAGAGAATTTTTTTATGTATCAACTTAAGTACATCTCTGTCAATCTAGAACTGTAAGGCACTTATACTTAATCTCTGAAAAGTAAGCTTTTTACTATAGAAAATGTCAAATAGACAACAAGCAAGAATATAGAGTAATGGATCTCCATGTTCTCATATCTGGAGTCAACAAATATAAAGATTTTTTCCAATATTATTTTATCTAAAGTTATGACCAACCTAGACAGCATATTAAAAAGCAGAGACATTACTTTGCCAACAAAGGTCAATCTAGGCAAGGCTATGGTTTTTCCAGTGGTCATGTATGGATGTGAGAGATGGACTATAAAGAAAGCTGAGCACCAAAGAATTGATGCTTTTGAACTGTGGTGTTGGAGAAGACCCTTGAGAGTCCCTTGGACTGCAAGGAGATCCAACCAGTCCATCCTTAAGGAGATCAGTCCTGGGTGTTCATTGGAAGGACTGATGTTGAAACTGAAACTCCAATACTTTGGCTACTTGATGTGAAGAGCTGACTCGTTTGAAAAGACCCTGATGCTGGGAAAGATTGAGGGCAGGAGGAGAAGGGGACGACAGAGGATGAGATGGTTGGATGGCATCACCGACTGGATGGACATGGGTTTGGGTGGACTCCAGGAGTTGGTGATGGACAGGGAGGCCTGGTGTGCTGCAGTTCATGGGGTCGCAAAGAGTCGGACATGACTAAGCGACTGAACTGAACTAAAAATCCACTTCACTTTTTTTCCCTTTGGTACTTTCCACCAAGTTTCAGACATTGATTCTTTATAGTGGTAAATACCTCAATGTGCATATTTTACTGGTAAGGGCATTTTTATTTACATAGCTTCCCAGGTGGCTCTAGTGGTAAAGAACCCGCCTCCCAATGCAGGAGACATAAGAGACTCAGGTTCGATCCCTGGGTCAGGAAAATCCCCTGGAGGAGGGCATGCCAACTTATTCCAGTATTCTTGCCTGGGGAATCCCATGGACACAGAAGCCTGGCAGGCTATGGGCCATCCAGTTGCAAAGGGTAGATTACGGAAGTGACTTAGCATGCACACATGCAGAAAATTATTATTTTTAGAACTAATAATGATTATTTAATCTTCTGATCTTTAAAGACATTTAATACAGAAGCTTAAGTATGACTCATTAAAAAATTATGATGAAATTGACATCTATGAAAACATGTACCTGGATCTATGTCTAGATTTCTGTTTCCTTTTAGACTATTCTCAGGCTCATGACCTGCCTATCCAAAGGCTACAGTTTCTTACTCTTTACAAGGGAACCAACCAAACTTCATCAACTTCCTGTTTAAAAAAAAAAAAAAAAAGCCTGAGAGGAGTGTCTACACTGCAATTCACTTGGAAAGTTACTTAACAGAACCTCTCTTTATTGATCTCTGTGGTGGCAGATGGTATTAAATCTGTACATGTGTCAGAAACATTATTTTTCAAAAGTTTGCTCTGATGTTTTTTTCCCCAGACATTATTGAATGTTGATTCTGTCTGTATAAAATACAAGTAGAATTGAGTGTTGGGTAGACTTTGGACAAACTTCTATCACTCGGCAGGCAATTTCTTGAACTGCCAGGACTGGCCGCTCGGCACCCAGCACTGGAAATCTAGAAAAACATGTATCTATGAAATTATTTCTTTTGACAGAGAAAGAGGACGTCCCAGTGACACCTCTTAAAACCATAAAAACCTGACACACCAACTTCTTTCACTTTAAAAACAAACGAACTAGGCAGTACGAGTTTGGCTTGAAATTCTCTGCTCTCCTCATTCATTATTTAATCTTCTTTTACTTTGTTCAGACAAGCAATCTGCCTATTGTGAAGCTTCACACAGCCAATTACCTCAAGGTGTTTAGTTCATTTATTATTTAAAGCATAAATCTTGTACAGGTTGTCCATTGACGACCCTCTGAGTAGCTGTAGTAAATGCCTTTCATCCTTGCGGCCTCAGTCAATGCTCATGAACCTACCTGCTGAGCTTGGCAGGCCAGGCAAGGTGCGGGAACATGTAAGATACCAGAGGTCATTGCACTTCCTTTTCTGTTTAAGTGTGCATGTGAAAGATGTGCACACAGTAGCAAATTTGGGGTTGAAATGTAAGGGAAATGAATCTTCAAGTGCAATCTTCCCTTCTATAGAGACCTTATTCGATGTTTTAGCTATTGTTATAGGCTGAATATTGAATTTAGAAGTTTGTTTCAAGTATATCTAGTGACATCACACTTAAAAATATTTTTGTGGAAATATCAATCTTTCATATTTGTTGTATTTGTCCTTGAACCCATTTTCCTTTTCTGACTTTCTTTCAGTCTTGTGTCATGATACCAACAATGACCAATATGAATTACTTTCAAAAAGGCTAGCTTAAGTATTGTGCAGGTTCTGCTGATGGGCTTATATGCCATTAAGAGTCTATCCTACACAGAATGTGCCAGGTGTTTAACTGGGGACTGGTACTAATTTCAGAGCTAATACTGAGCTGTTCCACATCAGTGCTTTCAGCAGGTGGCTTGAACTGACAGTGTAAAGAAAAAAGTGAGAGAAAATTACCATTGTATTTTAGAATTTCTCTGATTGAATTGACTGATTATACTGTCAAAGGAGCATTGGGAAGCTGGCAGGGTTATAGGCAGTGAAGAAATGACAGAATTCTTTCAGAAAGAGCTTGTCTGTTGGTTTTTGCACAGCCAAATATTTCAAAATGATAATAAGGTTTGATGTGAGGTTTGAATTCAGCACTTGTGAAAATCCATGTGATCTCTGATTGGTATTTTAAAGCTTAGATATTGTATAAGGAGAGCCAGTGGTATTCTTATTACCATTTTCTCTTATAAGACAAAATATTAAAACACTCTGAAGTCCCATCAGTAAATGTTAAACTACTTTTAATATTTGCAAAAGAGTTTTATAAAGATTTCATTTTTGTTAAGTTTCGCTTATTAGAAAATGGAATAGAAAACTTACCAAGTGACTCAAGATAACTGCTGACTTTCCCTGGTGACTTGGTGGTAAAGAATCCACCTGCAGTGCAGGAGATGAGGGTTCCATCTCTGATTTGGGACGATCCCCTGGAGAAGGAAATGAGCTACCCACTCCAGTATTCTTGCCTGGAGAATCCCACGCACAGAGGAGCCTGGCGGGCTACGGTCTGTGGGGTCGCAGAAGAGTCAGACATGACTTAGTGACTATATGACTGCAACACCAGTTGGAAACATTTGTTTTATGCAGTCGGTCTTGAATTATGATTTAAGATCTTATGTTTCAGAAGAAATTCTTAGTAGTAACATATTATTCCTGGTTGTCTCTTAAATTCATGTTTGTTTATTCTAAAATGTTATGAAATATTTTAACATATTCTTTAAATTGATCATTTAAAAAATTAGAGATACAGTCTCCTGCTTTTAGTAGAATAATGGTAATAGTAGCTAGTATTGAATCGTTGCCATCTAACAGGTACTTTACAGTGTCTTACTTTATTTTCCCAGTAACCCCATAAGGCATCCCCATTTTACTTAGAGGCCAATCAAGGCAGAGAGAGGCTGAATAACTTTACCTGATGCCAGAGCTTGTCAGGGCAGAGATGGGACGCTGACGCTAAGAGCCCCAGCGGTCATTCTTTACTGTAACGGAGCGCACAGAGGAGAGAAGCTGCTTATACGTGACTTTTTTTTTTTTGGCTGTCAGTGTATCACTGTCCTCTATACAGGCGACAGGGACTTAATACAATAATTTTCCTTTTCATGGTTATCCCGTTATGAATTTAATAGAACTTTTGATACAGAGTCATGAAAATTCTTAAGGGAATTGTTTTAAAATGTGGAAAAAAAACGTATTCAAAGTGTTCTGTAAAATACACAAGAGCGGCACATTTAGCAGAGTGTAAGTTAGGTTTGGGGCGGAAAAAAATCAATCAGGATAAATGGGTCAGCATTCATCATTTGTACAACAAGTACTTATTGTACTGGGTGCCAAGCACTGGGCTTGGCCTGTCGGAAAGCACTGGGTGATTTATTTTTGTTGAGCCGACTCCCTGGTGGGATTATTCACAAACAACTTTCGATGTAAATAGGAAGCTTTAATTGCAGGAGAGCAGGCTTCCAGTCTCTCTGGGTGGACCGTGGTGCGCGAGTTTTGTTCCGTTGCATAATCTAGTAGGCACTCCTCGTATTCTCATTATTTTGCTGCAGTGTAACAAACCAGCAGGAAACTGCATTCCATGAGATTTCTATGGGGACTACGGAGAATCCGTTCCAATGCTTACAGAGCAGCCGCTTGTGGCTCAGAGTAGCTCCAGGGCTAATGTGAGGAGCTGTGTAGCTCTACTTGCTGCTGAACTGTAAAACTGAGAGCATGTGTACTGTAAATAAGACAATGTCAGTAGAACTGTTGCTCATCTGGAGGCCTTATCAGAGCATTGGTTGATAATCTCTTATAAATGAGGGGGGAAAAAAGGGAATTTGAAATATTATACCATGCTGAAAATGTGAATACCTGTTTCTTCACTCCCTTTAAAACTTGCTCCAAGTTTTGTTGTATTTCAATTGGAGGGAAATTGGAAAGAAAGAAAAATTGCTCTTCATTCCTCTAACTCCCTCACTCCATAACACAAAATAACTGGCAAGGGGAGCGATACTTTCAGTAACAAAGTCTCTCCACTTAGACTTGGAGGGGTTAAAGGAATCTCTATGCTGGGATGCTGTTGCTGTTTAGTCTCTCAGTTGTGTCTGACTCTGCGACCCCATGAACTGCAGTCCTTCAGGCTCCTTGTCCATGGGATATCCCAGGCAAGAATACTGGCGTGGGTTGCCATTTCCTTCTTCAGGAGATCTTCCCAGGGATTGAACCCATGTCTCCAGCATTGGCAGGCAGATTCATTACCACTGAGCTACCAGGGAAGCCCCTGTGCTGGGATAGGTTTGTTTGATTCCTGCGTTCTGTCTACATCCTCTAAGGACCCGGTTTCCTGCATCCCCAGGCATGGGGAGAGTGCCTTGGTTTTGTTTGTGGAAGAACCGTCCAGTCTTTAGTCACATCACATGTTTGGTGGCTGCCGTCCTGGGTGCCTATTTCAGTAGGACTGTCAGCCATCTCCCAACCAGGCCTCCTGTGTCTCCACCACTGTGGCCTTGGCTACGGTGGTGCCTGTCTGCAGGGCCTGCTTCATAGGCCAGGCCTGCGACCTGTGAATGAGAGAAGGCCCCGCACTGGGTTTAATCCTCTGCTGTCATTCCCTTCAAATTCTTAATGATGATTAATCAAAGGGCCCCACGTTTTCATTTTGCACTGGGTTCTTTGTACAAATCGTGTAGCCGGTCCTAGTTGTATGAGCCCCTTCTCCCTTGCTACCCCCAGCACCAGAGAAATCGCCTCCTTCAAGGACCAGCTTAAGTGCTGCTTCATGTGCGAAGCTTTCTGATTCCTTCGTAGACATGAGCGCCTTTCCCCCGTGTGTGTCCCTCAGTTACAACCTGCATGGCACCCTCCTTGAGCTCACTATGTATACCTGTCTCCTTCCACCAAGGTGGGCTCTTGGAGAGAAGGCAGGCGCCCTCAACGAATCTTCCTGTTCTTCTCCCTCCATATCCTAGCCCGATGGCTTTCAGTGTTCCATAAATGCTTGTTGAATTGAAGTGAATTAAATAATTTGCCCTTTTATCTGAAAGAGTAAAGAAATTTACATTTAATATAAGGCCCCTTTGATAGACATACTGCCTTCATTTCTGTTCTCTTCTGATGTTGAATTACGGTGCTGGCTTCCATCAAATGGCAAATGTGATGAGATGGTACACATTTGATTCTGCCTCACTTATAAATGTGGGGTGGAGAAAATATAAATGAAATCATTTCACTAATTTTAAGACATTTGAAGAATATGGAAATTGAGCTTAGGAGGAAAAGGTTAACTAAGGTTAAAGTGAATGCTTTTCATTTCGCTTAGCATATCACTAAGTGGAGATTTAAAGGCAATCCTCTTTTCTCACCAAACTTCCCCGTACTGCTCCTGGATTTCCTTTTAGCATAATTTGAGTAAGATGTTGTAATAGTTTAAATCATTTTAATTTTGCATGGTTCCCAAGTGCTATTTTCATACCGGGAACATTTCATAATATGGTCCCCTGAACCTCTTAGAGGAATAGAATTTGCAGCGCTGTTGTCTGCACAGGCAGTGGAACCCTAGCAGTTTCACAACCAAAATCGATATTCAGGGGGTTGTTGATTGAGCACAGAAGAGAACACAGTTTGCTGTGCTGCAGGCATTGTTAGCAGAGGGGCCATAACTGACTTTGGATGTCCTGTACACTCTTTCCAGCTGTAGGAAAATGTGTCTTGGGGTGTTTGAATTTCTGGACAGAGGGCTCCCAAAGCATCTTCCCAAAGCATTCAAGGCAAGTTAATAACCAATAAATGAGAAATGGAAACAGGAATGAACATATAACACAGCCACACATTATAAAGCTAAATTTAAAAGCCAGCCTATAAAAAAACCAAATCTTATTGAACATGCATTGGTACTGTTGAAATATAAAATCTCTGGCCTATAAAATATATCTATTGAGTATGATGCTGTTTTTCTGAAAATAGATTTATATATTTACGTACAGATTAGGGTCTTCGGTCCTGAACTTGTCCACTTTTGGGTGCATATTTGTGAGCAGAGTTGGACATGACTGAAGCAACTAAACACACACATACACATTTGTGAGCAGTGTGACATTAAGAAGAAGAGTTAGACAAAACAGTTTGCTACATGGTTATAAGAGGGAAGACCTAACTGCTACATTTAGAAGTCAAGCCCAACTTCTAGCCAGGGTTATTCTTTTTTTTCAGATTATTTTTAATTGAGTGTAATTGCTTTACAATGTTGTATTTGTTTCTGCTGTACAACAATGTGAATCAACTATATGCATACATATATCCCCTCCCTCTTGAGCCTCTCTCCCCACAAGCCTCTTCCATCCCAGCCCTTAGGTCCTCGCACAGCACTGACTGAACTCCCTGCTATACAGCAGCTTTCCGCTAGCTATCTGTTTAACACGTGGTGGTATATATGTGTCAGTGCCACGCGCTCCATTCATCCCACTTTCTCCATCCCCACTGTGTCCACACGTCTGCTCTCTATGTCTGTGTCTCTGTTCCTGCCCTGCAAACGGATTCATCTGTAATGCTTTTCTAGATTCCCTGTATATGGACACACTAATACATGATACTTGATTTTCTCTTTTGACTTCACTCTGTATGACACTCTGTGTTCATCCACATCACTACAAATGACTGTTTCATTCCTTTCTTATACCCTAATAGTATTCTATTGTATATATGTACCACATCTTCTTTATCCATTCCTCTCTTGAGGGACATTTAGGCTGCTCCCATGTCAAAACCAGGATTATACTTGAATATGGGAAGTCTAAGACAGTGCCTGTGCTATGCATGTACAGAGGATAACATGCTTTGTGATTGTGAAAATCTTTGCTTAAAAGTAAGTGAAACAGCTCTGGGAGGATGCCACATCCCGGGAGTGTGGTTGTCTTACCCAAGCTTCACATTCAGCCTTAGTGGCTCCTATCTCTCCCAGAGGAGGGCTGTAGGGCCATGATCATCTTGCCTAATTTCTGTGGCTTGTGTTTCTGTTTAGTATTCTTTTCTTTACATATTTTCTCTTCTCATGGATTGCTCACTGGACTCTCTGAGCACACTTAGGAGAGCACAGCCATGGAGGAGCCCACGATTGCTTACAGAGACTCAACTTGGACCGTGTGCTCATTTGGGACCCATTTGCCTGTAAATATAGTCATTAAAGTTGGGATGAACTCAGATACCAGAAATCTTGAGACAATGTCAGCTCTCTTTAGTATATTTTAGAGACCAGTTGCTATATGCAAGACATAGTGTAAAGCCTAAAGGGTGTTCAAAGGTTAATAGGACTGGTCTTTGCCTTGAGGGGTAGGTCAGGCCACAAGGAAAACAAGATGCCAGACAAGTGGCCTGGGAACTCTCAGATGAAACAACTCAACCAAAACTCTGAGAAGTGCATTCTTACAAAGACATGAGTCTCGCCAGAGAGGGGAAGTATTTTACAATTTTTAAGAAGGACTTTGAGATTTCCAAGTTGGAGCCCTGAAGAGTAAATAGGAATCACACTAAAAATCATGCCACCTTACGGCGTAGATCTCCAGCTGCCGTCCCCTGTTTCTCTGTCCTGTCTGTGAGGTTGGCCTGGAGTTCCCTGGTGGGACCCAGCTGGCGCAACAGGACACGCAGATTGCATTTGCCTCTCTGGGTCCCTTCTGTGTCTCAGCTCCTTCCTTCACTGATTCCACACCCCATTTCCCTTTTTCCTTCTCACCATTTACCTTTGCTTTCCTCCTGCTTCCTCTCAAGCATGAATTCCTGCTGATAATCTTGGAACTCCTAGGCAGTCCCAATTTTAATAAAGTAAAAATTGGGTTTTTCCCATTGCGCTCTGCTTGAAGCTACGTTGTAATAGAAGACCTTTCTCCTAAAGAATATTTATGTATTTCCAAAATCATGTTTTCAGAAAAGGAATACTTAACATACAATTAAAAAGTTAAAAACTTTGTAAGAGAGCATTTTGGGAGTTTTGTAGCCCTCTGGTGGAGTGTCAAGAGAACCATAATGGAAATATTTGATGACTTTAGATTTTAACTGTTTTCAATATAACTGAATAACACACTTAAAATTTTTTTCACTCTTTGATTTGAGGGCAGTCATTTTGTTCAGAGATCTGTGATTAAGTAGCTCAACATTTATTTTTAATGCTTTTATTTTTGCATTGATATAAACAACTCTGGTTCAAATTCAGGGAGTGAATAAAGTATACAGTATTTATTAAACATTTTCCTATGTTTTCCATTTTTGTTACAATTTTATTAAGTGATTAATCACAGGAATCTAAAATGGAGGGGGCAAGTGAGACATTTGTGGGCTATGAATACAGAACACTGCTAGGATCTCAGAGTGCTGCTTTGCATCTATGCTATGCAAATGAACAGTCACAAGTCTTTGTATGATAGCAATTTGACATTGAGGAAAGAACATTGAATTGAAGTCAGACCTGAGTTTCAGTCTGTTTTCTCACCCTGTAGATATGTGATTCTGGAGAGGTCACAGCACCTATTTGGAAGACTTTTCACATCAGTGAAGGGTAGCACAAGACATAACTTCTAACATGTCTTATAGTTCTGTGGTTTGGGCATTTTTTTCACATTATTAAAACAAAAAAATGCAGTACAGTTTCTAGGAGTGTTACATTGTTGTTGGAAAGATGAGCTTTGTTGAATCTTTGGAAGAAAATGCACATTTATGATAATTCTAAAATTATGATTATATAAATTAATTTAAAAGATAAAAGCTCACTGGTGTACTGAGACTTACTTGAGGGTATAAGTCTTTTCATTTCTGTATTCCCATTCTGACTTAACACTTGGTATATAGTGGAAATTCCAAAAACTAATTTTTTAAATTACTTTTTATTGGCGTATAGTTGCTTTACAATGTGTTAGTTTCTACTGTACAGCAAAATTGATCAGCCATATATATATACATATATCTTCTCCCTTTTGGACTTCCTTCCCATTCAGGTCACCACAGTGCATTAAGTAGAGTTTCCTGTGCTATTAGTATTCTGGATACATTTTTAAAAGTTTTGGATAAGCCCTTAGAAATTGAATGAATGAAAATCAATGAATGGACATTTAAAAACTATTGATTTATTTTCATTCATTCACTCAATTTCCAAGGGCTTATCCAAAAATTTAGATGCGTCTAGAACAGATTTGTGAAATGGAATTCATGTTATCGCAAAAGTTGTCTACTTAAGTAAACCTACAAATAATTTTGTTAGCAGAGACTATTTGCCTTATAGGCCTTGGGTAATAGTTTGGGTCATATGTAACTATTTAATTTTTTAAAAATGATTTTGTTATTAATCATGTCATATAAAAGTATATTTTCCAGATAGAAAAATATTTTTTTTTTAACTTGGGAAGTTTTAATGTTTTTAAAATTGCTTGTTTTGATTTTTCTATAAACTGAATTTAAAAAAATGGAGGAAAAGAAATTAGCCTGATGATATTGTAGTATTCTTAATAATTTCACATGTGTATGAAAGGATTTAAAAATATTTCAGATATATTTGGACTTGGAAATAACTAGGTTGCATTTTATTTTTTCTCTTGAACAATTTTCCCCAGACTGGGTTATAGCAAGATAAGTTTCATCATCATCTAGCAAGTTTTATATGCCAAGTTATGAACTCCCAGATATTATAGTTTAAATAGCAATGATGCCACTATAATATTAATGATAAATGGCATACATTTGAAACATTTAAAAATGATCATAGCCTAACAGCCAAAAAGAGCTGGAAGATATTAATGGTATAGAAGTTATTTCATATGGATCTGAATTATGTATAGCAGAGAGAGACAGAAAGAGATAAATTACATAATAAATCAAAGTTCACATGGTATATTGTTTATTTTTTAAAAAACTACACAAACTTTCTATTTTATGCAATATGTCAGCTATTTGAAAAAAAGATGAATAGTTCCAGATTCAGATTTATTCCAAGAGTGAGTATTTAGCATCCAATAGTGTCATACTGCAGAGAAGGCAATGGCACCCCACTCCAGTTCTCTTGCCTGGAAAATCCCATGGATGGAGGAGCCTGGTGGGCTGCAGTCCATGGGGTCGCTAAGAGTCGGGCATGACTGAGCGACTTCACTTTCACTTTTCACTTTCATGCATTGGAGAAGGAAATGGCAACCCATTCCAGTATTCTTGCCTGGAGAATCCCAGGGACGGGGGAGCCTGGTGGGCTGCTGTCTGTGGGTTCGCACAGAGTCGGACACGACTGAAGCGACTTAGCAGCAGCAGCAGCAGCAGTGTCATACTGAATGTAGGAAAGTAATTACAGTGTATGTTTAACTATGAAGAATTCTAGGAAAGCATTGACTTCTTACACTTTGAATGTGCTTTTATTCTCTGATCAATTTGTACCTTTTGTGCCTTTTTGATTATTAAAGTCAGGTGTTGTTATCTTCCTTTCAGAAACTGTAGCAGCAATATGTTCAGAAGTGTGTGTAAGATTATATTAAGGCAATTATTAACAGGAAATGTTTCTTCTTGATAAATTAATTGTAGTAAAACATGATTGCAGAGCATTGCTAACATTGGGAAATGTTATTTGATGAATATATAGAAATTACCTGCAGAATCCACTGGTGATCAGGAAAATTTTGTTGGGCTTTCCTAATATTTTAAGATTCTGAACAAATGCCTAGGTAAGGGGGGACTTAAGTGGTTTTTATATTTTTGCAGACATAGTTTATTGTAAAAATATTAATACTGTGTCACACTCTTTTTAAGAGGTTACAACTCCTAGGAGTTGTAGGTACAGGTGCTATTACAAGCCATCAACTTGTCTTATTCTGTACATTATGCTTCAGTATGCTCCTAACCAAAAGAATTAAAGAACTGCTGTTGTACTTGCGTAGGATTCTAATGTAGAACTTAAAAATGTCCTTGTCTCACAGGTGAAAGAGCCCTGGTATGGTTATCCTGGTGATTACTCCATCTAAAGTGATTTGCATGTATGCCAAGTAATTTATTACTGGAATGATTTTGAAAATGGTACCATAGATCATACATGCATGTATTCATTCATTTATTTAACAACACTTACTACAAGGTAATACCCAGGGATCTAGAGAAAGAGACATAAATGTTCTTGTCTGTCATCTCTTATTTTTCCCTGTGGATTTGGTTAGTTCTGTGTTTTCTACTTATGTCCTGACATGCATAATCACCATCCTGTTTTGGGGCCCCATCGATTTGTTTGTTGGTCACCTAGTCCAGGGGTCTGTTGATCTCCATGGAATGTCTTTACAGGTAAATCAGAGGCTGAATGGAGGTTCTGCAAGTGAGATACAGAAATGATTCATTTTGATATTTGGCAAATCTAATACAGTTATGTAAAGTTTAAAAATAAAATAAAATTAAAAAAAAAAAAAAATTTTGGAGAAGAGAGGGGAAGCAAGAAAGAATAATCAGGATAGAGTGGCAATAGAGGACCTTAGAGACAGCTCAGGTGAAAAACTAGCAGGGATGGTAGGATTTGAGGTTGTGTGTCAGGAGTTTCCATGGAGAGGAGATGCAAGAGAAGCATGTGGACTGTAATGGCCACAGATGCTAAGCAACCGTGAGGGAAAGTTGGTTACTTCACTGGTCATTTCATGTCGCTTATATGTAGATTGATGTGGAAAAGGAAACAAGAAGAAACATTTGTGGAAAAGAATTCTGACTTTGCTGATACTTTAATGATGTAGGTATGTCCTAAATTATTGAAGTTTTCCTCTGATAGTTATACAAAATTTTTATATCTAAGAATCAATAGAAAAAACCATAATTGATCTGATGTGTTTGACACATATTGATTTACATAATTTAAAACGTAGGTAGTAAAGGCAGAATTCTTGTATGTTATCAGATTATGCCCAAAATACATTTCTAAAAAGTTCTTCCTGTGCTTTTCCAGAATTTGAAGGGTTGCCATCAGATGAGATACATATTGCTTAAAATTTTAGAACTTACATAGCCTGTTTTTTCATTTCTGAAAATAATCTCATTAAAAACCTGTTTGTACAAAAACTATTCTTTATTTTTTTGACATACTGACCAAGTTGAAACTGAAATTTGACCATTCAAAGATTTCTTTCCTTTAGGAAGCACGTCTACTTGTTTCAATGGGAAGCAAAATAAAATGGAAGAGATGTTTAAATAGTTTTTTATTCATAGTTGTTAACAATGTAACAAGCAATTAACTTTTTGGCATAGTGATAAATCTGCTTCTCTACGAAGGTGTTTTGTGTTTTAATAAGTGGCAATACATGCTAGTATATTCATTTTTATTGAAAAGTTGAGTGAAAAAAATGGAATTTAATTCATAAGGTATTGCCTTGGGCTTATTGAGATCTTATGTGCAATATCCCAATGGGATGGCATCATATTCAGCAGAGTATTATCTTAAAAAAGTAATTAGCAACAAACCAAGTTAAAGTATCCTAGTATTTGTGGAGTGTTATCCTTGATCTGGGCTTCCCTGGTGGCTCAGATGATAAAGACTGCCTATAATGCGGGAGACCCAGGTTCGATCCCTGGTTCAGGAAGATCCCTTGGAGAAGGGATTGGCAACCCACTCCAGTATTCTAGTTTTAAGAATTCCATTGACAGAGGAGCCTGGCAGTCTACAGTTCATGGAGTCACAAGGAGTCAGACATGGCTGAACAACTAACACTATCATCTTTGATCTACTCGATCTCTAAAATAAATTTAAAAACAAATTATTTGATAATGCTGAAGCAGCATTATTGGAATATGGTTTTAGAAGAGCAACAAAATCAAAGGTTAGTATAATTACTAGGAGATAGCACTTACAAAGTTCTTATCATCATGTGTTCATTCATTTATTTATGAATTTGCTATTTGTTCATTCACTTAATTTTATTACATATCTGTTCTGTTTTTAGAGGGAATAGATAAAAGGTCTTATTTATCTAGAAACTTACCACATAATTGTGATTTATACATGCTTAGTGAAGACAAAGGGCACCTACGTTGCAAATGTCAAACAATAGCACATTTTAGCTGTATAAATTTTTTAAAATTGTGGTATGATTATATGTGTGTGTATATATACACACACGTACATACATAATGTAAAAATGACCATTGAAGCATTTATGTACACTATTCCATGGCTTTAGTTAAATTCACAGTGCTGTGCAACCATCACCACTATGTACTTCCAAAATTTTGTCCTGTCCCCAGAAACTCTGTACCCGCTCAACAGTAATTTCCCACCACTGCCACCCCACTTTTTATTCCCTGGTAAACTCTATATTCTATCTCTATGAATTTGTCTATTCTAGGTATTTTATACAGTAGAATCATATAATATCTTTTGTGTCTGGCGTATTTTACTCAGTATGTTTTCTTGGTAGATGTATATTGTTAGTCGCTTAGTTGTGCCCAAGTCTTTGCGACCCCATGGACTGCAGCCTACCAGGCTTCTCTGTCCACGAGATTTTCCAGGCAAGGATACTGGAGTGGGTTGCCATTTCCTTCTCCAGGAGATCTTCCCAACCCAGGGATCAAATCCGGGTTTCCTGCACTGCAGGCAGATTCTTTACCAGCTGAGCTACAGGGGTTGTAGCATGTATTAAAACATTGTTTTTTTTTTATGGCTGATAACATTCCACTGCATGTATATTCCACATATTGTATGTTATTGATTGTGTTGATGGACACTGGATTATTTCCAACTTTTCTCTATTGTGAATAATGCTGCAATGGACATTACATTGGTGTACAAGTATCTGTTTCAGTCCTGTTTTTAATTCTTTTGAGTATACACCTTGGAGTAGTATAGCTGGGTCATGTGGCAATCTTGCATTTAAGTATTTGAGGAACTGCCAAACTGATTTCCATAGCAGATGTACCATTTTACATTCCCACCTGAAAGTATTAGGCTTCCAATTTCTCTGTATCCTCACCAGAACTTGTTATTTTCCATGTTTTGTTTTTGTTTTGATTATAGCCATCCAGTGTGTGTGAAATGATATCTCATTATGGTTTGAATTTACATTTCCCTAATGACTAATGATTGTGAGCGTCTTTTCATGGGCGTATGGACTATTTATACCTGTTTTCAAAGAAATGTCTATTCAAGTTCTTTGCCTTTTAAACTGGGTTGTCGTTTTGTTTAGTTCTTTATGTAGTCTGCATATTAAACTCTTAACAGATAAATGATTTATAAATATTTTCTTCCTTTCTCTAGGTTTTCTTTTAACTATTATGATTTTTATAGTAATGTCCTATAGTTTTTGAAAGGTTTTGGTTTTAAAGTCTAGTTTTTCTAATTTTTGTTTTGTTTTTCATGCTTTTAGTGTCATATTTAAGAATGATGCCAAATTGAAGGTCTTAAAGAATTTCTTTTGTTTTCTTTGGACAGTTTGATAATCTTAGTTATTGTATTTGGGTTGTTGATCCATTTTGAGTTCATTCTTACATGTGGTATGATAATAGGGCCCAACTTCTTTCTTTTTTATTTGGTTGTTCTAGAACCATTTGTTGAAAACACTGTTCTTTCCATTAAGTAGACCTGTCACCCTTATCTAGAATCAGCTGGCCAGAGATGAATGGGTTTATTTCTGAAATCTCAGTTCTATTCCATTGGTCCGTATGTCTATCCTCATGCAAGTACCTCACTCTTTTGATGTCTATGCTTTATTGTAAGTTTTGAAACCAGGAAGTGTGAGTCTTCCAACTACTATTTTGATCATTAGGGGTTATTTGACATTCCAGTGAATGTCGGGATTGGCTTTTCCATTTCTCCACAAGAGGCTGTTAGAATTTTTATAGAGATTGAGTTGAATCTGGAGCTCACATTGGGTATAGTCATTTTTATACACTTTGGATTTGACTGGCTAGTATTTTGTTGAGGACTGGTTATGTGAATTTTATTGATTGCCAGACTGGATTTTCTTGGATGCATGCTTCAACAAAACATTGTCAGGGAAATGACAAGACTTCTGAGTCTTACTTATCTGAGTGAATCAAAACAAAGTTTTACTTAAATTTTTATAACTGACCTTTGTATTTAAGTAATACAAAAACAGCTTCATCTGTGATGTTGGAGTGTCAGATGATGGATTAAACACTTTATACATTGTTTTAAAAAGTAGTAACTATTAGTGTCCTTACTTCACAATGTGGACATAGAAGCTTGGAGCTAGTAAATGGTAAAGCAAGGGTTTTTAGCTCCTGTTTTTGTCCTTGACTCCTGACTCCTAACTTTATACTGTCTAACCTGAGACATGAATCTGTTTCAACAATGCAAAGAAAGAATAGTAGTTAGGTAACCAAAGAATACCTTATGATGGGTTTGCTTGCATGTATTCATTTGCCCTAGTTCAGAACTCTTCAAACACAGTAATAACTGAATGCAGCAGAAATTCACGGGACTAGAGCAATTATTGTGCTATTTTCAGATACTATAGATGAGTGGATGAATTGATGGAGAAATATTACAAGAAATTCAAGAATGGCATGAATAAAATCTTTATAATCTAAATGCTCATGAATCAGTCTTTATCATTTCTAAACATCTTAGGCATTTTAAAGGACAGCAAGATTTCTCAGTAAAACAACGTGATTTTTCTATGTAAATGTTGTGGCATAACAGGTGTGTTGGCTAGTGATAAGATACTCTGCCAAGCAACAAATAAATAATTGTGCATGAATCCCAGGAAGATGTTAGCCCTGGGGTATATTTGAATGTGATTTTTAAAATGGCATTCTATTTTTCTCTCCGCATCAGAAATAGCTGCATACCCTATCTTGAATAGTGAGACTGACACTGCTTTTCATTGAATGAATCTTATTTTTAATATTTTAAAATATTATTGTACAATATATCATGAATTCACTTCCCTCACCCCCAGCCTCTTTACCTGGATAATGCATTTAAAATCTCTTTGGTCATGTTTCCATTAAGAAGTCTTCCTAGGTTTTCTAAGCCTTTGTTAGTCACTGACTCCTAAGTCCTTCCATGGCACCCTGTTCTTATCCCTTTGTGGCAGTATCACCCTGATTTGCAATTTTCTGTTTACTCAAGTAGAAGTCATTCAGTTGTGTCTGACTCTTTGCAACTCCATGAACTGTACAGTCCATGGCATTCTCCAGGCCAGAATACTAGAGTGGGTAGCCTTTGCTTTCTCCAGGGGATCTTCCCCACCCAGGAATCGAACTGGAGTTTCCCACATTGCAGGTGGATTCTTTACCAGCTGAGCCACAAGGGGAAGTTACTAGCCATCCCTTTAAGACCATAAGTTCTTTGAGGGCAGAGAATGGATTTTGTTTAACAGTGTAACCTGTGCACACTCTTCAATGGCTGGCTCTTAGGAAATGCTCAGTATTGAAAAGAGATAATAAGTTTGTGTTACTTGCAAATATTTCAAGTGCCTATGTCAATACAGTCTACCCCAACTCTAACAGTTGCTTTTCTTCACTTGGGAAAGTATTTGTTCTGTAATCAACTTTGTTACCATTTCCAACTGGCAGATCTTAGGAGGTTCATGAAGATGCTTCATAGAGGGAATTCCCTCATGGTCCATGGTTAGTCCTCAGTGTTTTCACTTATGGGACCTGGGCTTGATCCCTGGTCAGGGAACTAAGATTCCATGAGCCAAGTGACATAGGAAAAAAAATGCTTCATCTATATACCTGAATATCTTACATTTTCGTTTTCACTGGAAAATTATATACATTTTAATGTTTTCATGTCACTGACCAGTTATTCCAGAGTAGAGTATGAGGGCAGTTGGACTGTGACATCTGCCATGCCACTGATCATCAGGCTCCATTTCACTGCCATAACGAGTACAGCTTCTCCCTTGTTGATCTCCAAATAGAAACACATCTGGTTGAAGAGCAGGCCCTTCCTAGATGGGAAGACACTTGTCTCCTGGGAAGGGATGTTGACAGCCTTAATAATAGGGCATTGGATGTGATTGCTTTTATACTATATTGAAGTGAAGTGAAGTCGCTCAGTTGTGTCTGACTCTTTACGACCCCATGGACTGTAGCCTACCAGGCTCCTCTGTCCATGGAATTTTCCAGGGAAGAATACTGGAGTGGGTTGCCATTTCCTTCTCCAGGGGATCTTCCCAACCCAGGGATCGAACCTGGGTTTCCCGCACTGCAGGCAGACGCTTTACCATCTGAGCCACCAGGGAAACCCTTATACTATATTAAGAATAGTCATAGTATGAGTATTTAAAACTGGCAAAGTTAATCAGCCTGAAGAAGCCTTTTCTTGCTTCACCATCCTTGTGAATGCACCCCTCTGTGTTGAGCACTGGCACTTGGAAGTGTTGAGTTTCCTGTTTGCTGAAGTGGTGGTCTTTATAGGATACAGGGTCAGGTAAAAGATATGGAACAGACTGATTTTCATTTTAAAATCAGTTGGTGTCTAAGATAAAAGACTTGCATCAAATCCTATTCTTTATTCTTTTTTTCTTTCTCTTTACGCGTATCACTTCTATGCTGACCATATGCAGGTTTTGGGTGACATCTTTGGTCCCAAAAGGAAATAGAGTAGGGAAGGATGAAATCAAAATATCAAGTAGTAAATGTGTAGAATCAAATTTGAGCTTTAAAAGAGTATGTTAATGGGCCTGAATTTGTGTTGGTTGGTGGAAGACAGCGGAAGTTAATTAAGAAAACTTCCTAGAAGGACTGTCCTTTACATGGACAACGTCAGAATAAAACAGCAGACTTGGAAGATAATAGATGAGATATAGGAAGTGGAAAAATAGGCAAGGATTTCAAAAATGTACTGCCTTCTGATTGAAAAATGGATTATTTCCATCCATGAGTGATGTTCAAAGGTTTAACAACAGACTAGCCTGGACACTGGACACCACAACATGGGCCACAGGAGGAGTGTCCTAGGCCCTGCTAAGATGTTGCACCAGGTGGAGGCAGAGATGAGATTAGTTAAAAACTGGTATGGATATATGGCAATATTTTATTAAATTGATGAGTCTATCTAGAGTTTTCTACTCTCCTATATTTCCAGTAATGATGGCACTGTTTGTTCCATCATTCCAGAGATGTCGCTACTCTGATGTTCCAGAGTCATGATGTCTTTGGAAAGAAGAAAGATGAAGTATTCTTTTGAAATTTATTTTGTGTAGTTGAGAGGCATGAGGGTATTCATCTTTAATAAATGAAGCATTTCAATAAATAAACTTAAGTACTTTTATGAAATATACCTGTATTAGGTATTATATAGGCATGAAGCCACCATTTTCCCAATGCACAGTAAGTCTTATCTTTTTGAGTAGCAGAATTGGAGAAGGCAATGGCAACCCACTCCAGTACTCTTGCCTGGAAAATCCCATGGACGGAGGAGCCTGGTGGGCTGCAGTCCATGGGGTCGCGAAGAGTCGGACACGACTGAGCTAGTTCACTTTGACTTTTTACTTTCATGCATTGGAAAAGGAAATGGCAACCCACTCCAGTGTTCTTGCCTGGAGAATCCCAGGGACGGGGCAGCCTGGTGGGCTGCCGTCCATGGGGTCGCACAGAGTCGGACACGACTGAAGCAACTCAGCAGCAGCAGCTCTACAGGAGACCCTGATGCTGCAGCTCTCGTGCAGTCACTCTCAGTCTCACCTCTTGGGTTTCCATCCTGGTCTCTATGCCCTGCTGGATATGGTTTGTGGACTGCTGCTGATAACCTAAATAAACTGCAGTGAATCACTCAGAGGGGGCTAGAGAAAGAGGAGGAAAAAAAGCAGTTAAGATGATAAGGGAACACTTTGAGGAAAGAATCTGCCTGCCAAGGCAGGATATATAAGAGGTGCGGGTTTGATCCTTGGATCGGGACGATCCCCTGGAGGAGGAAATGGCAACCCACTCCAGTATTCTTGCCTGAAAAATCCCGTGGACAGAGGAGCCTGGTCGGCTACAGTCCATGGGGTCAGAAAGAGTCAGACCTGACTGAGTGTCTGAGCACAGCGATGTTTAATATAGTTCCAGATGTCAGGGAAGAGCATGATGAGCATCAGCTGCGCGGGACAGTGAGAGCCTGAAGCAGACACGTGCACAGTAGTTTCTGCAGTGATGCCCCAGCGCACAGTATACTGAGGCACACGGTGCTTCTCACAGAGGTGGGGAGAGAAGAGAGAGAAATGAGTAGAAGGTATGTTTTCTTAGATTTGATTCCTTGTCATGTCCTGCTTACCTTAACTGTCAATCTTAAGTAGGCAGAATTTGGGAGCCAGATTAAAGGAAAGGGAGAAAAGTAGTAAGAGGGGAGAGTGGCTGAATATTTGATGGAAATTTGTCTGGAATGAAGATGGGAGCTAAAAGAAAAGTCAAAGCAGGGGATTTTGAGAGATGGTCAGAGAAATTAGAACACATAAATAGAACAGAGGCCATCTGGTAAATTTGATATTTGTGGAGAATACTTTCTAATACAAGATTGGAGTGAGAGAGAGTAAGAGAGAGAATTCTTGATGGTTTTGGCATCTTAAAATCTCTTGTGAAAACTTGGTTTAAAAATATGGTCCTCTCAGACAAGGCTGAAGTCTGAGTCATTGAGTAAAACTGACAGGTGTCAGTTTTGTTGAGAAAAGGGAGAGAACTGTTTTACCTGGAGGTTGGGTTATCTCCATTAACAACGCAGTTAATCTTTGTAGTTAATTCTTAGAGTTTATAAGAGTGAACATATTCTTAATGTAGCAAATAACCTTCCACATTTTAACCCTCAAGTAAAGGACAGGGGAGGGGTGAGTGAAATGTTTTATTGAATTCAGTAGAACTGGTAGGTTAGAGGTAATTGTATAAGCATGTGGCTATAGACTTGAAGCTAGAAAATTTCATATGCTTGTTACCAGGTCTGTCAGGAAATACAGGAACGTTTTTGCATATACCTCATTTTGCCATCACTTTAATATTGTGAGAATACTCCTCAAATAAAAAGATTGTTGGATGTTAAGCCTTAGTCTTCAAGCTGACTCACATGGCATTTATTTTCTCCTGATTGAGGGAAATAGCACTGGGAGGTGGTGATTTCAGATTGAACAACCAGGGAACCAAATTAGATAAATTTGAAACTTGAGTACTCAAAGATTGCAAGGTCATTAGTATGAATGTGTAGGTGTATAATGAAAGTACATGGTTTGTGTATATTTATGGAAACAAAACAAACCAACAAAAAAACGGGTCGGGGGCAGGCAGAGGAAGGAAGTATTTTTAGTTACTCACGTGAATATTGAACTCATCCATAATAAGGACTGGGCACTAAGTGGAGGAAGTGATGGCAGAAAATCAGATTGTGTAGGTTCAGATATGGAGAACAGGCGTTAAATAGGAAAAGGGAGTAAATCTGACTTAGTGGGATAATGGGACAAAAAGTCCCTCCCATAATATAAATTACTGTCTTTTGATTTGAGAAAAATTCTTTCACGATTTCATATTTCTGCAATATCATTTGAAGAAAATGTTAATGTAACTTCAAATTTTATCTTTTAAACATTGAGTAGTTTGGAAGGTTATGCTTAATAATGCTTTTATGTTGTCTAATTGGTAACTTGTTAACATTTTTATTTAATGTCAGCGAGGAAAAAATTAAAATTAAATGGCTACTATAAAATATGATTAGTGATTCAAATGACAAAAAGGAAAAGTCTTTTGTCTGGGGTTACACGTATCTGTGTGCAGGCTTCCTCCTTACCAATATTCTCCTTTACTTTCTGTCAGCCTGTTTTCATTGCATGTAAAAAGCAAGTGAACAATCTTCCAAAATCTGCCCCCATCTGAAACCATTTCTTTCCTTTTAAACATATATTCAGACAAACCCTACAATGCTCTTCATTTATATCTTTGTTTCTCTGTGGTTCTGCTGTGGCTACCACGTGTGTGTATGGCTTTCCTACCAATAGTATAATAAATTATTTAACCTATAAGAGCTTTCTTCTTGAAATCTCCCTCTCTTCCCACAGGTATAAGGAAGTATACAGAGCATTCAATAAGTAATCAATGAATGATGGATGAGTGAAAAATCGACTGAATGAATAAATCACACGGATCCTTTTTGGAAGATGGCAATTGCATATGTTGGGTCTAGATTTTAAATTTATTAACAGAAAATATTGTCATTTTAGTTTTTAAAAATACATTTAATATTTTTCCTGATTGTCTTTTCACAGTAACAAATATGTGAGTAGTTTGATATTTTCAACACTTTTCTCTGGAATCCCTCTCAGCTCCCTTTGTTTTTCAAGCCCTTTCTTCAGTTACATCAGATTAAGCAATATCTCATGGCATATTTTATTTTACAGGCAGTTTAAATAAACAACGTCATTTTAATATCCCTAGAAAACCAAACTTAAAGATAGTAGCAAAACAAAATGTAGCAGTAAAATGAGTGGGCATATAGTTGTGTTGCTGCTGCTGCTAAGTCACTTCAGTCGTGTCCGACTCTGTGCGACCCCATAGACGGCAGCCCACCAGGCTCTGCTGTCCCTGGGATTCTCCAGGCAAGAGTACTGGAGTGGGTTGCCATTGCCCAACTGTTATAGTATAATTTTATTATTCTTATCATATTTAACTTTTATTACCCTTGAATTTGACAATGTTAGGCATATAATCATTTTGAAATTTTTTCTGCTCTGGGTTCCAGACTCTTTCCTTTATATTCAGTTTGTAATTGTCCACATGGGGATCTGGTCTCATCCAGTGGTCATTTATAATTTCTCCTTCTGCTCTTTCATGCTAACATGTAAGCTGGCTCAAACCTTCCCAGCATTAAGACAACTTCTCTTCACTCTATGTCCATTTCTAGTTGTATTTTCTTTCCTTCACAGCCAAGTTTCACAAAGCTACAATGAATGCTCTGCTGCTGCTGCTAAGTCACTTCAGTCATGTCCGACTCTGTGTGACCCTATAGACGGCAGCCCACCAGGCTCCCCCGTCCCTGGGATTCTCCAGGCAAGAACACTGGAGTGGGCTGCCATTTCATTCTCCAATGCATGAAAGTGAAAAGTGAAAGTGAAGTCGCTCAGTCGTGTCGGACTCTTAGCGACCTCATAGACTGCAGCCTGCCAGGCTCCTCCACCCATGGGATTTTCCAGGCAAGAGTACTGGAGTGGGGTGCCACTAAATTTCTGTTACTCCATGGGAATCTGGCTCTTGGTTCCCCACTGTCTCCCATCCTTCTACTTTGAGGGAATTCTCTGGCACTGCCCACTTATCATCAACATTCCACAGGCTCTTTAACTCCCCTCTTTTGACTTTGTGGACAAGTACCTTCTACCACAAAACTTCTCTTCCTTTGAGTTCAGTAACTCCACTGTTTGGGAATCCTACCGCCTCCCTTTAAGTTCCCTTTATGGCTCCCTTTCCCCCTAGTTCTCCTGTGTCTTTTGATGAACTTAAGAAATTTATCCTTGGATTTTTGCTGTCTCACTCTATGCTCTCTCCTACAGCTCATCTAAGCCCAGGAGGACTTAAATCACATGCTTTTTCATCCACCTTATCATATCTCTTTATGCCAAGTTCAGACCCATGTGATCTCCTGGCCAAAGCCTGCAGAGTGTCCTTATTACTCTCTGTGACGTGTTCCTGGTAATCTTGTAATTGTACTCGGCATTGAATTCAGAGTATTCCTAAAGTGCACAAAACTCACTTCTCTTCATTGCTTATAATCCTTTAATGACTCCTCATTGTCAAAATACAATGGTGAAATTCCTTGGATTAGCTTTAAGCAGTTCTGTGTTCTGACCCTTGCTGAATTCTTCAGCCTCACAGTCTTCCTCCACTCCTCACATTATATATACATATGTGTGTGTGTGTGCATTGTAAGTTGCTGTACTGCTTTATGATTTAGCATTTTCCCCATGATGTTAGTTTTGTCCAACACACCCACCTCATTACTGCCAGTATCCTTGAGAACTCTCACTTTTAATGACTTGTCTGAAGGACTCCTTATCCAATGACACTGTCCTTGATTTGAGATATAATTAACCATTATTTTCTTTGTAGTTTCATGGTATCCTGAACTGCTTTTCCTGCCCTCTTGAAGCTTATACTTTAGTTAGAAACATAGTTTAAACAAGCAATTCGAACCTAGTTATGATTGGTACTTGGGAAGAATAGGGTGCCACAGAGCATTTCAGAAGGATGCTTGACTCAGACTTTAAGAGGAAGTGACTGCTGGTGGGAGAATGGAAGGATGAGTAGGTCTTATCTAGGAAAGGGAGAAGAGGGGAATGGGAATGATCCCAGGAGGAAAGGCCCTGAGGAGTTGATGGAGAGAGGATCTGACAGTCTTCCTATGGCTGGAGTGTAAATTCAGGGTGTGGAATTGGAGAAGAGATAGGATCTGTTCATGCAAAGCCTTTGCAACATGTTGATGAGTTTGGTGCTTGTTCTAATAGCAGTGGGAAGACATGTAAGTGTGAGTAGAAGAGAAACCTGAGCAGATAAAGGTTTCTCTGATTATTGTGATGAGAAAAGATTGGAAATGGGCCACAAAGAGGAGTTAGGAGGTTACTACAGTGATTCAGGAAAGATGATGGTGACTTATAGTAGATGGTAGCCCACATGGATAGAAGTCAATTATAGAGATGATTAGGAATAAGAGAATTTGTAAGTGATTGGATATCTGAGGAAGTTATGGGAAGAAATCCAGGATGCTTCAGTGTTTTGATGTGGACAGTGGGTGGTGCCATTTAACAAGAGCAAACACCACTGGGAGAGTCAAGCTGGCCGGCGAAAGTGAAAATCTTAGTTTTGTGTTTTGAGGTTTCTGTGTGATGTGAAAATAAGGATGATTCCTAGGCAATCTGAAACCAAAAGACAGTCTGACTTATTTATTGCCTTTTACTGAGTTGTAACATTTTTGATCATGTCTCAGTCATCCTTGAATGCCTGTGACTGTCATACAGTTGGCTTTCAAGAACTGTTTGAGTGAGTGAATGAATGAATGAAAAGGAAATATGGAAATACTCTCTAGGTTGACCTTCCCTACCTATTCTTCTCCCCAAAGGGTTGTATTTAGAATTTGTAGCCAATCAAGATTATCCTGTTAGCCTTTTCAGAATTCTTATCATGAACACTTCTAGTATAGCAGAAGAACTGGAAACAAGAATACACCCTAAAATATCAGAGATAAAGGTAGGAGCCATTTCCCTCCTCAGAGTTTATAAGCAAATCTTTTCTGATCCCAGGTTGGTACTGCTCTCTCACTGTTTCTTTCCAAGATTCAGTTTGTTTGTGACTTTAATGAAGGTCTCACATAGATACTCCTATTTTGTGTTACCTGTGTTAATGTTCAGAAGATGAAAAATGACTGTAGTTTTAAACTCCAAGAAGTTGAGATTTTTGCAAGGTACAGTTACCTACATAATGAGAAAAGGAATCATGCCTTTCAAAGTGTATATGGATGGGTGTCATTTCCCCCTTGTGTTATATTCATTTGAAGTTAATCTGGCATTATCCCTAGATATTTTAAAAGAAAAGTAGTAAAGATTCTTGTGTAAAATAACATTGCCTCAAAGATAGCCAAGTGAGTTCTTGATTGAATGGAGAATATTTTGAGAAGTCATAGGCACACACACACCTGTCTCATATAAGGGCCTCGTTGGACTATGTTATAATGCTGGCCAAGGAAACTCTTTGGAAGAGAGCTGCTGAGGAACAGCAGATGTTCTTGGTTCCTTTGGCAGTGAGGGACAGTGTGAGTCAAGGTTAAGACTTGGGAGCTAAAGAATAGAACTAAGCTAGGGTTTTCTTTTTTTTTTTTCTTTCTTTCTTTCAGCAAGCCATCCCCAAGGTCATGGACTCTGTCTTAAAATTTCTAGAAGTCTGAAGTGATTAAGAATTGAACTTTCTTATGTTTATCATACACCACTAGGAAAGAAATCAAGTGAATCCGAGCTCTGATGAGGAATGCTGGGGCCTCAGTCAAGGTAGCTGCAATCAGAATATAATTCAAGATGCTGGAATAGGCAATCCCTGATTTCTGCAAAAAGACAAGTAGAGACCAAAAAAAGTCACTCTTGATCTTCGTTTTAAACTTTGCTTTGCAAATTAAGTCTCTAAAATAGTGTCCTTGATTGAGGTGAACCATGTGTCCTTTTCCGTTGTATTTCGCTTAACTCTCTCTCTCCAGTGTAAGTACACTCTGGTTGTGCCTGTGCATTTGGAGACCTGTTTGGCTGAAAATACTGCAATAGTTTTGTAAGACATTATCTTGCAATACTGAAGGGCTTTTATAATTTTATTGTAGAGATGTCTGGTCTCCAGCAATGAAGCAATAGAATGTAAGTGTTTTTTAAGTGAAACTTTTTTTTGCATGGATACCTTCAATTGTCATCTCTTTTTGTGACTCTCAAGTATTTTGCTCTCTCACCAGATTTCCTTTCTGCTATTCTATCTGAATATCAAAGTGTATATGCAGCATCAGGACCACTTCAGTATCATAGCTCTGAAACGGAACTCATGATTTGCCACTCACGTCTGATCCAGTTCCAGTGTTTCCTATCTTAGTGCATGGCATCACCACCTATTGAGTTATACGATCAGAAATCCTAGCTAGGAATGTATTTTTCCTTCTTGCTTCTCCTTCATCCTATATCCAGTTCATCAGTAAGCTCCATTGCCTTTTTTCTTTAGTATTTCCAGAGTCTATCTCCCTCTCTCAAATTCCCTGGAGATCACTCCAGTCCAGTGGTTCTCATCTAGGGGCCGTTGTGTCCCAGGTGGGCATTTGGCAAGAGCTGGAGACATGGAAACATTTTTGGCTATCATAGGGATTGCTACTGATATCCAGTGGGCAGAAACCAGGGATGCTGTTATGCATTCTGTAATGTACAGGAAAGCCCCCCAAACACAGAATGATCCAGTTTCAACTGGCAGCCATGCTCAGGTTGGGAATACCTGCGCTAGCCCAGGCCAGCATCTTCTCATTCCTAAATTACCACATTAGCCCTTGAACTGCAGTTAGCCCTTCCTGCAGTTAATCTTAAGCAGTGCAAAGCCAGCACCAGTACCCTTCCTGACTTCTCACTAGTGTCAGGATAAAAGTGACACTTCCTCATCAGGGAAGGGAAGGCCCTGCAGGGTCTTGCTGTGGTTGCTGCTCCAGCCCTTATCCCTGTTGTTGCCAGTTTGCCTTCTGTTCTCTTGTTGTAGTGGCTTTTTTTCTCATCTTTGCCCATGCTTTGGTCTTCCTGCCTATGACTTTCACACATGCTCTTCTGTTTCTGGAACAGAATTCTCCCAACCTTTATCTTGTTAATTCCACTTGTTCATTCTTTAGTTTGTAACTTGAATATCTGTGTACTTAAGAGTCCCTTGGACTGCAAGGAGATCCACCCAGTCCATTCTAAAGGAGATCAGTCTTGGGTGTTCTTTGGAAGGAATGATGCTAAAGCTGAAACTCCAGTACTTTGGCCACCTTATGCGAAGAGTTGACTCATTGGAAAACACTCTGATGCTGGGAGGGATTGGGGGCAGGAGGAGAAAGGGACGACAGAGGATGAGATGGCTGGATGGCATCACTGACTCGATGGACGTGAGTCAGGGTGAACTCCGGGAGTTGGTGATGGACAGGGAGGCCTGGCGTGCTGCGATTCATGGGGTCGCAAAGAGTCAGACATGACTGAGCGACTGAACTGAGCTGAATAGTGCTTTTTGAACTCTAGATTAATTTTTTGTTATGAATTATAATAGACCTGGACTTTTGTTATATCACTTAATATTGTTGTAAATCTGTTTTTCTCTTTTAAAAATGGGTATACATAAAATAATAATAGCCAAAAATAGCTTAACACTCAGGCCGGGCACCCTTCTAGGTGCTCTGTATTTTTCTTTGACCCTCACCACAACCATATGTGATAGTTGTTACTTTACATTGTTACCTTATTTAGTAGAGTCTCAGATGCCTTTGCCTCAATGTCTCTGAAATTAGGTTGTGTCTTATTGTCAATGGCATCTTAAATTTGGCAGAACATGGTATTAATTCCATTTTATGGATCAGGAAGTTGAAGCACAGAGAGATAAAGTCTCTTGCCCGAGATCACGTAACTGATGATGATAGTGTCAGGATTCCAATCCAGGCAGTCTGATGCCATGGACCAGATCTGCTTCAATTCAGTGCTTTCCTGCATTATAATGTTGCTGTGAGGATTATCAAGATTATATAGATGTCAAACATGTAGCTCACTGATGTATAGTAAGCACTGAATAAATGTCAGTTATTATTATTGGTATATTTATTGTTTCTCTTTTTGTATAATTATTTCATGCTATCTCTTCCATTGAAAGGAAGATTTCAGAAGCACTAGACTTCTGTCTTCTGTTTCTCACTGTATCCATTTTTCTTAGCATTGTGCCAGGTAGTAAGTGTTTTTATTTTGACTGAATAAATGAATACATGAATGAAGAAAGGAACTATTTAGGGGAATTGGAGTCCTGTCATTTGAAGTCACAAAGATTTGTCTTGTACGCTTGGTTTCTGCCTCTCTTATGACACTTACCCATGCTTTGTTGTAACATTTATTTGTGTAATTGTCTTTTGTCTCTGCACTGGATTATAAACTTCCCACATACATGGCATTGCGACCCCTGGTACCTACTACGGTTTTATTGTATAGAAGACACTCAGCACATACAAGTTAGACTAATTGACTCTTGAGTCACCCTAGCACTTAACGCTATTTTTAGGACCCAGTATTCTCATGGAGGATTGTCTCTCTGATTTTTCTGATTGTCTCTCTGATTTTTTAGAAAAAATTAAAATTTTTCTAAATTAAAAAAAAAAGATTTGTTTTATTCAAATATAGATGATTTACATTATTATATTAGTTTCAGATATAAAGGCATAGTGACCCAAATATTTTTATGAATTGTTTTCCATTTAAATTTATTATAAAAATATTGGCTTTATTCCCTATGCTGTACCATATATCCTTGTAGCTTACCTATTTTGTAGAGAGTTTGCACCTCTTAATTCCCTAACCCAAATTCCCTCTTGCCTCCTCCCTCCCTCTATTGGTGAAACCACTAGTTCTCTATATCTGTGAGTCTGTTTCTGTTAAATTCCTTTGTTTGTTTCATTTTTTCAGATTCCACATATAAGTGATAATGTGCATTTTTATATTTCTCTGTTTGACTTATTTCATTAACCGTGATACTTCCAGGTCCAACCATGTTCGCACAAATGGAAAAATTTCATTCTTTCTTATGGCTGAGTAATATTCCATTGTGTGTATGTATATATATGCATCAGCAGTCCGTGGCGTCGTAGAGTCAGATGCAACTGAACTGGATATACCACACCCTTTTTGTCCATTCATCTGTTGAGGAACACTTAGGTTGATTCCATATCTTGACTGTGCTATGAACACTGTAGTGCATGTATTGTTTTGAACTAGGGTTGTCATTTTCTTCAGATGTATACCCAGGAGTTGAATTCCTAGATCATATGGTAGTTCTGTTTTTAGTTTTTTGAGGAACTTCATAGTGTTTTCCATAGTGGTTTCACCAATAAATATGTTATGAATCACCGTAGTACTTCCAGCTTTGTTCAAGACCCAGTACTCTTCTGGGGAAGTGTTCAGTTCAGTTCAGTTCAGTCGCTCAGTCGTGTCCGACTCTTTGCGACCCCATGAATCGCAGCACGCCAGGCCTCCCTGTCCATCACCAACTCCCGGAGTTCACTTAGACTCACGTCCATCGAGTCAGTGATGCCATCCAGCCATCTCATCCTCTGTTGTCCCCTTCTCCTCTTGCCCCCAATCCCTCCCAGCATCAGAGTCTTTTCCAATGAGTCGACTCTTTGCATGAGGTGGCCAAAGTACTGGAGTTTCAGCTTTAGCATCATTCCTTCCAAAGAAATCCCAGGGCTGATCTCCTTCAGAATGGACTGGTTGGATCTCCTTGCAGTCCAAGGGACTCTCAAGAGTCTTCTCCAACACCACAGTTCAAAAACATCAATTCTTTGGTGCTCAGCCTTCTTCCCAGTCCAACTCTCACATCCATACATGACCACAGGAAAAACCATAGCCTTGACTAGACGGACCTTTGTTGGTAAAGTAAAGTCTCTGCTTTTGAATATGCTATCTAGGTTGGTCATAACTTTCCTTCCAAGGGGAAATGTTATATATGGAAATATTTTTTAACAGTGTAATAAAACTTTTTGCCATTGAGTTGTTCTTATTTCCCAATTGTCTTAAGAAAAATAGCAACTGAACTTCCCTGCATATCTTTATAGACTTACTCTAAGTAATAAGGAAAATAGACCTCATACCTGATTGAAAAATAGAGATAGAGAGAGGTATATAATTTTTCTTTATTTCCGGTTTAGTCTGTGTTTAAGAATTAGTGATCATTTTTCAGAAAGGATTGAGGATAATTCCTTTATATGCTGGCCTTGAAAATTAAAGAAATGAGAAAACAGTTTTTAAACATTGGAGGTTGTTTATCTGAATTACTCACTGTGTGTAGAATAATGAATATATTGCCTTTCCAATTGGCTACATTTATTGGAAAGCTAAAGAATAAATCTTTTTATGGCAAGGAGAATGTTAGGTCAGGGGCCTAAACAATTTACCTGGCTTCTTCCTTTTGGATCTAGTTTCATGTCTTTGGCAGCTGAATGCAAAGGATATTGCATTCTGCCCTGGTGATGCCAAAAGTTCACAGAAGAGAGCATTTTTGGCAGATTGTGCTTGTTTTAAGGACAAAGGTGTTTGAATTTCACACTTTAATTTTCAGGGATGTGTTCATACACTAGAGGTGAGAGGTTCATAAAATCATGTATTGTGTACTAAACACTTGGGGATACAGCATGTTTCACCTTGATTGGCTGCTCAGAAAGTTCCATAGTGGCTTTTGTTATCTGGACTGTACATTGAGCTAGGCCCTGGAGGGAACATTGAGTGGGATGGAAATTAATTATTGTTGTGTAGATTCAGAACTTAAACACCTTAGAACACAAAAGGGAGGATATTTTTACTAATTGCAATGGCCTTATTGACTACTGACATAACTTACCTCAGAAAATTGTGCCTAATAGTAATACTCCTAGGCCAAAAACAAATGAATGTTTATGGTCCACCAGCACTCAATCTCTACATACACTTTCACTTATATTATGTTTAAGTTACTTTGTAGAAAAGCAGCTGGGACATAGCAGGATCTTGTAACATATGGTCATTTTATACATTTTGAAATATGTTGCATTCACATTAATAACTATTTAGATATGACTATTTGGAAAAGTATTTCAATTCCACATGATTACAAAAAATTAGAATTAATGTGTGGAGTTCTATTACAGTACAAAGATAAGCAGAAAACAATACAAACACAACTTTTTATTATCTATATATACAAGTGGATTCATGAATCTATATTATTTTCATTGTCAAAAAATAAAAGATTTTTTTTTCTCACAAACAGTGAAGAATGATTTACCTTCTTTGTGCTAAGTGCTGATACTATTCTAGATTTTTAAAAACATGCATATTCTTTTGCACTGAAGTTCTACCTCTACTGACAAACTCCTACAAAAAATCACAAAAATGTGTAGAAATGTTTATTTCAGTATTCTACTATCAAATATTTGGGAGCAACTTACATATGTTTCTATAGGCAATTGAATAAATTATTATATTCATTGAGTGAAATGCTGGGTAATATTTAAACAGATTGTGATAGATTTATATGTGTTGAAGTTCATGATACGTATTTCCAAGTTTCAGAACAATGTCAACAAGATGATTTTATTCATGTAAATAAGGTGAATAAGGTGTTAAATAACATACGTGTATGTTTTTGGAGTTTATATCCCTTTTTGAGAAATACACAGGAAATAGTTTATAATGATGATTTGGGGGAGTGGAAAGACTTAAGGCTAGTGGACTTTTGCTTTTGCCTTTGTGTTCTTCTATGTTGTTTACATTTTTTAAGAAAATCATAAAATATTTGTATTTTAATTTAGACATGAAATACTCTAAATTGAATCTTTAGCTCTTGGATTGGTTGTTTCTCATACTGGAAGCCATTTGATAAACAAGTGAGTGGAAAGTGTGGCAGAAATAGAGTATCTATTTTAATGTTCTTGTGGCACAATTAACACTCACACACTCTCCATGTCTTCCTGGATCTCGCAGATAACACATCTGTGGGACCCCTGTGTATAGGATGCTATAGCTCCTGCAGTTACTCTTAGGATATTGTTCTGGCGACCCCTCTCCCCAAACTGGTATTTGTGGTCCTCTCCTTTAGGGTTCGTCATTATAGAGACTTTCCTTAGTCTGCAAAAGTGTATTCTGTTGTCAGAGCTGAATTATACATTGGATAATTACTTTTGTTCACTTCCCTCCCCTCTCTTTCTGATAGATAGTCATGCTATTTTTGTTATGATAATAATGGATGCTTAGAGATTTTCCCTCCAAATTCTTTGTTTTACGTCCATAGTTTACATAATGTGTTCAGAATATTGGTGAGTCTTAAATCTCATTCGGTAAATGGTAAAAATTAAATTTAGGGTAAGCAACTGAGTCTTTTCAGACAATGACTGAATTAAGATGTATAGAGTCACCAGTGAATGCTTGAATGTGTGCATCTTATTGTGCCTGAAGAGAGATACTGCCTTTATCTACAAAGTGAATTCTAACTGAGGAACCACTTAAAAAAAACACACAAGCATTTTTAAGCAGAAATTTAAAAAGATGATTCTCACACGGAAGAGAGTGTTGAGAAGAAACAGTAATTTAAAGCCATATGTAATATGTTTTTGTACTTTGTAACCAAACTAATGTTAAGCTTTATAAATTTATTGAGGAACATTTAGCCCTTTTATTACAGAATTAAAGGTAGAGAGAACATAGATAATTGTAATTAAGTGAGGCAACAGCATAATGATCAAGATAGAAAGATGGTTTAAATTCTTCTGGGCCAATTCTCTGTTCAGTGTCGTAGGTCATGCCTATGGGGCACTTGGAAAACTGTTTTCACTTATATGGGTGTTGGGGTCAGCACTAGATGAATAGCAGAAAATAGCTGGATCATGTTTTAATCTGGAAGATTTGAAAATACCAATCAGACACTTGGCTTGCTCTAGTTTTCAGAAATACTAAGTGAAATGTGGATCATAAAGCAGATTTTGGCTCTAAAACACTGAATTAAAATTATTCTTAGGAAGGCTTCAATTAACTCCACAGTGAAACTACCAGTATTCTCAATTTTGTAGCTTGAGATGCTTGTGAGAGTGGCAGATGGCCACACAAAGCAACCATGTTATTTTATTTCCAAATTTATGTAAACTGAACTCATAAATTAAAAAAATATAAGACTTCTCAATTTTACCACAACGATCCTAGGTCCCAGAATCAAATCCTGGATTTTAGAAAGTCCTCCAAATTCATTGGTGAGGTTTTTAAAAACAGTAATGTATGGGATTTAAGTCACCTCCTTGTCAATGGTTAGGATACACGCGTCTTTTCTTCCTGTTCAGCTCATCTGCCACATGTTGACCACAGTGGTTTAACAGGAGTGCTTTGACAGACAGATCAATTTGGGATTAAACATGGCTGTGCAAGTACTTAGCTAGGAGACTTTAGGTAAATAATGTGACCATTTTAAAACTTCTCTGCTTTCATCTGTGAATACATAACCATACTATTTAAGGGTTTGGTGAGAAGAAACCTAGGAAGCAATTAATTAGCAAGGCACTAAGAACATAGTAAGTGCTCAGTTATTAGCTACTTTTATGACATTCTTTTTTTAAACATTGGCCAATGGGACATACGAGGAATGGATTATAATTCCTTTAAGTTTTGTAAATGTTAAAAAAAAAAATAGGTCACATAGTTAAATGATTAGGAAGCATTCTCTTGAATGAGATAGCCTTTAGATGTGGGTGTATGTTCTACAGTTTAACATGTGGTATAGCCTGGACACCAGCACTTCAGAGTGGATGCTGCCAGATGGGTCTTTCCAGTACGGACCAGATGAAAACCAACCAGGCCCTTGGAAGCCTTCCTTTTAAAATCAGTGATGATGCTAGCATTCTGTATCATGGCATTGCTATCAGATATCTGATTAGAAAATATGGCATTCTACTTAGTTATATTTTAGTCAGTCCTGGGTTGGGCAAAATCATGTTTTTCTTCTAACCTCCTTGATGAAATTCTTAGAATGAAATGGATATTAGAATTGATGGGGGCGGGGGCAGCATGCTTAGATGCTTTAGTAAATACCTTTTTGTTCCATCTTAAAAATTAGAAGACCCAGGGAGAAGAAGGTCTGACTGCTGCCTTTTCTACTCGGCTTCCTCCTAGGAATCAGTGCTTCCCCATGCTTTAATTACAGGATCCTCATAGACTGGGTTTTAATTATACAGGTTTTTGCCAGGACTGAAGTCTTTTTTTTTTTTTCCCTGAACCAAATCGGCCGCTATAGAATGGAGATACAGATAGTGCAGGAAATGGAGGTGAATATGTATCCACTTCACAAAATATCTGAGAATTGTGGTTGATAGAAAAATAAAAAATCTGTTACCACTGGCTTCTTTGGTGATTTCCTTTTGTTTTTGTCACCTAACAAATCAAGAGAACAAAAATAATTGTGATTAAATTGGAATTTCCAACTGGGTTCTAGTAACTTGAGATGTTACCGTGACAAAGAAGTAGCATTCATGTCCCTGTGATCTCTATACAGTGATTGTGCTCTTGAGACTCAGACCATTCTATCACTAGCAGAGAGTCACCTCAATTGAAATCTTATCTAAACGTTTGCCTCATTTGCTACTCGGTGGTAAAAGTTCTTTTTAAGCAGCATCCTCTGTGGTTTGCATTTTAATTTACTTTACATGTGAACTGTGGAGGAAGGGAACAAATGATTGTCTCCTCTACGTATCCTCTTAAAACACTTATTCTGAGCCTGGTCAAGTTGCTAGTTCTTGTCCTTCTGAGTGTTAGAGTCTTCTCTTTTACCATCTCTTTCATTTAAACAAGTTCTCACTTTGTTTGACCCTTTATATTTTTATCCAATTGAAGATTCATCTGAATTTTTTTTTCTTTACTCATTGAAACATCTGTTAGTAGTTTTTCATAGTATTAACATTGTGGGAGTTTCTATGAGTTAGTTTGAGATGCCCAGGCTATTGTGTAAAGTCAAACCAACGTTGTCAAGGATTCTTTCTGAGTGCCTACTCTGGGAAATCCCACTGCTAGGGGACACAGCATTGCAGTGATTATCCTAAAAAGAAGGATGGTCTCACTGTATCATTAAGCAAAAGCCCAGGTGTGCAGCAAAGTAATTTAACTTTTAAAAGCATACAGGCTGAAGCATAGGGATCTTCTGAAGATAAGGATCTCCATCTTGGAGGATGACATAGTAACTGGAAGCAGTTTTAGCCCACTCATTTTGTAATTACACCCCAAAAGTTTTTATTTAATGGCAAGGTAACATTTCTTCTTTTAAGACCTTATTATAGCCTTAGCTCCTAGAACATTTTGCTAGCTACAGTGAAGTTACTGGAACACTTTTCTTGGCATAAGTAGGGTTTTCAACTTTGTTTTCAAATATTAGTAGTTTAAAATGATGAACTGCATGCAGTCCCTTTGTGTTACACAAAAAAATGATCAGCACAGGCATTTTCTTCATTTATCTATGAAGTAGATGTAAGAATCTGAGTTTTAAACTTGTTTGGTCATCTTCTTTTTCTTTTTTTGTTTCATTTCTTTTGATATCACATCTATTTCTTATCTTTTCATTTTTCAGTAATAGAAGAAGCCTTAACAGTTGCAAGATTACATATTTATATCAGGGTTCAGACTGTGAATTCATTCTTTTCTAGGGAAGCAGAAAGATCATGTAAAAATGGTGACCACATGTTGACAGAATGCATGATTTAACAAAACCAAAGGCAATCATTTCAAAGAAAAATGTTTTATTTTCTGCCAGCAGAGTATAATGGAGAGAAATTGGCTGGTATTATTTTAAAAAATTGCCCAAATCACTGTAGTTAGTGTAAAATTGTCTCTGGAACTATTTCCTGTAAGTTAACCAGACATATGATTGTATCCTTTATATTTTGAATACTGAAACTCACATTTCAACTGTCTTACATGGAGCCTATCAGGTATAATAGCTCTTTGTACAGGTTCTTCCTTTTTGCTAGTAGTCTCTTTCATCTAAGCTTCTACCTTTATTCATCCCAGATTAGAATACTTATAGTTTGGGACTTTCTAGAACTTTGAGTTTAATATTGGGGCTTCTTCGATGGCTCAGCAGGTAAAGAATCCACCTGCAATGCAGGAGACACAGGGCTCAATCCTGTGTGGGTTCAATCCCTGGGTCGGAAAGATCCCCTAGAGGAGGGCATGGCAACTCTCTCCAGTATTCTTGCCTGAAGAATCCCATGGGCAGAGAAGCCTGGCAGGATACAGCCCATGAGGTTGCTTAATATTATTCTCTAACAAATCAAGACCAGGAGCTCCTGAAAATGTGTTGCTCCTGCCTGCAAAAGTTCAAGTGAAATGAATGTAAACATTGTTTACCTATTAACAATTCTCTGTCCATTTCAGTCAGAAGATTTTATTTAACATGTGGTTCATAGGGCTTGCTGGTTTTTTCTGAGTACTTAAAGTAATTTCAGACAGTATACACTGGGACCTGCTTATGTTGTTTGTGGGTATAGTATGTATTATTAACAGCAGATCAGATTTATGTGTCCATGAAAGAATAATGCACTTTGATACGATTCCAATACTCACGTACCTCTGAGTGAGTTCAGAAGACATGAGTCACGTCACTCGCTGGAGTCTTGCTGGTTGTATTGCTACTTTGCCAGTGATGTTTTTAATGGCTTTTAAGTACTGGAGGTGTTTAGAGTGGTTGTTTTCATGTCGTTTACAGACCAGGTCATCCTGTGTGATTCAGGCCTATATTTTGGAAGAACCGTGGAGTTAGTGGCAAACAGACTGAAAAATGTATAACTATCACTTACCTTGGGGGCAGATAGGAGCACTGCACTGGTTTCTACACAACACCAGGAATACTGGTGCTCACCTGATAAAGATAATGGGTTGATTTGGCTTTAGCCTAATGCTCAACAGCATCTAACATGTTTGTGGATTCCTTGTTCACATCCTGTGAGAATGTTCTAGGACATTATACAGTACAGAGAAACTAAGCAGGCGCCATATGTAAAATTAGATAGCCAGTGGAAATTTGCCATATGACACAGAGAGCTCAAATCCGGTGCTCTGTGACAACCTAGAGGGATAGGATGAGGTGGGAGGTGGGAGGAAGGTTCAAGAGGGAGGGGACATATGTATACCTATGGCTGATTCATGTTGATATATGGTAGAAACCAACACAATATTGTAAAGCAAATTATCCTCCAATTAAAAATAAATAAACTTAAATGAAGATAAAATAAACTGGCAAACTTAAAAAAATGCAGGCTGTGCCATCATTTGAACCTTTCCCACCCACCATTGAAAAAAAAAGTTTTCATTTATGTTTAAAAAGGAGCTATAGCTCTTGTATAAACAGTGTTCATCTTTTAGTTTAGACAGCTGATATTCATTATTATCTATAACTCAGGGGTAAGTGTTTTGTGCTCTGCTTTGTCAGTCCTGGAGAAGACCCAGACTTTCCTTCGGAAAAGTGGAAACGAGAGTATTTCATTGCTATTAATCAGGAATGTTAGTTAAGCCAGTTTTCATGTGTTGTCCATGAGTTTAATAACCATGCAACCTCACTGAATCCTACACAAAGGTCGAGTTGCGTGTTTACTTTTGGAGGCTTTGTGACTGTATTAGATTCTAACAGGCTGACAAGAGGGAGAAGGAGGCAAATGGAGGGAGGACACAGCATTTTAAAACTGCAAAGAAGATGGATAATCCCTTTAATGCACATCAGACATAGTCCCAGCAGTTCCACTAGTGTTAGTGACAAAATCACAAGTGAAAATAGAATCCCTAAGGGGAAAGCTATCCTAGAGAACACTCCCTTTATTTCTCAGGTGAGAAAACAGAGCCAGACATTAAATGTCATGTCTGAAATCATAGAGCTTGGCCCAGAACCCAGGTCTCACAACTTATAGATCAGTATTTGAGTGTAATGAATAACTGTGATTTCCTTAGTCATATTTTCTCTTAAATTGAATAGCTTCCTTATGTGGGCCACCTGTACCTATTTAATTAAGTCTACTTACTCTCCAGATGATCTATCAATCACTTCAGTCTAGACCTGCTTACAAATCACCCCTAGACACACATTGGTTCCATCTAGGACTTCCCACTGATAGCATGAACTACTAATGGGGAACTGTCTTAAATGGCTTAACCTCTTTCTGCCTAGGAATACAAGTACCCTGAGCACAGAGAGGAAGGAAACTCTTATTTACTTTTCAATAGAAAATCCCTCCCTCTTGGGAGCAGTAGAATTTTTTTGGCACTGACATGTTTCCATATGACCTCCACCCCATCTAAGCATCTGTTAAACTGATGCTGGGAAAGTGCATGGATGGGTGGATCTTGAGGCAGTAGAAGCCCCTCAGACAAATCTGTGCTAGCCAAATTAGGACACACAACGCCTGTTGAGCTCCGTGAAAACTGAGCACATGGACACGGAATAGAGAGGCATTATTTTCCTTATTCCTGCTTTTCATACACAATGTCTACGACTTTATGCAAATTCATTTGTAACACACAGTATAAAAACCCTGTACTTGATTTTGCAGGTTATGATATAAATCTACATTTACCACATAGTACCATCCAAGAGCGTTGGAAACAAAGATCATTCTGTGGTTTTTGAGACTGCATCCAAGTACTGCATTTCGGACTCTTGTTGACTGTGATGGCTACTCCAACTAACACCAAAAAGATGTCCTTTTCATTATAGGGGACTATAATGAAGAAGTAGGAAGTCAAGAAACACCTGCAGTAACAGGAAAATTTGGTCTTGGAGTACAGAATGAGGCAGGGCAAAGGTTAATAGAGTTTTGCCAAGAGAATGCACTGGTCATAACAAACACCCTCTTCCGAAAACACAAGAGAAGACTCTACACATATATATCACCAGATGGTCAACAACAAAATCAGATTGATTATGTTCTTTACAACAAAAGATGGAGAAGCTCTATACAGTCAGCAAAGGCAAGACCGGGAGCTGACTGTGGCTCAAATCATGAATCCTTATTGCCAAATTCAGACTGAAATTGAAGAAAGTAGGAAAAACCACTAGACCATTCAGGTATGACCTAAATCAAATCCCTTACGATTATACAGTGGAAGTGTGAAATAGATTTAAGGGATTAGATCTGATAGAGTGCCTGATGAACTATGGACAGAGGTTCGTGATGTTGTACAAGAGACAAGGTTCAAGACCATCCCCAAGAAAAAGAAATGCAAAAAAGCAAAATGGCTGTCTGAGGAGGCCTTCAAATAGCTGTGAAAAGAGAAACGAAAGCAAAGGAGGAAAGGAAAGATATACCCATTTGAATGCAGTGTTCCAAAGAATAGCAAGGAGAGAGAAAGTCTTCCTCAGTGATCAGTGCAAAGAAATAGAGGAAAACAACAGAATGGGAAAGACTAGAGATCTCTTCAAGAAAATTGGAGATACCAAGGGAACATTTCATGCAAAGATGGGCTGAATAAAGGACAGAAATGGTATGGGCCTAACAGAAGCAGAAGATATTAAGAAGAGGTGGCAAGAATACACAGAAGAACTATATAAAAAAGATCTTCACAACCCAGATAATCACAATGGTGTAATCACTCATCTACAGCCAAACATGCTAGAATGTGAAGTCAAGTGGGCCTTAGAACGCATCACACGAACAAAGCTAGGGGAGGTGATGGAATTCCAGTTGAGGTATTTCAAATACTAAAAGATGATGGTGTGGAAGTGCTGCACTCAATATGCCAGCAAATTTGGAAAACTCAGCAGTGGCCACAGGACTGGAAAAGGTCAGTTTTCACTATAATCCCAATGAAAGGCAATGCCAAAGATGCTCAAACTACTGCATAATTGCACTCATCTCACATGCTAGCAAAGTAATACTCAAAATTCTCCAGGCCAGGTTCAACAGTACCTGAACTGTGAACTTCCAGATACTCAAGCTGGTTTTAGAAAAGGCAGAGGAACCAGAGATCAAATTGCCAACATCTGTTGGATCATTGAAAAAGCAAGAGAGTTCCAGGAAAACATCTATTTCTGCTTTATTGACTATGCCAAACCCTTTGACTCTGTGGATCACAACAAATTGTGGAAAATTCTGAAAGACATGGGAATACCAGACCAACTCACCTGCCTTTTGAGAAATCTGTGTACAGGTCAGGAAGCAACAGTTAGAACTGGACATGGAACAACAGACTGGTTCCAAATAGGAAAAGGAGTACTTCAAGGCTGTATATTGTCACCCTGCTTATTTAACTTATAGGCAGATTACATCATGAGAAATGCTGGGCTGGATGAAGCACAAGCTGGAATCAAGATTTCCGGAAGAAATATCCATAACCTCAGATATGCAGATGACACCACCCTTATGGCAGAAAGCAAGGAAGAACTAAAGCTCCTCTTGATGAAAGTGAAAGAGGAGAGTGAAAAAGTTGGCTTAAAGCTCTACATTCAGAAAACTAAGATCATGGCATCCAGTCCCATCACTTCATGGCAAATAGATGGGGAAACAGTGGAAAGAGTGAGAGACTTTATTTTTCTGGGCTCCAAAATCACTGCAGATGGTGACTTCAGCCATGAAATTAAAAGACGCTTCCTCCTTGGAAGAAAAGTTATGACCAACCTAGATAGCATATTAAAAAGCAGAGACGTTGCCAACAAAGGTCTGTCTAGTCAAGGTTATGGTTTTTCCAGTAGTCATGTATGAATGTGAGAGTTGGACTATAAACAAGGCTGAGCGCCGAAGAATTGATGCTTTTGAACTGTGGTGTTGGAGAAGACTCTTGAGAGTCCCTTGGACTGCAAGGAGATCCAACCAGTCCATCCTAGAGGAAATCAGTCCTGAATATTCATTGGAAGGACTGATGCTCAAGCTGAAACTCCAATACTTTGGCCATCTGATGTGAAGAACTGACTTATTGGAAAAGACCCTGAGGCTGGGAAAGACTGAAGGCTGGAGGAGAAGGGGACGACAGAGGATGAAATGGATGGCATCACCAACTCAATGAAAATGAGTTTGAGTAAACTCTTAGAGTTGGTGATGGACAGGGAGGCCTGGCGTGCTGCAGTCCATGGGGTCACAAAGAGTTGGACATGACTGAGCGACTGAACTGAACCATATAATCGAGTGCTTATAGAAATCTTTAGGCAATGAGTCAAGTTTGCTCTCATTTTCTGTTTGCCATATTGTTCAAAATTTGTATAAGATTTTGTAAAATCAGTAATTTCCTTGCGATCTTGAAGAATTTGGGATGATTTTCTGTGCAGATATTGGCTTGGCATTTTTTCTTCTCTTGTCATCGTGATATACAGATATTGATAACTGTGCATTATGACTGATTTTTTAAAAAGTTCTAAAAAGGCTTCCAAATGAAAGCTATAATTTTGTATTGAATTTCTAGTGACATGAACAAATCACTTGCTCTTTGCCCTCATGGATTTTATAATGTCATCAGAGCCTATCAATAAAATTATAGCCTACTGTTGGGCGTATGTAATTCCTTGTAGTATTGCCTATATAGGAGGCACGGAACGGGGCACAAATTGGAGTATCTGCCCTGGAAACATTCCAGCAGTGAATGAGTGTGTGTGTATGTGTGTGTGTGTGTGTGTGTATGTATGTGTTTCTGAGTGTGTCTTTTCATTTTGTATTACTGTACACTCAGTCCTGGAAGCTGCACATGAAGAGTGGTGCCTGACTCTCACTTAGGAATGATCTCTTGCTTCCACCTACTGTGAATGAAATTGAAAAGAATTTTGCCATTGTAATCCATTTCAAATAGCAACAGACTCTGCACTTAGACATCATGACTGTTCCTTCCACCTGAGTTGTCAACCTCTATCCTAGAGGGAGAGAGATGCTGCCAGAGATCAGGAGCTTAGGTCTTAAAGGGAGTGAGAAGGCCATAGATGACCCAGGAGGGGATATACGCTTTACTTAATAGATGTATTTCTATAATAATGAAGTTTATTTATTTAAAAATACACAAGAGGGCAAAAAACCCATACCCAGAAGCAGAAGAGATTCAGCTATAGGAAAACAGTAGTTCTAAAACTTTTGTTAAATTTCAGGAGGCCTCTCTAGATGGCTGTCTTTTTCAGTCATTCTGGAACATTTGGAGATTTAATAGTTCACTGTAATTTGTGGGTTCCCTGCTATCTGGAATCTTTTCTCTGTTATCTTTTGTGTGTTCTCTTGAGAGCACTGCCTCTGTTCGCTTTTTTTAAAAGTTATTTCTGGTTACACGTAAATAACACAGATCTAGCAAAGAGATACAATTATTATATAAGGATCTGGGATTCCCCCTGAGACATTTCTACCTGTTAGGTTTCTGTCTGACTGGTGGGAATGTATGGTGACCTGATGTTCTGAGTGCAACAGTGTATGATTAATAAAGAGAAATGACATGCGCTCTTCACTTTTCTTGCTCCTTGCCTCAGTTTGGTACTGACTGTAACCCCTCTTCCAGAGTGTGGAAAGGGGGAAAACTGTTTTGAGAGTTTAAATATTTTTGTCAGGGAAGAATTTATGAATATCGGTTTTGTGGGGACAGAGGAGTATCTGTGTTTCTTCTCTTTTGGTTTTCCTTCCCTTGTTTACTATAAGAGCATCCAAGAATCGATTTACTGGGTAAGTTTAGTTTCAAGAGAAGTGCTATGGGACATGTTATTTATTGTCTTAAATCATGACTTTTAAGGGCGTTCAGATCATCATTAACATAATCATCTTTCAAAAAATACCTACTCAGGACACAACATATATGTAAGACCATCTTATTATTGCATTGATGTTGCTGTTGTTCATTTGCTCAGTCGTGTCCAACTCTTTGTGATCCCATGAGCTGCAGCATGCCAAGCTTCCCTGTCCTTCAGTATCCCCCATAATTTGTTCAAACTCATGTCCTTTGAATCAATGATGCCATCCAGCCATCTCATCCTTTGTCATCCCCTTCTCCTCCCACCCTCAATCTTTCCCAGCATCAGGGTCTTTTCCAATGAGTTGGCTGTTCGCATCAGGTGGCCAAGTATTGGAGTTTCAGCCTCAGCGTCAGTCCTTCCAATGAATATTCAGTTTATTTCCTTGGAGATGGACTGGTTTGATCTTCTTGCAGTCCAAGGGGACTCTCAAGAGTCTTCTCCAACACCACAGTTCAAACACATCAGTTCTTCAGTGCTCAGCCTTCTGTATGGTCCAACTCTCAAATCCATACATGACTACTTGAAAAAAACATAGCTTTGACTATTCAGACCTTTGTCAGCAAAATGAAGTCTCTCCTTTTTAATGAGCTGTCTAGGTTTGTCATAGCTTTCCTTCCAAGGAGCAAGCATTATTTTAGTTTTATTGCTTCAGTCACCATCTGTAGTGATTTTGGAACCCAAGAAAATAAAGTCTGTCACTGTTTCCATTGTATCCCCATCTATTTGTCATGAAGTGATGGGATTGGATGCCATGATCTTAGTTTTTTGAATGTTGAATTTTAAGCCAGCTTTTTCACTCTCCTCATTCACCTTTATCAAGAGTCGCTTAGTTCCTCTTGCTTTCTTAGAGTGGTGTTGTCTGCATATCTGAGGTTATTAATATTTTTCCCAGCAATCTTGATTCCAGGTTGAGCTTTAGTCAGCCCAGCATTTTGAATGAGGTACTCTGCATATAAATTAAATAAGCAAGGTGACAATATACAGCCTTGATGTACTCCTTTCCCAATTTTGAACCAGTCCATTGTTCCATGTGTGGTTCTGTTGTTTCTTGACCTGCATACAGGTTTCTCAAGAGGCAGGTCAGGTGGTCTGGTATTCCCATCTCTTGAAGAATTTTCCACAGTTTGTTGTGATCCACACAGTCAAATGCTTTGGCAGAGTCAATAAAGCAGAAGTAGTTTTTTTTCTGGAATTCCCATGCTTTTTCTGTGATCCAACGGATGTTGGCAATTTGATCTCTGCTTCCTTTTCCTTTTCTAAATCCAGCTTATACATCTGGAAGTTCTGGATTCACATACTGTTGAAGCCTAACTTGGAGGATTTTGATCATTACCTTGCTAGCATGGGAAGTGTGTGGTATTGTGCTGTTTTTTGTACATTCTTTGACATTGCCCTTCTTTGAAATTGGAATGAAATCTGACCTTTTCCAGTCCTGTGGACATTGCTGAATTTTCCAAATTTGCTGGCATATTGAGTGCAGCACTTCCACAGCATCATCTTTTAGTATTTGAAATAGCTTAGCTGGAATTCCATCACCTCTACCAGCTCTGTTTATAGTAATGCTTCCTAAGGCCCACTTGACTTCGAATTCTAGCATGTCTGGCCCTAGGTAAGTGAGCACACCATTGTGATTATCTGGGTCATTAGGACCTTTTTCATACAGTTCTTCTGTGTATTCTTGCCACCTCTTCTTAATATCTTCTGCTTCTGTTAGGTCCATACCATTTCTGTCCTTTATTCCCATCTTTGCATGAAATATTCTTTTGAAAGTGAAAGTCGCTCAGTCATGTCCGACTCTTTGTGACCCCATGGACTTTACTGTCCATGCAGTTCTCCAGGCCAGAATACTGGAGTAGGTAGTCTTTCCCTTCTCCAGGGGATCTTCCCAACTTAGGGATTGAACCCAGGTCTTCCGCATTATAGGCAAATTCTTTACCAGCTGAGCTACAAGGGTTGTTTTTCTCTGTTTCTTTGCATTGATCAGTTAGGAAGACTTTTTTTATCTCTCCTTGCTGTTCTTTGGAACTCTGCATTCAGATGGGTATATCTTTCCTTTTGTCCTTTGCCTTTCACGTGTCCTCTTTTCTCAGCTGTTTGTAAAACTTCAGACAACCACTTTGCCCTCTTGCATTTCTTTTTCTTGGGGATGGTTTGGTCACTGCTTCCTTTACAGTGTTAGGAACCTCAATCCATAGTTCTTCAGACACTATGTATCAGATCTAATTCCTTGACTCTATTTGTCACTTCCACTGTATAATCATAAGGGGTTTGATTTATATCATACCTGAATGGCCTAGTGGTTTTCCCTGCATTCTTCAATTAAAGTCTGAATTTTGCCATAAGAAGTTCATGACCTGAGCCACAGTCAGCTCCCGGTCCTTGTTTCTGCTTACGGTGTAATACTTTTCTATCTTCAGCTGCAAAGAATAGAATCAGTCTGATATCAGTATTGACCATCTGGTGATGTCCATGTGTAGAGTCTTCTCTGGGCCTAACTGTTAGACTTTGCCCTGCTTCATTTTGTACTCCAAAGTCAAACTCGTCTGTTATTCCAGGTATCTCTTGACTTTCTACTTTTGCTTTCCAGTCCCCTGTGATGAAAAGAACATATTTTTTGGTTTTTGTCTAGAAGGTCTTTTAGGTCTTCATGGAACTGTTCAACATTATCTTCTTTGGCATTATTGGTTGGGGTATAGACTTGGATTACTCTCATGTGAATTAATAACAACCGTCTTGTTTAACATGAACTTTTACAAAATTGCTAACATAACTTAATCACTAATTTTGGGGGCACACTATGACTCATTTTGAAAATGGCTATTTAAATTTTTCACCTCCTACTCTACCATCTTGATTGCTCTCTCTCATTTTAATTTTTAATGAAAGATTTTTTGTATATGGTCTTCCCTTGTGGCTCAGCTGGTAAAGAATCCGCCCACAATGTGGGAGACGTGGGTTTGATCCCTGGGTTGGGAAGATCCCCTGGAGAAGGGTAAGACTACCCACTCCAGTATTCTGGTCTGGGGAATTCCATGGACTGTACAGTCCATGCGGTTGCAAAGAGTTGGACATGACTGAGTGACTTTTACTTCACTTTTTTTTATTTATGATGTGATCGTGGTGAACAGATTGACATTTCAGTTGTGATAAAGTGTTTGAAACTGTGGGGCTGAATTGTAGTAAACAGATCTATGCATGAATATGCATATGAGTATTTTCAATTTTTTGAGCTACTTTTAATAATAAGTTCGATCCTATGGAATAGAAACTAATCTATTTTTTCCTGATTATTTATAGAAAATTTGTAAAACAGTGAAAAGGAGAAATTCTACCACTCTGAGAAAAATCAAGGTTAATAATTTCTTTTCTTCCAATCTCACTTTCTGCATTTCTCTCTGTTTTATGCTTCTTCCTCATTTTTTCATTGTCACCTGCTATAGCTCTTTATATCTTATACATTATGTATCCCATAATTAAACTCACTGTCAACAAAGGCTATTACTGGTGTTAAACCATAGATGGTTAACTGCCACAGGCCGAATGAGACCCTTAGGAGCCTGAGAAAAGTTGCATTTTTACAATGAGATGCTCATTCGATATTTTACAAAATACTTTACAAAATGGAAGATTTTGCATTAGAAAAATAGTCTACATTTCTGACTTCTCTTAAATACGAAGACTTGGCAACTTTGGGGTCTACCTTCCCATCTAGTAACAAATGCTTTTCCTGAATAATGTGTGCCCTCTGGTGACTAGGCTAGCGCTCTCTGGTTTGCCGCAGTCCACACCACTCCCGGTTACTGCTCAACGCTGAGGGTCCAGTTGCCATTTATTGTCATGCTTGCTTTGCTTTCTCTCACTTAGTCCTCTTTATTCATTTGTATAATTTTGTTGGATCCTACAGGTATTTGAGTTTATCATCTCAAACTTAAATTCATTTGTGTTAAACTAATCATAATTCATAAAACAAGCAAACAAACAAAAAACCCTGACTCACTCTTCTTCATGTATGAATTTTATGAGAAGAGATATAAACAAATCCAGTGAGTGATTCTCTGAGAAATTGTGTAGAAGAAAATGAGGTGACAAAACTGAGAGGGTAAGAAAACAGAATGTGAAGGGCAGTGTATATTAATCAGTCCCTTTAAACCAGTTGTGTGTTCATGTGTGTGTGTGTATGCACACATGTGCACCTGTGTGCACATGTACATTTATGTATTTGAAAAGTGACTCTGGGAATTCCCTGGTGGTTCAGTGGTTAGGGTGCTGTGCTCCCACTGCAGGGACATGAGTTCAATCCCTGGTTGGGAACTTAAAAAAAAAGTGACTCAGGTTTATAGCCATGGGAACAGGACCCAGTTGCCGCATTGCTATTGTTGACTCATTGATCTCCATAGTCTCTTTGTAAATATATTATTGGGAAATGCTGCTGTTATCAGAACTGAAACTAAAGACTTAAATGGTCTTTTGTCCCTGATGACTCAAAAGGAGACCTTGAGGGAAAACCCTTTAAGATGAATATCTCAGCCCAAATAAAACAAAATGAAATACAGAGAGGACAGAAGGTGAATTTAAGAAAAGGGCTCCTGTGAAGTGCCTGTGGATAAGTAAAAAGGTTATAGGATATTTGTTTTGATTGAGGACCATACTGGGATGACAAGTCAGGATGGAAGTATTCAACCCTAGGTTTACCTTTGTATTTTTTAAGCTAATTATTTGGTGGTTTATAGATTCAGATACTAAGGTTGTTTATGGAAGCTTTGTGGTAAAGGCCAGTTGAGCAAATCACTGGCTTCCATTGCCCCATTTCAATTAAGCAGTCCCTTTTACGTCAGCTTACAAATCGGTCATCGTGTGCTTTCCTACATCCAAGTAGGAAATTCAACACTTTGAATTCATGTTACTATTAAAGTTGTAATTATTCAATATCAGTAAATTCAGTGCTAACTTTCAGTTAATAAGACAACTGGGTCTTTTTAATGTCATGTATTCTTATATCATGGAGAAGGCAATGGCACCCCACTCCAGTACTCTTGCCTGGAAAATCCCATGGATGGAGGAGCCTGCTATGCTGCAGTCCATGGGGTCTCGAAGAGTCGGACATGACTGAGCGACTTCACTTTCACTTTTCACCTTCCTGCATTGGAGAAGGAAATGGCAACCCATTCCAGTGTTCTTGCCTAGAGAATCCCAGGGACAGGGGAGCCTCATGGGCTGCCGTCTATGAGGTTGCACAGAGTCGGACACGACTGAAGCGACTTAGCAGCAGCAGCAGCAGCAGCAGCATACTTATATCATGATACAACCTTTTGTTTTTCCATGAGCAGCTTGCAAACTCATGAAATTAAAAAAAAAGAAGCCTATTCATTTATTCTTTATTTAATTTCATGCTATAAACATTAATTTTATACATCAAAATAGTACCTATCTTTATCATCTTGTTACATAGTTAGATGTGACTCAGAATAACTTACTTGTAGTTCCTCAAAGTCAGATATTAATGAGAGGACTAAGCGTCTATCAAGGTTTTTCAAAAGATTTTAGGGTTTGGAAAGGACTTGGTTTCTGGCTAAGTAATGGATGCTTATAAATAAACAGATGTTTCCTGTGGTGTCCTGCTTTATAAAGTACCTCAGTGAGGTGTTATGACTCCTCAAATTAAATCTCATATGATAATCCCTGGCACGTTAAAATCTTTGCTGCTTCATATATGAAATCTAATGCCATGGACACACTGTTCCACCAAGGGCCACCACCAGTTAGAAGTGGGAGGTGCAGCAGTCAATGAAACAACAATGATTCTGATTATTTGGTCAGTGTTAGAACTTAGTAGAGATCTTAGGATACCATTTATTGAGGCAACTTGTTAACCAAGACTTGAGTCAGTATCTGCAATTTTGCTTCAGGAAGTTCAGTGTGTGAAGTATTTTGTGTGCTTATTTGTCTGTGTTTTCTCCCGGGTTAGAATCCGCAGATGCCCTCAGGTTGGCAAGGAGTGAGTGACACATGGAAGAAATAATTCATTCAGTTCAGTTCAGTTCAGTCGCTCAGTCGTGTCCGACTCTTTGCAACCCCATGAATCGCAGCACGCCAGGCCTCCCTGTCCATCACCAACTCCCGGAGTTCACCCAGACTCACATCCATCGAGTCAGTGATGCCATCCAGCCATCTCATCCTCTGTCGTCCCTTTCTCCTCCGCCCCCAATCCTCCCAGCATCAGAGTCTTTTCCAATGAGTCAACTCTTTGCATGAGGTGGCCAAAGTACTGGAGTTTCAGCTTTAGCATCATTCCTTCCAAAGAAATCCCAGGGCTGATCTCCTTCAGAATGCACTGGTTGGATCTCCTTGCAGTCCAAGGGACTCTGAAGAGTCTTCTCCAACACCACAGTTCAAAAGCATCAATTCTTCGGCGCTCAGCCTTCTTCACAGTCAACTCTCATATCCATACATGACCACAGGAAAAACCATAGGTATGTGGTCCACTGGAGAAGAGAATGGCAAACCACTTCAGTATTCTTGCCTTGAGAACCCCATAAACAGTATGAAAAGGCAAAATGATAGGATACTGAAAGAGAAACTCCCCAGGTCAGTAGGTGCCCAATATGCTACTGGAGATCAGTGGAGGAGAAATAACTCCAGAAAGAATGACGGGATGGAGCCAAAGCAAAAAGAATACCCAGCTGTGGATGTGACTGATGATAGAAGCAAGGTCCGATGCTGTAAAGAGCAATATTGCATAGGAACCTGGAATGTCAAGTCCATGAATCAAGGCAAATTGGAAGTGGTCAAACAAGAGATGGCAAGAGTGAATGTCGACATTCTAGGAATCAGCGAACTGAAATGGACTGGAATGGGTGAATTTAACTCAGATGACCATTATATCTACTACTGTGGGCAGGAATCCCTCAGAAGAAATGGAGTGGCCATCATGGTCAACAAAAGAGTACGAAATGCAGTACTTGGATGCAATCTCAAAAATGACAGAATGATCTCTCTTCGTTTCCAAGGCAAACCATTCAATATCACAGTAATCCAAGTCTATGCCCCAACCAGGAACGCTGAAGAAGCTGAAGTTGAATGATTCTATGAAGACCTACAAGACCTTTTAGAACTAACACCCCAAAAAGCTGTCCTTTTCATTATAGGGGACTGGAATGCAAAAGTAGGAAGTCAAGAAACACCTGGAGTAACAGGCAAATTTGGCCTTGGAATACGGAATGAAGCAGGGCAAAGACTAATAGAGTTTTGCCAAGAAAATGCACTGGTGATAACAAACACCCTCTTCCAACAACATAAGAGAAGACTCTATACATGGACATCACCAGATGGTCAACACCGAAATCAGACTGATTATATTCTTTGCAGCCAAAGACGGAGAAGCTCTATACAGTCAGCAAAAACAAGACCAGGAGCTGACTGTGGCTCAGACCATGAACTCCTTATTGCCAAATTCAGACTTAAATTGAAGAAAGTAGGGAAAACCACTAGACCATTCAGGTATGACCTAAATCAAATCCCTTATAATTATACAGTGGAAGTGAGAAATAGATTTAAGGGCCTAGATCTGATAGATAGAGTGCCTGATGAACTATGGAATGAGGTTCGTGACATTGTACAGAAGACAGGTATCAAGACCATTCCCATGGAAAAGAAATGCAAAAGAGCAAAATGGGTCTCTGGGGAGGCCTTATAAATACCTGTGAAAAGAAGAGAAGCAAAAAGCAAAGGAGAAAAGGAAAGATATAAACATCTGAATGCAGAATTCCAAAGAATAGCAAGAAGAGATAAGAAGGCCTTCTTCAGCAATCAATACAAAGAAATAGAGGAAAACAACAGAATGGGAAAGACTAGGGATCTCTTCAAGAAAATTAGAGATACCAAGGGAATATTTCATGCAAAGATGGGCTTGATAAAGGACAGAAATGGTATGGACCTAACAAAAGCGGAAGATATTAAGAAGAGATGGCAAGAATACACAGAAGAACTGTACAAAAAAGATCTTCATGACCCAGATAATCACGATAGTGTGATCACTGACCTAGAGCCAGACATCCTGGAATGTGAAGTCAAGTGGGCCTTAGAAAGCATCACTACGAACAAAGCTAGTGGAGGTGATGGCATTCCAGTTGAGCTATTTCAAATCCTGAAAGATGATGCTGTGAAAGTGCTGCACTCAATATGCCAGCAAATTTGGAAAACTCAGCAGTGGCCACAGAACTGGAAAAGGTCAGTTTTCATTCCAATCCCAAAGAAAGGCAATGCCAAAGAATATTCAAACTACCTCACAATTGCACTCATCTCACACGCTAGTAAAGTAATGCTCAAAATTCTCCAAGCCAGGCTTCAGCAATATGTGAACCGTGAACCTCCTGATGTTCAAGCTGGTTTTAGAAAAGGCAGAGGAATCAGAGATCAAATTGCCAACATCCACTGGATCATGGAAAAAGCAAGTGAATTGTAAAAAAACATCTATTTCTGCTTTATTGACTATGCCAAAGCCTTTGACTGTGTGGATCACAATAAACTGTGGGAAATTCTTCAAGAGATGGAAATACCAGACCACCTGATCTGCCTCTTGAGAAATTTGTATGCAGGTCAGGAAGCAACAGTTAGAACTGGACATGGAACAACAGACTGGCTCCAAATAGGAAAAGGAGTACATCAAGGCTGTATATTGTCACCCTGTTTATTTAACTTATATGCAGAGTACATCATGAGAAATGCTGGACTGGAAGAAACACAAGCTGGAATCAAGATTGCCAGGAGAAATATCCATAACCTCAGATATGCAGATGACACCACCCTTATGGCAGAAAGTGAAGAGGAACTCAAAAGCCTCTTGATGAAAGTGAAAGTGGAGAGTGAAAAGTTGGCTTAAAGCTCAACATTCAGAAAATGAAGATCATGGCATCCGGTCCCATCACTTCATGGGAAATAGATGGGGAAACAGTGGAAACAGTGAGAGACTATTTTTCTGGGCTCCAAAATCACTACAGATGGTGACTGCAGCCATGAAATTAAAAGACACTTACTCCTTGGAAGGAAAGTTATGACCAACCTAGATAGCATATTCAAAAGCAGAGACATTACTTTGCCAACAAAGGTTCATCTAGTCAAGGCTTTGGTTTTTCCTGTGGTCATGTATGGATGTGAGAGTTGGACTGTGAAGAAGGCTGAGCGCTGAAGAATTGATGCTTTTGAACTGTGGTGTTGGAGAAGACTCTTGAGAGTCCCTTGGACTGCAAGGAGATCCAACCAGTCCATTCTGAAGGAGATCAGCCCTGGGATTTCTTTGGAAGGAATGATGTTAAAGCTGAAACTCCAGTACTTTGGCCACCTCATGCGAAGAGTTGACTCATTGGAAAAGACTCTGATGCTGGGAGGGATTGGGGGCAGGAGGAGAAGGGGACGCCAGAGGATGAGATGGCTGGATGGCATCACTGACTCGATGGACGTGAGTCTGGGTGAACTCCGGGAGTTGGGATGGACGGGGAGGCCTGGCGTGCTGCGATTCATGGGGTTGCAAAGAGTCGGACATGACTGAGCAACTGATCTGATCTCATCTGACTAGACGGACCTTTGTTGGCAAAGTAATATCTCTGCTTTGGAATATGCTATCTAGGTTGGTCCTAACTTTCCTTCCAAGGAGTAAGCTTCTTTTAGTTTCATGGCTGCAGTCACCATCTGTAGTGATTTTGGAGCCCCAAAAAATAAAGTCTGACACTGTTTCCACTGTTTCCCCATCTATTTCCCATGAAGTGTTAGGACCAGAAATGGTAGTATCTCCCTCCACCCAGGCAGCTGGCATACTGCACACTGGCACACACTCCCTTGGGGTTTTGAGGGACCACAGAAGACACAGGAGCCGAGTCTGTGCAGCTGAAGGACTTGGTCATTTGGTTGGATGCTCATGTGGGGTAACTTGAGAAGGGATAAAGGCCTCTCCAGCCTTTTACTTCTGGTTCTCTTTTAGAGGAATAACCAAGACAAGCATTTTCTCCAGATACTTTTCAGATACTACTACATGCAGTGTTGACAGGATGACATTTGATAACACTATCAGGAAAATCATTCATTAAGTGAAAAATACCTTGAGCATTAAGGTGTTTTGAGGCTCAACTTGGGGCCAGTAAAATTACATACATGTTTTTGTTTTTTTTTTCAAAAAGTAATTTTTATATTAAAAATGTTTATTGAAGAAGTTTTAGAAATTATCTCCTGCCTGCTCACCTCCCATCTTCTGGCCACCCCCTACAAGAAATGATTACCATGTAGAAATAACCAATCTCAATATTTTGGCTTGTGGGACTCAATCCTGGTTTGGATATATTTTCTCTGTATCTATATATAGTTATAGATACATTGCTGTAATTGTTCAACCCACTGTACATTCTGCTTTATGATCCTCCTTTTATCACTTAACATATTGTAAAAATGTTTTTCCAGTAATTGAATATTTTTTTCAACATCTTTAGTATCTTGAGAATATTTCCTAATTTATTTCTAAAGTCTATCAAAAGAGGCAGTGAATATTCTTTTAGAATGTATTTGTTTGCATCCTTGGCCAGCGTGAGATCTGTATTTGCCAAAGTGTTCCCTAGAAATTGTAACAATGTACACCTCTGGTAAGTTCGACCATGCTTTTGGAACCTTGATGAAAGGTTAAATAAAAATGCACGCTTTTAAAATAAAGTCAGGTAGGGAATAAAGTATGTTGTCTTTTCAGACTGTTGGCACCATTATTCTCAATTGTAGTGTTTAAAGAAAGGGTGACCACTTTATGTATTTCATTAAAAATGCAGGCAGTTATAATATAAATGTGTTCATTGATGTCAAGTAAATGGGTGTGCTATTTGCAGTATTCACATGATCATAACTTTCATTTTTTAGACTTTAAAATCTTCAAACTTGTCAAAGCCTGCTTTCTCCTTTCCAAGTTTCCCCTATCAGGCTTGAAAGTTTTCAAAATCTTTCTTCCACTTGGTCGTGCTTTCAAAAGTGTTTGAAATCACACTTAGAGAAAATTAAAGGAAAAATGAATTTTCCCTCTAGAAAAGGTCATTTGAATTTGAATTCCAGAGCAAGTTATTTTGGGACTTAGAGCAATTAACAGCAAATTTATCTACTCCAAATTGAAATATGTTTATATACCTGAAAAAGGGGGGTTATTGGACATTTTATTAGTGAATTAATGTTTTTATAACAATTGTGATGGAAATTATATGGGTGATTATCAGTTAACTAAAACTTTATCCATGACTTCATAGTCATATAATCAGGTGAAGGGGACTCATGACTTTATTCCTGTAGAGGCAGTGCAGTGCAGTGGTGAGAAGGACGTAAGGATGGAGTCATCTTGCCAAGGTTCAGATTCCATTTTTAGCTGTCAGTGATCTTGGGCAAGTTACTTTCTCTCTCTGTGCTTTGGTCTTCTTATTTATGAGATGGGGGACAATCATATTTCCAGGGTGACCAGCTGTTCTAGTTTGCCCAGGCCCATCCTTCTTTTAGTACTAAAAGTCTAGGATCCAGGGAAAGTTCTCTCTGAGACAAGAAAACTCCTAGTTTGGGGGGATGAGGGCAGAAAGTTAGAAATAGAGCATAAATATAGTGGCCCCCCAAAACAGGGGATAAAATAGCAGTGTTTTAGGGTCAGATGTATATAGTGGAGATGATCTACTTTCCATAGATGCTGTTACTTCCCCTGTCCATCCTTGCTGATATTGACAATGGTGAATTAAGTCGGGTAATGTTTAAAATACTTAGAGCCTGAAACTTAGTAGATGTTCAAAGATGTTTGTTTTCATTCAGTGTTACTATGATGTTAAGGTTTATGCTTCTTTTTGATGTTACTGAATAATATTAAAAAGCAGAAACAGCACATGTGCTTTCCTGTCATTGATATGAAAACTAAAACTATAGTCCCTTGGAGTGATAGAAATCCCTTTGCATGGTTAGTAAAATGTCCTGCCATCACAGAGTGCCCACCATTCCTTCTCATTTTTGCCTTTCAGCGGAGATGCTCTGACCCTTTCAAATATTTAGCAATAGACTTCCCTCTCAATGTGTGCTCACGACTTCTGTTACTGCTAATGGAAGTTACACATGTGTGCTCACCAGGATGAGAAAGGCCTTTATCCCATGTCGGGCAAAGACCCGTGATCCTGAATCTCTTTCTAAACTTCAGACCTGAAGAGAGCAGTGCAGGGAATTGCTGCTTTCTCACTATATTAGCTTCTTCAATTTCCTTTTAATTGGAGCCTGCAACCCAGAATCTTGTAACTTCAGGGGGATGAACAATACAAATTAAGATCTGGATGCTTTCCAGGAATGGCTCAGCTCAAAGAACAGTTTTGTTTTTTTTTTTTTCTTTTAACACAGTTGTGGCTATTCACAAATCGCATGCAGTTGCCTAATGAGTCCGTATTTGCTTCTGAGGTTTCACATTTGCAAACTATACTGCTGAGAAAGTAAGTGATGTGTTCACCCACCTCTGGTGTGAGCTGACTGATTTCATGTACAGGACAGATAAATACTAGAATAGTCAAAATTCTAAACCAGTAGCACAGAACCTTCAAATACAATATCTTACCCTTGTTCAGGACATTCATTTCTCCCCAAGAATTCTTTCTAATGTATAAGACTTCAATTTATGTTTAAGAACTAGTAAACTATAGCAGTTTGACAGCCATTCACACTTAATTCTGTGCATTAAACCAACAGCATTCTTTTCCACAAACATCCATTGTTAGGACAATGCTCTCAGACAGAATTTATGAGAAATGGAATTATGTTACCAAGGAGATAGCATTTACTATAATGAAGAGTAGATCCTAGAAAATGGCCCCTTTTACAGCAGCTCAGAGCAGAGCCACAAAAGCAATTGATTGGTCTTGGCATTTAGTCTTATATCAGCTGTGTCATCCATAGCTTCAGGAGTGAGAACACTAATCTAAAGTGACATTTCTGTTCTGGCGGGCTTTTCTGCCCTGATGAAAGCAATTACTTCATTCCTAAATGATAATTTGCAGGAGTTTCAACCACTTTAATTGATAATTTTTTTTTTTGTTCTGAGTTCAATTGTGAAGTGATTAGCTGATTTGGTAAATAGAAATTTAAGGTGTGAAATATACAAGTTGCTCCAAGGTAACGTGCTATTTATTGGGTGGAGAGAAATTACTTGATAAAACTGCAGTTTTTTTGTCATCATTATGGAACTGCCAGTTGGTAGCTTAAAGTTCTGGAGGAAAATGAAGAACAAAACACTTTGATTCAGGAGGTTTTTGGCAGACACCAAAGCATGCAATGAATAGTTGGGTCTTGCTGTGGTTCATTCAAGGGTTATTTGAATCAAGGTGAACACTGGTTGAAAAGGATTGTGCGGACCTCTCAGCTTTCTTTATTACTATTCTAATGACTCATTCTGGTATTAAATCCTCTTACTTAAAGTGTTAAGAATAAGAATGCTCATTGGCTAAAACCAATTAATTTAATTATTAAGTTCAAACATACACAAGGCATTTTCTGAAGATGAGGGAAAGCATTCAGTGGAATGGCTTTAATTACTCTTTGGATCTATTTTACCACAAGTCAAAAATAGGTCATGGTTATTCAATCAGAATATATCATAGTTTAAAAATTTTAAAGATGCATCTTGATTTTAATACTTTATTGCATGTTAGCAGTTGCACATGTTTTTGACAATGTTTTTAAGCAATCAATTTCATGATATTTTCTTACATGCGGGAAAAATAATGGTAATTTCACTTGTTAAATGAGAAAAATAAGGCAAGAATGAAGGTCAAACTGATTTAGCACATCAAACAGTCTTTGTCAGCCAAGCTTAATATATCCTGAGTTTGTGGAACAAATGAAATTTTGCTGCTATGTTACACTTTGCTTCCAAACAACCATTACAACTGGTTTTATATATTGTGTGAGCATCAGACCATCAAACAGTGCATCTTTACTGACGTGTTGCTGCAGCAATGATCTACAGCAGCAATCTGCCATTTATATAAGGGCAAAATGTGCATCTATATTTAGTTGTGAAATTGGCCTATTATACTCTTGATGTTTACAGAGGCTAACATAAATTAATGATGACAGCTATGAGCAGTGCATTAGTTAAGCAGCAGAGTTCTTACCTTGAACTTGAAGGTTCCAGTTTTAACTTCCAGTATGTACTATACTGCTTTCTTCACACATTAAAGGAAGGTTTCTGAAATTATTACCCTTTCTTGAAGAGCATTAAAAGATTTCGGGTTGGGAGTTATGTTGTACATAATCCTACCAGATAACAGTTTTTTATGCATTTCTCAATTATATTACCTTGTAAGAAAGGTGGTATTTACAATCATGGGGGAAAAATACTTCTGAAAGATTTTTATTCTTTGCAGTAGACTGATTTGATTGACTTTGAACTCTCTGTGATGCCAATGTGTGGTGGACTATTTTATTGAAAGTAATTAAGGAAGGGCAAGCAGTGCTTATAGAATCTTTACTGTACTTTTTCCCTGGGAAGCTGCCTCATTCAGCTCATGTCAGGGCAGGTGTAGGTACTGGAGTAACTATAGATTTCACCGGTAACTATGACCAGAGATCTGACAAGTATGCAGGTGTTCAAAGGTTCATGAGTTAAAATGCTGCAGCCTTTGATGAATTTTTGATGGCTGCATTTTTAATACAGGTCGACCTTCTTCCTTTGAGGCTGCATGCCAGATTAATTGATAAATAGTAGAAGTCTAGTGCTGGATTCTCCTAAGCAAAACAAGTAGGAAAATCCATAAAAAAAAAAAAAAAAAAACACCTGCCTGTCTGGCTCCTTAGAAGTACTTTAAAAAGGTAAAATTTAAAGTGGTTTTTACCCTACTTTTCCTTTCCCCTAGAGTTAATGACCAAAACCTGCCTTGTTCTTTTATAAAGACTAGTTATTGTAGTGTAAAAGTTTACATGAAGGTGTTAACTTTGAGGCTTAGAGAGAGGATTTTTATGTAGAGAGAGTATGGATCTGTTGATAATGTCCATATAAGAAATCATTCCATAAATATAAAGTATTAAAAAATAGCTGATAGATATCTGGCTGTGAAGAAGTCGTTGAATAAGAAACATTTGACTAAGGTGACTTACTTCTGTTGGTTCCTCCATGACAGTTAATATTTCTGCTCTGTTATATTCTGTAAATATCCAACTGTATTGTTTCTGTAATCACTATCACCATTTCTGTGAAGTAGGAAACCAAAGAAATTGAATTTTGCAAAGCTAAATTTGACAAACCGCAAGAGACAACTTAGTTCTTTTAATGAGTCATCACATCCAAAGTTACCTGTTTTTTCCACTATGGACAAGTGTCCCAGTGAACAACTGACACCTTTATCCAACTCTGAGACAGCTTCAGAGAGATAGCATGTGCTAAGTCAATTTCATAATATTGGCTTTATGATAGTGGCACTGCCTGTGTTTTTTTTTTTTAAAGAAACAACAAAACTTTCTTTTACCTTTTTTTTTCCTGTCTCATTTCTGGCTCAAGTAGAGTTTCACGATTCAGCCTTGCCCCCAGTATGGAGGCTAGAACTGGAAACTGCTGTTGTCCTTCCAAATTTCTTCCCTGCTCCAAATGCTCTGGGTGAGCTCTCCATGGTCCTGGATTTGGAGCTTTGCCTGACAGACAGAGCTTTCAGATTTGTGATGTTTTGGGAGATGCTTTGAAAGATCTTCTTCCTGCTAGGAATACACATATACTCTCTCTGATGAATAATTATCATTGCAATTTTGAAGTCTTCCATAGAAGCTTTCACAGTCTTCCTGAGTAACCCACCCATTCCCTTGATTACTGTTTGGATGTTCATTTTTCTCTCTAAACAAAATTGCTTGTCAATTTTGAATGTCAGTTTTTTCTACTTTAGGGAACTAAAAAATGATCCTTTATTATTCTTAGCATAGGAAATAACTTATTTATAAACATTTCATCTTCCATTAATGAGACATGCATTTTTTATTTGAACAAGTCATTGAGTATACCTATAGTAAAAGACAGGTAGACCTAGGCGTAAGGAGGAACATAATGAAAAATCAATATCTCTGCAATCAAGTAGTTTTATTTCACTTAAGTACACGGTGTGGTATGCCAGAACCAGTAGATGGAAATATTATTGGTGAGAACACAGTATAAATTATAAAGGACCTCAAAGCATACAACAGTTAGTGTGACATGAGCTTGGGTTTTGATTTAACACATCTTATACAGTATTACTGTGTCCTAGGCACCACTATAAATATTTTTTTAACTACCTCAGTTAATTTTAACAGGAGCCTTATGAAGCAGTATTATCATCACATATCACAGGTGAGAAACTGAGGCAAAAGATGTTAAGTAAGTTGCTCACATTTACTAATTATTATGTAATTAGTCATAGAGCCAGGATTTAAGCACAGGCTCTGGGATTCATGCACTTACCCTCATCTCCTGCTAGTGTGGAAGACATGCTGAGAGAGGCAGCAGACAGAACTTGAAGAAAGTGAGAATCATGAGAGAACATGGAAGCATTTAAATAAATAGGCAATTTTAGGGTTATCACCAAGCAGAAGTCAGCCCTCTGATTTAATTTCTACTGTCACTATATGGGAAGTAAAATTTGCTAAAAAATGAAAGTCGTAAGTGGCAGTAAAGAAAGGAGTTTGAGAAACAATGAGTAAAAAACATAGGTATTTAGAATTACAGAAACTATAGCCTGAATGAAAAATAGTGATAGGTAGATGCTACTAGTTAAAAGAAAATTGTAAAGAATTCTGGAGGAACAAGGTGGTGATCAGATGTGGTACTAAGATTAAAACAGTCAGGCTTTTTCCTAGGTATAAAGTTATTATCATAGTAGTCAGTGCCTATAGTGACTTTCCTGGTGGCTCAGATAGTAAAGAATCTCCTGGCAATGCAGGAGCCCTGGGTCAGAAAGACCCCCTGGAGAAGGGAATGGCAACCCACTCCAGTATTCTTGCCTAGAGAATTCCATGGACAGAGGAACCAGCGGGGTACAGTCCATGGGGCTGCATAAAGTTGGACAGACTGAGCAACTTACGTTCTCACTTTCACTTTCCATGTTTATGTAACATTTACAGCATGGCAGTTGTAATATATGTCAAGGCATTTAGCACTTGACATATATTAGCTCAATTACTCCTTTGAAGATATTGTGAAGTATGTTCTACTATAATGTCTGTTTCCCAGATGAGGAAATTGAGGTCCAAAGAAGCCGAGACTTCTGTCCAAGATTGCCAGCTAGTAACTGTGTGATGCTGTGGACATGGAGCCCCTGCTCCAAACATCTGTGCTTCCAAGAAAGCTTAAGTATAGGTTGACTACATTTAGGCATTCTTCAGTCTTATTAAAATTCTTTGTTGTAAAGCTCTAAAGGAGACTCTACCATGTTTAGAGTTTACAGACTATCTTAACTGTTGCAATATAGAACTGTCCAAGGGAGGTTCACTTCTTTATAGTCTATAATATATTACTATGAAATTATCATATGAGCTATTGCAGTGGTCCCAGAAGATTTGCCAAATGCTACTTTTTTGTCATCCTCATGATCTAAGATGATAAAATTGAAGTTCAACATAGTGACTTAGAATTATAATGTCTACAATGGCCAAAGTGGATCTCAGAATTCCTTCATTGGAACTCTTTCCATGAAACATACAGCTTGCCAAAGGAACTTAAAATACATGGAGGATTCAAAAAAGAACTTTATGTTTAACAAATACTGACTGCTGAATCTTCATTCTTAGTAAACTCTTTTTTGATTGCTTGTTAGGTATATGCTTAAAGGTATAACTTTATAAATGTGTAAAAATTGCTTAAAGATGTTGAGTGAAAACATACATTAAATAGTATTATTTTTTACCAAGGATATTTTTAGGATAAGTTAATTCTAGCAACATCAATGGCAAAAAGAGAGCAGAATCCAGCTTTATAATCCTTATAAGAAGAAATTCTATATGTTAGATCATTATTCTTTTGGATGGAGTGATGGATCCCTTTTGAAAATTTGAGAATCTTTTAATAAACCCTCAAATATATATATATATGCATTATTTTGGATATGATTTTCAGATATGTATGTGTGTCTTTGAAAATGGTTGTTGATTTGCTGTTGGTGGTAATTATTAATGAAGATGATACTGTTGTCATCACAGAGTTAAAATTTTGATTTGTGGAGGATTTTCTCTTATTCAGAGTCTAAGTGGAAGAGCATTAAAGTAGTGGGAATTTTGGGCTCAAGAAGTAACTTACTACTTAGTCATATTTTAGGTGGCAGAGATCAGGCAGTAACATTTACTCACAGTCAATCCATTCTTTCTCTAGTATTTAGAAATGCAACTGTAATGTTTTGATTTAGAACACAATGTACAAATGCAAATTTAGGTTAGGTTTTAATGTAGTCCTTAATTCAGTTTGAGAATTACTTCTAACTAGGCTCTACTTCACAAAAGCAGGCAAAAGATTAATCCACAATCTGTCATTGTCTTAAGGTCTTTAGCTTCATCTATTGTATCAGTATCTCCATAACCTTTATAATCCTTTGACTGTATTTTATTGCTGTTGCCCTCAAAACCAATTACTACTTACTACAGACACAGTGCCCTCATTCTGGAAATCTTCTGTACTGTGGTGTCTGCATAATGATGTGGTGGGGAGTCATGGAAACCCTTTGTTATTAAGATTATGGACAGGAAGATTACTCCGGTAGGGTAACACAGTGTGTGTGAAGAGATTTTTTTTTTTAAAGGGGGGGAGTGATAGAGAAGAAGAACTGATAAGATAATATATAGAAATACATAAAGTAAGTGCTATTTTAGAAAAGCCAAGTGTCAGAGGGCAGTGTTTAAGCGAGGAACCCCAAAGCATTAGTATCCATATACCCCACCTTCCCTGAGTGGACAAAAGACGTCATCTCCACTCTGCTTCACCCTTGGAGCCCACTGGGCTACTCCCTGTGATCTTTGGCTTTTCTACCTTAGGATTAGTTTTTTTCCTTAGGTTATGGATAAGCCCATACAGTAAATATCAATTTCAGAATATTGCTTAATCCTCTACTGACTTCAGGTGAATAGAGAAATTCCCATTATGAATGTTAGTAATATTGATTAGGTATCAGATGAATCCATTTGTGACCACTGAATGACATATATAAGGAAAATTACATATAACATCCATGTGAAACTTCTGGCAGAATTGACCTCCTGAATTATTACCCAATTGTAAAATGAGTCCCTGCTCCATTATTGACCAAATGGCATGTTTTATTTGGCTTGCATGCTTTTCAAAAATGCCAATTAGTTAACATAAGCTTAAAATGTAATATAAACTTGGAAATACTATGTAAAAATTCAGATTTTTTGTTTACTAGAAACAGCAGTAGCTGAAATCTGGCAGCACATGCAAGCCTTCCCCCAAAGCAGCACACACAAGGCAAAAACTGTATACGCTTTCCTTTGCCCGGGCTGTCATCCTCCAGTTCTCCACAGTCAGCATCAGGCCTCTTTACTCATTGACATTCCCTGCCTTAACCCTGCAAGCCCTTGAGTTAGCAGCCTTGCTCCAGAGCTCCATCATAGTCACTTATAGGACCAAAAAAAAAAAAAAAAAAGAAATTATATATAAGTTCAGCCCACCTTCTGGAGTAGTATTCGATTATGAGAACACAAAAAGAGCAAAGCACTGAACTTGAACCCCTGCACTCTACAAGTGGCAGATAAAACACGTCAAGTGACATCGTTCTTTGGGTGCAGCTGACTTAAATGGTGTTAGATAGATTACTTTTATTATATGGGGGTAGAGGAGGGCTATGAATCATTGTTTTATCCTAAGATGTTGACATAGATTCAGATTTTACTTGTACTTGGTTAGACTTTAAGGCATCTCTTACTTCCGTGTACCTAGTTATCAATCAGCCACATTGAGCATTTGAATAATTGAATGGAGGTCAGCTAAAATTTTGGGAAACAAAATGACATAGCTTTTCCTTATAAATTAGTGATGTTTCCACTGAAGATTATCCCCAGAGATATCAGGACAAAGATTTGTCACCTGTGACTGCTTTGACTCTGAAAATGGTAGTGTTAATTGGTCTAGTTCTGAGAAATACATTAACTGGCTAAGGGCGAATATTTTATTAATGGAGTAAACATGAAACCTGTTGGGCTATTAGCCTAGCAAGTATTTGACCCAAACATCATGGAGTTACTTAAATTACATAGATACTCGGTAAAACACCTGAAGTGTCTGCAGTGAAAACAGTTTTCCACTATGAACAATATCAGATATGGTCTAAGGTAATATGGAATGTTATTGCTCATATTAAGAGGTTGAAGCCATACTACTCGACTCATTTTGACCTGTTCCTCTGGTCTTGCTCCTCTTTCTTGATACTTTATATTGGGGGAAACCAGGATGCTAGATTCAAAGATTTTAAATGCTTTCAAAGCCCAATAAAATGGATACTTATATATGATGTTAATAATACCTTGATACTCTAAATGCCCAATTATTTATCATCACAGTCTGATTTTGAATTTTATTTGTCATCAGACACAAAACAGAACAATTCAGAGTAGGTGGATTTCTCCTGTCAGATGCTCACATATAACTTCAATTGTGCCAGATTCTGCCCTCAGCAATGCGAGCAAACTTCAAACAGAAATGTGCATAAATAGTTAAAGGAAAATGCTGGATCCCACCTGTTGCCTCTTCTGTGAAGTAATATGTCTATAATGTTTATAAATTTTAATAACCCATACGGGGCTTTATCTTTCAACATTAAATTTATATTATTTTAAAGTTTGACTTTTCTGGGTGATATATTTTATTCTCTAATATCTTAGAGAATCTATCCATCTATGAATGTATGCTCCTTAATAAAGAATTAAAGTATTCTCTTATCAACCAATTACCAGTGCATTTATAAAGTTCCATTGAAATCATCATTTTCAATGGGAGTTTTTCTTTATCTGACTGAAGGTTATGATTTTTATTGAGGGCTGGAAGCACATCAGCATTTTATTTGTTAATTCTGTGGACTGTGTTTTTGTTTAGCCTTTGTTCCTCGAGATGGTAATAGAAAACATTTTTTAAAATGTGTCCTTTTGAGGGTTTAGTCTTCCCTGGTGGCTCAGATGGTAAAGAATCTGCCTGCAATGAGGGAGACCCGGGTTCAATTCCTAGGTCGGGAAGATCCCCTGGAGAAGGGAATGGCAACCCACTCTAGTATTCTTGCCTGGAGAATCCCATGGACAAAAGAGTCTGGCAGGGCTACAGTCTATGGGGTCGCAAAGAGTTGGACATGACTGAGCAACTACACTTTTGAGGGTTTAAGATCCCAGAGTGCTAATAGTTGAATGAACAAAGCCATTAGCTTAAAAATAGATCTATAAATGGGCTTCCCAGGGGGCTCAGTGGTAAAGAATTTGCCTGCCAGTTCAGGAGACATAGGAGATGTGGTTCTATCCCTGGATAAGGAAGATCCCGTGGAGGAGCAAATGACAACCTACTCCAGTATTCTTGCCTGGAGAATCCCATGGACAGAGGAGCCTGGCAGGCTGCAGTCCATAGGGTCACAAAGAGTTGGACACAACTGAGCATACACTCACACATGCAGATATGTAATTATAATCACCATCTTTTAAATTGCTCATAGCTGATAATAGCAAGCATCACCTGTAAATCTTATGTCTCAAAAACAATGACTATATCTCAGTACATGGGTAATTGGAGGGAAAAACTTAACAAGCAAACTGTTTTTACTCATTGCACATGAGTTTATGGCATATAAGCCCAGAGGTAGAATTTATGGTTTTAGTAGTCTTTGTCTGGAACTCCTTTTACCGTGGCCCTGAAATTTTGAAGAAAATTTTGGTAGATTTTGCTGGTTGCGGGGAGGGGCGGGCGCAGATGAAGTAAAAAGAAAAGCAGTGTTCATCTGATTGACAGAATCACACGTTCTAAACAGCACTTTTTCACTTCTTTGATTCCAGTTTACAAGCATTGAGAAAGGAGAAGTCCCGGGATGCTGCCCGGTCCCGCCGGGGAAAAGAAAACTTTGAGTTCTATGAATTGGCCAAGTTGTTGCCTCTTCCTGCAGCCATCACTAGCCAGCTTGACAAGGCCTCCATCATTCGACTTACAATCAGCTACCTGAAAATGAGGGACTTTGCTAACCAGGGGGACCCTCCATGGAACTTGCGAATGGAAGGCCCTCCACCTAACACATCAGTAAAAGGTAAGGTTTCAGCCTCTGTTGATCCTGGAATGTGGTCTGTTGGTGTCTCTGAGATGAAACGTTTACCATCATCCTCTCTTCTTTTCCTGCATATCAAATCCTTTAAAGGGATACAATTGTGGAAATCTGAACTCTGCATGAGAAAGACACCATGTGAAGGTGAAATAAACCTCTTCTATTTCTATTTTATTTTCAAAAAGTCTGTCAGCCTAAATATTCTATCGCTTTAGATAAGGTTTCAGGGAAATGAGAATGGAATGACTTACATTAAAATGTTTCTTGGGTTTAACTTATGTTATGCTAATACATGCAAATTATTATTAAGTGGTGGGTGGTTAAGAGAATACTTGGTAAAGGTTAGGACTAACATTTTCTGATTTTAGTTACCAAAGAGAGGCAAGGAGCAGAGTACAGTTGTAGCAGGCATTTTGAATAATGGTTTTATTGACTAACAAAGTGATCAATCTATGTATTGTTTCAACTCTTTATATATAATGCCTACAATTTATAAATATAAACATGTATTTATGCTCCCAATCTGAATGTACTTACCCTTAAAATTTATTAAAACTTTAGGTCTTTTTTACCCTGATACTCAAGAGGGTTATTTTCTTGCATGCTCTTGAAACATCTAATAACTAATGAGATTTTAAGTATATGAATATGCATGCATGTGTTTATTGATGTACATGTGGTGTTGGCCACTGATTTTCTTTAACAATGTATCACTCAAGGCATGGAATGGGATCTGTTGGTTTTTCTGCTTTAACTTTGTATCTAGGCCCTTGGTGAGCATGGAATAACTGGACATGGGATGGAATTGCAGGCAGCCTTCTCTGGGGGAGGAATTAGATTCTTAGCTATGTGATTATACCTTGATGAGTACCTGTGAAGTCCCTGTATTCTTGGCTGTTGTAGGGAAGGATACTGGGGGAAGCTATAACTTCTTATAGGATTCAAATAAAATGAAAGTTCAACAGCAGTGACTTGATAATTCTATGCTAAGAGGTGTAATCATATGTATGTAGGTACCTGTGTGAATCTGTTTGCATCTTTGTTATCGTTACTTAGGGATTCTGTTTCTTATGCTTATTAGAGAAGGAAAATTTGAATGCAAATTGTAACAGGTTATTTTTCTCTAGGGCAGAGGTTGGCATACATTTTCTGTAAAGGCCATATATAGTAAATATTTTAGTTTGAGGGGAGTACTCAACTCTGCCATTGCATAATGAAATCAATCATAGACAAATATAAATAACAAGATATGGCTGTGTTCTAATAAAACCATACTTGCAAAGCAGGCAGCTGCCACCAAGTTTGGCCCACAAGCCATAGTTCACAGACTCCTGCTCTAAGTATAAGAATGACATTTGAAGGTTGAGAAGAACATACAACACAGATAGTTCTCAAGGGCAGGGTGTCAATATGAGGAAGCACATGACAAATAGACCAAGGCACATTCATGCTTTCCTTACACAGCCCTTCTACCCTTAAGAATGTTGATGTGAACTTGGTAATATACCAGTCCATGTTCCAGATACTAAAATGGGAATTTTCCAAAGCTGAGGATGTGAGTATAATCCTAGTAAATACTTAAGAGTTTATTTAGTAGGTTGTCTTTGTGTTTATTCCAAATCATGTAAGATGAATGGATACATGTAGCAGGTTAGAAATCACAAAAGAATATAAAATATATTCTTAATCTTTTTATTCAATTTGAAATACATTGACTGAGGAACTTATATTAACTTGTTTAACATAATTATCTTTTACTTCCATCTTTTCTTTAAGAGAGTTGGTAGTTTATAGGCTTCCTTGGTAGTGGTTACTGCCAAAGTAGAAAAGTCTAATGGTTCCATGGTCTGTCTACTCTTCTTGCTCTTGTTTAGTCGCTAAATCATGTCTGACTCTCTTGTGACACCCTGGACCATAGTCCACCAGGCTCCTCTGTCCATGGGATTTCCCAGGCAAGAATACTGGATTGGGTTGCCATTTCCTTTTCCAGGGGATCTTCTTGACCCAGAGATCACACCCACGTCTCCTGAACTGGTAGGTGGTTTCTTTACCACTGAGCCACCAGGGAAGCCCTGTTCATTCTTCTACAATGTGATAATTCTGCTTGCTTTTGGAATCATGGCCTTTTAGAGATGCATACTTATAGATAATATAGAACTAAGCCCTCATTTTACAGGTGAGGGAAATGATGTAGAAAGGGCTTACAGTGAAGTATTGCTGCTACTAAGTCGCTTCAGTCGTGTCCGACTCTGTGCGACCCCATGGACTGCAGCCTACCAGGCTTCTCTGTCCATGGGATTCTCCAGGCAAGAACACTGGAGTGGGTTGCCATTTCCTTCTCCAATGCATGAAAGTGAAAAGGGAAAGTGAAGTCGCTCAGTCGTGTCCGACTCTTAGCGACCCCATGGACTGCAGCCTACCAGGCTCCTCCATCCATGGGATTTTCCAGGCAACAGTACTGGAGTGGGGTGCCATTGCCTTCTCCTACAGTTAAATATTAGAAGATCTAAAATTAGAATCCCATTGTTTTGCTTTTCTGTCTAGGGCTCTTTCAGATATTATTTCTAGCAATAATATTTGATTTCTATCATCATCATCATTTGATTTCTATCTCATCATCCAGGTGAAAATGCTCTTAGCTTTGGACTATGGCTAATAATTCATTTTTCTTTTGTGACCTCCAGTCAACTTAACTATGTAAATACTAATGATGAAGATGGATTAAAATAAGATAAAATACTGTCTCTGCTCATAGGATAAGTTCAGTCTATAGAGGAACATGGTGATGTCAGTGAGAAAAGTGGGAAGATTGGAATTTATATACCAGACTTTATTATTTAAAAAATTTTATCCAGATTATCACAGATCATCCAGTTGGCACATGTATATTCCCTCTATTAGAAATCTGATGATAGTCTAGAACTGAAGTCTATACTGTACGAAAGTAGGGGACTTGATACTGTTTACTCTGGCTCTCAAAGGTTGCTAGGAATGCAATGGGCGCTTTCAGTAAGCTGGTTCTGCTGTACAATATATGTATATTTTATTGCTTTCCTCTAGTTCTTTAATGCAAACCTGCTACTCATTCTGATCAAACATTCATGAAACAACAACATCAAAAGAAATTCATTTTAATTTGCTAAGGTCTTCTATGTTGTGCCCTTGAAGAAGTTCATATGGATAAACAAGCTTATATAAATAGCCTGCAGCATCATGTGAAGTGCAGTTCATAATCCAACAATAAAACAGTAGACATTATACTTCGTGCTTCTCCAAGCAGTCTCTTGAATAAACCTAAAGGCATATGGAAATTTATATGAAAAGTGCTTACATGATGTAGGCAGCATCTTTTTAATGTGATGAGTTGTTCATGTTAATAATTAAATTTCAAAGCTTAAATTTAAATTTGTCCCAAACAACTACATAGAAATTTAATTATTTTAATTTACTGCTTCAGAAAGGTTCTTTATTCTGCCCTGTGTTCATCATATCTTTTCTTAAAAGTCTATAAAGGTTGATGAGTTTGTTTTGTGATGCCCATTGTGTACAGATTATTGCAAGTTATGCTTGCAGAAAGCACACTCAGGTGGCATTGTGTAATATGTCCTGAGTCAATTACTTCATGGAAATGATATGTTAAGCAATTGGAAGGTAACAGATAGTTTTTTTCCATTATTTTAGAAATATCTCTATTGTTATAATACAGATCAAATCTACAATGAACATTATGCATTATTCAAGAAATGACCAGGCATTCTCAGCAGTGTTTCAGCTAAATAACTGATGATTGTAACCTTTAAAGAAATCTCATTGTGGTGACTGTTGGTAAATCACTTCTCCATTCATAGTAGTCTCTGTTTAGAGGCTATCTAGAAGCCATTATATCTTTTATTAATCTTCAAAGCAATGGCTGCTGATTTGACATTTGCTAAAACTAGATAAATTTTCTGTCTTTCTAATACCACAGACTTCAGTCAGTTTTTGGAGTATATCTGTGTCTGCTGCAACTCTGTTAATCCAGGAATATTTACCACTGTAAGCATAAGTTTTATTTCACTGTAAACATTGCAGCTTTTAACAACAATTTTCCTATATGTGTAACAGGCCGCAATCTTACAGTATGTAAAATACAAGACATATTTAGCTTATGGAAGGGAACAGTTGAAAACTATGCAAGACAACTCGTGATTGAAATCGACTGGACATATTAAGGAAGAACTTGAATATTTTCATGGAATTTCCTTACACTATTTCAAGTATCTATGTGACTTAATGTAGATGTTTCTGAGAGGAGAAACTTTCAGGTCTTTATTTAAGCAACATAGAATCTATTCTTAGCCAAAGACCATACTGTTACTTAAGCAATGATGTCTAGTGGATTCATTTGTTATTCATGTAGGGTAAATGAATATAGGACATTCTTCAGAATAACACTGAATTACTACTATAATGATTGTCTCTGAGATATGAATAGTATTTTATAAAATGGTTCTAGTTCCATAGAAGGTAGAGATTCCAAGACAGGCTGAGTGATAGGCCTTCTTGGTTTAAGCAGCTCAAAGGTCTTGATTTCTCTTCTGGCATTTTGCTGTGTGCTGACACTGTTACCTCTCCCAGGTGACATTCATGTTTGGGGGCAAGTGTCATATTCCTTGTTATTAAAAAGTCATGTAAAATGAAAATTCTTAGAAGCAGTACATGGCATGTATATCAACCTGTGGTAGTCTTTATTTTCAAACAGCTAAATGCCTAATGGTGACTCCTTTGGTTCTGAAACAGAGCTTCCTATCACTCTTCCCTGGTAGCTCAGCTGGTAAAGAATTCACCTGCAATGCAGGAGACCTCCGTTCGATTCCTTGGTCAGGAAGATGCCCTGGAGTCCACCCACTCCAGTATTCTTGGGTTTCCCTGGTGACTCAGATGGTAAAGAATCCACCTGCTCTGTGGGAGACCTGGGTTCAAACCCTGGGTTGGGAATATCCCCTGCAGGAGGGCACAGCAACCCACTCCAGTATTCTTGCCTGGAGAATCCCCATGGACAGAGTAGCCTGGCAGACTAGAGTCCATGGGGTCACAAAAAGTCAGAAGCGACTGATTGACTAAACACAGGATAGCCCTAGGAGAATGGGAGGGAAGATGGAAACTTGGTTCCTGTTCTTAACTCCATTACCCTCAGTAGACTGAGAGCCTGACTGTCTAGTTTAGACTCTTGTTTTATTTGCCTCATCCCAAGTGAAGAGGAACTCAAAAGCCTCTTGATGAAAGTGAAAGTGGAGAGTGAAAAAGTTGGCTTAAAGCTCAACATTCAGAAAACGAAGATCATGGCATCCGGACCCCCCACTTCATGGGAAATACATGCGGAAACAGTGGAAACAGTGTCAGACTTTATTTTTCTGGGCTCCAAAATCACTATAGATGGTGACTGCAGCCATGAAATTAAAAGACGCTTACTCCTCGGAAGGAAAGTTATGACCAACCTAGATAACATAGTCAAAAGCAGAGACATTACTTTGCCAATAAAGGTTCGTCTAGTCAAGGCTATGGTTTTTCCTGTGGTCATGTATGGATGTGAGAGTTGGACTGTGAAGAAGGCTGAGCGCCGAAGAATTAATGCTTTTGAGCTGTGGTGTTGGAGAAGACTCTTGAGAGTCCCTTGGACTGCAAGGAGATCCAACCAGTGCATTCTGAAGGAGATCAGCCCTGGGATTTCTTTGGAAGGAATGATGCTAAAGCTGAAACTCCAGTACTTTGGCCACCTCATGTGAAGAGTTGACTCATTGGAAAAGACTCTGATGCTGGGAGGGATTGGGGGCAGGAGGAGAAGGGGACGACAGAGGATGAGATAGCTGGATGGTATCACTGACTCGATGTGCGTGAGTCTCAGTGAACTCCCGGGGTTGGTGATGGACAGGGAGGCCTGGTGTGCTGCGATTCATGGGGTCGCAAGGAGTTGGACACGACTGAGCGACTGATCTGATCTGATCTGATCTGAAAGTCAGTGGTGGCACCACATGGAAACAGAACCTTCCAAAATCCAAGCTGACAATGCTCATTGCTGTTTATTTTGGTAGCAGGTGACAAGTTTTACTAGTATATGGAAATATGCTATGATAAAATTGCCTTTCTGGGCTTCCCTGGTAGCTCAGCTACTCAGCTGGTAAAGAGTCCATCTGCAATGCTGGAGACCCAGGTTCGATTCCTGAGTCAAGAAGATCCCCTGGAGAAGGGATTGACTACCCACTCCAGTATTCTTGGGCTTCCCTGGTGGCTCAGACAGAAAGAACACATCTACAATGCAGGAGACCTGGGTTCAGTACCTGGGTTGGGAAGATCCCTGGGTTGGAAAGATCCCCTGGAGGAGGGCGTGGCAACCTACTCCAGCAATCTTTTCTGGAGAATCCCATGGACGGAGGAAACCTGGCAAGTCATAGGGTGTCAAAGATTTGGACACAACTGAGCCACTAAGCACAACTGCCTTTTCTTAGATATGCTTTTAGGAAGGATCTTTAATTATATGCTATAATCCCCTTATATCTTTCTGACAAAGTTATTACTTCTGAAAGAAGTTCATTTTTTTTTTTTGGTGTTAAAATTATCTTTATCCTTTTAATATTTTTCATACATACAAGTTTTATTATAAAATTATAAGCTCAGTTTATGAAACTTATAAAAGTAAAAAGATAGAAAAAATTCACCTATAATGTTACCACCCAAATACCATTGATAATATTTTGATGGACTTTCCTTTCTTCTGTACATGTTAAACAAAGGTTAGCTTTTAATCTTATTTGCACACACAATATCTTGTATCCCACCCTTTCCACTTAATATTCATGAGAATTTCTCATTGTGCACATGTTTTTTAACATAATTTTTCATGGTTGTATAAATAAATCATTATATGAACCACTTTTTTTTTTGTTTGTTTTTTTTTGTTTTAATTTTATTTTATTTTTAAACTTTACATAATTGTGAACCACTTTAAATCTTTTTGAGACACAGTAGTAAGTGAATGAATGAATGAAAAGTGAAAAAATGAATGAGGTTTCCCTAGTATCTGTTATATAATTCATTTCACTGTTTTTCTTTTGTTGTTTACAATTTGGCAAACAGTGCTACAATGAACATCTTTGTGCATGCTGCGTTTTAGTGGGTTCTTTTTTTAAAAATTAATTAATTTATTTTATTTGGAGGCTAATTACTTTACAGTATGTAGTGGGTTTTGCCATACATTGACATAAATCAGCCATGGGTGAACATGTGTCCCCCATCCTGAACCCCCCGCCCACCTCCTTCCCCATCCCATCCCTCCCCTCAGGATCATCCCAGTGCACTGGCCCTGAGCACCCTGTCTCATGCATCGAACCTGGACTGGTGATCTATTTCACATATGGTAATATACATGATTCAATGATATTCTCTCAAATCATCCCACCCTTGCCTTCTCCCACAGAGTCCAAAAGTCTGTTCTTTACATCTGTGTCTCTTTTGCTGTCTCGCATATAGGGTTATTGTTACCATCTTTCTAAATTCTATATATATGCATTAATATACTATATTGGTGTTTTTCTTTCTGACTTACTTCACTCTGTATAATAAGCTCCAGTTTCATCCACCTCATTAGAACTGATTAAAATGTATTCTTTTTAATAGCTGAGTAATATTCCATTGGGTATATGTACCACAGCTTTCTTATCCATTCATCTGATGATGGACATCTAGGTTGCTTCCATGTCCTAGCTATTGTAAACAGTGCTGTGATGAACATTGGGGTACACGTTTCTCTTTCAATTCTGGTTTCCTCGGTGCGTATGCCCAGCAGTGGGATTGCTGGGTCATATGGCAGTTCTACTTCCAGTTTTTCAAGGAATCTCCACACTGTTCTCCATAGTGGCTGTACTAGTTTGCATTCCCACCAAGAGTGTAAGAGGGTTCCCAGCACCACCTGTTAGATTGTCTTTTCTCCATTGTATAGTCTTGCCTCCTTTGTCAAAGATAAGGTGTCCATAGGTGCATGGAATTATCTCTGGGCTTTCTGTTTTGTTCCATTGATCTCTATTTCTGTCTTTGTGCCAGCACCGTACTGTCTTGATGACTGTAGCTTTGTAGTATAATCTGAAGTCAGGTAGGTTGATTCCTCCAGTTCCATTCTTCTTTCTCAAGATTGCTTTGGCTATTCGAGGTTTTTTGTATTTCCATACAAATTGTGAAATTATTTGTTCTACTTCTGGGAAAAATACCATTGGTAGCTTGATAGGGATTACATTGAATCTATAGATTGCTTTGGGTAGTATACTCATTTTCACTGTATTGATTCTTCCAATCCATGAACATGGTATATTTTCCATCTATTTGTGTCCTCTTTGATTTCTTTCACCAGTGTTTTATAGTTTTCTATATATAGGTCTTTTGTTTCTTTGGGTAGATTTATTCCTAAGTATTTTATTCTTTTTGTTTCAATGGCGAATGGAAATGTTTCCTTAATTTCTTTTTGTTTTCTCTTTGTTAGTGTATGGGAATGTGAGGGATTTCTGTGTATTAATTTTATGTCCTGCAACTTTACTATATTTGTTGATTAGCTCTAGTAATTTTCTGTTAGTGTCTTTAGGGTTTCTATGTGGAGGATCGTGTCATCTGCCAACAGTGAGAGTTTTTTCCAATCTGGATTCCTTTTATTTCCTTTTTTTTCTTTTGCTGTGGCTAAAACTTCCAAAACTATGTTGAATAGTAGTGGTGAGATTGGGCACCCTTGTCTTGTTCCTGACTTTAGGGGAAATGCTTTCAATTTTTCACCATTGAGGATAATGTTTGCTGTGGGTTTATCATATATGGCTTTTATTATGTTGAGGTATGTTCCTTCTATGCCTGCTTTCTGGAGGGTTTTTATCATAAATGGGTGTTGAATTTTGTCAAAGGCTTTCTCTGCATCTATTGAGATAATCAGTGGTTTTTATCTTTCAATTTGTTCATGTGGTGTATCACATTGATTGACTTGAGAATATTGAAGAATCCTTGCATCCCTGGGATAAAGCCCACTTGATCATGATGTATGATCTTTTAAATATGTTGTTGGATTCTGTTTGCTACAATTTTGTTAAGGATTTTTGCATCTATGTTCATCAGTGATACTGGCCTGTAGTTTTCTTTTTTTGAAGCACCTGTGTCAGGTTTTGGTATTTGGGTGATGGTGGCCTCATAGAATGAGTTTGGCGGTTTACCTTCCTCTGCAATTTTCTGGAACAGTTTGAGTAGGTATTAGGTATTAGCTCTTCTCTAAATTTTTGGTAGAATTCACCTATGAAGCCGTCTGGTCCTGGACTTTTGTTTGTTGGAAGATTTTTGATTACAGTTTTAATTTCTGTGCTTGTGATAGGTCTGTTAAGATTTTCTATTTCATCCTGGTTCTGTTTTGGAAGGTCATATTTTTCTAAGAATTCATCCATTTCTTCCAAGTTGTCCATTTTATTGGCGTATAGTTGCTGATAGTAGTCTTTTATGATCCTTTGTATTTCTGTGTTATCTGTTGTGATTTCTCCCTTTTCATTTCTAATTTTGTTGATTTGATTCTTCTCCCTTTTTTTCTTGATGAGTCTGGCTAATGGTTTGTCTATTTTATTTATCTTCTCAAAGAACTAGCTTCTAGTTTTGTTGATTTTTGCTATAGTCTCCTTTGTTTGTTTGTTGTTGTTGTTTTTATTTCTGCCCTAATTTACATACTAGCCTTTTGTTTTCTTTAGTTTTGCATTATGGTGGGATGAGCATTTTTAATATCAGCACATACCAATAGGATCTCCATGTCTGATACAGGACAGGAAGGGCTTTCTAACAAATGTGGGCTTAATAATGGTAGAGTAATTCTCTGAGACTTTAATTCTGTAAAGTTTCACATGCTATCAGGAAAAGCTTTACTGTCTATGAATGAGGAGACTGCAGTGTGTGTTTGGCATGAAGAATATATAAAGCACTGCTGGGTTCTTGCCACATGCTGCTGTTGCAGTGTTTGTTCGTCATTCTTTTCAGTCCATTTGGCACTATTGAGTATCTTGAATTAGACTCAACTCCAAACATCAATTCAAAGAAAGTGTATTTATGGGTATGTGACTGTGAACATGTGAAAATTCTGGTGTGCTAGTTAGCTATGGGCTTACCCGGTGGCTCAGTGATAAAGAATCCTCCTGTCAATGCAGGAGACACTAGTTCAATTCCTGGGTTAGCAAGATCCCCTAGAGAAGGAAATAGCAACCCACTCCAGTATTCTTGCCTGGGAAATCCCATGGACAGAGGAGCCTGGAGGACTGTAGTCCATGGGGTCACCAAAGAGTTGAACATGACTTAGCAACTAAACAATCACAACAACACAAAGTTAGCTACACTGCCAGGATAACAAGCAATCATAGCATCTCAGTAGTATGACATAAAGCCTTTATTCTTCTCATGTCTTCACATAGTCTGGGGGTTGGCAGATCTAGGCTGGGCTTAGCTGTGTGGTTCTACTTTTTGCCGTAGCTCTGGCTGAACTTTATTTCCTGCTTAGGGTTCAGTTCAGGTCTGCCTCCTGCCAAGCAGCAGCAGATACTTGTAGGAGAAGCTCTTTTCATGGTGCTGGCAAAGGTATAAGAGGGGTGAACAAAAACGATATCTCTTATGGGAATTTTTGTGGAGACTTCAGGGAATGTGGACAAAAGAGTGCCTGTGTACTCTTTTGTATCCTACATCAGGATTTATCCGTCTGTTCCTCTCTGAATAGTCATCTCCTTTTTCTCTATCAACACTGACTGCCCCATACCAGACATTTATGCCTTTGTACATGTCATCATCTGACTGGATTGTCCTTTCCTTCTTTTGGTTTTGCTGAATTCTCATTCACCTTCCAAAAGCCAGGTTAGATTTACTTGCTTAATAAATATTCTCTCCTTCCCAGAATGTTGGTCATTTCCTTTATAGGTTACCAATATACTTTCTGTTGCTTTAGTATGAATTCATAATTCATTATATACTTCTCTCCCTATATTTACACTATGAGCTATTTAAGGGAACAGTCTGGGTCATCTTATGTATGTTTATGTCCCCATGTGCAGTACCCAGGAAAGTAAGTATTCAGCCATGTTTTCCAATTAAATTGTATAGAATTGGATTGTGTATTGGCATTGCTATTAACAGAGCTAAACAGTGCTGATGGGAGCTAGAGGTGGGGCTATGTCCTAGGCTAGGAAGAAGGAAAAAAGGGAGAGCAAAAACACAAGGCATGACAGAAGAACAACGTAGAGAAAATGATGGAAATAGTGTGAAACTAAGGGGAAATTAAACAGCGTATGGGGTAGGAAGAACTAGGAGGAGTGGTATCCCGTCTCTGCCCTGTACTGTCTCCAACTCTGGGATCAGTCATACCATGAAATGGCCTTCCCCTGCCAACATGTTTCTCTCATGTAATGTGCAGGCTGAGGAATTGAAAGTTAAAACAAAAAATCATGTAAAGAAACCCTAAGTGTCTTGAGTGTATGGATTCAAGTCTATTTGACACAAATATTTACTCTATTTGAGTACCTTCTCTTAGTAAGTCCTCTGAGTCATCTGCTGAATATTCTGGGGGCATATAAAGAAAGTATGAGGCATGAACCTGACCTTGAAGGCATTTACCATTTCTTGAAAAATAAATTTTGGAGAAAAAGGGGGAAGAAGGAAGATGAGAGCTTTTGACACAATTAAATATACCATGTGACCTAGGTTAATAAAACCCTATCTAGACCTCAGTTTTCTCATTTGAATTTTCTTTTTGTCAGTGATTCTGATCTGGGTGATGACTTATCCTCTGACCCGAGACCCAAAATTCCTTAGAAACAATTTAGCAATTATTGTCTCCAATTAACTTTTCCTGGGGCTGTGGGGTTTTTGAAGCTGTTTATTAATAACTTCAAAAGCCACAGGCTCTCCCTCTTCACATTCTACTAATATTTCTATTTTCCTTCTTTTACTTAATTTCCCTTTCTGTGAATGTATGTCTTGCCCTGTGCTATAGGTTAAAATATATATGATATAGTTTTTTCTCTTAAAAACATTTATCTGGTGATTATCAGGATTTGCATATGTGCAATCATTATAAATAAGAGGATAATAAGCACACAGTCAAGTTTTAAATTAGTCAAATGCCAAACATATAATGTAGACAAAATATTAATCTAGAACTTTGTATATTTTTTATTTATTTTTACACTTGACAGAATTTTAGGGAATGTACTTAAGTTTTGTATCACATTCAACTTAATTTAAGAAGTCTCCCATTACTTGATAATGTAATATTTTAGTCATGGGATCCTGTGGCATTGCCTTACGTGGCACTGTGCTCACTTATTTAGGATTTTCAAGTTTATGTGCTCTGTTCTTTAGGGCTGAAATTTTCTAATGGCTTTTGTTAGCCCTATCACCTCTTGCAAAGCACAATATACAGTTTCAGCACTCTGCAGATAACAATATTTTATGGGCATAGCAAAGAAAGGAGTCACCTCTGACTGCTTTATATGATTGAAATTGTACTGCTTTAATTTTCAGGAATAACTTTCTAGATGCTGTGCATAAGTCTTAGCTGTATCTTAATATAACATGTGATGACCTCCACCTGTAAAACTAATGTGGCTTTGAATACTGATTGACCACAGCTTTTCACATGCTTTCTGGGTCCATAATATGTCAGTGAATGTCAGAGCCTGGATAGGAGAAAAGAGGGCCAGTAGAATCTTCGGTTTAAGGATCATACAGATCATGTGTTTTGGTCCCTTCAGTACTGTGTTGAACATACTGATATAGAAAGAAGTTTAATGATACAAAGTCAGTAACAAGCACAGGAATGGAATGTGAACCTCTGGAATCCCAATTTGGCACGTTCTCCTCCATTTCTAAGTCTAGCATATGTCCCAGCTGTCCACTGGTATTTCTTTTTCCTCTTTCCATTATACATGAACATATGTGCACATATATGGCTCTTGTGTAGAAATCTACCCTTTTTAGTCAAATGTTACCATTGTGTCCAAATTCAGAAAATGTTTTTAGGCTATTCAAAGATGAAATATTTAAAATTCAATGAAAAGAATTCTTTTGAAAAGCTATTAAAAGCTAAAATTAGAGGAAGTTGTGTGAAAAGTATATGGGGACTCTCTGTATCAACTTTGCAACTATTTTGTACATCTAAAATCATTCCAAAATCAAAAGATTATTTTAAAAAAAAAGCACTATTATACTCTCATGACAGAAACTTAAGCAAAACCAGTCCTTCCCCGTATGGAAACTTGTGTCCCAGTTCCCCGCCTTTTCAGTTGGCCACTGTTGAATCCATATAGGTTAACCTTCTCTAGGGTTTCATAGTTGGCTGCAGTATTTAAGGAATGTGATTAGCTAGCAATTCAATAACATGGGGATATGGAAGAAATAGTGGCTTCCCTGGTGGCTCAAACGGTAAAGCGTCTTCCTGCAATGTGGGAGACCAGGGTTCTATTCCTGGATCTGGAAGATACCCTGGAGAAGAAATGGCAACCCACTCCAGTACTCTTGCCTGGAAAATTCCATGGACTGGTAGGCTACAGTCCATGGGGTCACAAAGAGTTGGACATGACTGAACGACTTCACTTTCACTTTACTTTCATGGAAGAAACGAAAATTGATTAACCTTTTACATATGGTTTTCTTAGAAGCTTTGTAAATAACTTATTTCCATCAGTAAGGAGTGAGAGCACACATGTACTCCCTGGTTATTCTTCCTCCTTTTTTCACTGTGACTCGTGCCACATTGTCTTCTTAACTTGGTCAAAGATTGCCTAAATGGGAAGTTGGAAAGCCAAAACAGAAACTAGTTATAGAGTTCTAGGACAGAGTTGACAGACTTTTTATGTAAAGGACCAGATAGTAAATCCTTTAGCTTTTGTGGTCCACAGAGTCTTCGCTTCTGTGACACAACTATGACATCACAAAAAGCAGCTATGGACAATTAATAACTGAATGAGTGTGACTATATTTGAGTGAACCTTTATTAGATCCCAAATTTGTGGACACTGGGATCTAATTATAACATGTAATAAAATATTTTTTATGGTTTTTGTAACTGTTAAAATTTTTTAAAAATTCTTTAAAAAATTTAAAAAAATACTTTTAAAAAGTATTATTATCTTTATGGATTTTTATGGATTATACAGAAATAGATGGCAGGCTGGATTTGACCTGCAGACTGTAGTATGCCAACTTCTGTAAAGAGCATTTGAACTGGAAGAGACTGAGTTACCTTTTTAGAACCCATTGGCACCCCACTCCAGTACTCTTGCCTGGAAAATCCCATGGATGGAGGAGCCTGGTAGGCTGCAGTCCATGGGGTCGCTAAGAGTTGGACAGGACTGAGCGACTTCACTTTCACTTTTCACTTTCATGCATTGGAGAAGGAAATGGCAACCCACTCCAGTGTTTTTGCCTGGAGAATCCCAGGGACGGGGGAGCCTGGTGGGCTGCCGTTTATGGGGTCGCACAGAGTCGGACACGACTGAAGCGACTTAGCAGCAGCAGCAGCAGTAGTAGAAAGCATACTGCTGGTTATAAAAGGCTGGGTCTTGTGTTTGGTACATAGGTGTAGTGATAACAATAAATGGCAAATAAAATGAAGGTTTTTTTTTTTTAATATCTTCATAGCTAGTGTGTGTTCACATTAATGAACTTACTATAGTAGCCAACATTATGGAATTGTGTGCCAGCTAGGGATACCATGTTGCATAGTTTTCTAGGTTTCCTTGGGTGCATGCTATCTTCTGCATAGCATACATTGCAGAAAAATTAAGAGTAAGTCATTTTAAGTCATTGGCATGGTCTGGCTTACCGTTTTTCTCTGCTTCCTCAATTTAATGTTGCATATAATTCAAATTAGGGCTCTTCAGATAGTTGTCCTAGATGCAGGATCTTATTAAAGAGAAACATGATTAAAGCTTTGTCTACCTAAGACTACTATTTGATCATTTTGACTTAACTAATGAAACAACTGGTCAGTTCAGTTAAATAATTGTTTTTATTTTCCTACATAATTTCTTATTTGCCTGACCATGGCAGGGGAGGGGTTTAAGGCATGATATGGCTATGACCATCATGAAAAACTTAGTAGAAATAAGAAATTTGAGATGTGTATATCAATAACCCAGTATTATTATCAGCACTAGAATGAATAAGATTGCTAAAGCTGAGCTAGTCATTCGCAGGTAGAGTTGAACACATCTTCAAAACCATGGGTATATGAAGTGAAGACATATGGCTAAATTGCCTAGTATAATTTAATTTTCACAACTTACCGACCTAAACAGTTTACTAAAAGAACCAAATGCTGTCACTTGGAAATAGCTGCTGTGGTCTCCGCCATTGTCTGTTGAGATCACTAGGTGTTGAAAGAGTGCTCAAACGGTGAGTGCTACTGTGTGCAGAAGTTGGAAGAAACTGAAATTCATGATTTCATAGTCAGAACTTGCAAAAGCACTGCAGAGACTTAAAAAAGTATTCAGTACTGTTTTGTAATTAAATCACATTCTTCATATATAATTTTACACTTTGGGAAATACGGCTGTGTTGAATATCAGCACTGATGATGAAAACAGACTGTGTACACAGTTTGGGTTTTATATAAATACTTTAAAATACTGGCTTTCTTCTATTAAAATAGATGAATACTATCCAGGTTTTTACAAGAATTTTAGCATAAAAGCAAAATTACCGTCATTTTCCATTTTGAAAAGAGATGCGAAAATCTCATAAAAAACTGTAAAGAGCAGTATATGCTAGAGAGTTACGAAGGGAAAATCGAGATGCCAGTGCAGGTAAACCTCACTTTGGGGATACTCAGGAACTTTTTGTAAAGAGGTACAGTGATATTTTCTTACGTGACATCTGACCTAATGTGTTTTTCATTGTATGTCCACTGGATACTGAGCTCTTAAAATAGCAGAAAACTCTATAACAAGTTATTCAGCCTTTGCTATTCTGTAATTTACATTTGCCGAGTGATCAGATCAGACCTCTTTGTTGTGAGTCACATTTTTTGCTGTACGAACATCTCATCTTGGGAAACTTAAATAATGCCTTTACCAAGATGAGAGGGAACTCTTGTTCCCTCTTCTTTTGTTGGTGAGTTCTAACAGCTTATAGGCAATGGGACCCCACTCCAGTACTCTTGCCTGGAAAACCCCATGAACGGAGGAGCCTGGTAGGCTGCAGTCCATGGGGTTGCTAAGTCGGACACGACTGAGTGACTTCACTTTCACTTTTCACTTTCCTGCATTGGAGAAGGAAATGGCAACCTACTCCAGTGTTCTTGCCTGGAGAATCCCAGGGACGGGGGAGCCTGGTGGGCTGCCGTTAATGGGGTTGCAGAGTCAGACACAACTGAAACGACTTAGCAGCAGCAGCAGCAGCAACAGCTTATAACAAAGGCACTGTCCTTGTAAAAAAGGCCAGTGGAGCCAACAAAATGTATGAATGCAGTGGAAGCTAATTATCCCAGTCATCTTAATGTATCATCAGAATGCCTTGTTAGAGGCAAGGTGTTGATCGATGAAGTTGGACTCTACTGAGTTCAAATCTTTGTGACACTGAAAAAGTGAAATCTCTTTGGCCTCAGTTTTCTTTTGGAAAAAATGATGCAGTTAGGCCTGAGAATCCAACTAGTCTCATGTTATCATAATCCCAGGCTGTTTTGGGAGGCTTAAGTTCACATAGAAACTAGTAAAGACAGGTTAGGATTCCTATTGATGATATTGATCAAGTGTTAAAGGTAAATTTCCTTTTTTGGAGTGTTTAAGACTGTATTTCCAAAATGATAATCAGAAGGAAGAGGCTGTCAATATGTAGCATTTGTTTTGAAATACTTTTGGGGTTTCTAAGATGTGAAAACTCTTAACTTGTATCATATGACAGAGTAGAGGAAATTTGGAGCCTTTCTTAAGTAACACAGGTGGTTTGGTGAAGTTACGGCAACTTAGAGTTATTGGAATCCTTAAAACAAGGATAACAAGGTCTATGAAAATTGATTATGGAAACTATTAGTATGTGGTTATTTCCTCTAGAGCACTTGAAGACTGTTTCTGAAATGAATGGTTATATAATAAAACAATGAATATAGTTGATATTGCCCCTTCCCAGGACTTTGGCTTTATAGATAAAATCTTACAGGAGGTTTTATTTATTTATTGGAATATAATTGCCTTACAATGTTATGTTTGTTCCTGCTATACAACAAAGTGAATCCGTTATACGTATACATATGTCTCCTCCCTCTTGGGCCTCTCTCCCGCCCCCAACCCCCATCCCACACGTCTACACCATCACAGAGCGTGGAGCTGCGCTTCCTGTGCTGTCCAACCACAAGTTCCCACAGGCTGTCTGTTTTACATATGGTAATATATTTATGTCAAACCTGATCTTCCAGTTCATCCCACTCTCCCCTAACCTCGCTGTGGCCACAAATCTGTTTTCTAAGTCTGCATCTCTTTTCCTGCCCTGGCACTAGGTTCATTTGTAACATTTTTTTAGATTCTACATACATGCATTAATATACAATATTTGTTTTTCTCTTTCTGACTTACTTCACTCTGTATGACCGACTCTAGGTCCATTCCACATCTCTACAAATGACCCACTTTTATTCCTCTTTATGTCTGTGTAATATTCCATTGTATATATGTACCACATTTCTTTATCCATTCTTCTGTTGATGGACACTTAGGATAACAATTTTTTAGAGATGAGGAGTGAGTTATATTTCATTTTCCATTTTACTCTGCTAGTACTTTGGCCACCTCATGCGAAGAGTTGACTCACTGGAAAAGACTCTGATGCTGGGAGGGATTAGGGACAAGAGGAGAAGGGGACGACAGAGGATGAGATGGCTGGATGGCATCACTGACTCGATGGATGTGAGTCTGAGTGAACTCCAGGAGTTGGTGATGGACAGGGAGGCGTGGCGTGCTGCGATTCATGGGGTCGCAAAGAGTCGGACACGACTGAGCAACTGATCTCATCTGATCTGATCTGATTCATCCTATTTGAATACTTATTACAAGACTCTGTGTTAGGCTCTATGGGGGAGGCAAAGAAGAAAAAAATGAACCTTCTCTTCTAGGAGTTCGTAATCTAATGAGAGTGACCCACATGCTCACAAAATAATAAAGAATGATATTATTCATGTTGAAAGATGTCTAAGCAAAGTACTGTGTGATGACAGGCAAGTGATTAATGGTAAATGGAGAGAAGAAGAGGTTAGCCTTTAAACTGGACTTGAAAGATGGGTAGGATTTTAAATTGCAGCTTTTGGTAGGTGAGCATATTGACTCTATATAAAACACCTTAAATATATATAATTTTATTGTTCTCCAAAAAAAATTATTGTACTTTATGAATTTCTACTTTTAAATAAGTATTTTTCCAAGTCATTATTTTAGATACCCATTGGTGTTAGATAGTCTATTATGCATAAATAGAGCTGTAAACATGGTGATATTTCATGAGGATTGTGCTCCCTTAGTTAAGTAAGCTTGTGAAGGTTTTTCCTTTAAGAAGAGTATTTTACACTGAATATCCAAATGCCATGTAGAACATGGAGTACTTGTATATATTTCTATTATCTGACCATAATCTCAAATAACCAAAAGCATGAATCACATACTGAGCTTCTAAATGAAAAGCTTAATCAAATATAATCTTCTAGCATACTTTTTCTAATATCTTAGTTTTTTTCCTGGAGTAAAGTGTATTTTTTAATTTCACAATCCTAGTGTATATGTAGTGCATAGTTCAGCATCTAAAACCTGAATATAGGAAGGCTCAGATGAGAAGGATAGCTGCCATCCTGGGAGCCTCTCATCAGTGAAACAGCCATAGTTCAAGGTTGCCACTGGAGCAGTGGCCGGAGTCAAGTGCTCCCCTTGGTACCCGGCCCACACATATTCCACTGAAACCTGAAACTGGGAGGGAAAGCTAGACAGCGTGGAAGAGAATGCTTTGTACTTTTATTTCATTTAAATTAGCACAAAGGGAGGGAACAATTTTGCTTCACATGTGAAGTCAGTCATTTCTTGGGTTGCTAGCTCAATGTTTTAGCAGAACAGCTGTTCAGTACAATGTGGCTTTCTACAAGCAATATTTCTACTGCTAGAAAAGTGGCAGTCTGCCAAAGAGAGTGCCCAGACCAACCCCTAAACAAAAAAAAAAATCTTTTGTCAACGACTCTAATAATTTGTACAATTCAGGAAAGGGGGGTGGCACAGTCTTTGCAGATGTGCATTTATGATGCTATTTTTAAGCAGAGCGGCATGAAAGAATAGATTCATACGAGTCGTAAGTTGATCATTCATTTTAAGCATTTGGCTTCTGCTCTTGCTAAAATTTCATTCTGTGTAAAGAAAACACAGCCAGTCCTGAAACGAGGTAAGGCAGGGTATAATAACAAGATGAAATCCTTTATTTTCAAACCTATGATGCTTGCTCAAAAACAAAAAGCTTTGGGGTGTCTTTTTTTCCCCAGGAAGGAAATAAATGCAGTTTTCTGATCCCCTCTCAGGAGAAACTTGCTATCCTTCAGCATTTTAGGAAATAAACTCTTAATGAGCCTGCATTCTTTTACAGCAGTCCATTCTCTGAAAATGAGTTTTAAGAGCTGAAGGAAATGCCAGGAGCATTTCCGTAACCAGAGCCAAATTAATATGTGTTAATTCTCTGTAGTTTAACATCATAGACACCATGCAGTTTTTCTAGTATCAAAATCAGGTCTAGTCTCAGATCTGTCTTCTTTGCTCTGGTTCTCCAACATCTACAGCAAATGACCCTGCTAGCTTTGACTCTAGTGATGGAGGTTAAGAAAATGATTTTTATAAACTGTAGGCCACTGGGAAAGGACTCTCAAACTTCCCTTAACAGTAAGGATAAAATCTGACAGAATTCTCATCTTTGTTTTTACTCAGCAATATAGCTGATATTTACATAGGAGAGAATTAGACCACCTACTCTTTATTATTAAAATATAAAATCATATATGCAAAATGGCATACAATTTAATAGTAATTCATTCAGCAAGGGTGATCATAGAGCAAAGATGACCCTGGACATTTCGCTACCTAGATCAGAAACTTCCTCTGCCTCTGAAAGATGAAGTCTTTTTTTATTGTTGTTTTCCTTTTTAAAAAAGCCCTATCATTTGTATTCTGAATAGTCTAAAAAATACTCAGTTAAATGGAATTATATTTCCTTCACTCAAAATGCAGTGCACTCATATTATACTGTCCTTTCAAATTTTAACAGTTTAAATCTATATAATTATATATTGCAATATATAATTATATTTTTGTATTAAATATATAATTATATATTATACAATATAATGTAATATATAATTATAGATTGTGTATTTTTTTTTTTTTTGACTCTGCAACAGCAAAATAAAATCCTTTATTTCCTGAGTTCAAAACTCTTATATAAAATTATTTTATAAAATTATATATAAACTCTAATATAAAATTAAAAAACAGTATGGTCACATTATGAACTTGTCTAGTCATAAGTACACAGTTACAGAGTTTCCCAAGCCATTGGCAAAGTTTGTGGCTCTATACTTATAATAAATTGTGGAATACACAAGAGGGACCAAAAATATACAGGAACATTCTTTTGAAAGAAAAAGAGTTGATGTTATGGCTTTTACATTTTTTTTCTTTTTTTTTTTTTTTTTTTCTTTTTTTTTTAAATTTTATTTTATTTTTATTTATTTATTTATTTATTTATTATTTATTTATTTATTTATTATAGATTGTGTATTATATATAATTTCATTTATATATATATGAATGAAAAAGCATTAACTTTCATTGTGGGAACTTACTAAAATAGGTTATTTTATTCTACTAATGAACATACGTGTTTAAAATTAGTTATTTAGGTGACTTGCTTCACCATACAAGTTGCTACCCAAGTGTTTTTCAGATGTTTCCTGATTTTAATAGGGACTTACAGTGACAAGTACAATTCTTTTTTGTGTGTGTATAAGCACACAGTGGAGGGGTACAGCATTTTTTGAAATACAAATCCCAGACAAATTGTATATAAAATGTTTTTTTATAACCAAGTTAATAAAATCACATCTTATGTATTTGAGAAGCTGTAGGTAAAGGATGTCTGTGGTAATTTATATTTATAAAAACAGTTTTTCAATAAAGCAGGTGATGTTTCTAACCAAGATATATTTAAAATTCATGTTTTCAACCTTTAAGCTTTTAAAAGTAAGGAAATGGAAATATAAACAACAAATTTGTGTTAATGACATATCTAAAGGCAATATATTTCAGAAAAATATTAGGAGACACAAAATTATCCACATCACATTTCTGTTGCTTTACTCATAAGTAGTCTGAATAATCTACACTTTTTTGCTGTTGAAGTATGGAAACCTGTGATCAATTTTTATACTTACGCATTATATTTTCCGAAAATCATAGAATTGACCTACCTATCTTTATAGTGTACAAAACTATTTTCTGATATGAATTGTGTGAAAAATATGCAAAAGATATTGCAATCCATGATCACATTTTAGTACTTACAAAGCTCCATGAGATGAGCATTGCTTTCTCTGTATGTGGAGTTTTTAATTATTCTGCTCTGTATGTGCAAAAGATACATAAGTCAGAAGAGAGGGAGGGGAATGTTCCAAGACTCTTTATATTTATTTATTTTTTAATTTAATTTTATTTTATTTTTAAACTTTACATAATTGTATTAGTTTTGCCAAATATCACAATGAATCTGCCAAAGTGGACTTAAATGCTTTGTTAAGTTCTGTTGACCAGTTTTACCAAATGAAATTCTTTTGGTGAGTGATAAACACAAGAGGTTCAGGAGCCCCAAGTCCACTAATACTAGCCTCTAATACAAAAAGCAGGAAAGACTAAAAAATTACTGTTTATAAATTTATGTCTGTCACAATTCATATAAAACTCCCTTAGGGACAACTGTTTGCATTTAGTAGCTATGCCATCTTGTCTTATTAGCCGCTAGGAAATGATTGCATTGTAGCAAAAATAAACTTAGTAAGACTGGCAAATAGACAGTTGCTTAGATTGTGGTCCAACTGATGTCAGTATCATTGTTTTTGTTAGCATGTGAGTAAATTAATTCCATGACAAGCAGAAAAACATGTGGATTCAGTTTCTAGACTTCATTCTAGCCACACCAGTTTGTGTGGCCAAGGTCTGGGGAGTAAGAGTTTGTGGGTGTTTTGGAGGAGCTCATCCTTACAACAGAGCATGTCTGTTAATAGAACAAATAACTAAACCGCACTCACAGTTACTCATTTGTAGTTATTTATAAGTTGAAAATATATTATGAGATTATAGCTTCACACTAAATTTTTCCCTGGTTTTTCAATGTGACATTATACTACAAAACAGTGAGACAACTTGCTCGGTGTCAGGTTTATAATCTCCCAATCTCATTAGCTCTTTACTGAACTTATTCTCCTCTTGTACTTTGCTTTCTCTTTGGAATTACGTCTATGGCAAACCTCAGCCTTCATGTGATTAATGAAAGTTGATATGTTGGTGAAATCTGAGTTCTCAGACTTCATTCTACAGCCACCTCTTGGCTTCCTTCTAATATTCTTTTTCCCTTCTCTTCTTTACTCCCTATCTAAACTTTTCCTTTGAGATGCTACATTTTATGATATTGCTCAAAGAACTGCAGAGTGGAATTGTTAACAGTGGTAACATTTTAAATGATGATTAAGCAATGCTCAGAAGAGCAGCCAATCTAAATCAGATACAGGCTTCTGAAAGATCTTAATATGTCACTTTGGTTTTTAGGACATGTAGCCCTGGACAGTGGACCTAGGGGGCAAGGAAAACTCCTCAGTTTTCTTTCTTTTTTTTTTTTTTTAATTTTATTTTATTTTTAAACTTTACAATATTGTATTGGTTTTGCCAAATATCGAAATGAATCTGCCACAGGTATACATGTGTTCCCCATCCTGAACCCTCCTCCCTCCTCCCTCCCCATACCATCCCTCTGGGTCCTCCCAGAACCAGTATCTTTGATAAACCTTACCTTCACATTGATTCTGCGCTATGGATCTGTGCAGCTAATGTTAGTCACCTGATTTGCCGAGAACTAGAACTAATAACCTTTTCAAATGTTATCAAATTGTGACAAATCCTACACCAATCAAATTACTTAAGTGATCATTGATCATTTATTTGATATTTTAATTTTGACTGTGTTTACTTCAAGGACTTCTTGATATTTCTATTAGTCTTTGTTAGACCACAAATGCCAAACTAACATAGTTCATAAATTTCACCAACAGTGAAGGCAGGATGCTGTAATTAGCTTTATTTAAAATGACTTCAAAAGAAATGAATAGCCTTTAGCATAATTATAGACATAGCAGACACAGTGGAAAATGAGTAGAAAGCACCTGATTTAGGAAGTACGTCTAACTATGTTATTCATCTGTTTAGGGTGTGAAGAGATCTGATTAGATTTCACAATAGTGAAGGGGACGAAGCTCTCCCATGCAGGTTGCCTGCATCTTGGGTTGCTAATGATTTCATTGTAATGTCACCGTTTAGTTTCATACTGATCATTTATACTGACAAAAAGGAAGAAAAGAAAACAAGGAACCTGTCATCAATCATTCATTTAATCAAGTAGCAAAAGTAGATAAATAAACATACCGAGTTAATTATTCTTCTGTATATAGTGATTGACAATAAAGTTAATTTATGCCTATCGTAACCCTTTAATATCTGTGTGCTGTGCTGTGCTTCATTGCTCAGTCATGTCCAACTCTTTGCGACCCCATGGACTGTAGCAGACTGGAGCCCGCCAGGCTCCTCTCTCCATGGGGATTCTCCAGGCAAGAATACTAGAGTGGGTTGTCATGCCCTCCTTCAGGGGATGTTCCCAGCCCAGGGATCGAATTCAGGTCTCCCATGTTGTGGGTGAATTCTTTACCATCTGGGCCATCAGAGAAGCCCAATTAATTGGTATTAGCAGTTCTAGAAAGGACTTGGGGGTGACCTTTTCTAAAGTGTCTTAAAAGTTCAGTCATCATAGTTAAAGCATTTATTTACTTGAAATTTATTTTCATAAAAAGTTGTAGTTTTAAAAAGTTGTAGTTATTCACATCTAAGCATATTAACTGTATGCTACCAAAGATAATGGAAAATCATTGTTAGGTTGCTCTTCCTCCTTTGTGTTACTCCTGTTCAGACTCCTAGTGAGGATGTCTCTCTTTGTAATGTGCATTTATATTGCATAAAAGGATTTGTAACCAGACACAAATATGCTGTTAATTCAAATGTGTGTTAGATATCTTAGTAACAGTGAAACACTAAAACATATGTCTAAGTTAAAAGGGTCCTTGAAACTTTTAAACATGTATTTTTGGTTTGTCAGTGTTGTTTTTCAGTTTTCCAGTGAAATTTCTTCTGGTGGCTATTCTTTTTTAAAAAAATCAATAATTGTTTTTATACTTGCCTGAGTATGTGTACTCCTCAGGTGAGTGTAGATAACAAATCTAAGTTGTCCAAATATTTCCTGTGGGGTCTTTCTAGCATCCTTGTCTAAGTCAGACTGCACACGAGAAATGGGGAAGCAAGAAGCAGCTGTAGTGGATTTGGGGATATAAATAGGAATTTAAGTGTTGATTAAAATTGTTGTGCAGAGATTTGAGGCACAAAGAGACTGTGGGTGCCTTTATGATTAGGGCTGTGCTTTTTTTTTTTTTTTGGTGAAGCTTATTAAATGACTTTTCCTTTAGTGGTTTGAATGTTCCCTGTAGCCGAATTCTAACCAGTCATTGTCGTGACATGTCTCCCATCTCTAGTGTTTGCTTCAGCTAACAGACTAGAACTGGAATTGCAGCAGAGGAAACCGGGCTGAGGGGTGGCCAGACCAGAGCACATTTCACGCAGAGGACACGCTTTGTGTCAACTCTTTGCCAAAGAGGAAAAAAAAAAAAAAAAATTGCCTACTTTTCCTGGCTTTTTATCAGGTTCGCTGTAAGTTCAGAAATCTGTAACCATGAACTGCAGGTACAGTAGAGGTCAAGCTCATTTCTCTGTTACTGTCGACAGTTTCTCGTGTTTGGTTCTCTGTCGCTCACATTACAGTGCTTTCCTTAAACGTTTGGCTTAAGCGAGAGGTTTTGCTCGTGAGGACTTTTGACATCTCGAATAGATGTAGGATTGTAGTTACGTTTTGAATGACAAAGTAAATTTTGGACAGTGTACAAAAATTAAATATTAAGCTACAAACTAGAGTATTATTGTTCTTGTTCAGCTGCTAAGTTGTGTCTGACTCTTTGTGAGCCCATGGACTGTAGCCCACCAGGCTCCTCTGTCCTTGGGATTTCCCAGGCAAGAATGCTAGATAAAATGTTTTTAAAACTAAAGATTGTCCACAGTTATTAGGTTTACAAGGATTATATTCGATGAATGAATCCCTCTTTCTCTTCATCCCCTTTCCTGCCATAAACACCTTTAAACTTCATTAATTTCTGTGTAAATGTGCTAAAGAGAAACCCTTTCATTCTTTTTTTTTTGTTTGTCTTTTGTTTGGCCTCCTTTTACCTGTATGCATCAATTAAGCAGTCGTATGAATGAAGAGTGGGAATTTGTGGCTTTTTTGTTCACAGAAATAATGGTTGATCTCTTTAGCTTTTGTCCAGTTTATGGCTTTCCTTTTTCATTCACTTAGCAATCTGCAGCTAGCAGGTTAAGCATACTGCAGCTTGTAAGCCTGTGTAACAGTAAAATCAACAACTCTATGTGAGACCCTTCCTCAGAGAACCATTCAGTCTTCTTTTCTGACTTATATTTGAGAGGGACAATAAAAACTGGGTGGAGAGAAGGCACCAGAGAGTCTCTAAGTAGATGGTTTAGACACACACACACATATATGTATGTGCAAATATAGAGATAGTTTTGAAAAGAAATATTTGAATCTTTGAAATAAAGTATTTGGTCCAAATCTACTCTTGTTCAGTTCATGAGGAAATAAGATTTGAGTCTGAATGTCTTACTCTCAGAAACAATTGACCAAAAGAATCTTTTAGCCAAAAGTATATCTTTGATACAAGACCATGAGTGTTTTGTTGGTCTAATTCTTAGAGCTATTTAGCATATATTTGATGTATCTTTTAGTCATTTTAGTCAGTGGATTCTATGTCCCCAGTCTCAGGATTTAAAGGGAGAAAGACGACAGAACTCATTCTGATTTGCCTTGTATGCTTCCTGGATTTCATCACTCTTTCTCTGCAGGAAAAGAATCAAGGAAGAAAGGATTTTAGGTACATATTATGTGCTCAGAGGGGCTTCCCAGGTGGCACTGGCGGTCAAGAATCTGCCTGCCAATGTAGGAGACATAATGAGACACGAGATCCCTGGGTCAGGAAGAGTTTCTGCAGGAGGCTGTGGCCACCCACTCCAGTATTCTTGCCTGGAGAATCCCATGGACAGAGGAGCCTGGCGGGCTACAGTCCACGGGGTCGCAAAGAGTTGGATACAACTGAAGCAACTTAGCATGCACGCACTTGCTCATCAGAAGTGTTGGGATGAGATTGAAGCTCTCCACCTGACCAGCCATCTGTTGTTTCACCTCCAGTCCTGGCTTGTTTCTGGATATCACAGTTAAAAGTCAGTTATTTACACTTTACTCCTTTATCTTACCTATGGTAGTTTTATTTATTCACTTAGAATAAAAAGTATATATAGGTCACCTACTGTGTATTCCCAGGGCTTGGAGATAGAAAAGACTAATAGAAGATGCATCTCCACTCTTGAAACCTTCGCAGTTGATCTGTGGAAATAAGACTTTTGAAACTAAAAGCTTAGAAAGCATTTGTGGGAGAATTCAGCAGCAGGTATGGTAAATTGCTTCTTAAACTAAAGAACAATTGTGGTCCATGCCCTTCTCTGTAGCCAGAAGCCTAAAGGAATACATTCTGGAACCATAGTGGCCTTCCAGGGAAAGATCTTGTCCTCTCCTTGTCACCTTCATGATCATTGTCCTGCTTCAGACACTCAGGAATCCTACGAAGAAAGACAGGTGCTCAGTGGATTTACAGATGAGACAACTGAGATGCGAGGATACTGAGTGACTTGCTCAAGGTGAGATGGGCTCTTCATTCTGCAGCGTGTTGTTGCATTTTCCCAAGGTAGGGATGACCTGAGATTTATGGCTCAAAGCAACTCCTTGTAATTTGGTTGATGAACACGTCTAGGTCTGGCCTAAACACTTCAGTTTGTGAAATGAGTCTCACAGTCATTTTGTTTTGATGTTCCACAAATTTTAAGAGAATGTAGCTACAAAGAGTATATTCAGAGATAAATTCAAAGAATACCCTGAGTTACTGAGAGAGGCTTTTTAAGTTAATAGTTACCACAGCAATATTATACTGAACGTTTAAGCTTTCAGTCTTTATGAGAGCTAAATCAGTGTTTTGATTTTATAACTTATCAGTGAAGCTAAAGCTAAGTATCTAAGAGCTAGACTTTGACTTTTTCAGTAGGTTTTAGGAAAAATTCAATCTCTCGTGATCAAAACCTTTCTTAGGCTTGAGTTACTTTTCAGAAGAAACACAGTAGTGTTTAACACAGCAATCAACAATTATAGACACATGTGTGTTCTCATTTCTTCTCTCCTACAGAAAGGAAGAACTTTAACATTTTCAGTGCTTGCCTTTGACATCACAAACTTTGGATTTCTCGTGTTTCATTGTTCTTTTTGATGTAATCTTACTATTGTGGCAGCTTTCATATTCTCTCTCTGCTTTATTAGACAGTGCTTCCTGGAATCTGGAATGCTGTTTTTCATGGTGTTTTAGGGGGCAGCTTAAGTACTGAAGACATCACCTAAGTACTACCAGTTCATCCTTGACTGAATAATGATGTATGTGGAACTTTACTTTTTCTGCCTTATAAATGGATAGCAATTTACACAGCTGTGGATGTGGGATGTTTCAATCCCAGACCATGTTGTAAGAAAAATTGAATGACAGTGAGCAAAACAGCAGTAATTATAAAACTAATTACTAAATGCTGATGATGCCCATAGGCTTTGCATAACTAAAATTAGAAAAGGAAATTGCTTTCGGCTTCACAGAGGCAACATGCTAGTTATTTCACTGTTTCAGTCAAAATGGAGGGTAGTATATAGAGTTCAATCAGGAAAATATACATGCATACATATATATCTATGGATTTGCATATACATATATTTTTCTATATTGAAATGTTATTCACTCTAGCTTACAATTTTATTTATAGAAACTTATGCATAGATATTTACATAAAGAAGATAAGTATATTAAAATATTTGAATGCAATATATATACTGTGCATTTTGCATACACTATAATTACAACATTAAAATGCATATCTTTACAATATATTTATACATGTTAGGTTTCTCTCATGTACATTTTCACAGCAGGATGTAGTATACATTTTCACCTTTGCATAAAGAATCTAATCTTGTAAAACCATAGTACATTCTTCAAAATGAAATATCAAAAAAAAAAATTAAAACATTGATCAGCTGATAGAAAATGAAGTATCACATTTGACAAGACAAATGATTGATAAATCAGAAGTCCATAGGGCATGCCTTTGTTCATGTTCAGTTTGGAGCTAAGAAATGTGTGATATTAACTCCAAAGAAATTACCAAGATTGTAAACATATTACCTGCAAACCCCAGATAATTCTAGGATTATGTTAGAGCTGATATTGATAATATTCAAATAGGAAATATGGCAATAATGAATTGTCAGTATGCATAGAAATGGAAAATGATTTAATGAGTTAAAATGTGATTATTTTATTGAAAACATTTACTTGTTTCTTACAATTACTAGTTGGTTTCTGCATCTATCCTTTCTATAGCCCTGCAGACAAATGTTATAAAACATACACTCTCATGAATAAACTAGTACTGGTTATGTTTAAGTTTCAGATTAAATATATCATGGATCAGGAAGATGAATCATTGTTAATACAGAGGGAAAATGAATTCTGCATTTAAAAAAATTCAAGTGGTTTGAATGACCTAAAATGTAATGTTTTATTTAATTTTCTGCCACATGTTATTTCCGAAGCCTTAAGAAATTAAAATGACAAAAGATGATACTGTCTGTAGACATATATTATTGAAATGAAATCCAAGTATAATTGAATCAAGGCTGTAATGAAATTCTTCTTGTAACTTTTACCTAGTGGGGCAGCACAATGACTTAGTTCTTTCCATTTGTGTTAGTGAATTTAGTAATTAACTCTTTTACCAAGGCAAATAGTCTAATAATGGAGGAATAAATCACAGAATGGCATATGAAATGAATATGGCCCTTGTGTAATGTCTGGCAATTTAGTCAGCTATAACTGATATGTACACAAGTTGGGGTAAAGTCTCAACTTTTGCAAGTTATCCAAGGTCCTGAGGGTCCTAACAAAGCATTACTGCTCACCCAGTGTCCTTCAGGCGTGAGGTTGTATCCGTCATGAAGCGAAGTATATGATCAAGAATTCAGAGAGTTTAGGATGACCTATTAAGAAGATGATATCAGCCAATTTATATTTTTAAAAATGACATATAGTTGGCTTCTTGTTTATTACTTTCTGGCTTGTTCTTAGTGGGGCTCTGAGGAGAGGGGAGGCGAGAAGAGTTGTTAGTGTGTCGATGCCAAGAAATATTGCTTTTCTTTTAGTCAAGTGATGATAATGTGGAGTTTCACATTAGGGTAGGAGAGATGTGTGAGCTTATAGAGAACCAATTCATCCATACCATTACCAGATCACTACTGAGAACCCATTGTGTACTAGGCTTACCACCATCTCAAGAGGAAGTAAAAACTTGTCTCTAGGCAATGTGTGAACTCAAAACTTTGTCATTTTAAGTTGAATGGAATTTTAATAGAGGACAGAAAGGAACAAAACCATTTTTTCAGGGCTCTTTGTTCAAAATTCGTTGTCATTTGACTCATTAAGGCAGCACACAGCGTCCCGTGGGGTACGGTTTTATCAGTCAGTACCAGGGAGCAAGCCTTGCTTACAGACAAGATCATTTTCTACAAATTTTCTGTCATGTTTCACCTTGGTAATCTCCATCTCTTGTGTGCAAAAAGAAACAATTTATTCTCAACACTTGAGGGATATAGAACATCTGACTGCTGTCATAACCTATTGTTTTTAACATAAACATTATAGCTGCATTTGCCTGGAAATATTTGCCCATGATTGTGTAAATCTCAGCCGGGCACAGGAGTGTCACCTTGTGCTCTCCAGCATCAAAATTGAGACCCATCACCCAGAAAGTGCAATTTGCTCCCTTCACAAGCATTTACTTCAACAAAATTAGAAATAGATTTCCTTTTCATAATTGAGTTAAACAGTGCAGTCACTGAAGAAAAACTTGTGAGAGAATGCATTGCTTTTACCCGTAGCATATAGAACCCCTCAAATGTGGCTAAGGACCTACTATATTTTCCTTTAGCAAAAGATGGTTGATTGCTTAATGGTTGAAGCACTACTAAATAGCTTATTTCACATTACTGGAGAAAATGTGCTTTACATCAATTGCACAGTGTAATTCTTTCTATTATTTTGGTAGAATTGTTTTACCTTGCACAGAGGCATGCATACAAGAGAGAGAATGGCTTGATAATCTTCTGTGATATTCCAGGATATCTGAAATACGCTGTACAGGAACTGGTTCTCTCCAAAAGCTGGGACCCTTTGCTGTTTGCCCTTTTCACTCATTTACTGAATATCCCTTTCAACTGAACATTTATCTGGTTTAAAATGAAAATAAATGTTTATATTAGGCTAGTTCCTGGCTCTATTTTGTATCTTTACTATTATTCTTCTTTCTTACCCACTTCTGATTTTTATGTTTCATGCACCCCTCTAAGCCTTATGAAGAAATTTTTGGAGCACCGTGAGTTATATAAAAATAATCATTGTCTAATTTCATTACATACAGAGAAGCTTTGCTTTGTATTTGCCCCCATGTCTATAAGATTGTCATTTATAATTGAATTAAACACATAAAATATATTATTATAAACACATAAAACATTTTGTTCTTTTTTTCTGGTTAAAATTCTTCTTTAATCGTCTCTGGCTCATTATTGTAGAAGGCACGGGAACATTTGTTTTCACCCTGTGACTTCTCTGAGGGTTGGTGGCTCTGATTTTTCCTCCCCTGAGAGACCATGTCACCCCACCTCCCTTTTTGGCCATTATTTTGAGCTGTTTTTGCAGCCAGTTCCTAGTCTGACATCACTTTGTGATCTTTTAAAATGTTGTTTCCAAGCTCTTCTTTGGGACTTACTATTTCTGCCCTCACATAGCCTTTTAATTTACTGATCAGTTGCCATTTTAGAAGTTTTTTCCTGTGGATTTAGCCTCTATAGTCCTCTTTGTGTTCTTTTTCATTTTTATACTAATAATTACAACACTTCCCAATTAATTGCCATTTGTGAATATAATTGATGTGTTTCCTCCCTCTCCAGACCACTAATGAAGATGTTAAATAAGTCTTAGCATGAGGCTAGCCTCAGCAGAATTCCATGGGCATATTAGAGTTCACTATAGCTCTATTTATTTTCTCTGCCTTTAAGAGTGCTTCTGGTTGAGACATTTTAATTTATTTTCTTGGATTTCACAATAATGGGGCCCTGCCTGAAGTGTCTGTCCAGATATATAAGGCCTAATGAACTCTCTATGATTTTCTGAAAACTAAGATTATAGATTGACTCATATATCCGAAAATCTTAGAAGCATTGTGTGTATTCAAGACAATAAAAACAAAATGCTTTTGTGAATATAATGTGTGAAATGCAAGATAAATTCAACTGTTTTCAAATATCCCTGTTCTGGAGTATTGGCACAAGGGAGTGCATCAGAGGTATTTAACACAAATAAACTATGTAGCTTTCTTAGAAGAGTGTGCTTCTATATTAGCCCAACCATATTGGGTCCACTTTCTCTATGATCCGAATATTACAAAGGGAGCGGGGAATAATTTATATCAGAGGTTCTGTGACGGAATGAAATGGATCTCTTTTGAAGTATGATCTCTGAAAGCACAGCATGAAGCTCAAATAAAGTGAAGGACATTCGCTATTACAAGTAATGTCCTTAATAATCTTGTTAGTCTAGTCTCCCTCTGTACGAGACAAATGGAACATTATTGGCTTATGGGCTGTAGTAAATAATTTAGTTTCCAATATTCAGGCTGCTTTGACAGTAAATTAAAATGACATGAAAGGGGCTTGTTGAATAAAGAAAGTATCCAATCAAATTTAATTGGCATGACTAAGGCAGTAGAAATATGTTTTATAATTAAACCATGTTGTCTTAGAGCTTTATAAGCATGTATGAATCAAAATGTCAAAAATTATTCTTTGATATTGTGCATTTAAAACTTTGCATGGTGAATAGTTTCCTTAAACAAGCTTCTAGACATGCATATTGATGTTACATAAAAATAGTTTCATGTTTCAAATAATAAGTGATAAACTTCTCTGTTTGTAAACCCTTGCAAGTAGCAATTCTGATAAAAGACCACTTAGAACTCTCCTTTACAAGATTTTCTTTTCAAATTGATACGCTAATAACTCAGAGAAGGCTATGATTTTGTTGTGGCTATATTATGGTATTTCAAGGCTCAACTTTTTTGGTGAAGAAAAATAAGATCCAAACTTACTGAGCCGAACAAAGAATAGTACTAAGAAGAAAAAAAGAAGAATATAAGATAAATTTTGGTTTGTAACCTTCTCAAATTCAAGATGAATTGCATTTTCTACATTTGACAGCAGAAGTGTCAAATACTTCTGCTATAAAAGACAGGAAGCTGTGGGAATTTCAGGGTTTTGTATGACCACCTGTCCTGTTTTTTTTTCTTCCCTGAAAATGGTGCATAAGTACGTGCCCATTTGTAATAAAATTCCTAATGATGGTTCTTTCCACAGCTCAGGTGGAAAATATATGGTAGTGTCTGAGTCTGAAGAGGTTGCTTATAAAAACAGAAATGAGCTTAGTGAATCATTGTTCCTTCTTAGCGTTTTCAAACTTCCTAGTCAAAGCAAGCAAAAGATTAGAGAAGGTGAGCAAGGAAAGGAGAGAGTTTCCGATACATCAGTGTTACTCAGAATACTAAGAATCATGTGACCCTTAGAGATTTGAATATCGTTTTATAATCTCTTGCTAACTTTTTAGTTTGGGGATGATTTTTAATGAACAGTCCTCCTATTCTCTTGATTAGGCCCAAATCTAAACAGCAGTTTCAGAGATAATATAATTTCTGTTGATGCTGTTCCAAATAAATCTACAGCAATATGCTACAAATGTATTTTCTATAGTATTTTGTCTTTCATGCAATGCTGTGACTTTCTGTGATACAGAAATGCATGAAATATGTCCTTTGATTGAAAAAAACTGACCAAAATTAGTATTTCTTAAAATCTGTTTTCTGCAGTCTCCTGCCTTCTTTTCCACTTGAAGACGTTTAAACTTTAAGCACATTTTAATTACAATTTTGACATAGGAACAGATTAAGAGGGCTGGGTTTTTTTTTAATCTTTTTTTTCCCCACCTTGATGTTGAGCCCATAACCTCAGTAGTCATGGAAATGTAAAAGCTAAGTTTCCCCTCTCCCTCCCTCCCTTTTTCCCTTCCTTCCTTCATACAGCTAGCAAAAGTCATTGCCAACACGCTGTTTTCTGAACTACTATGAACTCAGAGGAGAAAAATAAATGAATAACTTTATCTTGGAGGCAGAAATCCCTCCTCAGAGAAAGTTTCTGGAGAGGATAATGCAAACTGGGTTATTTAGTCATAATCACTATGTCTGAGAATGCTCTTCTTTCTTGATGATCCTAAGGAATGCATATCTGGACTTTTGTTTTTTGAGTACATACTCCAGTGTTTTTCACACTTCAGCATGCATTAATATCGCTTGGAGGGTTTCTTAAAACAGATTGCTGGACCCCACTTCTGGGGTTCCTGATTCAGTAAGTCTGGGGTGGGGTCCAAGAATTTGCAGTCTTAAGCAATTCCCAGGTGATGCTGCTGCTGCTGAGGAAACACACTGTGAGAACCATTCACTCATCGTATAAAATACAGTGATTAATCTACTGCTGTGAGCAAGGACACCAAGGACCAGGCTGAAGGCCTATTTCTGGGGAAGTTAGCACTGTGCAGGGACATTCAAGAAGAGCACAAATGTTGCGTCAGATATGAGCCTGGAGGACCATGATGGCTCGTGGTGGAGTACCTGAGAAGCTCTGGGGATTTAGTGATGCCTTCTGGAGGAGCTCAAGTTCTACTTGAAGCCTGAAAGATGAGTTAGGAGGAAAGCAGGTTCTTTAGAGAAAACTTGTATTTTTTAGCATCAATATTGGTCTAAAAAATCAGTAACATTAGTTCTCTAAAGGGCAAAAATGATTACTTACCTTTAAATTTTTATTTTATTTATTTATTTATTTATTTTTAAATTTTATTTTATTTAACTTTACAATATTGTACTGGTTTTCCCATATATCAAAATGAATCTGCCACAGGTATACATGTGTTCCCCATCCTGAACCCTCCTTCCTCCTCCCTCCCCATACCATCCCTCTGGGTCGTCCCAGTGAACCAGCCCCAAGCATCCAGTATCGTGCATCGAACCTGGACTGGCGACTCGTTTCATATATGATATTATACATATTTCAATGCCATTCTCCCAAATCATCCCACCCTCCCCCTCTCCCACAGACTCCAAAAGACTGTTGTATACATCAGTGTCTCTTTTGGAATACGAGAATGTGAAAGCTGCTCTTCCTGGAAGGGTCCTTAGGCCAACACCCTTGGCTCTGTGCATGTAGGTTTGTTTGAATCTGTACACACGTTGGAGTCTCTTTTGCTTTGGAAAATAGAACTTTCAATTTTATTGATGCCTGCATTTATTTATAGAATGATATACCAAAGAATCATCACATTTGTTCTTCACCATTTAGAAATGGTGTCCTTTGTTGTAATTCGCATTTGACTTTTCGATTACTTGGGAGTCTGTGTTTTCTATGTCTTCAAAACATACAGAGAGGGTATTTGATAAATGCAGTGAAAGTTTTAAAATTTTTTGTACTTTTAAGTAGTCATGTTTTGTTTTTTTTTTCTTTCTTGGAATCTAGAGTTGATCTAGCTCAAAAGATGTTTGAATATTTGGTTGTCCAGACTCTGATTTCTTCTAGAAATAAAGTCTGGATTGATAGTGGCAAATAAAATGCTTGTAGCTCCTGCCATCTTGGACCTTATATCATATAGGTGGAAATTAAAGCTAAAACCTCCCTATGTTTATCTGCTGCAGTTTTGTTTTTGTTGTTATACCTTATTCTCTTAATTTCATCTCCTACAAACTATGGTGTATTACTGTCTCCATTGTATGGATCAAACAGACCAAGAGAAGTTGACCCTGTGGCCCAAGGCCATTGTGTGGTACAGTCAGTATTGAGATAATACTTGTTCCGATCACTTCAATACTGTTTTAGTTCTACCATGTTAACAGAGTCTGTAACTATTTATCTTTGCCTCACCTTACCTTTTGGAGACTGAAACCCTGACTCAGCATTGAATGCATGGAGGCCAGTTTACTCTTGTCAACTTGAATGGACCTCCCTTCCCTGCTTTGTTTGTTTCTTCTGACCTTGCCTTGTACTTGTTTGATGGAAAAGTGATTTTTCTGCAGGTTGATGGTTTCCAACTTTTTCTTTTTTTGATCTAAGGAAACATTACCTTGACATACAAACAAAATACATAGAAAGCTATTTGAAAATCATAGCTCTGTGCAAATGGTTCCTATCTTTGGAGCTCTCCTTATTCAGCTGTAAAACTTTCATGAAATAGCATGGTAGTCTCAGTCAGACTGGTTTCCCTGATAGCTCAGTTGATAAAGAATCCACCTGCAATTCAGGACACCCCTGTTTGATTCCTGGGTTGGAAAGAGCCACTGGAGAAGGGATAGGCTACCCACTCCAGTATTATTGGGCTTCCCTTGTGGCTCAGCTGGCAAAGAATCCGCCTCAATGCAGGAGACCTGGGTTTGATCCCTGGACTGAGGAGATCCCCTGGACAAGGGAAAGGTTACCCACTCCAGTATTCTGGCCTGGAAAATTCCATGGACTGTATAGTCCATGGGGTTGCAAAGAGTCAGAAACAACTGAGTGACTTTTGCTTTCAGTCAGACTACCTGATTCAGAGTTTACATTAGAAATTTACTAGAAAGCTGTAACTATCAGTCTGATTTGAGAATAATAATAATGATAACTAATATTACTAAACCTGTATTCCTGTGTGCCAACTTGCATTAAGGGTACCATGGATTATCTCATTTAATCCTGATGGTCCAGAACTAGCCAGTTAGAAGAACCACAATTCACTACCAGATAATCAATTTCCAGATTGAGAATACTTCACTTATATTCTGTTAAGTGTTTGACCTAACTTCTCTTTCCAAGCTGATGCTTTTCCCTACTCCCCTCAAAAACCAGATATGTACCTCTGAGCTGGTTTTGCAATAGGGGATGTCTGTGGCCAAGATACTATATTCTTTTAAAGTAGCCTGCTAAAAGTGGGGTACTTTGAAATGATTCATAATGTAAATTTCTTCTAGGAGTAAGATACCAGACTGAGAAACATGAGATGAGTATCCTCTGTCCACTCCCAATCATTCATAAAAAATGTTCTTAAATTTGATAGTGAGAAGTTTCCAAACAGGATTTAATTTTTTTAGAGTGAAACAGGCTGCTATGAGGACCCAGTACAGTTTCTTGTAGGCCCTGTCTGGTTGTCCTGTCAAAGTAAACATTTTCCTGACACTGTGTTAGTGAAGAATCCCAAAACTACCTCATGCTCTGAGAGATAATTTTTAATTTTTAAAGAAATAGTTGGACAAGTCATAGCTTCAGGCTTTGTAGCCAGTGTACAGTCTTAACACCAAATCACGTTTTAACTTTAAGTTATCAATTTCTTGTTATTGTTCAGTCGTTCAGTCATGTCTAACTCTTTGCAAGCCCATGGATTGCAGCATGCCAGGCTTCCCTGTCCTTCACTATCTCCCAGAGTTTGCTCACATTTATGTCCATCGAGTCAATGATGCCATCCAGCCATCTGGTCCTCTGTCACTGCCTTCTCCTCCTTCCCTCAATCTTTCCCAGCATCAGGATCTTTTCCAGTGAGTTGGCTCTTTCCATCACGTGGCCAAAGTGTTAGAGCTTCAGCATCAGTCCTTTCAGTGAATATTCAGGGTTGATTTCTTTCAGGATTGACTCCTAGGTTAGATCTTCTTGTAGTCCAAGGGGCTCTCAAGAGTCTTCAGCACCACAGTTCAAAAGCATCAATTCTTTAGCATTCAGCTTTTTTTATGGTCCAACTCTCACATCCATACCTGATTAATGAAAAAATCATAGCTTTGACTATATGAACCATTGTCAGCAAAGTAATGTTTGCTTTCTAGATTTGTCATAGCTTTTCTTCCAAAAAATCTAGCTTGTTCACAAATAAGCAGACAAAAACATATCTTGCCATTTAGGTTTTGTTATTTCTCCCTTCAGCAGCTTTATAGTTGGAAGCTAGAACTTGAATTCAGAAGACACCCGGCCTGAGATCAGAGCTTGCTTTTGTCACTAACCAGCTTTGTGACCTTGGGCGCACTTATGAAATGCTCTGAGTCTCGATTTCTCTGTCTGAGTAACTGAGACTACTCAGGCTGCCTCAGAAGATTACGGTGAGGACCACCTGAGGTGACCTGAATGGGGGCAGCAGACAGCATCTGACTTCTGGTGGGACCTCCCTGCTCACTTACCTTCAGAGCTTTGATTCTTATCACCAGAGTACTTGCTCCAATCTTGGTCTGCTCATGTGTTCCAGTTTTAGGAAGGAAACACATTATTCCTGGAATCACAGGTTCAGTAATCTAAGATTTGCTAATGAAATAGTGGGTTAAGGGAGAAATTCCTAGAGCTGTATTTGTGCAAGTTTCTCTATATTCTAAAATTTAAAAAAGGGTCCATATTTTACTGCTTATTTTTCACCCTTCCCATTATTACCTGTGTTCACTTGGTGAAATCATTTATTTCTAATTTTAATTATATTTTCTCTTTTAAATACATTTGCAGATACAGAGGAATTTCAGATATCAATTCTGTACGGAAACCACCTGAACCTTTAGTAGTTCAGATAGCTCATTATGAGTAGAGGGCATTGCTCCTTGTTTTACACTATTTTTCTTCTTATGAGATCCTTAAAAATGTCGGGAATGGTATTTTTCCTATATTCAAAAATAAGGAGAAGGCTTTGGACTCATTTATTTTTAAATAGTCACACTGGTTTCCTTAGAAAAAAAAATGCCATCAGTGGAAACTCTTTATAATTCCAGCAATTGCAACATGTAGTAACAGAATGGCATTTGCATTGAAGCAGGTTTTCCCTTTAAATTCTTGCTACTTTGGGGACACATTCACTGCAAGTTGATAAAATGGCTACATTCTATTATGCATTTGTCACAATTTCCAAGTAAAAAGCCATACTCAAGTTTGAAATTAAACAATTTAACTTCAAACATTTTTCATTAATGAGAAGAAGGGTTTTTAGAAGGATGCTTGTAGAAACTGTGGAATTATTTTTAATTAAAACCTATTTGCCAAGAGCCATTTTTATTATTGTTTTGTGGAAATTATCCTCAATAAGTGTCAGTTTACTCAGTAAGAGCTATAGAGAATGTAAGTTCACCTTAATGCCTGCTCTCAAGTTCATGATGGACCTGCAAAGATCACCCACATCCAGAAGAGCAGAATTTGCAGAACCAGAAGTGGTTTGAAGGTGGGTTAAATTTTCATGATATAGTTTAGATAAGTAGACAACTTCTTTCAGGGTGCAATTCTGATGAAGTCTGAATTCCACCCAGGCAGGGCAAGATGCATGAACTCCAGTGTGTGAAAAACGACTGTCAGCGATAGGTTTTTACTGAACAAAATTCAGTGATACAACTGCTTACCTTTTCACAATGACACTTATTAGAACTTACGAGAATCATAGCAGGTAATCTCTTCCTAAAGGTAACATAACTTCATATCCACTGCAGTGCTGTATGTATTCTGCAAGCCAAAGGTGTGTAGTCTGTCTTGTTTAGTCCGGACACTGCCATGTTGGTTGTCAAAAACCAATTTAAAATTCTAACCTGTATGTTTCACAGCCCCAGTTTCTTTCCACAATTCATAATTTCAGGTGTTCTAATCGTTAGTGGAAGGATTTTAAATTGATCCTGAGATGTGTATTTCCTTTCCAGTGTTCATTTGAAATATACAAGTTTTTAAGCTCTTTTAAATTCTCTATTTAGTATTTTGCGTGGCTGAAATATGAGTGTAAAAATAGTAGACTTTTTAATGCTTTTGTATAGGCTCAGGAGAGTCCTTCCTGCAGTACTAGCTGGAAAGGTAATGAACTGTAAAATATGTTGAAATGATTGGGGATTAAAAATCTCTGGTGTGTAGTGACAGTGCAATTATATTCCACAGTAAAGGTTTCTTGTATTAAGAGTAATAAATAAAACTTATTTTTTCCCACTGTGATTGGTTGTCACCACCATAATGATAGCTTCGACCTTCTTCCTCTTCAGATGCCATTAGCCTGTTACCAAGTAGTCAGGCTATAGCAAAAATGCTGTGGAAACCTAACTACAAAGTGAGAATTCTTACAAAACCATAGCAATAAAAGTCCGAGAGTACAGTAGATAACTTTTGGAATTCTGCAGGTGTGTTGCCCTTTCCGTGTGGCAAGTATGCTTTCTTCCCATTATTCTTTGACCCCTGTTTCTGGGTTGGGAAGTTCTGCTTCTAGAACTGGGTTTCCAGAACTGCTTGTCTTTGAACATACGTGGTGTAAGCAATTGACCCTGGTAGTTTACAATCCCAAGAATCAAGGTCAAATTGCTCAGTGACACTTCTTGGGAAATAAGTTAAATTTAAATATTTATCTAGAGACTAAAAAAGATTTGGAAGATTTGAACAGTATTCATTTTTATTTAGAAAGTTGGGCAGGGGATTTAAGATTATGTAAAAAGTGTTTATTACTTTTTGCCTTTTTAAAAAAATGAAGGCAATTGTCAAAATTTCTTCAAAGAATCAAACTAAAGAACAGAGCATCCTTCAGTTGGGTGCTCATGGTCTTTATTCCGTTTTAATTCCTTTAAAAAAAATAAATTCTCGACTGAAATGTGAATGTCATGGAATGCCTCCAGTGCGAGGCTCCTGAATAGCATTGGGCCATATTTATTCATTAGAATTATGTGCCATTTTTGTCTTCCTTTCTTATTAAGCCTCATTTGTCTGCCTAGAAGGTCAAAGGAGCAGCTGCTTCCTGGGCTGACCTCTATGCACCTTGATTGTTTTGCTCTTTCAATGGTACTAACTCTTTCCTTCTTCCTGGGGACCTGTGGGATTGTCCTTTCAAAGCATTTACCCTTTCTTAGCTCAGGGAGTAAGAAGGACAACCACTTACATGTTCCCGTGATGCCTGCTGCTGTACAAGGGCCGTGTTGTCATTCATTGTCACGGGGATGACTTGATGTTTTTTCTTAATGATCTCAGAGTTCACAAGTGAAATCAGCAAAAAATAAACACATTTGTAGTACTGTTTTAAAAATCCTTAAGCTTTTTGAGTGGCTACTACTCTGCGTAACTGCATCAAAACCATTTCCTCCATTGTAATAAGTTTGGAAGCAAACCTATCCTTTATATATATATGTATGTACACATGCACATGTGTATATATACACACATATACACACACACACACACACATATATATAAACATATATGTAACTTTTATTGCCCCCTCCCTCTGCTTTTAATAAAAATGGGAGTTCAATAGAGTATTTGATACAATGAGTGGCCACTTACTCCAAATTTCTGTGAGCCTAACATAATCAAGAAGAAATTCCTTTACTTTACTCGAACTTTGCAGTCACATTGGGGTAGGTAGATAATGAAGGAAGGAGGCATTGAAATGTGCCTAAATCACATGCTGTTACAAGTCTTATGATAGATTTGTGTTTGACTTAACAGCTTTTGGAACCTAATAAAAAGAACTTAATTGACAATTTCTTGAAATTGCTAAGAAAACCTAGTGATGTTGGTAGGGTATAATAAGGAGTTTCTCATCACTGTCTTTGAGATTGAGCCTATACAAAACAAAACAAAAAAAAAAGGATTTATCTCTGTGGTAACTCTAAGTAATTGATATACAGACAAGGTTTGGTTCCAATTTGCCAGCAATAAAGTTGTAATAGGGTTTTCTCTGCAATTTTAGCCTTAATGTGCTCATTCCAAAGAGCGGTATTTTTCCAAGCGAACAAATAACATCAGTAAAGCTTACGATCAGTAATAGCCCCACACTGATGCTCACATTAAACTTGTTAAATCAATTCACTAGACACTTTCTAAAGTGGACTGTCTCTTTACTTTGACTTGCACCCTATGTGGATGATCCATCAGTTACATTTATTTGAATGATCTTTACATTCAAAATTGGTAATTATTCATGCTTGATTGTGGTTATGAATGGGCCTCTTCTATTTTTTTTCCCTCCTATTTCGTTTTGTGGATGCTCATTTTTCAGTCTTTGAAGGCTGTGAATGTTTAGTGATACCAGCTACTTGGATGTGGATATTTTTGCCTATCCACAAATTTGTATACGTACTTGGTTGCATAAATACTGTGGATAACATCTTCCACGATCATCTACCCTTATTCAGAAGGCCTTGTTATTCTTGAAGCAAATAACATAAGCACAGGCATGTATTTATCAGAAAAGGCATAGATTCTAATTATGTTTCCAAAGATAGACTATAGTCCAATGGACACAAAAGATATTAGACTGGCAAAAGATAGCTGGTGTTTGAGAAAGTGTTTTTTGGAGGTAGGCAGTCTACTAACCCTCCTTCATTTTTCACTGGAACGAGCTGAGCCTGCTACTGCATGCTGCCTTTTGTCGGTAAACACAAAGAGAAATCTGAAGCCATCAATCTTGCTTATCAATACTACTCAGTGTGATTCTTTTCTTGGCCATTTCCCTTCTTCTTTTCCTATACAAACTTCATTTTTCTCAGAGTGTCCTTTCTGTTTCACTGCGGATAAGTTGAGGGTCAGGTGAATAAAACAAAATTAATACTGTGTATTTGCAGAACTGTGTATTGCTTAGGGTACAGTGGATGTGCCTTCATATACAGAAATCAAACATGGCAAAAGGTGCATTTTCTGAAGAAACTGTGTTGCCTGCTGATGTCTGCTTTGGGTCTAACTATAGCCACTTTGCTACCTTATATAGTGGGAGCCATAGATGCTCTGATGAATAGAAAGGCTATTGATCTATGTCAACTTTTTATGCATGGTTTATCTGCATCCTTAAGCCAAGTCTTTATTTTCCATACTTTTGTATTTTTCTTTTTTTACTTTTTATTTCATATTGGAGTATAGCTGATTAACAATGCAATAGTTTAGGTAGACAGTAAAGGGACTCAGCCATACATATACACATATCCATTTCCCCCACACTCCTTTCCCATTCAGGTTGCCACATAACATTGAGCAGAGTTACCTATGCTATACAGTAGGTCCCTGTTGGCTATCTGTATATTTCATTTTTTTTTTCTTGTAGTATATATAGCATACTTTCAAATCAGGTATGTTATGTAACAAAGATTATCTCAGAACATGTGTTAAAGAAATCTTTACTGTAACTTAACAGCCTTTGAAATGTATTAAATCACAAAACAATATATCCCTGCTCTGTTTTAATATTCTCTTAATTATGTTTTCTTTGATCACATGGAACAACAGTTCCATGAAGTAATCTAATACCAATACAGGGTTTTAGCCTGAATTTTAAATTTAAATTTTAGAACTTTCTGCTGTGTTCTCTCTTACTTTTGAGGGGAAATGAATAACTTCTTTTAGTTCTTGGGCCTGAAGCACATTCTAGCTCATTTGAATGCTTTTGGCTACTTTTTTCTATGTCTCAGCTTCATAATTAAAGGGAAAAGCTTATTGCTAGATGAGTATTTGTTCCTCTATTTTAAACAATAAGCTCATTAGGTTAATATCTATTTCTGTTGTATTTAAGCCTGTGACATGCTGGTGTGCTTTATCTAGTCTCTGTAAGCAAATGTTCATCCTTGTGAGATGTATGAAGTCTTTCAAGGAATCAGGGTGTATGTAGCCTATAAGACTACATTTCTAAAAGAGCTGATTTTATTTCCTGTCAGCCTGAAAGTTATTCAGATACAGCTTTCATTCATTTTAGGATGATACTCAAATTAGGTAGATAAATGAAGATTCGGTGGAAATCTTCCCTCGGTGGTTTGACTGATATGTATATAATGTGCGCATATGTGTATCGAACAAGGTTCGTGATGTATTGAGTGACTATTCTGTGCCAGACAATGCACTAGGTATTTTTATATATTATTTGTTGTCTGCCTTAATTTAATATGTAAATAACCATTGTACAGTTATTCTTATCCATCTTTAGAGATAAGGCGACTGAGGCATGGAGCCATTAGACAGCTTTTCTATTCAAACATAGCTAGTAACTGAGGGATTGTAATTCAAACCCGGATCTAGTTGATTCTCAAGCCTGTGATTTTTAGATGACGTTACTCTTGAACAAGTTAGTTTTTAGAAGGCAGATTACCTTCTCATTATGAGAAGCAGCTCACCAGGATTGATTTTCTAGTGTAATCAGATTTCTTGAGTTCCATTTCCAATGTGTTTCTCTGCCCTAATTTTTGTTGTCTGCTCTGCCCGCTTTAACCCTGTTTATCATTTCCTTCTTGGTACTTTTCCCCTTTGGCCTCAGATCATCGGTTTTTCCTGGTTTTCATCTCCATGATGAGTCGCTCATTATGCTCCTTTGCAGGATGTATTTGTTCCATCTGCCTTTTAAATATAAGCATTTCCCACCTTCCTCTTACTCTTGCACACTTAGGCTGGGTGTTCTCATTCTCTTCCGTTGTTTTACCTGCTACCCAACTGCTCCTGGCCGTTCTCTACTTCTGCCTTACGTTTCTGCCTGGAGTTCTAAGTCCACCTGTTCAGCCCTCTAACTGCCAGTGTGCCTTGATTTACCATAGACCTCTCAAGCTCAAAATGACCAATGCTAAACTCACTATCATCTAAAACTGACTTTTTGTCTCGTGTTTGCCACCTCCATGAAAGGAATCACCATTCACCTAGGCACCCCGGCAGAAACCAGCAAGTAACCCTCAAGTTCTGTCTCTCTTGTTCACTCTCATCAGGCTGGTTGGGTCTGCCCTCCTCCATCCCTAACCCATCTGCTTTATTTGGGGTTTTGTTTGTTTGTTTGTTAGTATTTGGTTTTTTGCTTAGGCTGCCTTGGGTATAGTTGCGGCACGTGTGATCTTCATTGTGTCACGTGGGATCTTTCGCTGCAGCACAGACTCTCTGGTTGAGTTCCACAGGCTCAGTAGTTGTGGCACGCAGGCTTTGTTGTCCCATGGCATGTGGAATCTTAGTTTCCCAACCAGGGATCAAACCCATGACCTCTGCATTGTAAGGCAGACTCTTAACCACTGGACCACCAGGGAAGTCCCCTCTCTGCTTTATTTGATTCACCATTGTTTTCTCATCCAGATGGTGCTGAATCCTAACTGGGGCTCCTCCCTTCCATTTCAATTTTCCATAGAGCTGCCTCCCTAGTCCTATCTCTATAAAGAAAACCTATTTATATCAGTTTCTTACACAAAAGTATTCAGTGTTTTTTTTTTTTTTTCTTTTCAAATACACACAAAAATTGTATGGCCTTTAATAGTCAGTAGTATGTCCAATTTTCTAGCCCCACTCCTTGCCTACAACACACACCTTGCCTCCAGCCATACCAAACTTCTTCACGTTTAATGAATGTACTGCTGTCTTTCCTACCTCCTCACTCCATTGATTAGAATGACTCATCCTTCCAGCATCCACTCAGATACCCAGATGAGATCTCTGACATTTCCCATCTTCATTCCTAAAACTAGGATTATGGGACTTCCCTTTATATTCTCAGATCAGTCTGGTATGTATTTTATTGCTTATTTATTTGTCATGGTCTTCAAGCCTTTTATCTCTGTATCCTTGAGGCCTAGTGTAGGTCTGGGCACTAGCCCAGTAGGTGCTCATTAAATGAACTGTACATTAAATAATGATTTAATGTTTGAAGAATCAGTCTTTGAGACAACCAGTTATAAAAGCCATTAAAAAGTTCTATAGTAAAATAACTTTGAAAAATACAAAGAGGCAGCTAGGCAAACAATGGAAAACAACAAAGAATGAGGAGGCTACGTAATTAGTGACATTTTTCATTGATCAGAGTTCTGGAGGAATTATCAAATGTGAAATGACTCAGAACTTGGTTATACTTCCTAAATGTCAAATATATGAGCAAAACTCTTAGTCTGGGATATAAGTCATTGTGAAAACCTGTGGAAATGTATATTTATGGACTATGTCAGGAGATGCTATAATCTTTCTGGGAACATTAGAGGACTTTCTACAGGAAACCAGTTGCAGACTGATCCTGTCTTTCTTTTTTCCCCCATTTCTGGAAAAATATTAAAGATATGTTGGCCAGGAAAATTTGGAATGGGGAGCCAGCCAAAAGCTTCTATGAATAGGAAGCATGCTTTTGACCTTGTTCTTGTGCAGTAATAGATATGTTTTTTTTCCAAACCTAGTATGCTACAGTTAACATGGGAACTTTGAAAATAACCCTGTTTTGAAATTGCCTAAGTCTTGTCTTTAGTTTGACTGTAATTTGGGTAGTATGTGAGCAGAATGTCTACCTCAATTGATTATCAGAAGATATTCCTGTTAGTATTGTGCATAGGTGTTACTTCTAAGCATAGTGAAAATTTGGAAACGTGTCAACGTCTGTAAAACTATCCGTGCTCATTTAATCTACATCTCTTTTGTAAAAGAATATATGGAGAAATGAATGACCAGTCATCCTATTTTAGTACTCTCATAACAATCACAGTAGGAACCAGATCAACCTGACTAAAATGTTTCTAAATCATGGAATATTTGAACTGGAGGGATGCTGGGAAATCATTTACAGCATATTTCTTTTGCCGTAGCGTCAATTGCCAAGTGGGCTGTTAGTTTCCTTTTTTCCCATGATCATAGTGTTTGAGCCAGCTCTCTCAGATTCCAAAGTGGGATATGAGTGACTTAGCCCCATCTTACCCTGCTACAGATAAGCACTTTCCATTGTGAATTTCTGAAGATGCTCTAGCTTTAGTCTTGGAAGGTCAGTCACAGTTGAGGTCTTTGTCTCGTCCTTCCACAGTGCCCTGTGCAATGTCTCTCCCTAGGTGCCAGCAACTCGATAGCATTCATTGAGAATCTGTGGTTGACTGATTAACACATCAGGAGAGGGTTTCATTTCTATGGTTTATGAAGTTTCAAGCCAGTAAATTGAGTTATTGTTCATTGTAAAGAAAATATGATGCCTTTAGAGTTTCTCTTCAGGCTCGAACGGCAACTAGAAAAAAACTGTTGAGGTAAATCTGTGTTGTAGAAATCAGTAGTTTTCTAAATTTAAAATTATTCATAAAAAGTAGATTTCCTGTTTTCTTTAAAGCAAGAAACAATAGTTTATTATAGTATTTGTTTGTAGATTTACATTTAACCATTTAACATTTGTCTAAATAGTCACAATTTAAGTAAATTTCAATAAATTTAACAATAAAACCTTATCCATTTTGACCATGGAAATTGCTTTAATAAGCAATGCATTTAATTATAGAAAAAGTTTCTTTCTCTCTTCTGAGGGGAGAGTATAAATAAATAATTTCACTCATTTGGAATGGATTGTAATTATTTTGATTGATTTTGTTTTCATAAATTATGAATAGTAACAAGGCCCAATCTAAATCTAAGAAATGGTGAGTTACTAGTAATTCTACTAATTAGATTTTAAGATCTACCCCAAATATTATCAATTTCAGTTTACTCTTAATTTTGTGCTGAATTAGGATGTAATCCAGTGAGACCCTTTCAAAACAGATATTTGTTTTGCTTCATACTGGACATTATTTTTCTGTTTGTTTTAGAAAAACATAAACCTGGAAATAAGCATTCACCCTCTGGCCCTTTGCAGAAAATGTGGGCAGTTTCCTGCTCTAGAAAAACAAAAGAATGCCTTTCTGTTCATCTATATCTTAACTTACCTCATAATCAAATGTCATTTAATTTGGACTTAAGTATTAGTTCATTATCCAATAATTTTGGCTTTAATTTTTGCTAGCATGATTTTACTGTCGAGTCTGGCACTCTCTAGATTGTATTTTGAAAGACTGAGTGAAATGTAAATCAAAAATTATAGAAGTCTGGCCCTGGTGTTTTGCAGAAGTCATTTAGTCATTGTCCCATTTTATAGACAAGAAAGAAGATTCCTGGAAGGGAAGGTGACACAGAGGGTTGGAGGCGTGAACTTGAGTTTGTAGATAGATTCCTTTTCTTTCTTTTTTTTTTTTTTAAATTTTATTTTATTTTTAAACTTTACATAACTGTATTAGGGAACACATGTATACCTGTGGCGGATTCATTTTGATAGATTCCTTTTCAAATGGAGTCTCGAATACTGCTGGTTTGTATCATAGGGCTTGAGATCCTTCCATATATTCCTAGTTAACTTTCTCTCTGTCCTTCTGGGTAGTGCCCCCAAACATGACCTCTTTCCTCATACCTCTCATCCATCTAGCCACATTTCTCCTTCTCCAAGGGACCACCTACTTCCTTCCTTCCATCTCCTCCAGATACTGAGATGCCAGGCGTGAACTTCCGCAGCTTCCTACTCCCATACCTGTGGCTGTATCTGCATGCCTCGACCCTCACCTCTTTTGCTCACTCCTGTTTTCTCTAGACCCTGGGCTTTGCTCTCCAGTTTATCCTAATCTTCTTTAAGTTCAGTTTCCTCTACCCTCTGGTAAAATACTTGTATCCAGTAAGTCTAAGGATTGAATCTATTCCTTATTTGACTAAAAACTATGTCTATGTACAAGTGTGCTGATGGGATTGTTTACCGTTCAAGTGAATAATAAACTATGCCACGGAAGTAGATCAATTTTGAAAATATTGAATGGTATAAGGAAAATTTAAGTTCTCAAAACATTTTCTGTTCATTACATTGAATGTGACTCTTCCACAATCTTCCTTTAACTGGTCACTCCAGGGAAAACTGGCTTATCACAGCTGAAGAAGTTACTCTCATTTGCATATTCCAACAATAAAAGTGCCATTTCATCTTTTGATGATTTTTTTCTATTAAATTACAAAGAAAAAAAAATGCCACAATCTTTTTTCAAGGGTAGATTATATGCCAGTAATCATAAAGGGCTTGCCTGGTAGCTCAGTTGGTAAAGACCTGCCTGCTGTACAGGAGACCCAGGTTCAATCCCTGGGTCAGGAAGATTCCCCTGTAGAAGGAAATGGCAACACACTCCAGTGTTCTTGCCTGTAGACCCCATGGACAGAGGAGCCGGGAGGGCTATAGTCCATGGGTCACAAGAGTCTGATATGACTTAGCAAGTAAACTACCACCAATCATAAAGAAGTCACTTTGGAATACACTTTACTTGATTACATTTTTGGATTGTTATAAGGAGATGACATCATGGGAAATTTAGCCACATTTTTAGTACTTCCTAATTGCAGCAGATTTAGAAAAGGCAGAGGAACCAGAGATCAAATTGCCAACATCCATTGGATCATAGAAACAGTAAGAGAATACCAGAAAAACATCTACTTCTGCTTCATTGACTACGCTAAAGCCTTTGACCGTGTGGATCACAACAAGCTTGGAAATTCTTAAAATCATGGGAATACCAGACCACCTTACCTGCCTCCTGAGAAGGCTATATGCAGATCAAGAAGCAACAGTTAGGACCGTACATGGAACAACAGACTGGTTCCAAATAGGGAAAGGAGTACGTCAAGGCTGTATATTGTCACCCTACTTATTTAACTTATATGCACAATACATCATGTGAAATGCCAGGCTGGATGAAGCACAAGCTGGAATCAAGATTTCCAGGAGAAATATCAATAACCTTAGATACATAGATGACACCACCCTTATGGCAGAAAAAGTGAAGAGGAACTAAAGAGCCTCTGATGCAAATGAAAGATGAGAGTGAAAAAGCTGGCTTAAAGCTCAACATTCAAAAGACAAAGATTATGGCATCTAGTCCCATCACTTCATGGCAAATGGCTGGGAAAACAGTGGAAATAATGATAGCTTTTATTTTCTTGGACTTGAAAATCACTGCAGATGGTGACTGCAGTCACAAAACTAAAAGATTCTTGCTTCTTGGAAGAAAAGCTGTCAAGTCTAGGCAGTGTATTAAAAAGCAGAGACATTACTTTGCCAACAAAGGTCCATCTAGTCAAAGCTATGGTTTTTCCAGCAGTCATGTATGGGTGTGGGAGTTGGACCATAAAGAAGGCTGAGTGCCAAAGAATTGATGCTGTTGAACTGTGGTGTTGGAGAAGACTCTTGAGAGTCCCTTACTGCAAGGAGATCAAACCAGTCAATTCTTAAAGGAAATCAGTCCTGAATATTCATTGGAGGGGTTGATGCTGAAGCTGAAGGTCTGATTCTTTGGCTACCTGTTGCAAAGAGCTGACTCATTGGAGACATCCTGATGCTGAGAAAGATTGAAGGTAGGAGGAGAAGGGGATGACAGAGGTTGAGATGGTTGGATGGCATCACCGACTCAATGGACATGAGTTTGAGCAAGCTTTGGGAGATGGTGAAGGACAGGGAGGCCTGGCATGCTGTAGTACATGGGGTTGCAAAAAGTTGAACACAACTGAATGACTGAACAACAGAAATTTCAGCAGAAATATAATATGAATCTTGTTTAGATTGGGACTTCCTGAGAGTAGTGAAGTAAAGAAAGTTGAGAACAATCAACTCAATTTTTGTTTTTGCTCTTGTTAAGGTACTTAGGAAATCAAGAAAGTTAAGCCACTTGGCTTAATAGCATACTAAGTTCTTATTAGGAAGTGGTAAAAATTTGCAGTAGACCTGGTATTATGTTTTAGGATTAGCTTTCATATCTGGCCTTTTGTCCTTTCCCTTTGGTATACTGTAGGCAGGATAATGAGAAACCAAAAGTGGAAAATCTCTCCAGTGGTTGATTAGAATTATACTTTACATTGATATAAAATGTATACAGTTAACTACATTGAATGTTGTGAGTATTCAAAGGGCTCAACCTGATCATAAAAGGACATGCTGACCTCATCTCATCTCATGCCCGAGGCCTTCATGGATCTATCTCATATTTCCTCCCTACTTCACTTATATGTCTTCCAAATCTTGATTGAATTAAGGAAAATACCTACCTTCTTTCCCTTAGACATCTCTGGCTCTCTTACATTCAGGAAAACATTGCCTGTGGTATGGGGATCTGGTATTTCTATCAATTTGCAGTTAATACTGTCTTTCTACCTTCTGGCTCAGAGTTGGAGCCTCATCATTCCTATTTCAGTATCTTCTATGCACCAATTCTGATTATATTTCCTTTTTTTCATTTTTTATTTAATTTTACTTTGTAGAACAGTACAATAAAAAGATGCCTATGACTGCTCATTCCTAAATCTCCAGTTCATAAAATGGTTCACAAATTAAACTACCCACCATATTCTTGGCTTACCCATAGAAGAGAAATACAGTCATTCTATGGATGATTTTACTTCAAAATATTTTTAAGTGCTTCTCTTTATTCCTTCTAGCTATTCTTAAGCAGAGGAATAGGCAAACACAACATGAATTATAGTCATACTTAATATTCACAGTCACCTTGATAATTCATGTGAACACAGGTGATAGACAACACTCAAGAAATATTTAGAGGGAGAAATACTGTGAATGTAAATAATATGGAAAATAACTTTATTTTTGCCTGTTTTATTTTTTAAAGTAAAGACTCAAGATATATGCCCAGTATATACCCTAAGGATACCATAATCAAAGAAGAATCAAACCTGAGTGTTTGCCATAGCACCGTTTACAGTAGCTAGGACATGGAAGCAACTTAGATGTCCATTAACAGGTGAAGGGATAAAGAGGCTGTGGTACACATATGCAGTGGAATATTACTCAGCCATAAAAAGAAATGCATTTGACTCAATTCTTATAAGGCGGATGAACCTAGAAGTTATTATGCAGAGTGAAGTAAGTCAGAAAGAGAAAAACCAAATATGGTATATTAACACAGATATATGGGATCTAGAAAGATGGTCCTGATGAACCTATCTGCAGGGCAGCAGTGGAGATGCAGATGTAGAGAACAGACTTTTGGACACAGTGGGGAAGGAAATGGTGGGACAAATTGAGAGAGTACCATTGAAGCATATATACTATATGCAAAATTAGATAGCCAGTGGAAATTTGCTGTATTATGCAGGGAGCTCAAATCTGGTACTCTGTGATAATCTAGAAGGATGGGATGGGATGGGAGGTGGGAGAGAGTCTCAGGAGTCTCAGGGGACATATGTACACCAATGACTGATTCGTGTTAATGTATGGCAAAGACCAACACAATATTGTTAAGCAATTATCCTCTAATTAATTTTAAAAAATACCAATTTTTTAAAAAGTAAAGTCTCCCAATAGTGAAGGGGGAAAGAAGTGATAAGTCAGGACATGAAACTCTGTCTATCCCTGACAGATTCCTGGTGCTATATCAAATGTTGAAAATTCCAACTTTATAATCAGATAAAACCCAGTTTGACCACAACAATGTATTTATTTTAAAACACAAAGATAAATAATAAGCTGTTCTTAATTATAAATTTAAAATATAAAAATAAGAAGTAGCAACTTAACCATGAAACCAAGTGATAAATCTGCTTGACTCAGTGAGATACGGGAACAAGTGAGGAGCACACACAGGATAGTAAGGGAATCCTCCACAGAGGGACACAGAGTGACTAAACCAAATGAAAATCAAAAGCCAATTGCACACACAGTTGTTTTGTTGGCCCTGGGAACCTCAGCGCATAGCTTACCTCCCACGTATAAAAATTCTTTCCAATGACCGGTGTCTGACTTTCACATCTCTCTGTTCCAACTACTGCTTTTCTCTAAGGAATAACCTTAGTTTTTTAATGTGACAAGATCCTTAGAATCTTACATTTCTACCTTGAGAGATTGAATTTGGATTTTTGAACATCTGGTTGTGATTTGTTGGCATATACTTAAATGAGCTAAACACATCTTTAGAAGAAGAAATCCTTTCTACCTGGTCAACTATTTTTTATGATCAGCCAGAATTCACATTTGCTCCTGTATTTCTAAATTGCTATTCGAGTCCCCTTCTTGCCCTGGAGTTATGATAAATCTAACCACACACTTGTATATTGAGCAGCAGGGCTCAAATTAAGTTGATCTTTTCTCCCGAGTTAAATTGCTTCTTCAGTTTTCTACTACTATTCATTCAATCACTTAGACTTGAAATTTGAGAATTATCATTAACAGGCCATTCTCTGTAACATCTCAACTTTCAATTGATATTTTATCTGCATTAAATTTCAGGTTTATTATTTTCTGTTTCTGACCAATAACAGCTTATCTTGGCCTGCCTCCTTTCCTGTCTGTATATACCAAATATTCATCTAATCTCCCTAAGCTCTTCCTCTGGCTCTTCTTTCAATCATAATTCTAACCAACTTCCTTTTTTGGGTCATTTTTCTTTAAAAAAAAAAAAACAAAACACCTGACAACAGCTATATTTGCTTATTGAGTAAAATTGGTTCAGGTTTACTTATAATGATAATCCTCTGTTTATGTTCTTATAGCCCTTTAGATTTTTTAGTGTTTTGAAAACCTATTGCTCTTTATCTTCAAAGGGTGGGTAGTGTTATTCCTCTTTTAAGCATAAAGAAAATAGTGCAAATACCTGTGCCAAATATGATTAGTATAAATATATCTGCCCCATGGACTGTGGCTGGCTGGGCTCCTCTGCCCATGGAATTTTCCAGGCAAGAATGCTGGAGTGGTTGCTATTTCCTGTTCGAAGGGATCTTCCTGACCCAGGGATCAAACTCGTGTCTCTGGCATCTCCTGCATTGGCAGGCAGATTCTTTACCAATAGTGCCACTTGGGAAGCCCGCATCTGCCATCAGCCTCCTGCCTATCTTTCCCTATATTTCTCTTTTCCTTTGGGCTATTACCTTGCCATTTTTCTGTTTATCTTAGTGCTAAGAAGCTCCTTCATCCATGAAGGTTTTTCCTACTATTCTCTGTAGGCAGAAATATTGATTCCTCTTCCTATCTTGGTCATATTTGCTCAATAAAATATATTAATTGAATTTAATTGAATATTTATTTGAAGAAAAACTGGCAATCTTAAGCTTTTAATTTTAAATCCCTTTGTTCCTTCCTTGAAGGGGTACTAGACACACTGAATAAGTTATTCTGATTGTCAAATTGGTGTTAGGAATTGGGGACAAAGATTATATTAGGCTTTGTTACATACTCAACCAACTTTAGTCATTCATAGTGAGATTATACTCATTGTATTTAAGGTAATAACTCTTAAAAGAACAATTGTGCCAGTTTAAAAAATGTTTATTTTTATATACACGCTACTCACTGCATTTTAAAACTGTTTTAAGCAGTTTCTTCACTTTAAATCAAAGTAGTATTTTGACTTTTAGGTATTCAGAGTTTAAACCTGCTAAATAACTGGCTTGTTAACTCTTCAGATCATCATAATACCAAGTGTGACATAACTATTTTGTATGTCAGAGTAATTTTCTTCCAATGCAGTTTTCCCCTGTAAGAAGTTATGTACTTTTATTTCTGTCCTAAAATAATGTAATTTGAAATTCAGACATCATTTTATCCTAAAGCAGTCCTGGGAAATAGTGGCGGTATCTGTCTTATTATAGGAATTCTTGGCTCTTGGGCTTAGCAACAATCCTGAGGAGGCCTTGCCTGCCCTGAGAGCAAGGGGAGAAGTTTGCGAAATGTGCTCTATTTGGTAAAAGATAATGGTGTACAAGGTTCAGCTCATTCGGAGTTGAAATTAAACTACCTTGTAGTCGTTGGACAGAAAAGGGGTTGGATTTCAGAATGAGTCTGTCCTCTGCTTTGTTTTAAGCCAGTTGCATTCCAAAGATACAAGTAAAGAGAACAGTTTTTAACAAGTTGAAGCAGGGCAGCTTTTCTTTTCGGAAGCAGCGTGTGTGAAGCCCTTCACGGTGTTGGTATCTCTGCCCTGCTTCCATCCTCCTAGCTGGTGTAATTAGAAATTAATCCTAGGAGAAACTTTGTGCCTAATTCTCTGTTGGTTGTCTCTTCGTTAAATTATAAAGACAGATTGTGTTTCATAAGCCAAGAAATATATGGGTAGGGAGTACAATTCAATTGTGTGTGTAGGGAGTACAGTTTTTTGCACCATTGTTTTAGATTTCCTTCAAGTTCAGTATACAACCAGATGGATTATATGCAGAGCATGATAAAGTTGATTGATTGAGCAGCATGCCAGGACCTGAAAGGTCATATTTTCACCTTGATTCATTGAAATTAGGTAGACACACAATTTAAGTGATTTCAATCAAATCAGAATGAAATGTTAAAATTGTTACCTTGGACATGTTTAATAACAGTAAAACATTTCCTGTTCTCACTTTTACACAATCATTCATGGCACTTTGTTACAGATTTTTAAACAATTTAGAGATTCCTCAACACAATACAATTTTTGAGTTTATAAAGCAAATACCCCAAGAAAATTGTTTTCTTAATGAAAATAATGGAGTATGGTTTATATTACTCAGCCATTAAAAATAATTCATTTGAATCAGTTCTAATGAGATGGATGAAACTGGAGCCTATTATACAGAGTGAAGTAAGCCAGAAAGAAAAACACCAATACAGTATACTAACGCATATATATGGAATTTAGAAAGATGGTAACAATAACCCTGTATACGAGACGGCAAAAGAGACACTGATGTATAGAACAGTCTTTTGGAGTCTGTGGGAGAGGAGGAGGGTGGGATGCTTTGGGAGAATGGCATTGAAATACGTATAATATCATATATGGAACGAGTCGCCAGCCCAGGTTCGATGCATGATACTGGATGCTTGGGGCTGGTGCACTGGGAAGACCCAGAGGGATGGTATGGGGAGGGAGGAGGGAGGAGGGTTCAGGATGGGGAACACATGTATACCTGTGGCGGATTCATTTCAATATTTGGCAAAACCAATACAATATTGTAAAATTTAAAAAAAGAAAACAAAACATTTAAAAGGCAATTGATTTGAGAATGACATAATCCAGATGAGAGTTTTTTTTTTTAAAGAAAATGAACCTGAATATTTCCATTTAACTTTGTATACCATAATGTTATCGGGCTTTCTTGATGGCTCAGTGGTAAAGACTCTACCTGCAATTCAAAAGACGCAGGAGATGCAGGTTTGATCCCTGGATCGGGGAGATCCCCTGGAGGAAGGCATGGCAACTCACTCCAATATTCTTGCCTGGAAAATTTCATAGACAGAGGAGCCTGGAGGATTACAGTCCACAAGGTCACAAAGAGTTGGACACAACTAAGTGACTGAACACATACACACACAATGATGTTGTTTGGATTATTAATGGCCTGTATACACAAACACACACACACAGAGGAATGATTTAAATAGATTTTACTAGAAGAGGTAGATTTAATTAGAACAGTTAGTGTCTGAAGGGATAATAGGAATATTTGAGAAATGAATGAAATTTGTAAAACTCCCTCTCCTGACCTCTTTGTCTCCTTTGTTTCAGAAAACTTCTTTCACACAAGAAGCATGAATGATAGAAGGTACTAAACAAATGTTCATTTCCTTTTTAAAAAAATTTTATTGAAACATAGTTGATTTACAATATTGTCTTAGTTTGGTGTACAGCACAGTGGATCAGTTATACATACAGATATTTATCATTATTCAGTTGCTAAGTTGTGTTGGACTCTTTGCAGCCCCATGGATTGCAGCGCACCAGGCTTCCTTGTCTTTCACTATCTCTTGGAGTTTGTTCAAATTAATGTCCATATATCCACTCTTTTTTAGATTCTTTTGCCATATAGATCATTACAGAGTACTGAGTAGAGTTCCCTGTGCTATACAGTGGGTTCTTATTAGTTATCTATTTTATATATAGTAGTGTGTATATGTCAGTCGCAGTCATCCGATTTATCCCTCTTCCCTTCTTATCCTTTTTCCAGCCTTCAGCCTCCACCATGGCCTGCCCTGTGCTGCCTTACCTCATCAGGGCTCTCTTTTCTTTGCTTGGGGAGTCCCTCAGAGATCCAGGGTCGAAGGCCTCTGACTGCAGCATGCAGTGTAATCCCTACTTCTGTTCTCATCCTTTGTCCCCAGAGTTTGTCTCCTCAAGTTTCCCTCAGTAATTGGCTATATTTCTTGAGTTAATATGGCAGAGTTTAGAGTGGCAGGCACAGAGTAAGGGTTTTTATTGCTACCATCAGGATCTCTACTGTCTTCCCAGAGCAAGAACCCCTCTCCAGTGTCTGCTTCAAAGGAGTCTCTCTAATGAGGAGATGTTCACCCAAGCAGAGCCCTAAACTGGCATCTGTACAGGAAATGAGGTCACAAAGGCAATCTCAAGCTGGATGCTAGGATTCTTCTAGCAATTCGGGTTTCTGCACTACAGACCTAAATTTTATCACTGAATTCATTGGTCTGGCCTTGTTTCAAAGAACTGGAAGTTGATACTACTTATTTTTAGGTTTAGTAGTAGTATGACCTACTCTGTAGAGTTTTCTTGTTGTTTTATTTGCTAAGCCCTGTCCGATTCTTTGCAACCCCATGAGACTGTAGCCCTCCAGGCTCCTGTGTTCATGGGATTTCCCAGGCAAGAATATTGGAATGAGTTGCCATTTCCTTTTTCCAAGGGATCTTGCAGACCCAGGGATCAAACCTGTATCTCCTTGCATTGGTAGGTGGATTCTTTACTGCTGAACCACCTGGGAAATCCAGAATTTTCTTAGGGAGTTATCTTTTCCTCATCTTTTACAATATAGTTTTCTGCCTTCCGATGTTATAATCTTTTTTGTATGGTAATAAATTTAACTTTTTCTGTGATACTTACTAAGAATGAGGCATTAGAACTTTTTTTCAGTTTGTAATAGCAAATAAAGTAAAAGCTAGTACTTATTGTGCTTGACTCTGTTTTAGGTACTTTACATGCATTGACTCATTTAATTCTCATCATAGTTCTAATAGTGAAGTACTGTTTTTCTACACTCGAGAAAAGTGAAGCACAGAAATATTATAATACACTCAAGGTAAATCATGGAGCCAGGATGCAAAGCTGAGTTGTGTGGCTCTGGAGCCTGAGTCTGTGACGGCTCTAATCTGTAGCGAATTTCATTATTATTTACTTGAAATATTTCAATCCATATTTTTAAAGTAGAACCTATATTGGTTTTCTGATGGTTTGTTTGACACACTCTGCTGCTGCTGCTAAGTTGCTTCAGTCGTGTCCAACTCTTTGCGACCCCATACACGACAGCCCACCAAGCTGCCCCGTCCCTGGGATTCTCCAGGCAAGAACACTGGAGTGGGTTGCCATTTCCTTCTCCAGTGCATAAAAGTGAAAAGTGAAAGTGAAGTCGTTCAGTCGTGTCTGACTCTTAGCGACCCCATGGACTGCAGCCTACCAGGCTCCTCCATCCATGGGATTTTCCAGGCAAGAGTACTGGAGTGGGGTGCCATTGCCTTCTCCTGACACACTCTATTATTTCCTTTATTAAAAGCATTTTAAAAAGTATGACATTTTAGAGACATGTACATATATACATATACCCACATGTGTTTACTTAGCCTATACCATCAATTAAATTGTGTTTCAGAGACTAACATCAGGGGATTGATAGCAAAATGTGATGCTTTATTTTGAGAAGGCATTGCATTTCCCATTCTTAAAGCTCATTTTTATCTCATTCTGAAATTAAAGAGGCCTACCTGTTTAAACAATATAAAGGATGAGTTAAATGCATGGTTTCCTTTTTTTATATCTGATAGACACCAATGACAGGATGTGTTTTAATTTGTGGACACTGGAACCATTTTAACAGCTTTAAAAATATGAATTGCTAGACCCAAATTTCCTCCTTTTTCTAAGAGTCTGAAATGGGATAATTCAAACTGAGGAGGGAATTGGTATACGTTCTATGTGCTCTACCAAAACCTACCCATAAGAGTCCTCAACATTAAGCCAAAGGGAGTGTTTTCCCATCTCAGATATAATTGTCATTTCATTGAACTAAAAACAATAATTTAAAAAACTACACTTAAATGACTACCATGTATTTGATATGTTACTGTATGCCTAGTATATGTCTGTCCTAATCCCCTCATTTCATAGATGAGAGAAGAAAACTGAGGCTCATAAAGGTTAAGTGATTTGATCAAGGTCATTTAGCCAATGCATGGCAAAGATATGTCTAGACTCTCTGTCTCACCATCTAGTGTGGGCTTGAAGGACTCCCCAAGGGAATCTCAAATATTTCTGCAGAACACTGTTAATGGAGTCTAGTGTGTTACAGATCCTTAATACTTTAGTCAGTAAAGATATTTGCATTCATATCTTGGGTATTGTCAACATACCTTATTGATCATCTTCAGAGATAAATATCAGAGGGCTGTTAGGAAAGTTGGTGGGTTTAAAAATTCTCCCTAATTTTCTGTCCAAAAGAGACACATTTGTAATATCTGACTTAGAAAGGCAAAGAATTGTTTGGGATGGGTAATTGCCAGCTTGACATTTGTTATTATGACTTTGTCATTTTTACCCTGTAGTTTATGAAATCTGCTATTGTATATTGCCCAAAGGCTTTGAAAAATCAATGGTTGCATTTTAAAGCATATAGAATAAAATAAATTAAATGCCACAATTCACATTGTATAATTTTTAAGACTTTGGGGGAATCTGAGCATACCAAGGTCAGCCTATTCCTGCGGTATTAGGAATACTGGAATATATTGCTTCCAGCTCATTGTACTTTCTATATATTTTATGGTGTGAATTTTACTACACAAATGTGCAAATGAGAATATATTAAGTGAATATATACAGATAGAAGATTTTTGAAATTTAATGCACTTTAAGGTGCCTTTGTGGGTCTTGACTTATGAGAGGCCCGGAGACATCTGTTGTGCTGTCCTCTTATCAAAATATAGAAAGAGAATTAAAAATAGGGAAGAGCTATGTTTGTATGAGTTGAAAGATTTTGTAGGTACTCCAAATGCTTATGAAAACTCAACCATGAAATTAATCTTTTTTTTACATGCCTTTATAATTCTTCATGAAGGTAAAATAGAACTTATTGACATATTCCTCTGGAGTTTATCTCACTAACTAAAAGTGTTCAAAATAGTTTAAGATGCAAACCACTTAAAGTATACTTCTTATATTTAAATAATTATTTCCCAGTGACTGGATTATAACCACCATAGACTAGATTACAAGTTTTCAGTGGACAAAACCTACACATGTAATTCATTTTAATGCTGGAAAACACTGAGCCTAGCGCTGAGCCCACAGGAGTGCTCATGACTCATATTGAAATGAAATAAGCCAACTTCTGTTCTGTGGTTCTTGGTCACTCCATGCCTACATGATCTGGAGCCGGTCATTCTTTCTTCTTTCACTGCTGTGAAGGATTTGACATTTACTTGTCCCTTCAACAAGTTGCATTTACTTCTACTGTGTGCTGGAAGATAACCAAATAAGTTAAAAACATGGTCATTACACTCTTCTTGATGGTTCTTTTCTTCAGCTGCAAAGTTTCAGGCTGCCTTGGGAAAAGATTTGCCCGAAGAGAAGTGTGTCTTTTGAGAACTTGGCCCAGGTGCTGCCAACTTGCAGTGACTTTTGTAAATCTTGTCCCTTCTCTTGTCCGACCTTGGGACAAGGAAACCAAGCCCCAGGACTGCAAGCCAGCCTTGAGATAATCCGAGTGTTTAGATCTGCTTGCGTTACTTGTTCTTTCCTTTTTTTAATGTAATTTTTTCCCCAACTTTTATTCACTTTTAATTGACAAATTTTTTAAGATATTTAACTTTTTCAGTGTGGTAATTTGATTTCTGTAGACATTGTTAAAAGATTCCCTCCATTGAATTAACAGATTCATCATCCCACATAATTAATTTTGTGTTTGTGTGTGTATAATGCATATCACACTTTCTTTTATTCATTCATCTACCAGGGGACGTTTATATTGTTTCCATATTTTGGCTATCATGCTGTCATGAACATTAGAGTACAAGTATCTCTTTGAGATAAATCTTATTTCCTATGCGTAAATACCCAGAACTACCCGTATGGTAGTTCTATTTTTAATTTCTTGACGAGCTTTCGTACTGTTTTCCATAGTTACCAGTGTACCAAGTTACACTATCACCAGCAGTATACACGTGTTCTGGTTTTTTTATTTTTTATTTTCCATATCCTCACCAGAATTCATGTCTCATCTCTTTGAGAATAACCATTCTAACAGGCATGAGGTGATATCTTACTGTGGTTTTGATTTGCATTTCCCGGATGATCAGTGAGGTTGAGCACATTTTCATATACCTATGAGCCAGTTGTATGTCTTCTTTGGAAAAAAATGTTTCTTCAGGTCCTGTGCCCATTTAAAAATTCTTTTTATTAGAGTATAATTGTTTTTTTTTTTAATTTTATTTTATTTTTAAACTTTACATAATTGTATTAGTTTTGCCAAATATCAAAATGAGAGTATAATTGGTTTATAATTTTTGTTTACTTTGTCTAGTTTATTTATTTTTGCTTTTGAGATATATGAGTTCCCTGTATATCTTGGATATTAACTCCTTATGAGATATGTGGTTTGTGAATATTTTCTCCCATTCTGTAGATGACTTTTCATCTTGTTGATGGTTTCATTTGTACAGAAGCTTTTTAGTTTGATGTAATTCTGCTTGCTTAGTTTTGCTTTTGTTGTCTTTCATTTTGGTATCAAATCCAAAAAATCATTGCTAAGACTAATGTCAAGGAGTTTATTCTTTTTTTTTTTTTTTAGGAGTTTTATGGTTTCAGAGCTTAATTTCAGGCATTCTTCAATCATTTTAAGTTGATCTGTATATTTGATGTAAGATAGATTTCATTCTTTTGTATTTGGCTATCCAATTTTCCCAGCATTTTGAGGCTCTCCATTGCTCATTGTATATTTTGGTTCCTTTGTTGAAAATTACTTTGCCTAGATATATATGCATGGGTTTACATCTGTTATGCATGGATATGCATCTCTTTTTATGCCAATACCATACTGCTTTGATTCCTATAGCTTTGTAATATAGTTTGAAATCAGGAAGTGTGATACCTGCAGTTTCATTCTTCTTTGCCAAGATTGTTTTGGCTATTCCAGATAGTTTGTGGTTACACAGAAATTTTAGGATTCTTCTTTCTGTTTCTGTGAAAAATGTCATTGGAATTTTGATAGGAATTGCACTGAATCTCTAGAGAACTTTGGGTAGTTGGGGCATTTTAACTATATTAATTCTTTCAGTCCATAAATATGAAATATATTTCTATTGTTGTTTTTAGTTTCTTTTATCAGTGCTATAGTTTTCAGCATATAAATCTTTTACCTCCTTAGTAAAATTTACTCCTGAGCAATTTTTAATGCTATTGAATTTTAATATTCCTCTTTTTTAGTGCTATTGAAAATGGGGTTTTCTTCATTTTTTGAATAACTTAGTATATATTAAACACAACTGATTTTTGTACATTGATTTTTGCTATTAGTTTCAGTGGATTTTGGTGGTATCTTTAGGCTTTTCTATGTATGATATATGATTAGCAAATAGAGACAATTTTACTTCTTCCTTTTCAATTTGAGTTGTTTTTGTTTCCTTGCCTAATTGTTTCGGCTAGGACTTCCAGAATTGTGTTGAATGAAAGTGGTAAAAGTGAGCATCCTTGTCTTGTTCCTGATGTTAAAGGAAACGTTTTTAGCTTTTCACTATTGAGTATGATGTTAGCTGTAGGTTTGTCATATATGGCCTTTATTAAGTTGAGGTACATTCCCTCTGTACTCACTTTGTTGAGCTTTTATCACAAAAAGATGTTGAATTTTGTCAGATGCTTTTTCTGCCTCTATGAGATGAATGTATGATTTTTATCCTTCATTTTGTTAATGTGGTGTATCATGTTGATTGATCTGTGGATGTTGAATTATTCTTTCATCCCTAGAGTAAATCCTACTTGATTTTGATATACAATCTCTTTAATATACTTTTGAATTCGGTTTGCTAATACTTCGTTGAAGATGTTTGCATTCTCTGAATAGATATAGCCCTGCATGATCTCTTCCTTGGGTCAGACTCTTTGACTCCTTCCTTCTCATACTTAAGAGATGCTATCTCTATCCATAGTATTTTGTAAATAAAAGTAATAATGTGGTAAGACATACTTATATAAAATTATGCAAACTTTGAAGTGAGAAGGACCTTTATTTTCAGTGGTTGCTTTTGATTCATGTTGTCTTCATTGCTTGGAGAAGGAAATGGCAACCCACTCCAGTATTCTTGCCTAGAGAATCCTGTGGACAGAGGAGCCTGGGGGCTGCTGTCCATAGGGTCGCACAGAGTTGGGCTCAACTGAAGCGGTGCATAATTGGCCTAGTCTTTGATGTTTTCTTGTCATGGATTTCTGTGTTTCTCCTTTATCCTGTTTTTTTAACCTTACAACATTATATCTCTTTTACTGGTGTAGAGATTGCTTCAGCTTAATCCATCAGGAATCTTTCATTCAATTGTTATATGTCTATAATTTCACTGTGGGAATGCTCCCAGAATATATTTGAAATAGTCTCTACCCTTGAGGACCTCAGAAACTTGGAGAAGTGTTATATATATATATATATATATATATATATATATATATATATATATTCTTAGATGTCAGTATAGGTCTTGGATACCAGAAAATTGAAAAGTCATTTGCAAGTGTTTAAGCCAAAGAAGAATAGAAGAATGTTGATATTCCATATTGGACTATTTAGTACCTCACTGGGTTTTTCTTCTCTTTCTCTCTCGATCAGAGAGAGAGAAGAAAAAGTAAGACCTGGAAAGAACTTTGCCCCTGTGATTTATATCTTCTGTGACTAATGTCATGACAGATTTCCTTAAAGTGAAAGGTTGTCACACACTAATGCTTTCTTTAAGTACAGGTTGTAAACTTGGCATCTCTTCAGTCATTATCCGATCATAACCCCTGATTTCCAGGCTAGGCCTGGAAATGCCTAGTAGGACCCTGACATGTAAACCCCTAAGAAACAGTGATTAATTTTATATAAAATGTTCTATCATGAAGCACATTGAGAAATTTCAAAACAAAAATTGCTAAAATCTGTTGACTTGTACTTGATGTCAGGCTTTAATGAAAGCTCTTGTGTTAAAATACAAAATACCCTCATAGATGAGAAATATGAAATATCATTCATTTGAGCAACTTATACAACTACTTAAGTTCCAAAGTGGCAAGGACTTTAACAGGTATCTTAGGTCTAGTTTTCTTGAAGTAGAGTCTGAGATGGGATGTTAGTGCAAGTTATGTAGAGAGAGGGTGCTTTTAGGTGAACTTGTGAGGCAGTAGGGAAAGCTAAGGACAGGACAGAGTAAGGATAACTTCAGTGTGTTCCTCTGGAAAGATCTGGAAGAAGAAATTACGTGGAGTTGAGAAAAAGGGCTAGCCCTGGTACCCCACATAAGTCAGTCATTGACTTGTCTCTCTATCACTTCTCTACCCTCAGTCACCAAGTATGACCTCTCAGGCATTCTCAGAAAGTTTGACTCCCAGCAACTGAAAATAGTTCTCTGGAGAAGGTTATAACTATGAACACTTGACAGCCATACTCATGAGAGCTGGGGAATGAGTATGTGATCTATAAAGAAAAAGAATGGTGGAGAAGCATGCTCACACCATCAATCACAAAAGACTTGGACAAAGTTCTCTGAGGGCACAGAGACGACAAAGGTTAATTCTACTTGGTAGATATGGAATTTTTTTAATCATTAACGACATAGTGTGAATAAGACACTCACACTTATTTATGTGTTTATGTGTGACAGAGACAGAAAGAGAGAAAGAGGTCATTAAATGGGATGGGGAGGGAAATAAGGGGGATAGATTAGGATTATCTACTTCAAAAATGTGCTCTGATATTTAAAAACTTAATTATATAGCTTAATTATATATATATATATATATATAATCATTCACCAGAATAGGAAAAAGTCACATTGATCTGAAGGCTAAAGATTAGTTGCACGTCTTCCCCCTGAAGCCCATAATTTAAGAACAGCGTTGTAGTGTTATTGTTGTTTAAACAATTTTGAAGCTTTAGACTATTAAGCACGTCACAACCACAGATTATCATTTAACAGGTTGTCGTATAGTAGACATTGTCCTCTCTGCACATCCATCAGATCACCCAGCTCGAGAGGTGAATACCTTCCTGGAGGGCATGGCAGGCGAGGGATAGAGATCATTGGAAATACACCCCAGGAAGCTTTATAGCAGCATTGTAGATAACCACACCTGGGAAAAGATCATCTTTCTACCAGTGCTCTTAATATAGAGCTTTGGAGTACAAATACTTATTGAAAAAGAACTGATTTTAAAAATTCCTCCATTGTTTGCTAGTTCTACCATCTGGTTCAACATTTACCACAGCAGTGTTAGCATAATTAAACTAGCACTTTTCTATCTCACCTCCCTCTGTTCTGGCGTGTACTGTAACTAATATATTCACTTTTGTTCACAATCTTTTGGACAAGATATTTATAAAATTAGTAATATATTAATTGAACCTGTAATAAAGGATGAGCCCCTTATTAATCTTTAATTATTTTTCTAAGTGCAAGTAGAAGGAAAAACACACAAAAAGCATATTTGAGCTGATTGTTATTACTCTGGTACTGTGGTGATGTGCAGTTTTTACTTTTTCCCACAACATGGAAAATTAAGTGACTATAAATTTTTAACAACAATGAGTAAGCTGATGAAGATCAAGGTGACACCTTCAAGGGCTCATTGAGTTCAGGCTTGGGGCCAGCCTCCTAGTACAGCACTTGTGATCTGTTTTCTCTGGCCAGAAATCTTGTTTTCCCATTCTGTTTTGCTTAGCATCTTAGGCAAATCAGCATTTGAGTCAGACACATCATTTGTTAATATGACAGTATTCAGCAGTTCTCTCTCAGACTCAGTTAGTTTGCATTTTTTTCTACAAAGAGCACCAACTTACCATAATACCTGTAATTATTGCAGTGGGATGCTCATGACCTTTGTCGCAACTGCTTGGTTTAGCTAGAGCTTTTGTCTTTGAACCAGAGTCACAATCTCAAGTATCTTGTAGAAGGGCTAGATTAGAAATGAAAGCGAACTCTGTTTAATTTTTATAAGTGTTTACTTTGTTTCCTCAAATAAAACATCACTGGAATTCTGGCCGATATGACATCACAAGAAGTAAACAGTCTTCATTGAAGGCAATTACTTTTGGGGATGGGGAAAAAAAAAACACAACTCTCCAAAAGGTAGTGATCACTGATGGTTTTGTGGAAAAAAATCTGAAATCTCTGTACAACTTTATACATTTGGAATATTTAAATTAAACTGTGTTGATCTAATTTCTTCTGTTACTATGAACCAGTATTTTTCCTTTATACTCCAGGTTCACTCCAGCTAGATTACTCGTTATGCTTCCAATCACTGTGGCAGCTTGCTGATCTCCCATCAGTGCCCCAGTGCTGAGCTCTCACTGTGTTTACACTGTTGATTTTCTGGACGTGACTCCACTCGGTGCTCTGCATGGCATGCTGTTTGACCCCTGGGGAGCATTTGACCCTGTGGATTGTCCCAGCTTCCTTCTTCCCCAACTTCTCTAGTCTCTCCCTTTTCCACTGCTTTCTGGATTAATTCTCTTTCAAGTCTCCAGCTCTTTTCCTTATGTGGGTCCTGGGTTCATCCTCTGCCAGCCTCCCTCACATTGGGGCCTCTCCCAGGCTGCTTCCTTAGGACTCTTCTGTTCCCTTTCTACATAGTATAGGAAGTGAAAGCTTTAGAATCTGAAACAAGGCAAGACAAAACAAACAAACAAACACAAAAACTCTAGGTTTGAACCCTAACTCTGCTACTTACTAGCTCCATGACTTGTAGAAAGTTATTTATATTTTCTTGTTTATAATTAAAGGTTATAGGTTATAATACTTCCATCCTGAACAACAAGCTGTAGACACACATGATTTTGAAAAGTTATTCACTCAAACCCAGTGCTCTGACAACCTAGAGAAATAGGATGGGTTAGGAGGTGAGAGGGAGGCCCAGGAGGGAGGGGACATGTGTATACCTATGGCTGATTCACATTGATGTATGGCAGAAACCAACACAATATTGTAAAGCAATTATCCTTCAATTAAAAATAAATAAATTAAATTTTTTAAAGTTATCCACACAATGCTAGCCTGTAGACTAAACTCATAAAACTTCTACTTTTTGCTTTTGTCTCTAAATAGTTATGGACCATCTAGCTTCCTTGACTGTGAACTCGTCAAGGCGGATATACTTGTTTTCTTGGATACCAGCACCGCAGTGACTGCGTGGCACATAGAAGTCCTCACTAAATGGTTGTGAATGAATGGATATCCAAAGAAAAACTTTTACTGAAATAGTGATTCCAAAATTTAAAAGGCCTTGATGAGCTCTCACCTGAACTCTAGATCTCTCTTGCCAGTTCTTACTCTGTTTCCCTCTGGACACATCAAGGGCAGCGTGTCCATGAGCACACTTTTCCCAACCTGGCCTCCTGTCCCTGTGGTGCCAACCGTGAACTGGATGCCACTGTAGTGTCGCTTTGTCCCCAGCCCCCATATCTAGCTGGCTCCCCAAATTATCATTGCAGTATTCCCTCTCGCTTCTCTTTCCACAGACAGCCTGAGTTCAGACCTATCCCTTCTCATTTGCATTACTACACTAGTTTTCTAATATAACTAGCTTCCTTTCTTTTAGTTTGGTCTTAAAGCATTATCTGTGCTATTCCTAGAGCAAGTGTTGTGAAACTCAAATCATCCAAGTAGCATAATACAAAGGACAACTGAAGCCTCCACAGATTGTGGGAATGGCTTCTCTCAGTTAGCTGGGAGCCCAGTTTAGAGTTCAGGCAGGGGCTTAGAATTTAGGCTCCCTCTTTCAAACCCCTAAGCCTCTTCCGTTTGACCAGAATGCCTTCCCATTAGGATATATATATGCCAGAAATCTAGCAACTTAAAAAAAAGGGAGGGGATGCATTTTTATGTAAGAAAAGTTTCCTTTTTATTATATTAGTGGAAGAAACTGAAGCATTGCATGAAATGTAAGTCATAGAAGCACAAGAGTGGCAGTGCCCATGCGAGTTCCCAGATCTGAATCATGAGTTTGCATCTTTCCTCTTGACTGTTCCTGCTCCTCGAAATTTACAAATGTGCATGTGAGAAAAAATGCCTCTCTCTAAAAATCCTGGGGTAAGAGTGAAAATAAGAATCCAGATAATAAAGTGTAGCTACAAAAGGGAGCCCACTTAGTTTGGAAAAACCATTACTGTATCAGAATGATATATCTGCAAGTGACTTGCATGAACATATTTTATGAGCCCGCCAGCATGTTTTTTGTGGTTCCCTGCAGCAGATATTGCTCTTTTTATTACTCGTTAGCCACTTAAAATCCAGCCCAATTTTAACAGTACTAAAAGAGCAAGGAAATTTATTTTAAAGAAAAAGGCTACATTCTTCTAAACCAGAGTCATAATATTAATACTTAAAATGCATAGCAACATGCTGGGAAAATGGGATAGTTATTTAGATATATTATAAAATGTAGCCCACCACTTTGATGTGATTCACTACTATTTCACCAAACCAATTTAACAGTATCCTGTAGAGAGGGAATAGTGCAATTAAAATTAGTAACAGAGATTTTCACATGCATAGATCTAAATCAGGGTAGGTTGATAATGAATTAAGTAATTTTGCTTCCTTGCTTGTGAAGTCAGATCCATAATAGACACATCCAGGATAGATTCATGTTTAAAGGACCTGCCTACGCACAGCATTCTGACTCGATTGATAGCATTCCCAGTTGTTCTCTTCCTTTTTTTTTTTTTCCCACTCTTTGGCTTTGATGGGGGATGTTAAGTATGCCATCACAATAAATTAATATAATTTGATTATTTGATCAACTGGACCTGTTTCAGTAAAGGCCAAATCCTTTCAAAATATAATTTCCCAAATCTAATTTGTAAGAAATCCAAGCCACAAACTACATGTGAGTCTTTATATAGATACTCTTAACTTTTCTGTACCAAAACACACAATAAGTTTGTCTCATCGTTTAGTTGTTATTGAGTTGCTAAGTCGTGTCTATTTTGTGACCCATGGAACTGTAGTTCACCAGGCTGCTCTGCCCATGGGATTTCTCAGGTAAGAATACTGGAGTCAGTTGCCTTTTCCTTCTCCAGGGGATCTTCACAACCCAGGGATCGAACCTACATCTCCTGCCTTGGCAGGTGGATTCTTTACCACTGAGCCTCATGTGTTAGTACCTAGTTTTATATGAAAGCACAAAAGGCACCCACATAGGTCTCACCCCAGGGGATTACTGTGTATCGGCGCTTGCAGGCTCAAACTTCCGATCTGAGACTGCGTGTGCAGCAGTAGTGTGCAGGGAGTGGGCCCTGGGTGCTGAGGACCTTGTTAGCACTGGATTTGTTTGTACTCATCATTTCTACCCTGAAAGTAGGATTCATTTACTCAGAGGAATTTGATAAACAGTTCTGAATATACTGTTTCTATGACTTGAAAAAAGTGTTAAACATACTCACCAGAGTAACACAGAAGTAGTGAGGATGGGAGTGAATGTAGTTATCACAACACTTAGGAGGATTTAACTTGTCTTCAGTCACCAATGGCTATCCTGAAGGTTTATATTCTATGTCCTACATACTGTACCTGAATGGGTGGCCTTTTGCCATGTTAGAAGTAACTATGAAACCAAGTGTTTATTTCTGTCCCCCGATCTCACTGCTCTAAACACTAATATTTGTTCCTAAGAATACTGCTCCATTTTAAAAGAAGTATCAGTAATATGGCTTATTGGAAAACTTATGGATTTCTGAGACAAAAGGACATAGATTCTAGGATGAATCTCAACTTTATCATGTACTAATTCTTGATCCTAGACAAGTTCTTTCTTTTTTTTTTTTTTTCTTTTTTTGAGCTTTATGTAGTCCCTTTATCTGTAAAATGAACATAATAATGGTAATTAATTTCACAGGATTATTGTGAGGATCAGAGATAATGAACATGAAGTACTTGGCATATAGAAGGTACTTTATAAATTATGATAAACAAAAAATTTGATGATTATTTTTTCATACCTTAAGACAAATGACAAGATGATAGCAGAAAGTCTGTAAAGAACGGTTGGTAGAAGTTAAGGAGCCCATGTTTGTTCATTCACTCATCATGGGCTTTGGGAATGCTCGCTGGTATTAGAATGCAGGAGTGAACATTATGAAGCCATACCTTTGCCAAGCTTACATTCCTTGGTGAGAAAGTAGACAAATATACATAAAATGTATGACAAATACTACCAAGGAAACTCAAGCAGTATAAGAGGGCAGAGAGTAATATGGGATGATATTTTAGATAGTGTGCCAAATATTTTTTCTTAAAGTTGTTGTTGTTAGCCAGTCGCTCAGTCGTGTCTAACTCTTTGTGACCCCATGGACTGCAACAGGCCAGGCTTCCCTGTTCTTCACTGTCACCTGGAACTTGCTCAAACTCATGTCCATTGAGTTGGTCATCCAACCATCTCATTCTTACAGAGAGAAATCCAGAAACTTGGAAATATTAGCCACTTTAAAAAAAAAAAAAAGACTTTTCTTTCTTTTATATAGAACTGCTTTATTCCCAGGGTGCATGATCAGGTGGGGAGGCAGGATGGTCAAATGGGAGACACATGGATGTCGGAAAGTGGTTAATCTGATTTCTAGACCCACCTCTAGCACTGACTAGCTGGCTGTCTTAGGCAGTTCCCTTTATCTGAGCTTCGATTATTTCATTTGTCAAAGTTACCAAGTGCCTACTATGTACCAGGGACTTTTGAATAGGGAAATGAACATAACCAATAAATGCTATCAAGGAATTTACCTTTTTTTCAAGAGAAGGTAAATCAACAAATGCACGTGTGGTATCAGTTGTAGGTGCTATTAAAAAAAAATAATAAGGCAGGGTAAAGGAATAGGGCGTAACAGAGGATGACGTTTCAGATGGTATTCCAACTATTTAATGTCTCTCTGAGATACAACATTCCCTCAGTGAAGTGAAGGAGCAAGTTATGCAGATCCCTGGGAAGAGGCAGGGGAAATAGCATTGTAGAAGCCTCGTGGGAGCAACACTGATTGACTCTAAGAAAGGCAAGTCGGTTGGTGGCACTGGAGCAGATAAAAAAGGGGTGGGGGTAGGAGATGAGGTTGGGACTGTAGCCAGAACCAGACATAGGCTTTGGATTTTATCTTAGAGGGAAGGAGGCCACCAGAGGGTTTGAGATAGAGATAGATGTGATTGGAATTTTAAAAATGATTACCCTAGTTGCTGTGTGGAAAGTATACTAGGAAGGGCTAAATTGTAAGCAGAGAGACTAGTTCAGGAGACTATTGACTGCAGAAGTCCAGGTGTGTGAGACGGGGGAGCTATACTCGGGTATGCTGGGGAATGTGAGAAGTAATCAGCTTGAGGATATATTTGGAAGGTTAATTCCAGCATAATCTCATAATCTGTTGATATGGATTTGAAAAAAAGGAGTCAAGCCTGGCTTGAAAAATTTTGCCTGAGCTGCTGACTAAATAGTGGGGACCGCATGACGGAGGATGAGATAGTTGGGTGGCATCACCGACCCGATGGACATGAGTTTGAGCAAGCTCCAGGAGTTAGTGATGGACAGCGAAGCCTGGCGTGCTGTAGTCCACGGGGTCTCAAAGAATTGGACATGACTGAGTGACTGAACTGAATTGCTGCACAAAAAAAAAAAAAAAAAAGAAAGAAAGAAAGAAAAAGGAGTTCCTGACTAAAAGGTTTGAAGAAGGGAACACCCCAAGTTCAGTTTTGCAAAAATTAAGGCGTTATCAAGGCAATTGGATGTGCATTTGTTATGAGTGTGTGTCTGGTATTTAAAACCTGAGGTTACCTAACAATTAATGTAGATAGAGAAGGAAGAGTTTTATGGAGGGAGCCCTAGGGTCAACCAATATCTGCAGATCAAAATGAGATGAGGATCCAGCTCAAGTATTCCAGAAGACCCAGCTAGTGACTTGGTAAGAATGTCAGGACATTGTCGAGTTCTGGAATCCAAGTGAGAAATGAGTACCTCCAGAAAAGAAGGGGAAAAAAAAAAGAAAAAGGAGGATAATACGAAAAGTACAGAAAGAAAATATGCAAAGCATGTTAAGATATGAAAACCGCTACTTGAACAATTCTTCTAGCTCACCTTGGTCTTACAATCTGGTATAAATTAGTGACGTTCACTCACTTTCCAATTAAAAATTGTGCATATCGCCAAAACATGGGCTACAAAAGGAGAGTAAACAGATTTGAAATTAAAGCATCTTACATTTGGTAATACTGAACTCAAGTGTATCACACCACATTTTGAACCAAATGCTTTTATCTTATAAACTATAAAGAAGCTCTATGTAAAATTTTAATGCAAGTGTGTATATAATTTACATGAGCAGGAAGGACATGAAAATTTTGTCTTGAGGAACAGCATAATAATAGACATGAAAAGAATTACAGACATTGCAGTTAAATGAGGTCAAACTTATGAAATAACTGTGCTGTGAATATTTGAGTTAAAAGCTTATTCCTAAGTAAAAGCATCAGTGCCTCTCAAACTTCAACATTTATCAAAAACAACTGGAGAGTTTATTCAACATAGATTGCTGCTTCGTACTCTCAGGATTGCTGATTCCAAAGGTCTGCTTTTGGCCCAAGGATCTGCATTTCTAACAAATTCCTAAAGTGTTTGTTGCTAATGGTCCCAGGGCCACATTTGAGGAATTACTCTATAACCTGCAGCTCCTAGGGGCTGAGGTCCTTTTTGTTTTGTGTTTATTAAACAACAATAATAAGAGTAATGGTGACTTCATATTTATCTAATAATGTCAGGCCCTGTGCTAGACATTTTGAAATCATTATCTCATTTCATACCCAAAACAACCCTGTGAGACAAAAGACATTTTATGTATATGAAAGCTGAGTTGATCAAAGGAGTTAAATAACATGCCCAGTTATCAACTAACAACTGGTGAAAGTGAAAGTTGCTCAGTCGTCCAACTCTTTGTGACCCCATGGACTATACAGTCCATGGAATTCTCCAGGCCAGAATACTGGAGTGGGTAGCCTTTCCCTTCTCCAGGGGACCATCCCAATGCAGAGACTGAACCCGGATTCTTTACCAGCTGAGCCGCCAGGGAAGCCCAACTGAGGAAGCTGGGATAAAACTGCTGTCTGCCAGAACAATGCAATCTACAGCCTTGCTCCTAAAACTGTGGTGTGGGTTCCAACTGCATTGATGTCACCTGGGAGCTTGTTAGAAATGCAGAATCTCAGGCCTTTTCCCAGACCTCTTGAATCAGATTCTTTAATTTTAACATCCTGAGGTGATTCATCTGACCCGGAAGTTTGAGGTGCACAAGTGCAGAGGACTTTTCAGCATGATTCTGAACAGATAGGCAATCAGGAAACAATGGGTGGAAGGAAGAATTCAGAACAAGTAGTAGTTGGGATTCTCTTTGTGATGACACCAGAATACACAGCATTCCACCCAGGGAATGAGAGAGGAGAGATGCTTCAGGGATTTGACTGAAGCATATGAAGTTGCCACATTTTAACTATTTTTGAACTGCGGAAGCAGTGACCTGACAGAGCGAGGGACTCAAACTGAGCTGCCTCTGAGACCCAAAGGTAGATTGCAAATGAATAATGTCAGCTGATCTACTTTATTGTGAACGATTTAAAAACAAATGTCAGAGGCCATGCAGCCTAACCCTGTGTGTGGCCAAACCTGTGTGCTGAACTGAACAGATGGGGCTGCTCGCCTGCCGCTCCCAAGGGCGGCTTAGAGTATCAGCCCACACCAGGGCTTCTCTCTGGTAGCTTCAGTAGTGGCGGCACCAGATCTACAGTGAGGACCATAACCTATTTCTCTTGGGTCAGTATCATTTTTCTGCTGTTTATTTCAGTGTAATCATCAAAACTGCCTTTCACTCTGAAAAATTTCTCACTTTGGGTGATGAATTGTATGGTCACACAACTAATAAGAAAACTGGAGGAAAAAAGTTATGTTTGGAAAACTACACTCTCAAAATAATAGCAAGATTGGGTATGAAATATTTAAGACTTAAGTATAAATTAAGTATAAATGCATTGGAGAAGGAAATGGCAACCCACTCCAGTGTTCTTGACTGGAGAATCCCAGGGACGGGGGAGCCTGGTGGGCTGTCGTCTATGGGGTCGCACAGAGTCGGGCATGACTGAAGTGACTTAGCAGTAGCATAAATGATCTAAAATGAAGCAAAGATGGTTTATCACAGCCTGTTTTAAGATTTTTTAAATAGCTATAGAGTATAGTGGCAAGAGCATGATGAGCATTGGAAGATCCGGGTCTTGATCATAGTTTAGCCATCCTGAAATTCTGGAAAAGTCAGAGAAACTCTTGTGAGTCTGTTACTTGATTTATGAAATGAAAGCAGTAACGTCTACTACTCCACTGACCCTAAGAGCTTATGCTGTTGCTGTTCTGCCATAATGAAGTATTTTGAAAACATTAAAGAACTGCCAGTGATGTTACTACAGGGGAAGTCTCATTCTATAAAGAAAGGAAAAATGAGGGAGAAAACAGGCAAATTTTGCTCAGATACAAAATGGAGATTTACTAATGCCTTAAATTGAACTACGAAAGATAACTTAGGAACATAGCTGGTCCCTTTCTCCACACGGGGGTGAGCTACTCATTTTCAGTGAATTGTGAAGGTACTCTGCCATCATAACTTATCTTAAGTGTTTCCCCCTCCATTAGCAATTCCAATCAAAGGGAATTAGTAAGAAATGAAAATAACATACCAAATCCTAATATGAAACCATCATTTCCTATACATTCCAATTTCTTTTTAAAACAAGATATTGCCTTTCATCTGTTACTGGATTTGTGCCTGTGATTAAGGAGATAAGAGTTCCTTTGATGTCTCTACTCTCCTTGTGGTAATGAAGTTGGATGCATTTCTTGTCTGGAGGTGTTTTGAGGACCATTTGTGCTGTGGTCAGTGACTTCCTTTCTGTTTCGAGACTTCAGTACAGACTTTTTAAAGGAAAGACAGCAAATGAGGCAAAGACTAGCTCTCAGCACCTCATCATGGGGCCTGAGGGTGGTAGGTTTCTTGGTTTTCCTGCTAGCCTCAGGATGTCTATTGACCTTCATACTTAGACTCTTTTGTAATAATGCTTTGAAGTAGATTTTTTTTTAAATAATAATTTTTCTTTTTTTGTTTGCCTTCTTGGGCACAGTACTGTGTAAACAGTTAAGTATGCCTGAGAACATTGTTTTCCTCTCTGTCACAATTGTCCTGGTTTCTTTGTTCCGAGAATGGTTGAAAAACACATCATACTAAACTGATTAACTTAAATATGTTTTGAAAAGTTCTCTAGTTTTACTGTTACACATATTTACCTAATACTGTGCTTTGACCAAAGTACTGTCATTTTACTTGTTAAGCTTTGACAGTTGAGGGATGTGCAAGAGCAGAGTTAATGGTTTGAACCCATGCTATGTGAGTATAGTGTTATCAAATTAGGGATTCACTGGTCTACTTTTTTGCTAATGCTGTGTCCTTCAGTCCTTTCTTTTCCATTGTAGGGTAGTATTCCAAGCCTGTCAGTGTCCCAGATGCCCGTATATTCCACAAAATAATGCCCAGGAAACACATGTGCCTTATGGAAACAGGGATGCTGAAACCGGTCCATTTGCTTGAATGTATTAGAGTCCATAAAAAGCTTACTCACAATTTAAAAACTGACTTTCTCCTGATTTCCATCTCTGGGATTGTCATTGTTTGCTCAGTTATAAAGTGGCTTGTTGACACCAAATATTTTAATAATTTGCTTCCAAGGCTTTGTGCCTATGCCTTTGAGAGGCTGGTGTAGTAATTAAACTGTCTTTTAGCTGAAATGCTTGCAAAGCGTCCAGTTCTGTGCCTGGCAGCTGGTGATGCATTATAGAGACATTGAGCTAATCGATTAAAACCGCAGAGGCATGGGAGTTGTCTGACAGCACTGTACTAGGATGAAATTAGTTGGAATTGCATGGTGAAATTAAGGGGAATGCAGCTGATTGCAGCCCTTCTGGGAGAGTCCTGGGTGAGAGGGACGCTGTGCGTTGATCCCTATGTAATTAGGACAGCCATGTTTTAACAGTATTTCTAAAGTATTAAAATGGACTGGATAAATCAGCAGGGCTGCTTCCAGTGAACTTGGCATCCATCCACTGTGACTGAAATAACATGAAATTTTTCGGCTGCTAGAGAATGTGAAATTGGACTAATTGTCTTTTAACTAGTCTGCTCGACTGCTAGCCTGGAGCTAGACCGAGAAGAGAGGCTGGTCGGACTGTGGCTGGGGGATGGGAAACTTAGATCATGACTGTTATTTCAGCCCATCTGAATGGATAGCACCATCACATATTCAGACAGCTCTGATTTGTACTATCTCATCATTAGGATCCCCTCCTAAATATTTAAAAATCCATTTTAAAGTGGGATGCTTTGATTCAAAGAACACAGGCATCTAACTCCTTGACTTATATAATAATTGCTCATTCCCTTCTTGAGGTTCCCCTAGAATCAGGGAGATTTAGGAACTTGTAAATCTCGCAACATCTGTCCACTTGTAACTCTGACCTGTGGTATATTCTGAGTGGAGCACATAATGCAGATAAGGGATGCATATTGCTGATTCAGTGTGTCAAACAAAGGCTTGTTCTATAATGACTGAGTGTTATGACTGGTCCAACATACACTCTCTACATGTGATTAAAGAGAGAGAGAAGTTAAATGCCACTCCTGTAGACACAGAGTTAGGTCACCGGGGTGCACGATGACGGCTCTAGTATTCATTGCATCATGGTGAATTGCTAACACCAGGTAGCTTAGCATTGTACTTTCCATGGATCCATAAATAAAAGGAGAATTTCTGAGATGTAGACAATTTAACAGTCTTAGAGCACTTATTATCCTTCTTATTTTTTAACATCATTAGGTCACTCGAACTCAGGAAAGTGCTCCCGAGCACTATCAGTTTGTGTTCTAGAAGGTAAAGTATGTGTGCAAGCATACACACACATACACACACACACACAGACATTCTAGGAATTCCAAAGAGAGGTAGGGATCATCTTACAACATGTGCTTGCCTTCCGAAAGGTGTATTTACTTATCACCATCTATTCCTCCAGAGATGACTCTTGACAGTCTGTCAGAAAGCCTCATACTAGACTGTCTCATGTTGATTCACTAGAGAATTCCTTGGGTTAAATTGTGTTGTGTCATCAGGCTTAACATTAAGGAGTATCAGAAAAAAATAGTCTGAAAAAAAACCCACGAATCATTGTGCTGTCTGCACGAAAGTTCTGGTTGTCATACATTGGGTTTCCTCTGTCTCAGGACCCAAGGGGAGAGGTTTCGCTCTGGTCCAGTGAGGGAATAATTCAGCTTCTCTTTGAGCTGCTGGTGGGTCTGTATGGTATGGATCCTGCAAACAGTGTGAAGATCAGAGTTGTGACCTCGCTCTGTCAAGGTCAGAGGACTTTGTGGCATGTCCTTTGCTATATCATTCCTCTCTTATCTTTCTCTTGATTCCCCATTCCTTTTCTTTTTTTCTTCATAGATGTTATTTTTTGTTTGTTTATCTTGCAGTCTTGTTTGTGTGTTTGTAAGTACTATAAATCATTTTAAAATAAAGTGTGACATTAAAAATAAAATAATTCTCATACATCTTTCCTTTATCCCAAAGTGCATACAACAAATAGTAGAAGGGAAAAAGGTACAGTATTAGGTACACGGGCACTTGTTGCTTGTCTCCAAAATACCTCATGTGCCCTCCTCTTTGGCTGTATTTTTGACCTAAAAGATGTTGTTTATTCAGAGAGACAGTGTTCAAATCTTTTAAAAGGTTTTTAATCATATATCGTTTCTGTGAATTCCAGAATTATAAATAATTGGTAGAAGCAATCCCAGAAATACATTAGACAGATGTGGATAGTATTTGCCAGTATGGAGAGGAAACTATAGATGTGAGTTAAATGTAATTATGATACTAATGGAAATGAATAGCCTCTATATAGAGACCCTTTATATTGTATACAGTGTTTATTATGACAATAATTAAATTAATGCAGAAGATTACTCTTATATTACCTTGGAAATGATCTTTTCTCTTATTTTGATAGAGAATAACTATTTCTTAAACAAAAAACCCCACATTGTTATTTAATGTTTATGAACACTTTGCATGTACCTGTCACTCACCTAAACATTTCATGTCTGTGTATCATTTATAAGTGACAATGGCATTTAATATTCTCAACATTCATCTGTAGTACTTATGAGCTCTTATTTACAGATGAGGAGGACAGAGCTTAGTGGTGAAAGAACCTGTTCACAGACACATAGCTAACAAAGGTTAGGTCTGATTGTTGAGGCCAGGCTCTAACTACCATGCTAGAGTGTGCTTTGGAAAGGGCCAAGCAGATGGAAAATGTGACTTCCTAAGTGGCTTTCCTGCAGATTTCTTCTCTAAGATTAATTAAAGGGCTCATGGAGCACTCATTCCATTCACAGCATAGTCATATGGAGAATGAAAACATTCTTTAAATAAAATATCCATTTTGCACTTGGAACAACTTAAGAATCTGATTATGAGAAGTTGATCTCAAGATGGCATGAGGAATAAAAACCAATGAATGGCAGTTGGGGCCACCATAATCAGATGATTGGCTTCCTCCATGATTCCACACATGGATGGGAAGATGATCTTTCTAGTTACTGATCGAATGGAAACATTGGTGACCATTATCTGTTTTGTGAATTAAGGAGCAATTTATTCTGCATTTAAGATGACCTAGATAGTGTATGATCAGATCAGATCAGATCAGTCGCTCAGTCGTGTCCGACTCTTTGCGACCCCATGAATTGCAGTACGCCGGGCCTCCCTGTCCATCACCAACTCCCGGAGTTCACTGAGACTCACGTCCATCGAATCAGTGATGCCATCCAGCCATCTCATCCTCTGTCGTCCCCTTCTCCTCCTGCCCCCAGTCCCTCCCAGCATCAGGGTCTGAGGCAGTCTTTAATAATTGAGTGAAACCTTTTCATCTGCATCATCCAAACCCAATGACACCCACCCTTGGGATAGCAGAGGGAGCCAACAGTCAACAGCAGTGAGACAGGAATGCTGTTACCCTTTGCTCCATCTCAAGCACACTCTAAGGGAAAGGGCTTGAAAAGATTTCATTCTCTCTTCCTTGCTCCTGCCCAGCTGTGGGAGACGGTGCCACTTCTCTCCTCCTCTCTTTAAGTCAAACCTGGATGATACTTAAGATTTTAGACAGCAACTTAGAATAACCTTTCCAGGACTTGGTATCAGATAAAGAACAATACCAATCCTCAAAATTTGTTCTGCCTTCTTTGAACTGAACTTCTTAGAATAGCTTTCAGACAATAAAGAGAGGGAAGGATAGGAATTAATATTGTGCAATTGTTCCTCATTGATAATAGAACATTTTATTGTAATAATCTCAAGGTACTGTTACTGAATTTTATATAAAATAATACATGATAGTAAAAGTGAAGAGAAATGAGGACAGTTTTCCTCATTTTGGACATCGTAGACAAGATCCTTCACAACTAAGCATCTGCATTTTTCTGCAGCCTGATATCTCACACAGCCCTGTACACCCTGGCCCTACAGATCTCCCGTTCTGAGTGCCAACCTCTTTTCTCTTTACATTCAGACACTTGCACCTCTCTCCTGGATTGCTTCCTGTTCCCTACCCCTGTTCCTTCCTCTTTAAAAGCCTAAATTTACTTCACTTTTTAAGACTCAGAGTAGAATTTAAATGTTTATGTATAGCACTTCTTCTACCATCTCTTACCAGTTAAGACTCAATTAGGTGCACACTCCTACAAACCTCTGTAGTACCCTGTATCCCATCCCAGCCCATCCCATCCCATCCCATTCCACCCCATCCCATCCCATTCCACCCTTAACCCTATTATAACACCCATAGCTCTGTTTTATGGAGTATTTTCGTTAATCTGGCTCCCATCCCTAGGGAAGTCACACACTTGAAGGCAGGGACTGTTACTCTTTTCTACTCTTGTGCTTTTAATGTCTGGCAGAGACCTGAAACACAACCAGTGAGTTGAGTTCCAAAGGTCAGGTAGCGGATTAAATGGTTGTGCTAGGCTTATGCCCAGCCTCCTAACCCTGGCGTTCTCACCGTTATTCTTACAGATCCTGTCTAGATCATTATTTTTTCCAGTGTGTTCCCTTGATATAAATACATATAATTTTACCCTCTACGTGGTAGGATTTTCTTGGTTTAATTAAAGCCTTCTGGAAAGTTATATACCTTTGTGTTGATAATGTTTTTACTCATTCATTCAGTCATTCTGTCAACTATTCGCTAGATTTTTCTGGATATAAAAATAATCATAGTTTTTTAAAAACTCTGAGACAGGCAAGCAAGCTGGCAGCATAGTATAAGCACTGCATTGATGCCCCCAAATGCTTTATGATATTAAAGGAATCTTCAGCCACCAAATACTTTTGCTGATTTGACTGAGGTAGTTGTCTCCTTGGGGGCCACAGAAAATTGATGTGAATGACTGACTCTGCTGTCTCCTCCCTGTCATTGTCGCATGCTATTACAAACGGTAATAGCACAGATGTGAAGGCCTTCCTTAGCACTTCATCATCTGAATTTGGCTTTGTTCTTACTTTTCTATTAGGTGGTTTCTAAATACACTACTTTCTTATAACCTTCTCCAATATAGTCGGAGGACTGACTCGCTCTGAGAATGAGGTTTCTGAAATCACTACTTTTCCCACTGTGAAGAAGATAGAAAAAGAAACAAAGGAATATCCTTTTGATACAGTGGAAATAGGATATTGCTCTATAGTGAAATAGCAGTCATGATTTCTTTCAAATCAGCTCCTGGAAGGGTGTTGAGCTACTTCTTGTGCAAAGAACAGTGGTTCTCCCTGGAGTCTTCCAGATGACACATGGGTAGCAATGCTTGGGGGAAATCTAATTTGCAGATAGGATATTTATCTTTAGATAACAAAAGCCTCAAAATGCAATTTATAATTTTAAAAATGCATATATAGGTTAAAAGAAATGAACTTTGCTGTTTTAGAGTTAGTTGTGGGTAAAAAAAAAAAAGGCTATGTGAAAATGCTTTTGGAATAACCCTGTCTCTTAGAAGTGCTGTGAAGCTTTCTTTGCTTTTCATTGTATGAGCATTTCACTGCCAGCTCATTTTGTTGTTAAACATGAAGTTTTACAATGTAGATTGCGCTAAGAATTTTTTAATGGAGCAATTTAGAGCAGTTGCAAACTGCCCTGGAATTCCCAGGGATTAGTAGGCAGACTTTTCTATGATTGCAAATCCCACAGTGAGAGGAGGTGAGGCCTGTGGGCCCTGGGAAGGTGGGGGTGGAAGCAATGGGGCAGGAAGAGAGAGGCTAACCAGACGCAGAGTTGGACACACTACCTGACTATGTAGGTCTAGATTTATCTATCCCATTCCCTCCATATTTGCTTACCGTGTTCCTTCAAGTTAACAACTCCGTGTTTACTCACCCCATGGCCTCCTTGTTTACCCGCCCCATTGCCTCTGCCTGTATGCCTCTCTCACTACTTGCTATGGGCCTCCCTTGTGGCTCAGCTGGTAAAGAATCTGCCTGCAACGTGGAGACCTGGGTTCCATCCTGGGGTTGGGAAGATCCCCTGGAGAAGGGAACAGGTACCCACTCCGTTATTCTGGCCTGGAGAATTCCATGGACTGTGTAGTCCATGGGGTCACAAAGACTCAGACACAACTGAGTGACTTTCACTTTCACTACTTGTTGTAAGTACAGGACTGCCCCTACTCCATGCTTCAAGCCAGGACTCACCAGTATATCCTTACTCTGGCTTCCGTTAAACTTGAAGTGTTTAGAATTAGAGCTTAAAGGAATGTATTTGCTAGACGAGAAAGTGGAAGCTGAGAGATTAAAGACTAGTGCATCATCAAAGAACGAGTTAATGGTGAAACAGTTGATAACCCAGGGTTCCTCAGTTGCAGTGCATGTATGTTCCACCAAATAGGCATATTTGGTTTTATTGTTTTATACTTATCATTTTTTTTGTTTTATTTATGTTTTGAAGTAATTTTGTGTAAATGGTTTCTTTTTCCTTTTCTCAGAGGAAATCAAACTTTGTGAAGGGACCAATCATATTTCTTAATAACAATATCTACCATCTATTGATTACGTATTATGTGCTAGTGATTTTCTAATCATTTCCTACTTATTCCTTGCAGATTCCCTCTGATAAGGGTTAGCCCAGAACAGGAAACTGGTTTTAAGAGGATAGATACCTGCACAGCTTGGCACAGGGGATGCAGATGAGCCGGGTTTGCCTGGTTTGGAACTCCCTGCTCTTAATGACCACCCCAAAGTCTGAGCTCTGCCATGGTACCCTGCAGTGCTTTCTCTGCTGTGGGCCTCAGACATTTTTGATCCATCCTCTGTGTATGCTCAGTGAATGTTAACTAAGGACAGCCTTTCCTTGAGCATCTGTCTTTTCCAAGATGTTTACCTTTAAGAGTCTACACAAAGCCATTTGTCATCTCATCCAGGTTGTATATGTTGCCCAGGACAGAGCTGATTGTTTAGAGATAGTGATATGGAAATGATTAATATGGCAACACTACTTTAAAATTATATTTTATAAATTTTGACTTAATATATAACCTGAGTTCAGAATGAAGCAACCTGGAGAGTGTTTAACCATGAAATGCCACTCAGCATAGTTCCTGGCACACGTAAAGTGGTCAGTCAATGGATGTTAAGTGAACAGACAAAATAAAAGAATAATTTTATGAAATTAGGGTACTATTCATAGAACATAACTATGCAGTTCTCAGTCACTGAAGGAGAGAAGTAATGGTATACAATAACTTTTATTCTGGAGATATGCCAAGTACTATGGCATAGTGCATCACATAGATTATTGTATTTAATTCTTACAATCTATTTCATCATTCCTGCTTTGCAGATGAAAAAATGGGGTGCTAAGGCAGTTAATACTGATCTGCCTCTTGAGAAATCTGTATGCAGGTCAAGAAGTGACAGTTAGAACTGGTCATGGAACAACAGATTGGTTCCAAATAGGAAAAGGAGTACATTAGCTGAAACTCCAGTACTTTGGCCACCTCATGCGAAGAGTTGACTTATTGGAAAAGACTCTGATGCTGGGAGGGATTGGGGGCAGGAGGAGAAGGGGACGACAGAGGAGGAGATGGCTGGATGGCATCACTGACTCGATGGACGTGAGTCTGTGTGAACTCTGAGAGTTGGTGATGGACAGGGAGGCCTGGTGTGCTGTGATTCATGGGGTTGTAAAGAGTCAGACACGACTGAGTGAACTGAACTGAACTGAAGACTGTATATTGTCACCTTGCTTATTTAACTTATATTCTGAGTGTATCATGAAAAATGCTGGGCTGGATGATGCAAAGGGGAATCAAGATTGCCAGGAGAAATATCAATAACCTCAGATATGCAGATGATACCACCCTTATGGCAGAAAGTGAAGAAGAACTAAAGAGCCTCTTGATGAAAGTGAAAGAGGAAAGTGAAAAAGTTGGCAAAGCTCAATATTCAGAAAACTAAGATCATGGCATCCAGTCCCATCACTTCATGGCAAATAGATGGGGAAACAGTGGAAACAGTGGCAGACTTTAATTTTGTGGGGGGCTCCAAAATCACTGCATATGGGATTGCAGCCATGAAATTAAAAAACTCTTACTCCTTGGCAGGAAAGTTATGACCAACCTAGACAGCATATTAAAAAGCAGAGATATTCCTTTGCCAACAAAGGTCTGTCTAGTCAAGGCTATGGTTTTTCCAGTGGTCATGTATGGATGTGAAAGTTGGACTGTGAAGAAAGCTGAGCACCGAAGAATTGATGCTTTTAAACTGTGGTGTTGGAGAAGACTCTTGAGAGTCCCTTGGACTGCAAGGAGATCCAACCAGTCCATTCTGAAGGAGATCAGCCCTGGGATTTTTTTGGAAGGAATGATGCTAAAGCTGAGACTCCAGTACTTTGGCCACCTCATGCGAAGAGTTGACTTATTGGAAAAGACTCTGATGCTGGGAGGGATTGGGGGCAGGAGGAGAAGGGGACACCAGAGGATGAGATGGCTGGATGGCATCACTGACTCGATGGACATGAGTCTGGGTGAACTCCGGGAGTTGGTGATGGACAGGGAGGTGTGGCGTGCTGCGGTCCATGGAGTCGCAAAGAGTCGGACATGACTGAGCGACTGAACTGAACTGCACTGAAGGCAATTAAATTATTTTCCTGAAACTTGTGCCTAGTGAGTTTTGGAGCCAGGATGGAATACAGGAGTCCAATTTCTGGAGCTTTTGCTTTTGCTGTTACGTGTGTGTGTGTGTGTGTATGTGTGTGAATGTGTGTATATGTGTATATGTGAGAGACATACTTCGTCATGTTAATTTTTTTATATATGTGTGTGTGTGTGTGTGTGTGTATATATATATATATATATATATAAAATTTCATGCCTGATCCAGCCCTGGCCAAACTATGACAATGACACCCTGCCCTTCATGAAACCCAGGACATTGGCTTTAATGACCTTTAATAAGCCAGCCCCCTGTCACTGAGCAGTACCATGCTCAGGTCCTGTTTAGCCTGACTGTCTTTCCCATTAAGATGCTGCTCCCACATGGAGACTCCCGTCTAACAGATCTGCCTGTCACAGACCTGAGTTTCCCACTGGATGTAATCCTGGTCTTTTGTACTACTGACCATCCTCTTAAGGAAGTAGAATTAGAGCTCTCTCTCCATAGCCTCCTGGGAGCTGCATATTTCATGGCCGATTGCATTAGGAAAGAGACTCAGTGTATGTGTAGCTTTGCTATCCTAAAAACCTTGACTATATCTATCACAGATTTTAAAGTTGTCTGTTTTCATGTTATCTGCCAAGACTGTCCACTATTAGCCTGAGGGTCTATGTAATATTCACAGTTCAGGTTATCAGTGTAAACCAAAACTCTAGAAAATAGACCCTGGAGGTACCAGCATGCTTTCTCTCCCAGGGTTATATTTCACTTGTCTGGGTCTGAAATGGAAGTGGAGAGGATAAATCCAAGCAAGGATTGTTAACCCTAAGAAATACAGCAAACTCAGGGAGAGACCAGCCTAAAACATGTAGACACTTCAAGAAAAGGGTGTTAAGCGCTTCTTTATGGGATTAATAGATTTATTAAATTCAAATGCATGTATGAATAAATATTTGGATACAAGTACTTAATGCGAGCAGGCAGTGATGTGGGTGTGTTAACAAAATATGCCCCAGTGCATCTCAGCAGTTGCATTTCCTTCCTGGAAACTGGATGATCAGCTGGCTGTTCCTCCAGGAAATAAAAATAATAGTACCATCTGCACTAAAAAGAAAAAAAAAATATTTTTTTAAATTGCACATTGAATTTTCTGTAGGTGGTTTGCTTTCTTTTGTAACTGTTGCTCAGCCCTTAGCATCTGGTTTGTCACAGAGGACGGGCACCCGTTTTGTGGGAATTTCATTTCCACTCTGAGCAACAAGGAATGTAATTCAGAAGCATCTGAAGACTCCTTTTGTGATGCAGTACTTTTAAACTGGTGGCATAATCGTTACAGATTTCCAGAGAGATACAAAGAAGGAAGTGAAGCAGGTTATTGATTGGAGAGGACTGTTTGGATCAAGTCCCACTTTTTCTGACTGTGTTTACAAGTCAGGTGGCAAGTGGAATCTACAAGTGGTGTCTAATTGTACCTCTTAGTATGTCTAGATTCTGCAGTATGAATGGCATTAATCTCCGAGGCAAATGGAAACTACCAATCTCATTCCAGACTGAATTGCAGGTCCAATTCACCATGGAGCCAGAGGGGGAAAGTACCACCCCTCTGCTTAATTTACTCAGCAGTCTAGCTTCTAGTTCCAAGATTTAAAAGGAGATCAACTTCTGTTTCAATAACAGATGAGGATGCTCTAAGAAAGAAGCATTGTGGAGGTATGGTGATAATGCAGAGAGGTGCTTGTGCCTGCCTTTCTCTATTGTGTTTTTAAAGGCCTCATATCTCAGCCTGGGCTTTGTGTAGGGACGCCAGCCCTGAGGTGCATCTGTTTCTTCCAATGGTAATGCAGACCAGGGCCACATTAGGCAAGCAGTCTGTTCCTAATGCATTTAAAGTCTCAGAAAGCAAGCGGTGATTTTATAACTGCAGCCTAGATTTATTCTCCTCCAGTTCCAGCCTCAAGATGATGTTGAAAGAAATGAAATTTTAGTAGAATGAGGTTAGGATGAAATTCCTAGTTAGTTAAAAATTAAATTAGCTAGAGATTTTTGTTTATTGTGAAAGTCACGCGAGATACGCTGGTTTTATATTTTTGAGGTATTTCACTTGCTGTTCAGGTACAAGCTGTCAATCAGGGCTAATCAAACTCGCACAGTTAACATGATACATCATAAAATTTCACAATAATGTCAACCTGTAATTCTGTCAATCTGGTTAAGGGAAATGGGCTAAAAACAATATTGTCATTTTGTAATAACACTCGGAAGGTATTACAGAATAATGTTGCCATCATCTCCCTAACTCTGTGCCTGGCTTCTACCAGAGGCAGCCCTTGCTGCTAACAAATGGCCAGGTGGTCTAAGCCTATCATTGCTGTTGCTACCCGTGAGATTTGGAGTAGGGCCCCGCAAACGGGGGATGCTGCCCTGCAGCATTTCTCCAGGCTGACCTCTTTGATGCATTACAAAAAAAAGTAACAGCCAGCATTTCACAGGACTTGTCTCAGGTGATATAATGTGCACAGGCCTTGAGTATTCTTATTTATTCAGCCAGCTTACTTATTATACTTATCTCTCCCTTTTTATGAAGCTACGTTCAGTGGTATTTCAGAAGCATCCACTTGAAAAAGCATGCACTTAACTATAAAACACAGGCCACCCATTACACAGAGTGATGGAATAACTCCTTCTGTGAATGTTCTGTTTTGCTGTGCAGCCCCAGGACATCGGGGTTCCACATGGAATTAGGAGATAATAGACTCTCCACTCAGGGAGCCCCTGTTTAACCTTGACGTTCCCTGGGAATCCATGCCTACCTAGTGGACTCCATTCAGTTGGCAGCTCTTTCTTATAGCCAAGATGGCTGGATTATAACTCTTAGGTATTTCTTTCTCTCATGAAAGATAACATAAGTAAAATAAAATAAAAATAAACATAAAACCTTCTACAAATTATTATTTTAAAGCTGCAGAGGTTTCCTGCAAGTATATCTCACCCAGAAGCATAAACAATGAAAGAGTAGAAGTAGAGCTTCATGTTTTGATTGGAGGAAGGGTCCAGACGCAGCTTCCTCTTCCCCTGCCCTTCATGAGCACATTGTATAAATGGCTGATGTACATCATTTCTTGTATTCCTTTCTAGGACTCTCTATGCATTTTCTGGAATACACTTTGCCCTGATTGTGAGACAAACTCTTTTGAAGGAAAAAAGACTCAGGAGGTTGAGAAATTTTCAGGTTGCCATCATGAATGTGAATGCATTTAAAGTTGCACGAGGGTCAGAGGAAGATGGGAAAGCAGTCTTATCAATACCACCACTGCACTGGTTACTCTGCCATTAAGAATACCAGTGTCATGTCCTGGCATGTCGTACCACTCGCGTCAGTAGCAGCTCTGGTGACCGTCAGAGATTCTAGTAGTCGTCTCCTCAGGACTGAGCTCCTCCTGTAGACTGTCCTAGGCCCTCGACTGCATCCGTGTTATTGTTCTTGCCCAACTCTCTTCATTGCTCCACATCCCCAACTCATAGTCTAGTGGTTTAACAATCTTAAGATGTAGAAAAGAAAAGTGGAATCCAGTGGATGTGGGAAATAATTTAAAAAATCAATTAAAAAGCATGGACAAGTTACTATAAAACTTAATTTAAGGCAGCAAAAGATGAAGGTGGGCCTGGTAGAGATGATCCCTTCTTCCTCCTCTTGCTTCCCTCCTTTCTTCTGAATAAACATTTATTGAGCATCTATTTAGGGTTAAAACTCTTGACAGACAATGAAGATATTAAAATGTTCTAAAAGCCTTTTGATAAAACAATATGATTCACGTGATTTGATAAGTATAACGATAGAAAAATGAGAGAAAACACTTAGGATGGCATCTAGCGTTTCCTTCATCAGTTTTGATAAGGAGTTTTAAATATAATAGAAAGCTTAATAAAACAATGAGAAAACAATGAGTAATACATATAAAGGGCTTATCACGTGGCACTTGTGGTTAAAAACCCACATGACAATGCAGGAGACAGAAAAGCATGGGTTCGATCCCTGGGCCAAGAAGATCCCCTGGAGGAGGGCATGGCAACCCAGTCTGGTGGGATTGACTGGAGAATCCCCATGGACAGAGAAGCCTGGTGGGCTACAATCCATAGAGTCACAAAGAGTTGGACATGACTGAAGCAACTTAGCACAGCACCGCACAATACATACATAACAATTTCTCTTGAGTGGTAAATAGGTTATCTTGAAAAGAGTAGAAGAAAGTATCTTGTAATTATCATATGATATAATTAATTGAAAAGAGAGATGCAAAATTCCAAAACTTAAAAGTGCTATGTTTTGCTTATAGCCAAACTCCAGAGGTAAAACTAATCCCAAGAGCTATGTGTTCAGAATTCAGACATTAGAGAATTAAATTAGTGTTAATATATGAAAATAAACAGTTTGGTCATTGGGTAGTTCAAAGTAAAGGAAAGGGTCATCTTGGATCACTAAAGGATGGGTCGTTAATCCAGGAAGACAAGATTTACTGAAGAGTTGTAGGTGGCATGCTCTGCAGGTGCTTAATAAGGAAAGGTGAGTAAAGGGATGTTCACATGTGCCCATAGAACAAGGTAGAAGGTTATGGAGCCATGAGTATGATGCAGGCATACAGCTGAAGTTTAGAGAAGGGAGAGCTAGCTTCTCTCCTGGGAAAAGGGCCTGGCTCCATGGAAAAAGTTCCAGTGGTTTCTTGTTGCACTTAAGCCATAGGAGTCTAAAATCATTCCCATGAAATCATGGTCTCACCCCCACCTACTTCTCTAGCTTCCTTTCTTTTCTTCACCCATGTCGGCCTTCAGTGTCTTGAACTCTCCATGTTCTTTCCCTCTGCAGTGTTCAGATGTATTTCCTGCTGTGTCCCAGTGCCCATTCTTTCATCTGTTTTACTTTGATTCTCACTTCACAAAAAATCTCATCTAAAGTGTAACTTCCTCAGGGAAGCCTTTTTGATGCCTCACTCTAGGTCTGGGTTCCTTTGTTATAAACTCTCAAGGGCTCAAACCTTGCCTTCCAAAGCCCTTGCAATTACACATCGATTGTCATGATAGATTATTCACTTTCTGTCTCCTCCACTGACTGTAAGCTCCATGAAAGAAGGAATAGTGTCTATTTTTGCCTGACTTTTTATTCCTAGTTTCTTATGATTGACATTTTTGAGACAGTAAAGACATCTGCATTTATTGGCTAAAGGAGTACCTTACAAGATGGTCAGGAATCCCACCTTCCAAGACTGGAAAGTGAGGGAAGAGCATCAGCAGGGATCAATGATGAGCATATCCTTGGAATGTCAAGGATCTGATGAGGTCTGCCTTGGCCAGAGCTGCCTGGTGGGAAGGTGGGGCTGGATCACCATAGAGCCCCTCGCCCTTGATTGCGATGCTGGGGCATATGGAATCTTGGAGTGGAGTCTGGGTTGTTAAGAGAATGACTTCTCAGGACTCTAAGAAGGAAAGATAATTTCACAGGAGGAATAGACCAGTTTTATTTATTCCAAAGTAAGATTTATGAAAGGATTTCAACAAAACTTTTGTGGGGATCACAGAAAGTGCAGTTATACAAAAGTAGTAATTTTAAATGAGAACAGCTTTAAAACACTTAAGTGTTTATTATGTGTAAAACACCATTCTGACCACTGATAAGAAATGAATAAAGTGTGGTTCTTGGCCCTTTCTGATGAAGAGGGGGAGGACGAAGGATGAAGTGGGTACCTACACAGTTCAGCAAGGAACAGTAGAATTTCCCCAAATAGGGCTGTGATGAAGCCATGCTGTGATGACCAAAACAGATAAACACCTCCTAGTTCCTGTAAGGTAGTAGCTTAAAAGTAAGCCCCAAAGTTGAGATCTTCAGTCTCTACCATTTCAGGGAGACATTAACAAGACTTCTTTTTAGAAGCCCTTTCTAGATCCTAATAGCCTGACACCCTGTGCAGAGCGTGTGGCTGACTGTCAGTCCTCTCCAGCTCCATCCTGGCCTCCCACGGCCTTACCAGAAGCCCTCCGAAGGTTCCAAAGATAAGGCACATCCTACTCCTCAAATAAAGGACTCAACAGCAAACATTTGAAATACAAAGAAAGGCTGCTTATTGGCATCAACTCCACAGGATAACGTTAGGCTCTGTTGCCTAGTTAAAGCATATGGATTAGTTCTAAGTAAACATCATGACCTATAAATAATTGAGATGATTATTCTCCAAAATTTTAGTTAGCATCCAAATGAGACATATTTCATTTTAATATGGGAGTATTTATGGAGCCCATAAAGAGTGATATTGTTTCAAACCTTTGTCCTATAGAGAGTAAAGTCTTTATTTATTAAAAGTTCAAGATGCCATTTGGTGAAGGATAATATTACTCACTTAGAAAAAAGTAGTCAACCAGAATGCAATGGAATGGAATCAGAAATCCTATCTGTTTTCACAGGCTAAGGCTTTAATATAATGTTGTTGTGCTCAGTCTTGTCCAACTCTTTGTGACCCCATGAACTATAGTCTGCCAGGCTCCCCTGTCCATGGGATTCTTCAGGCCAGAATACTGCAGTGGGTTGCCATTTCTTTCTCCCCAGGATCTTCTTGACCCAAGGATCAAACTCACATCTCTAGTGTCCCTGTATGAATGAAAGAATGTTAACTTATTTGATTGTCTATGCTACAGTACTTGCCAAATATTAAAATCTTAAAGCAATGCAAAGCATAACACCTTCTACCCTTTGAAAGACAAATACTCCTAGCTTCTTCCAAATGTTGCCATGAAATAATAACAGTAAAAATGCAGCCTTTGATTAAAAACTAAGGAATTAGTCTTGATTTTCTGATGCAGTTCTACTGGCAGAATGAGTTGAACCATCATTCTCCCATGTAGAGAATATTCACCAAGACTTAACTTTAATTCCTCTAAGAGTTATTTTATCTCCATTGAAGATGTTGCCAATTCATCAATGTCTCCTTTCCTAGATATATATTTATGTAGACATTCAGTGTATATATATATATATATATATATATATATATGTGCACACATGTGCCCCCATGCACACATATGTACACATACATGCCTACCTTGGTAATGAAAACTTCACATAAAAGGCTGTAATTTTCTTTCATAAATGCAGTTTCTTCGATGCCTACCTATCTGTCTTTGCAACATTTTTTTTTTCCTGATGTTAATTCAAGGTATTGATTTAAACCTATTAAGCCTAGTCGAGTCCTGTGTGTCTTAGATAATGTAGTCCTAACAGATGAGGGCACCTGGGGTGCAGCTGCAAACCACCACTATATCACAATTATGTTTGGCTGTGGGTGTAACTATCTATATCATAGAGATCTGCATCTAGTTTTGCATAGTCTGCATAAAAATTTGGTATCCTATGATAGCTACAGAATTTTGAGTAGAAATTCTCTCAACTCCATTCTTTTTGATTCATATATAGACCATCATGAAGCTAAACTGCCTATAAATTGAGAACATAAGCTTAAAATGCAGTCTGCCTGGATCTAAGCCCAGTGCTGCCTTTTACTAGGAGTGTGATCCGAGAAAGTTACCTGACTCTCTTTCCTCAGTTTCCTCACTACCTCTGGGTTGTTTCAAGCATAAATACATTGACACACACACAAAGCACTTAGATTACGCCATATATATCATATACTGCCAATAAATGTCCTTCATTGTAATTATCTGGAAATGTTTATGTATGCTGTTATTCGTGATCTAACCAAAAATAAAATTATAAAAGTGTCTTGTACCCATAATGAATATAGGAAGATTTTGATCTCTGTATATCTTCCCTTTACTTTCATTTATCATTATTTTTAACTCGGAGATGCTGAGTATGTATTTTGCTAAAAATACTGCCCAGTAACCAAATGGTATCCATGATCTTTAGTAATTTGATTCATGGCTACTTAAGAGGGAAATAACAAAATAAACACACTAAAAAACAAACAAACAAAAAAACCCACTATATTAAGTGTTTTGGATTCTCCTCGGTCCTGCTGTCAGGAACCCCGCTGCTTGCATAAAGGAAGAATCCATCTCGCGTCTTTCCGTTAGGAAGGGTGGGAGCACTGACATTTCCAGCTCTTTCAGGGGAGCCTGTCTGAGTTCGCCAGTTCGCTGGTGTCGGAGCCTCGTGCTGCCACCGCAGCACGAGACACGTTATCTATCATCACAGCCAGTGTCACTTCACCCGTCCCAAGTTTTCAGGCTGCTGGAGGTGCGTCTCTTCCTGCCCTCCTTTCAGATTGGCTTTGAGGAGCTGGATGGACCAGAGATTTGATCTCACACTGTGCGGTGCATGGAGAAATTGGTTATTAATACTTTTGAGGCACTTCCTGCAGTGAAAGGTCTGTTGTGCTTTCCACTGAACCGCCCAGATGTTCAGTTTTTTCTCAATTAGCTCTTTCACATTGTGCCAGGATAAAGATGAAGTTTCAGGGAAAGCTTCACCGACTGTTCTTCAGTGGCTTTATTGCCTGCCTAAGATGAATCAACTTCTACCATTTTGAGAAATTACTAGAACTTTGCTGACCAGTATACTTGATAAATCAATGTATGAAGCCCAAAGAATATGTTTTCTTCTACCTTTCTAACCCCTTTCCTCTTATCAAGGTCTGTCCTACCTTTGTTTTTCCTTTCCATTTGGTCTCTGAGGATATACCATATGCACAGAGGTAGTAGAATTTTTATTTCAGAGAATTTTAGGGAGATAGTGTGTAGGTAGGAAAGTAGTTTAATAGTTGTCTAACCTATGAAGTCCTTTTCCATATGCATGAATAATATTAATAAATATTTTTTAATTTGGCCATAGTTGTTTAACTAAGCATAATACCTGGAGGGCTTCTCTGGTGGCTCAGCGGTAAAGAGTCCACCTGCCAATGAAGGAGACAAGGCTTTGATCCCTGTGTCAAGAAGATCCCCTGGAGCAGTTGATGGCAACCCACTCCATTTTTTGCCTGGGTAATCCCATGGGCAGAGGAACCTAGCAGCCTACAGTCCATGGGGTCACAAAGTAGTCAGACATGACTTAGTGACTAAACAACAAGAACAATAACTGGAAGTTGAATAATAGAAAAACAGGAACAGAAATGTTCCTTCCTTCCTTTTCCTAGTTGCCACCACTAACCCCATCCTGGAATGGTGACTGTCTTCAGGGGTGGCCGGGGAGGGAGCTATATTAATTTTGCAATCTGTATCAGTCCTCAAGTTACCACTAATTAGCATGCAATTTAAATAAGAACACTGGGCTTCTGTGCAAATGAAGCTTCATGACTGGTCTACTTGACTACTTCCATTGGATTCTTACTTTAGGATCCTTAATACAGAATCAAACAAATTGCACTCATCTCACATGCTAGCAAAGTAATGCTCAAAATCCTCCAAGCCAGGCTTCAACAGTACGTGAACTGTGAACTTCCAGATGTTCAAGCTGGATTTAGAAAAGGCAGAGGAACCAGAGATCAAATTGCCAACATCCACTGGATCATCGAAAAAGAAAAAGAGTTCCAGAAAAACGTCTATTTCTGCTTTATTGACTATGCCAAAGCCTTTGACTATGTGGATCACAATAAACTGTGGAAAATTCTGAAAGAGATGGGAATACCAGACCACCTGTCTTGCCTCCTGAGATCTGTATGCAGGTCAAGTAGCAATTGTTAGAACTGGACATGGAACAACAGACTGGTTCCAAATTGGGAAAGGAGTACGTCAAGGCGGTATATTGTCACTCTACTTATTTAACTTCTACAAGCAGAGTACATCATGTGAAATGCTGGGCTGGATGAAGCACAAGCTGGTATCAAGATTTCTGAGAGAAATATCAATAACCTCAGATATGCATTTGATACCACCCTTATGGCAGAAAGTGAAGAACGAAAGAGCCTCTTGATGAAAGTGAAAGAAGAGAACGAAAAATCTGGCTTAAAACTCAACATTCAAAAAATGAAGATCATAGCATAAAGTTCCATCACTTCATGGCAAATGGATGGGTTAACAATAGAAACAGTGACAGATTATTTTCTTGGGCTCCAAAATCACTGCAGATGGTGACTGCAGCCATGAAATTAAAAGATGCTTGCTCCTTGAAAGAAAAGCTATGACCAACCTAGACAACATATTAAAACTCAGAGACATTACTTTGCCAACAAAGGTCCGTCTAGTCAAAGCTATGGTTTTTCCAGGAGTCATGTATGGATGTGAGAGTTGGACTATAAAGAAAGCTGAGCACCAAAGAATTGATGCTTTTGAACTGTGGTGTTGGAGAAGACTCTTGAGAGTCCCTTGGACTGCAAGGAAATCCAACCAGTCCATCCTAAAGGAAATCAGTCCTGAATATTCGTTGGAAGGACTGATGCTGAAGCTGAAACTCCAATACTTTGGCCACCTGATGCGAAGAGCTAACTCATTTGAAAAGACCCTGATGCTGGGAAAGATTGAAGGCAGGAGGAAGAGGGGACAACAGAGGATGAGATGGTTGGATGGTATCACTGACTCTATGGACATGAGTTTGAATAAGCTTTGGGAGTTGGTGATGGACAAGGAAGCCTGGCATGCTGCAGTCCATGGGGTCACAAAGAGTTGGACACGACTGAGCGACTAAACTGAATACAGTGTCGGTGGAGCTGCCCAAGCTCTGTGTCCATGTCCAGTACTAAGTGGGGACATCACGGAACATGTGTTACTCTGCTTTACCATCTGGTGTTCATTCACTCAGTATTACACTTTTCCTCTCAGGTACCAGTCTTATCCCACTTCTCAGCCCCTGAATTTGGATTGAGTTGCTTAAACTTGTGATTTTGGAAATGGGTCGGGATTTAGATGTTTCAAGTAGAGCTCTGACTGCTTCTGATTATGCCATAGTATGGGGTTTAGCAATGGACATGCAAGCCCTTTGCTGAGACTTTTAGAAGAAAAACTCATTCTTTTCTCTGGATTTGAATCTGAGAAGACAGGGCATTGGCAGTGGTGTTGGCCATCTTACTACTTCATGGAGCCTGAGCTTGAAGTCCATCAAGTGGAAAGCAAATTGGAGACAGAGAGAAACCTGATCTTGCTGACATAATTTGAACCCCTGAGTAAAACGCTATCTGAAATTCTAGATGCTAGGCCCCACCTTCCTTCCCTCCTTCCCTTCATCCTTCCCTTTTTCCCTTCCTCCCTCCGTTTTTTAAACACTTAGGTCTGAGCTGAGTTGGTTATTTTGTGTCTACACTTCAGTTTATGTTGACTTGAATCTTCTCTCTCTTACTTAGAGTTTTCAATGTTACAAAGGCAGAGAGAAGTGGAATGAAAATCAAAGATAAAATATATGGTATTTCAGAGATTTTTTTCCTTTAGAAGAGAATAAAATTAAGATCTAAGAAAATATTTGGAACATTATTCAACATCACTCATGAATCATTGAAACATTTAAATTTAGTACAGTGGTTTCTGAGGAAGTGATTGCCTTAAGTACCAAGTACATGAGTTGTAAGTCATATAAAACATGTAGTTGTTTAGATGTGAGTCATTTTTTTGATAACTTCTGTGAAGTAGTTTTAAATTAGATGACCATTATATCTACTACTGCGGGCAGGAATCCCTCAGAAAAAATGGAGTAGCCATCATGGTCAACAAAAGAGTCCGAAATGCAGTACTTGGATTGCATTGGAATCCAAGTGGAATGCAGCACTCTCAAAAACGACAGAATGATCTCTCTTCATTTCCAAGACAAACCATTCAATATCTCAGTAATCCAAGACTATGCCCCAACCAGTAACGCTGATGAAGCTGAAGTTGAACGGTTCTATAAAGACCTACAAGACCTTTTAGAACTAACACCCAAAAAAGATGTCCTTTTCATTATAGGGGACTGGAATGCAAAAGTAGAAAGTCAAGAAACACCTGGAGTAACAGGCAAATTTGGCCTTGGAATACGGAATGAAGCAGGGCAAAGACTAATAGAGTTTTGCCAAGAAAATGCACTGGTCATAACAAACACCCTCTTCCAACAACACAAGAGAAGACTCTACACGTGGACATCACCAGATGGTCAACACCGAAATCAGACTGATTATATTCTTTGCAGCCAAAGACGGAGAAGCTCTATACAGTCAGCAAAAACAAGACCAGGAGCTGACTGTGGCTCAGACCATGAACTCCTTATTGCCAAATTCAGACTTAAATTGAAGAAAGTAGGGAAAACCACTAGACCATTCAGGTATGACCTAAATAAAATCCCTTATGATTATACAGTGGAGGTGAGAAATAGATTTAAGGGCCTAGATCTGATAGATAGAGTGCCTGATGAACGATGGAATGAAGTTCATGACATTGTACAGGAGACAGGGATCAAGACCATTCCCATGGAAAAGAAATGCAAAAGAGCAAAATGGCTCTCTGGGGAGGCCTTATAAATACCTGTGAAAAGAAGAGAAGCAAAAAGCAAAGGAGAAAAGGAAAGATATAAGCATCTGAATGTAGAGTTCCAAAGAATAGCAAGAAGAGATAAGAAAGGCTTTTTCAGCGATCAGTGCAAAGAAATAGAGGAAAACAACAGAATGGGAAAGACTAGAGATCTCTTCAAGAAAATCAGAGATACCAAGGGAACATTTCATGCAAAGATGGGCTCGATAAAGGACAGAAATGGTATGGACCTAACAGAAGCAGAAGATATTAAGAAGAGATGGCAAGAATACACAGAAGAACTGTACAAAGAGGATCTTCATGACCCAGATAATCACAATAGTGTGATCACTCACCTAGAGCCAGACATCCTGGAATGTAAAGTCAAGTGGGCCTTAGAAAGCATCACTACGAACAAAGCTAGTGGAGGTGATGGCATTCCAGTTGAGCTATTTCAAATCCTGAAAGATGATGCTGTGAAAGTGTTGCACTCAATATGCCAGCAAATTTGGAAAACTCAGCAGTGGCCACAGGACTGGAAAAGGTCAGTTTTCATTCCAATCCCAAAGAAAGGCAATGCCAAAGAATGCTCAAACTACCACAAATTGCATTCATCTCACACGCTAGTAAAGTAACGCTCAAAATTCTCCAAGCCAGGCTTCAGCAATATGTGAACCATGAACTTTCAGATGTTCAAGCTGGTTTTAGAAAAGGCAGAGGAACCAGAGGTCAAATTGCCAACATCCGCTGGATCATGAAAAAAGCAAGAGAGTTCCAGAAAAACATCAATTTATGCTTTAATGACTATGCCAAAGCCTTTGACTGTGTGCATCACAATAAACTGTGGAAAATTCTCAAAAAGATGGGAATACCAGACCACCTGATCTGCGTCTTGAGAAATTTGTATGCAGGTCAGGAAGCAACAGTTAGAACTGGACATGGAACAACAGACTGGTTCCAAATAGGAAAAGGAGTACGTCAAGGCTGTATATTGTCACCCTGCTTATTTAACTTATATGCAGAGTACATCATGAGAAACGCTGGACTGGAAGAAACACAAGCTGGAATCAAGATTGCCAGGAGAAATATCAATAACCTCAGATATGCAGATGACACCACCCTTATGGCAGAAAGTGAAGAGGAACTAAAAAACCTCTTGATGAAAGTGAAAGAGGAGAGTGAAAAAGTTGGCTTAAAGCTCAACATTCAGAAAACGAAGATCATGGCATCTGGTCCCACCACTTCATGGGAAATAGATGGGGAAGCAGTGGAAACAGTATCAGACTTTATTTTTCTGGGCTCCAAAATCACTGCAGATGGTGACTTCAGCCATGAAATTAAAAGACGCTTACTCCTTGAAAGGAAAGTTATGACCATCCTAGATAGCATATTCAAAAGCAGAGACATTACTTTGCCAACAAAAGTTCGTCTAGTCGAGGCTATGGATTTTCCTGTGGTCATGTATGGATGTGAGAGTTGGACTGTGAAGAAGTCTGAGCATCGAAGAATTGATGCTCTTGAACTGTGGTTTTGGAGAAGACTCTTGAGAGTCCCTTGGACTGCAAGGAAATCCAACCAGTCCATTCTGAAGGAGATCAGCCCTGGGATTTCTTTGGAAGGAATGATGCTAAAGCTGAAACTCCAGTACTTTGGCCACCTCATGTGAAGAGTTGACTCATTGGAAAAGGCTCTGATGCTGGGAGGGATTGGGGGCAGGAGGAGGAGGGGACGACAGAGGAAGAGATGGCTGGATGGATCACTGACTCAATGGATGTGAGTCTGGGTGAACTCCCGGAGTTGGTGATAGACAGAGAGGCCTGGCGTGCTGCGATTCATGGGGTCGCAAAGTAATTTCTCAAGAGGCAGATCAGATGGTCTGGTATTCCCATCTCTTTCAGAATTTTCCACAGTTTATTGTGATCCACACAGTCAAAGGCTTTGGCATAGTCATTAAAGCATAAATTGATGTTTTTCTGGAACTCTCTTGCTTTTTTCATGATCCAGCGGATGTTGGCAATTTGATCTCTGGTTCCTCTGCCTTTTCTAAAACCAGCTTGAACATCTGGAAGTTCACGGTTCACATATTGCTGAAGCCTGGCTTGGAGAATTTTGAGCATTACTTTACTAGCGTGTGAGATGAGTGCAATTTGCGGTAGTTTGAGCCTTCTTTGGCATTGCCTTTCTTTGGGATTGGAATGAAAACTGACCTTTTCCAGTCCTGTGGCCACTGCTGAGTTTTCCAAATTTGCTGGCATATTGAGTGCAACACTTTCACAGCATCATCTTTCAGGATTTGAAATAGCTCAACTGGAATGCCATCACCTCCACTAGCTTTGTTCGTAGTGATGCTTTCTAAGGCCCACTTGACTTCACATTCCAGAATGTCTGGCTCTAGGTCAGTGATCATACCATCGTGTTTATCTGGGTTGTGAAGATCCTCTTTGTACAGTTCTTCTGTGTATTCTTGCCATCTCTTCTTAATATCTTCTGCTTCTGTTAGGTCCATACCATTTCTGTCCTTTATCGAGCCCATCTTTGCATGAAATGTTCCCTTGGTATCTCTGATTTTCTTGAAGAGATCTCTAGTCTTTCCCATTCTGTTGGTTTCCTCTATTTCTTTGCACTGATAGCTGAAGAAGGCTTTACTCTCTCTTCTTGCTATTTTTTGGAACTCTGCATTCAGATGCTTATATCTTTCCTTTTCTCCTTTGCTTTTCGCTTCTCTTCTTTTCACAGCTATTTATAAGGCTTCCCCAGACAGCCATTTTGCTTTTTTGCATTTCTTTTCCATAGAGATGGTCTTGATCCCTGTCTCCTGTTTTTGCTTAATTCTAGATTATTTTCTTGATTTATTGATTGTTTTATAGTTGGACTAGTAAAACAATGTTTGCTTTCAACAACTACTGTGTAATATTAGCCTAGCTATTGTAATGGATGTTGATTCTTGGGATTTAATAAAACTTTTTCCATTTAAAATTTATTCTTTAAATTACCACAGCTTGACCTTTGTAGCATGCCACTTAAAACATACAAAATGTATTCTACTTCAAAGTTTGAAAAACTTTAACATTCTACCATTATGTTAACAAACTTGTGAAATATAGTGGGAAGTCTCTTGAGATTGCTCATCAGTGGTGTACGTGGTCAAAGCTAAGCATGGTGGATGCTCTTGGAGAACATGAATGTTATCATGTTGCTTGGGTTTGAATTTAACTACCTGAATATTTGTGGAAAACTTGTATGCCCTTTTTTTTTTTAGCATTACTAAAACATTAATATAGGAACAATATCAGGATGAAACAAATCAGAAATATAAACTATTAATTATCTAAGTAGAATAGCAGTGGTAACATATGAGAAAATTTGTTTTCTTATGTCATACGTATAAGCGTACTTATTTTTGGTATTAATAGTTTTATGTTTTGTTTCATGGCATATTGATAGGTTCTAACTTTCTTATAACTGCATGAATATATTTTCTTTTTGAAATATTTATTTGTTTATTGGACTGTGTCAAGTCTTAGTTGCAACATGCGGGGTCTTCATTGTATCATGTGGGATCTTGTGTTGTGGTTCACAGACTCTCTAGTTGTGGCACATGGTGGTTTTGGCACATAGGCTCTGAGGTGGACCAATAGTTGTTCCAAGGAACACTGACCTATTTCTGACATAATTTATGATTAAAAGTTGGTGGGCTCTGTTTATGGCCCGACTCCCCTTCTCGAGTGTTGGCTTTCTGAAAGCACACACATCATATCTGTGTTATTCACCAGCATATGCTCAGATTTTAACTGGATTCTCAATAAATGTTTTTAATAAATAAATGAATAATGATTAAAATAATTAGCAAGTTAATGAACAGAAATCGATTTCTTGATGAGAAATTAGGAGGGGGTAATTTGGATATAGCAACTTGTATTGCTATGAAGTTGGACACAAAAACAATTTTTCTTCTACTGGTAAGAGTGGCATTATTAAATCATTTGAAAGAATATTTAGGGAAGAACACTGAAGCAAATAGAAATCTCAGAGCACTCTGGTGAAAGGATTAGGCTACAATCTGAAAGAATGATGACACATCCGGTCCTATAGCTGGGAACTTAGTGAAATTCAAATAATGATGGATGAGTATTCAGAAATTAACAAGGGTCAGTGGTAGCCAGAAGAAAATTGAAATGAATTGTAACATGGAGAAAAAATGGTGAAATCCAATGATCATTTTGAGTCTATGCATCCAAGTGTGAAAAGTAGTTGCTGAAAGAAACTGAAATGAAGAATTATTTTTTGGTTTTGGAAGAGGCTAGTTGGAAATGCACTAGAAAGACATGAAATAGCTATAGACTTAAACTTATATGCGACGGAAAGTTAAGCTGGCTTTCAGAGGAATACTACTTTTATTACCACTAACAACCTGCGTTACTACATCAGGCTCTGAATGATAGTATAATACTGCTGCTGCTGCTGCTAAGTCGCTTCAGTTGTGTCGGACTCTGTGCGACCCCGTAGATGGCAGCCCACCAGGCTCCCCCATCCCTGGGATTCTCCAGGCAAGAACACTGGAGTGGGTTGCCAAATACTAACAGATACTAATTCCTTCGCAGTGGTGATCTGACGAGTTCGGAATTTTCCAAGGCAGACAGAGGTACATGAGCTTTCATCAGTTCCTTTCCCATTTCTCATTTCAACACAGAGCAGTCACACTCTGCATTTAGAGTCCTGTAATGATGTCCAAGTGCTTGTAAGCTGCCTCACCTCTGTTACTGCCTTTATTTTTTTTTCCCTCTCATGATCAGAAAGGTTGTCAGCAGTTAAGTCCTTGATTGCACCATCACAGCTTTCTCATCTTCAAAAATGGCTTCTCATATCTATTGTATTTAGAAACTGTTCATATCTGAAGACTTTTGGCCAGTTAGGACTTGTACGTAACTCTGAAAGATATAATTTGGAACTTCATCCCCAGATATTTTCCTCTCTTTCATCCTCAGAGTAATGTGGTGAAATTCAGAACCTGCATTCTAGGGTTTCTTGTGACTTTTTAACGGTGCATGGAATTGTTGTACTCTAGCAGAGAGAGTACCAAGGTAATTGTCAGGATAATTACAGGAAAGGACAGCCGGTTATAGATTTGTAATTTACAGGGCAAAGTTAGAAGGCTCCTGAAAGTTCACCTACTTTAAGGAATGTGTTATGAATGCTATAGTGTTTGAAACACTAATATCAATTATTATAAAATATTTACTGTGTAAATTTCTAACTCTTATTCATACTATAAAAGATCAAAGTTCAGGCTATGTCTATTACATGTGTAAAGAAACATTTCTACACAAGTTTAAATAATCAGAATTGATCGACAGCAATTCTTTCATTTCCAAGTTCGTGATTTTCGAAGACTTATTAGGAATAATAGAAAATAGAAATTTCTGAATGCCGCAAAGGCAAATGGGTATTCTAAAATAATGAATAAAAGAAAATCAAATAAAAACTGTTGCCTTAAAATAGCTATTCATAGTTTTAGAAATCAGATGCTTTCAGGAAAGGATATGATATGTCCCTTTGTGTATCTTGATGATGTTTTTTGGAGAATAGCAGCGATGATGAATAAATTCAGGAAATAAGATATCTCAAATTCCAATAAAGTTTTGTGCTTTTGTTGTTGTTGAGGGACAATTATTTATAGGACAGAAAGTTAGGAATTCTCTATGAAACTTTGATTTTCATTTTTACTTATGAGTCATTTTAAGGTCTTGAGAAAACCCCACTGTTGCTCCACTTCAGAGTTCTCTCTGGGAAGCCCTTCATAAGATTGAATGTAGAACTTGAAGTTCAACTAATTATAATAGGCCATACTTGGACTATTGGATAAGATGATTGAAATCCTCCACAGCAGTTGAATTAATTCAGTTATTCCTTTAAACTCTCTTAAACCTATTTCATATGTAGATGTTAAATTATCTAGTTTAAATCCTTTGTAACAAAGTAATCTTAATCTTACTCATATACAGTTAGTCCTCAAACAAAACTCTTGTTTCCTCTAACACAACACTTGTTTTCCTGTAGGCATATCTATAGAACATGGTAAGCAAGCCAAAATAGCAAGGTATGAATGGGTGATTGAATAATACTTAGTGGCCTGGATTTTCATCTGTCCATACTTTTTTTCTTATCACCTTTTAACCTTAAGGAATTTCAGTTCAATTGCTCAGTTGTGTCCGACTCTTTGCGACCACATGACCACAGCACGCCAGGCCTCCCTGTCCATCACCAACTGCTGGAGTTCACCTAAACCCATGTCCATTGAGTCGGTGATGCCATCCAACCATCTCATCCTCTGTCATCACCTTCTCCTCCTGCCCTCAATCTTCCACAGCATCAGAGTCTTTTCAAATGAGTCAGCTCTTCACATCAAGTGGCCAAAGTATTGGAGTTTCAGCTTCAACATCAGTCCTTCCAATTAACACCCAGGACTGATTTCCTTTAGGATGGACTGGTTGGATCTCCTTGCAGTCCAAGGGACTCTCAAGAGTCTTCTCCAACACCACAGTTCAAAAGCATCAATTCTTCAGCACTCATTTCAGTTCAGTTCAGTCGCTCAGTCATGGCCAACTCTTGGCGACCCCATGAATTGCATCACGCCGGGCCTCCCTGTCCATCACCAACTCCCCGAGTTTATCCAAACTCATGTCCATTGAATCAGTGATGACAGCTAGCCATCTCATCCTCTGTTGTCCCCTTCTCCACCTGCCCCCAATCCCTCCCAGTATCAGGGTCTTTTCCAATGAGTCAACTCTTCGCATGAGTTGATAGATTGGAGTTTTAGCTTCAGCATCAGTCCTTTCAATGAACACCCAGGACTGATCTCCTGTAGGATGGACTGGTTGGATCTCCTTGCAGTCCAAGGGACTCTCAAGAGTCTTCTCCAACACCACAGTTCAAAAGCATCAATTCTTCGGTGCTCAGCTTTCTTCACAGTCCAACTTTCACATCCATACATGACCACTGGAAAAACCATAGCCTTGACTAGACGGATCTTTGTTGGCAAAGTAATGTCTCTGTTTTTTAATATGCTGTCCAGATTGGTCATAACTTTCCTTCCAAGGAGTAAGAGTCTTTTAATTTCATGGCTGAAGTCACCATCTGCAGTGATTTTGAAGCCCAGAAAAATAAAGTCTGACACTGTTTCCACTGCTTCCCCATCTATTTCCCATTAAGTGATGGGACCGGATGCCATGATCTTAATTTTCTGAATGTTGAGCTTAAAGCCAACTTTTCACTCTCCTCTTTCACCTTCATCAAGAGGCTTTTTAGTTCCTCTTCACTTTGTGCCATAAGGGTGGTGTCATCTGCATATCTGAGGTTATTGATATTTCTCCCGGCAATCTTGATCCCATCTTGTGCTTCTTCCAGCCCAGTGTTTCTCATGATGTACTCTGCATCTAAGTTAAATAAGCAGGGTGACAATATACAGCCTTGACATACTCCTTTTCCTATTTGGAACCAGTCTGTTGTTCCATGTCCAATTCTAACTGTTGCTTCCTGACCTGCATATAGGTTTCTCAAGAGGCAGGTCAGGTGGTCTGGTATTCCCATCTCTTTCAGAATTTTCCACCATTTCTTGTGATCCACATAGTCAAAGGCTTTGGCATAGTCAATAAAGCAGAAATAGATGTTTTTCTGGAACTCTCTTGCTTTTTCCATGATCCAGCGGATGTTGGCAATTTGATCTCTGGTTCCTCTGTCTTTTCTAAAACAAGCTTGAACATCTGGAAGTTCACAGTTCAAGTATTGCTGAAGCCTGGCTTGGAGCATTTTGAGCATTACTTTACTAGCGTGTGAGATGAGTGCAATTGTGCTGTAGTTTGAGCATTCTTTGACATTGCCTTTCTTTGGGACTGGAATGAAAACTGACCTTTTCCAGTCCTGTGGTCTTTGCTGAGTTTTCCAAATTTGCTGGCATATTGAGTGCAACACTTTCACAGCATCATCTTTCAGGGTTTGAAATAGCTCAACTGGAATTCCATCACCTCCACTCACTTTGTTCATAGTGATGCTTTCTAAGGCCCACTTGACTTCACATTCCAGGATGTCTTGCTCTAGGTCAGTGATCACACCATCATGATTATCTTGGTTGTAAAGATCTTTTTTGTAAAGTTCTTCTGTGTATTCTTGCCACCTCTTCTTAATATCTTCTGCTTCTGTTACTCTGATTTTCTTGAGGAGATCTCTAGTCTTAAGGAATTTAGATTAAAAATAAAACATGATGTTTTATCAGTGCTACATATGTGACATTGACCCAATTGTTATTTTTTGAACATTTGCTCATAGAGAAATTATTAGTAGTACTAGTATTTTAGCTCAAGCCACTTATTTTTAAATAGCAAAATGATATTAATTAAGTTTATTTAGTATATGTAAGGCCTCCCTGGTGGCTCAGCTGGTAAAGAATCCTCCTGCAATGCAAGAGACCCCAGTTCAATTCCTGGGTCAGAAAGATCCCCTGGAGAAGGGATAGGCTACCCATTCCTGTATTCGTGGGCTTCCCTGGTGGATCAGACAGTAAAGAATCCACCTGCAGTGCAGGAGAGCTGGGTTCACTGCCTGGGTTTGGAAGATTCCCTGGAGAAGGGCATGACAATCCACGCTAGCATTCTTGCCTTGAGAATCCCCATGGACAGAGGAGCCTGATGTGCTACGGTCCATGGGGTCGTAGAGAGTCAGACATGGCTGAGCTGCTAAGCAGAGCACAGCACAGCATGGTATATGTAATCAAGCAGTGAGGAAATACTTTAAGGTAAGAGACTCCCTGTGTGTGTATTTATTTCTTTTTGTATAACAGTGCCTCCCCATATTTGAAAATATCTGTTATAACAAATGTTTCCACAGTTGGTAAAACTATTATGTAAATTTCACATATAGGCAGATAGATACTAAGTAATAAGGAATTTTACTGTCTCATTTGGAAACAGTCAGAATTTCAGATATCATAGGCAGCTACAGTACACTCAATTCCAATTATATACAAGTATCTGGGTGTGTTCTAGATTTACTGAGGTATAATTGACATACAATATTGTTCAAGACTAGAGTATACCATGTGTTGATTTGGTACACTTATATATATGCAAAATGATTATCAGCATTGCATTAATTAATACCTCCATCACATGAAATTGCCATTTCTTCTGTAGTTTTCTCTTAATGTCCAGAAATTGGTATGGGTCTGTTTTGAAGCAGACAGAGACAAGAGGTAATAAGTAACTAGGCAAATAGCCACATTGCCCTGGAGAAAGGAAAGGATTTAGGAGCTAGAGGAGAGCTGTGATAATTTTTTTTAAGTGTGGGATTAGGGCTAATCTAGTGGATAAATTGGAGGGAAGGAATAGGCTTTTTTTTTTTTTTTTTAATCATTGCATGCGTGCACACGTGCTAACTCACTTCAGTTGTGTCCGACTCTTTTGCAACCTTATGGACTGTAACCCACCAGATTCCTCGTTCATGGGATTCTCCAGGCAAGAGTACTGGAGTGGATTGCCATGCCCTCCTTCAGGGGATCTTCCTGAACCTGAGGTCAAACCTGAGTCTCCTGTGGCTCCTGAATTGTAGGAGGATTCTTTTATGCTGAACCACTAGGGAAACCCTCTTGAATCATTATTGTGTTCCAAATAAATAATATTATAATTTGTTCATAAATTGTTATATAAACAGTCCACTTTGCCTTATACATTAACTATATTTACTTAATCAGAAAGGAAAGTAATTAGAATAACTCACTTGCCAAATTTGTCTAAATCCTTTAAGGCAATTCTGTTTTTAATGAAATACCACTGTGGGAATAAATGTAGAAGCAACTGACTTTAATCTATATAGGAGGGTCTCGTCTTGAAATGACTGAGAAAGGGAAATGTCATATTCCTCCCAAACTGTTTATTTTAACTGTGAGTGGAGCTTTTGCTAACTTTATGACTTTTTTGGAAGCCAAGAGTTATGCTCGATTTTTCAAAAAATCATATGTTATTTTATGATTTTATATATATATATATATATATATTTATATTTTACAACTAATGAATAGTTTGTGGGAAGTTTTTTTTAAAAAATAAATTAGAAATGAAGAGATTGATTACAACTGTACCCAAGTTTTATAACATTTTAAAATTGCCACCATCTTATTTTTAATTGAATGAATAAATAAGTAGTATAAACACTACTGAGTTTTGTTGGATTCTCCAAATTCTTTCCATCAGTGAGTTATATTATTATATCATCCTTGAATAACTATGGTTACCAAAAGTTCAAGTTGATGCAATAATTTAGAAAAAAAGGTTCTGCCTCTTGTGTGTCTGATATTCTCTGACTGGGTAGGTTCAGGGTTAGTAGAAGGATGTTTGATTTCTTGTCTTGCCTGTGGTATGCTTGCCTAGGAGTAAGGCACGGGTGGTGATGGTGGACTTTTGGTTTATTAGACCATCATTATATATTTCATTTAAACACAATTGTAACATTTCCCCCATTTTCTTAAGTTTACAGCCAAAATGAAAGTGAAATATTCTGGGGGGAAAAAATCTAGGGTATAAAAATAATACTTAATTTATGAAATAAAAACTTAGCATATAAAATTAATATTTGACTAAAGCTCACTTAAGGTTATTTTTATTTCTTTCCAAGGATGTCTATGATTTAACTAGTAAGATACACTAAGACACGTTAGAATTTCTAGCTATAAATAACATTTTTCTCATAAACTGACCTAGTGATATTAAACTGGTACAAAGCTCAAAATCAGTATTTAACATTTAATGGAACGAACAAACTAATTCTGCAATTTAACTCAACATTTTCAGTAAGATGACTTGTACCCTAATGGCTTGTAATTAATTTCTCTGAAAATCATATTTATGATAGTCTGCAGATTCGGGGCTTTATCTAATACATAATGTTCATTTTGAGCCTTTAATTGCATTTAAATTAAAATTGGCTTAGCAGGAAGATGAATTGTGGGAATGCATCAAACCACCCAGCATGTCCTGAAGATGTGAGCCTGAAAATGCAATTTGGTGGAGATGTGCAAAATCATTTGGAGTTCATTAATTTTTATTGCACAGGTAGTTTTCCTAAAGTAGGTTATTTTCTTTGAAATTTATATTTATGTTTATGTCAATAGCTGAATATTATATTAGCCCTTACATCTATTAGAGTTTATTAACCTGGCCTAATAGAGGTTGTTCATATTGAGAAGAGAGATAATTTGTGTTTGCCTCTCATTCTGATTTGGTGAGATTGGTCTATGAGGAAGGTATTATTTACTCTTTTTTTTGGAATGTGATGAAAGTGGGTGGGGAAGGAAGGTAGTCTCAGTGAAGGAAGTCAAACAAGTGTGCATTCAAGCTTCAGAGTAGGACTCTGGAAGAATCTGGTGAGGGGCTCATCTGAGAAGACATTCTTATTCCTGACCTTCTAGGGCCTTTTAGGCTGAATAATCTTTTTCTCTCTGCGAGACTGAGGTGCTGACCTGGCCATTGCAGTGAAGGGTTATTGATGTGCAACTCTGTTTGGTGGTTTAATGTGCCTGGGCTTTGGCCAGCCAGCCTGTAAGTGATTCCCAACTTGCAGATGCTGCTGAGGTTATCCAATTTAATTATAATGTCACTTTACAATTATAAGGGAAAAGAGGTTTTTACATTGTCTAATGAATACAAATTGTCCACAATTTGAAAATACAAAGAAATAAAAATTAACATTTGTCCTCTTTGCCAGAGAATTTACATCTATGCAACTGGTACTAATAAGTAAAATAATTCCATTACCTAAATTCATTAAACACATGTGCTTTTTATTTTGGAGGTTGTATATCTTTCTTATTAATAAAATGACATTGTTAGCATTTGCCATTCTGGACTCATTTTTCCCTCTTTGCAGACAGTGTAATTAGGGATGGAAAAAGCTTCGGGATGAGCAAACGCCTGCTATAGAAATGAATTATATAATTGTGGTAATGATTTTCCCTAAAACTCCGCCAACTGTAACATTTTTCACCTCGCCGTGTGTGTGTGTGTGTGTGTGTGTATGTGTATGCACGCACACATGTGTTTGAGTGCTGTCTTATTTCATGAAAATGTGGAAATAGTTTTCCATTCTGACAATCTGCTGCAAGTTCCTAGTTTGTGGTCGGAGATGATAGAAGCCCATATTCATTTAATACTCACCAATCAGAACTTGACAGAGGTATTGCTTATTTTCTCATTTCATCACTGAAGCATGCTGTTGTAGTTTAGTCCCTAATTACTCTCAGACTGAGACGATCCAAATATCCCCACGGTGGTAATATTTTCCTGCCTGGGTGAGTCATTACGTTGTTTGGCAGGCTGCAACACCAGCCTTCCGTTGTTGGAACACTACCCCTCATGTAGTGCCCCATCCTCCCCTCAGTGCTGTCTGCTCCACAACTCGGGTCCTGCTGAGACATTTCAGGCTACCCTGTACGCAATCACATTTGCCTGCCTTCTCTCTGACTGATTGGACCACTGCCAGTTCCCTCTTCAGGGCCAAGGACAGGAGAATGGGGGGTATCTGAATAGAACTGCTTAATGATCTAATGGACCAGTGCCTCTCTCCTGCTGAGAGAGAGGGCTTATTTGTTTGCTGGTTACAGGAAAGGTCAGGGAAATCCTTTTCAACAAAGGCTGTGATAGTGGGAATGTGCAATATCATACATTACTGGTGTTTGAATAACTTAATACCTTGGGTGCACCCCACCCCCCAACCACAAAACCAGACACTTTTGGGTCTTTATTTTATTTTCAATATCCTCCAGATGGCAGAAAATGGAAGTGATGAAGCTTGGGTTCACACAATAGTTTACACCAAATGCCAAATATCAGGACGCTTCACAGGTATTCAGTTCTGAAGAGTGTGATGAAGTTTGAAAATCTGCTGAAGGGGCTCTTCTTCAATTATTTAAAACTTTATATATATATATATATATATATATATATATATATATATATATCATGAATAAACCACAGCAGCGGTACACCACATCTTATTTAGTGAAACTTGAAAATTCGTTCCTTTTGCTTTAGAGGGATGCTTCTTAAATCCCTTTCCCAGCTGATCATTTCATCTTTTAAGCATGTTATCAAAATAACCACAAATATTTGCCACAACACACTGGGAAGTTTTGAACAAAAGCTTTTTAAAGAAATTAATGCAATGGCATAAAACTCTATTAAAAGTCCTCTAGTTACAGTGTTAAGGATAGCATTCTAAGAGAAAGTCTTGACGTATATAAATCTGGCATTTTTCTTCATATCCTTGGTAAATAGTGCTAAGAGCTGTAAAGTGGTTTTTTAAATGAAAAAGGGTCATTGAAAATTATAAAAGAAAACATACTGTAAGAAAAAAAAAAAAAGCTTAGATAAGCCAGCTATCACACTTGGGAGAAATTTCTTGAGAAATTAACTGACTCTAAGAGATTTAGATTAAGCCTGGGAGGAGCCAATTGCTACCATAGCCTACTTCTATTGAGACATTTATTTAAACAAAGAAATCATCAAACAATAGTTTGAAGGAAGTATTTTTTTGTCTCTCTTTATATTTTCTGAAAAAGGAGTGGAGAAGGCAGGAGAGGTTTGTCCCTCTGTGTCACGGTTCACCTGCCCTGAAGGTGGAGGGTGGGGAGGCTTGCGGGCTGCTCACTCAACTGTATTTGACTAGGGCCGTCAGCCCCTCAGCTTCACAAGCATTGAATATGTCAAAAAATCTTTCAAAGAAAGTGTAAATTTTAACTGGGCTGTTTCTGGTTCATATTTAATGCTGTTTAAAAAGCTTCCCGCATGTCGATGTCCAGGCAGCAGCTCTCGGATGTGTGGGCCGTGCAGCTTAGCCGAGGTGTTGGTGGGTGTATGATTCTAAGCAATTAGGATAAAAGACAGTTGGTACAGATAATTTTTAGATATCCAGGAAGGCTGCAGGATGTTGTCAAGCAGCGTGGAGTGAACCCTTTTTTCAGAGGCTGGCTGTACCTAGATGATGATTTTTCTATAGGCTCTTCCACTTGAAAGAAGCAATTCTTTTGGCAAGCGTCACTGCCCCTTCCTTTTAGAAGATTTTTACTTTTACTGCTTAATTTTTAAAATGGACTGCAAAATGCTTTGTAAGAACAAATTGTTACTGTGATTAACATGGTGATAATTATTTTCGATGAGTCTGCCTTCCCCCAGCATGTAAAAACCTAATCCTCAGCTAGCCATGGAGTTGGGAGAAATTGTTATCCTTACACACCTTGCCCTGTACAAGGAGGAGGGTCACTCCAGCACCAGCTGGAATGTGACGGAAGGTGATGAATAGACAATCATGGCCCTCAGGTCCTTCGTATGATCCAGTTTGGTTTTGTTTTTATTAGTATAAGAATAAAGAAAGAGATAAAACAAGTCCTACTGTGTAGCTCAGGGAACTCTGTTCACTCTCCTGTGATAAAGCAAAATGAAAAAGACTATGAAGAAGAACAGGTATGTGGATGCATAACTGAACCACTTAGATGTATAGCAGAAATTAGCACAATGTTGTGAACCAACCATGTGTGCTGTGCTCAGTCCTGTCTGACTCTTTGTGACCTTCTGGACAGTAGCCCGCCAGACTCCTCTGTCCATAGAATTCTCCAGGCGAGAATACTGGAGTAGGTTGCCATGCCCTCCTCCAGGGGATCTTCCCAACCCAGGGATCGAACCCAGCTCTCCCACATTGCAGGCGAAATCTTTGCTATCTGAGCCACCAGGGAAGTCCTACTTCAGTTTTGAAAAAGAATAAAAAAATAGTCATAAAATGCATGAAAATGTGAAGATCAGGTGCTTGAAATTATTATTTTCTCAAGCTAACATGTAGAAAATGAAGGGTATAGTATCCATGCCTACGCATCTCACCCTTGAGGGACTTGAGAGATGTTAAGTGACGTTTTTAAAAGGGTAGCCTGTGGAAAGCTGAAACGTGGCCCACCATCTCTTTCTCAGCTAGTAGTCTCAAACTGTATAATACACGTGTACGTGTGTGCTAAGTCATGTCCAACTCTTTGTCACTGTATGGACTGCAGCCCCCCAGGTTCCTCTGTCCATGGGATTCTCCAGGCAAGAAAACTGCAGTGGATTGAAATGCCCTCCTCCAGGAGAACTTCCTGACCCAGGGATCTAACCTGCGTGTCTTAAGTCTCCCACATTGGCAGGCAGAGTCTTTACATCTTTAAAAAGTGGGGCTTAAAGGAGAGTTATTTATCCTTCATGCCAAATTTCTCTACATAAGCTATTTCCAAAAAATTACTGGGGGATTTCCTCTGAGGAAAGAGGAGATAGGGGCAGAGAATTGACAAAAATGAGTAAAGAGGAAGACAGACCCTCACATATTGAAGAACAGATTCTGTAGTCCTGGTAACTGGCAGAAATGTTAAGTGCTTTTCACAGGCGACATTCAAACAGATTATCAGATGGCATATTTCGCCCTGTTGTTACTTTAAATGAAGTGACCATGAAATCAACAAATCTGCTGGCAGGCGCCTGTCACTAAGATAGTTCTTCCTGTCACACAATGCCTCACATAGCAGGTAATGTGTTTTTAAGAGTCAGTCCTGTGTCACCTCATCAAGTCCTTCTTAAAAAGATGGAATAAGACGGATCGTGTTGTCTACCATGGAACTGACCGAAATTCAGTGGAATGAAATGTACAGTCCACGGAGAAATGCTTCGAGAGAGCAATGTGGGTCCTAGGAAGAATTGATATCTCTCCCTGTCCTCTCATAGGTCTTTGCTTGTGTACTTAGGATCACTCTGCCCTCGGCCTTCTTCCTTAAATTCTAGACTTCAAATGAATTAGGTTAGATTTTGCATTCAGTGATGAGGGCTAGGTGACTTGGGTTTGCACCATCTAAGCATGTGATGCTGCAGAATGCCGCCATGAAACTGACTCAGCATCTTTGGGATGGACTTGCTTTCCTCTTTAAAAGAGTGAGAGAGAAGTTTATTGCGTCTTAAAGGGTGTCTCAGAGTACTAATGTTGAGGTCTCTTACTGCGTTTGGAGATATTCTTTGGAATGTCATCATTGTCCTGTTTCAGCTGCCCTTTGGCAAGATGTTCTCTGTATTTGAATGATAAGGGAAGAAAAGAGAAAAATTAACAATCCAAATATAAACCATGTACATATTGAAAGGCACATGAACACTGCAGTAAGCACTCACATCTCAGTTTGCCTACTTACTGACTACAGTGTTTGTTTAATCAAAAGCCCTGTTTATACAAGAATACATTGTATGTGTGAGTTCGGTTTGGTTTATTATTGGTCATAAGTATGATTTTCTCTTTAGTAAAGAGTAAAAGCAGTAGGGACCCATTAGGTATATCACTGAACCTATATAACCTGCAACTTCTAATTGGAATTCCTAGTGCCATGAAGCAGTAGGTCCTTTGAATACTACCAAATTTGTATCATCCAGATTCAGTAATTCAGCACCAATTCTTGTTGTAGCATCAAAGTCAAAACACCAGAATGTGAACTGAAATGTAGGGACCTTGCTATTCATGCAAGCTTCTATCCCATTCATCCAACTCTTACTGAGTAATTATTATAGCCATGATAGATTTGGATATTAAAAAAAAAAAAAAAGGAATGAAAACCAATATCTTTATCCCAGGAATTCAGTCTGGTGGAGGAGACACACACTGGATTGTTAAGACTCATGAGTAAGTATAAAGGTGAAACTTGGCCTAAGAGAGAACAAAATATGTTGTTTGAGAGGGATCTTGAAGGATGAACATGAGTTCATCAGGGACAAGGCAGAGAATACATGCCTAAGTGTGGCGGGGGTGGGGGGTGGGTAAAGGGCTTGATGTTTTGGGGGAAGGCTGAATAATGTGGGTAACACAAGGAAGGTTATATTTCAAAATTTTTATTTTTGAGTGGTTTCAAGAAAGGGAGGCTGCCTTAGAGCAACATTAACACATTTGACGTGTTGAAATACAGTGGTTAGAACATGTGGCATCACATGGTATCGTTAGGGGAGAATGTTGTGCATGCATGCTGAGTTGCTCAGTTGTGTCCAACTCTTTGTGACCCCATAGACTGTGGCTCAGACAGTAAAGAATCTGCTTATAATGCAGGAAACACTGGTGCAATCCCTGGGTTGGGAAAATCCCCTGTAGAAGGAAATGGCAGCCCACTCCAGTATTCCTGCCTGGAAAACGCCATGGACAGAGGAGCATGATGGACTATAGTCCATGGTGTCGCAAAGAGTCAGAGACGAGAGCTGCTAACACTTCCACTTTCATCACTGACTCTAGCCTGTCACGCTCCTCTGTCTGTTGAATTCTCCAGGCAAGAACGCTAGAGTGGGTTGCCATTCCTGCTCTAGGGGGTCTTCCTGATCCAGGGATTGAACCTGGGTCTCCTGTGTCGTCTGCAGTGGCAGGAGCGTTCTTTACCACTGAGCCACATGGGAAACCCAGGGGAGAATGTGGAACTATTAAGAAATCAATCAGAGGTCTCTTCAAATGAGAAAAGCATTAAGAAAATTTATGTAATTATTATTTATTGTTAAAACTGCTACTACTATTATGTAATTTGCCCTTTATTTCTGTTTTCTTAGCTATGTCTCAATTTCCACGGATGGATTTCTTGATGTTCTTCCTCAGGTTGCATTTGTAATGAGACTTGCAGTTTTCTTCACACTTCCTTACAGCTTGGTTGATAAAAATCACAATTTTTTGTGTGTATGTGTGTGAAATATTCCGCTAGATAATCACACCTGCGGGCTCTTGAAACAACAGGAGTAATGTGTTTTTTCCCTCAATTGCTATATTCTAATTACTACTTGGATTAAAAAATTGCAACATTGAGTTGGCATTTTTACTGCTTAAAGATTTTGACCATAGAAATATTATTTGTAATTTTAAATTACCCGATCATGTCTTCAGTATTATTTTTGATATGTATTACACATTATAAAGCAGGTTGACAAGTTTATCTTCTTTATGCTGTGGTTATTGATTCTCCCAGGCTTTGAAGTGAAACTCTGTAGTTGAATGTATGTGGGATAATTATATTTCTCAGTTGTAAGGATGCTTGAAACAAAGTCAAGTGAAGCACAAAAGCCTTGGATACATACATACACAACTTTGGGAGGAGGGGTAGGAGAAGCTGTTCATAATTTTATTAACTCATAGACATTTGAGTTTATGATTTCCTATTATTAGTCATTATACATAGGATTATGGTAGTTGGTCCTTTAATTACAGCATCCATTTAGAATATTCTAGTGTCTTAATGTGTTTTTTGGGAATTGTGGAACTTGCTTTTCGTATCCTGAAATGAGCTCATGAAAATGCATGAATGCTCTTGTCATTCGAGGTGGCAGGGGGTGTTTTTGGCAGTACAATAAGTTTTTCCCTATAAAGAATAGCTAGGATGTAGCAGTGGAGTGTCGGAATGCATGGAGATCAGATTAAATGGCTTTGAATTAGTATCTCTATGGGTTTTATATCTCAAAGTCAAAATAGTCATTCTCATCAGATAAAAATATTCTTGACTAGAGAAACTCTGATCCAGAAACAATCTATCATTTGAGTCCCCTGATTGTAATATGAATGGATATTCAAGTTCTAACACACTGAGAGTTAATGCTGTATCCCAGTGGTTTATTGAATCACAGTGCCATCTAAAGTGATCCTCTAAGAGGAAAACGAGTCAGAGTGAGTATTTAGATACCAACTACCAGGACACCTCTGTGTAGCACAATTCCTGACGGTAGAATTAGTAAATGAAGTTTGTGTTCGGCTCCTCATCCAGGCAGTGTTAGTTCCTGGAGTACAAAAGGCTTTGCTATAGGGTATTCTTATCTATGGACATGAACTTGAGCAAACTCCAGGAGATGGTGGAGGACAGGGTAGCCTGACCTGCTGCAGTCCATGGGGCCACAAAGAGTCAGACGTGACATATTGGCTGAACAACAACTCTTATCTTTAAGATCCTGTGAATATAAAATGATGTCAGTATTGTAAAAAAATTCAGTGTATCTGCCTGCCATCAGTAGCTGTGACATCAATAAGTATTTACAACTAAAGGGCCAGTTGTAATTACTTGATATGATCCCTGCCATTACTTACTTTAAGTCATCAGAACTTTAAGCTTGAAATGCTCCACTGTGGCAATCTTTGGGGATTACTTTAAGTGATGAGTGATGACTAGAGGCATAGTACCAAAGAATCATGCCCACTTTTGACTTTGGAAACTAGGAATCTCTATAATTGCAATATGATATTTTTATTTAAGTGTTCCTGTGGATCATATGTGGTATATTTAAAGCATTGTTTCTCTTTTACCTTTCAAACATTACCCATAATTTGTTGAACTCTATTCAGAGTCTATAGAGGCAGTGTTTCCAATATATATAGCCTGAAGTACCACATTTTTCTTGTTGTTGATTTATGTTATTTGAGTATTTCCTGACTTTTTTGTTGCCCTTGGGTCTCAAAATGTTATATATGACATTATTTGACTGAACCTAGTAGGCCACTTTAAAAATAAGTGTCTGACTATAGATTCTTAGGTGATAAGAGATAAACTCTTAGGCCGATTCAAACAGTATGTCCAAACATGGAATATAAACTTAGTGACAATCAGATACAAGGTATATCCATTTTGGTATAAATGTTTGTTTTAAGTAACAGATATCCAAAACCTAAGTTATTTTTATGTAGTGTAAATAACAAGGCTTTTGAATTGCACTGAACTGAGTTAAAGTATTAGATCCATTCTTTATTGGGTTTCAGTGCAAGAATCTTTGACCTTCAGTGTCTCCACTATGAAATGATAATTGTGTCTGTATATAAGATTGGGATAAGAATTAGAAATAACATATTAGAAGTACCTGATGCATACTGAGAATCAATACATGGTGGTGGTTCTTATTATTATTTAAAATTACCCCTTCCCATTGGCCTCTGAATGTAAAAAACATACTCTAATTGGATGATAGAATATCACCTACATGTAGAATATTATCTGTACATATAATGAATGGTATATCTGCAGCAGAATTTTTTTTTATTTTTTTTATTTTTAAACTTTACAATATTGTATTAGTTTTGCCAAATATCGAAATGAATCCACCACAGGTATACCTGTGTTCCCCGTCCTGAACCCTCTTCCCTCCTCCCTCCCCTACCCTCCCTCTGGGTCGTCCCAGTGAACCAGCCCCAAGCATCCAGTATCGTGCATCGAACCTGGACTGGTGACTCGTTTCATACATGATATTATACATGTTTCAATGCCATTCTCCCAAATCTCCCCACCCTCTCCCTCTCCCACAGAGTCCATAAGACTGATCTATACATCAGTGTCTCTTTTGCTGTCTCGTATACAGGGTTATTGTTATATTAAAAACATGTTGAATGGAATATGGAACTCCTGTGCTAGCACAATTTGAATGACAAGTAAACATTCTAACTTTACTGTTTAAACTTTAGCAAAATCTGACCTGGTTTGCTCATAAACTCAAGCCTAATTTGTGGCAAAAGAAAGCTTTCTTTTTAAAAAATGAAGCAATAAAAATAATATTTTATGAACTAATTTTAATCATCTTTGTCAGCCAATAGCAGCCATATTTATTAAAGGCTAATAAAAAAAATAGAGACCCCATCCATACCTTAATGAAGTTTATAATCTGCTTATAGAGATACAGTATTTATTAAAGATCTAAATAAAAGTTGATAGCACCAAATGGCAAGATGAAATGATGAAAAACTCTATGTGTAAATGCTAAAGGGATATGGAGAATGAGCAATAGTTTATTGTTGAAATGCTTCTTGGACAACATAATTGGAATTATTAGCAGATTGGAAATGAGTTAAGGAGTGGGGTAAGGAGAAGAGATCCACAATCAAGTGAGAGTAAGAGTTGGTCAAAGAAACTTGAATTTTGAATTTTGTTGAGAATTCCGTTAGTGAAAAATGTGCATGAGAGTTATTAGTTTCAGATTTCTCAACCGTAACAGAGCTGTGTTGGTACCAGTACTGACTAAAGGTCCCAGTTGGTGACCGTGTCTGCTTTACTCATTTATAACCTCAATATGGAACAAGTATTTCAGAAAAGTTAAAATTGCAACTTCTGTTTGCAATTTTGCAGGGCACATTCATGTGAGAAATGATCTTTTATACATTGTCTTACTTTTTCCTTCTATTTTGTCTTTTAAGTAGAATTAGTGATTCTCAGAATCATCTGAAAGAAAGGAGCTCACTGAGCATTGAATATGCATCAGTTATCTTAATTGCCAAATTGTGCCTCAAATTTTAGGTCAGCAATTTAAAATTTGTATAACAGGTTTGGTATGAATGAAGTCAATAGATTTTTCTCATGCATGACTTATGTATTGAGTGCTCTCCTGAAATATATATCATCCTGCAAGTGGAAAATGCATTGATCAACAATTGATGGATTTCTTTTTCTAGTGCTACCTGGGTTTAGCTGTGTAAAGTAGATCACATGAGGGCCAGGGTGGTAATACACAATCTTGCAGACTCAAAGAGGCTCTCGCCCTGCAGAATCATGAACTCGGATTTTCTCTCTTGAGATATTACTTTTAAGCCCCAAATAATTTCCCTTTGGCTCTGAACAAATATTAGTATAGGGGAATCTATACTAGTTTGCGTGACTGTTCTAGTCACAGTGTTGATTAATAAATTCAATCCATTTCACATCATACGAGCTCTTGCATTGTTTCTCATCTGAATGTTGAATGTCATGAAGAGAGGCAATCTAATCTTGAACTATCACTGGAGATAGTTGCAGGCTATCTTGTGCATGCTTTAGCGTAAAGAAAGTATGTCATGTACTCTAAGAGTTAGAAGGGATTTTAGAGGTCATTTGCTTCCTCTCTAATCTAAAACAGGAAGTCCCTCTTCAGTACCCCAGGAACAAGCCAGAAGGGGCAGGTATGTCCCTCAATCTGAGGGACAGCAGTCACACCAAGACCTCAGAACTCGGGGGGGAGCTGAGCTGTGATGTGCGTATTCTAGCAGAACTTGAATAAGTGGATGAGGAAGTTTGATTAGGTACCTTCTACAGTTCTTTCTAAAATTCCATAAAAGCTCATGCATTCCAATTTAACCAGATTTCAGGCTTTGTATAGGTGTAAGTGGGGAAAAAAGAATGCAAACCTTCCTGGAGGATTTAAGCAAAGCAAGTTACACTGAAAAAGAAAGCATACTAATGAAAAGGCTAGCTTTCCATTTTAAGAACATCTGAAAATAACAAGAGAGGAATATAGCAAATGGCTGTTCAGTACTATTGATGATAAAGCAACATGAGTTTGCTCCATGGCAGAAATATTTCTTCACAGCAGTCAAAGTGTTCTGAGACCATACACTCTGTTAGGCACTGTGCTGAGTGCTTTTGCTGTGTTTTTTTCTTAAGTGTTCCCAACATTTCCATGAGGTAGGTGTGTTGTCATTACCCTGTCTTATAGATGATGAAACCAAGGCTTAGCAAAGCTAAGTAGCTTGTTTGCAGCCATACATCCTGTGAATGGAAAAGCTAGAATACAAACCAGAGTATCACCTAACAGCTGCTATATAGTATGAACCTTTAACCAGTAAAAGGAAAGACTTATGTAGCTTATAACCATCATTGGTCAATCACACGTGTTGAAGTGCTTAGGAATATAATGTCTTCCCCTATGATCCAGCAATTCCACCTCAGTGTATATACCCAAAAGAGTTGAAAGCAGAGCCTCAAAGAGATTTGTACACCCTTGTTCATAGCAGCATTTTTTCACTGTAGCTAACAGGTGAAAGCAACAGACGAATAACTAAATAAATGTGTATACATACAAGGGACTATTATTCTGCCTTAAAAGGAAGGAAATTCTGACAAATGTTGCAACATGGATGAACCTTGAGGACATTATGCTAAACGAAATAAGTCAGTCATAAAAAGACAAATGTAGTATGATTTCACTTAAATGAGGTACCTAAAGTAGTCAGTTTCATAGGGGCCAGGAGTGGACTGGTAATTGCCAGGGGAATAGGGACTTATTGTTTAATGGGTATAGAATTTCAGTTTTGCAAGATGATAATCTTGAGAGTAAATGCACCGTGATATAATGTGTTTACTCCTGGAATGTGCACTTAAAATGGTCAAGATGGTAAATGTTTTGTTATATATGTCTTATCACAATTTTTAAAAAGTGTCATGATGTCTACCGTGTATCTCCAAATGTTTCCCAAAACTATATATGTGCATGTTTATAGTTTGAGCCACAATTAGCAAATATTAACAATTGTTGAATTTAGGGAGAAATTATATGGATATCTACTATTGTTTTAACTTGTATGTATGTTTGAAAACTTTGTAATAGTTGAAAGAAGTGTAAAGTTATGAGTAACAAAAATGATTCCATACTTACTTAATATTTAAAATATTAACCAAATCTCCTTTAAGTTACAGCTTAAATCTGACATCTTCTAAAACATTTTTGACTGTTCAAAGTCCTACAGACTTATCTTTTTTTATATGATTAACAACCCTCCAATACTAGCTATATCCTCCAATTTTTTTGTATGTGGCTGTTTTAATTATCTACTGCTGTATACCAGTAGGGGTCCCCAAATAAGTAGCTTCCAATAGCAATGAGCTAATATTGCTCATGAGTCTGTGGATTGCTAGAGAGCTTTCCTTCTGGTCTCCCCTGAGACAGTGTCAGCATTCACCTGGCCCACGGGCGTAGGCTATCAGAGTGTTGGGTTTTCTTGCATGTAGCTTTGCTACATGGTTAGTACAGGCTGCAGTGGGTCTCAGGCTGGTGACATTTCTTACATGGCAGCTGGACATCATGAGAACAAACATCGTGGTTACCTGGCTACTTAACAACTGGGCAGAAAAGTTAACAGCATGACTTCTGCCTCTTCCTATTGATTCAAGCAAGCTACAAGGCCATCCTCGATTCAAGGGAAGGTGAACTAGACGCCACTTGTTTTTACCTTCTTTGCTACTATTTCCACCTCCTCATGGGAGAAGCAGCAAAGAATTTATGGCCACCTTTAATCTACCACAACATTGAAAACTGTTCAGTCTGTCACACTGTGGTTTAGATTCTGCATTGGTGATTAAGAGACAGTCTTGCTCTCTTTCATAGCACAGTTCAATCCTGAGAAGGAAGGGGGGAAAGGAAACTGACATGGATTAAGTAACCATGGGAAGCACAGTGCTGGTTCCCTGTCCTTCACAAAAAATTCTAGGGTAGCACTTACTATCTGTGTTTGACAGGTGAGGTAGCTGAGGCTCTACCTGGTTAAGAAGCTGCTGACTCAAAGTGTGAAAAGTGGAGAAATTCAGCCCCGGTTCTGCTTTGCACTTTCTTCTTTCCTAGATGCTTCACTTGTGAAATAAAATAGAAAGAAAATCAGTCTCATCAATTTCTAAGATCCTTTCTAGTTCTGCCACCATGTTGATCTGATGTTATATGATGAATGCTTTATACTATGAAGCCCTGCTCCTTCCAGCCTCTCCTTTTCCCCTTCTATGCCATCAATATACAGCTTCCACTGTCCTCTAAGATTCTCAGGGATGTCATTCAATGTTTGATCTCCATGTCTTCACTATAGCCAGGGTATGCCCCAGGCCACCTACATTCTCATCCTTCAGGGTCTACTGCGTAACATCCTTGGTAAAACACTGTCTCCCAGGCCTGCCTTCCTATGCACCTCAGCATATTCTGTGAAATCCTACAATGCAGTGGTTTTCAACGAGGCACAGTTTTGGCCCCGGCAGATGTTTAGCAATGTTTGGGAACGTTTGAGGTTTTCACAACTTGGGGCATGCCGCTGGAATCTAATGGGCAGAGGCCAGAGATGCTGCTAAACATCCAGTAATTCACAGGACTCCCCCACCACATACACATACACACAGGACTCCTCCACACACATACAACAAAGAATTATCTGACTCAAAAATGTCCATAGTGCCAAGGCTGAGAAACTTTACACAAAGCATCTTGTCACATTGACTTGTTAATTGCTTGCATGTCTCCTACTCCTGATTATGAGTTTTTGTTAACATGTTTTATTTTTAATTATTGTATCGCCAGTATATGACACATGGTAGACACTGAGTGAATGTGTTCTGATCGGAGGAGTCAAACCCAGAATATGACCAAAGCCTTAGGGGAGTGTAACTATAAGGGAGTGGCGCTTAAGGTAAGAGATTTCTTCCCACTGTGACTGGTCAACTGGGAAGGATTTTGTAGAGAATGTGGGCTTAGCGAAGCCATCAAAAGAAGAATAGGTTGCTGAGCAACAGAAGAGCACTTGAGGGAAAGGGAACAGTGTGAACAGCATATGGGACAAAGAGAAGCACCGTGTGGTTAGGAAGGAGGGTTGTGCAGTGAGGCTGGAACACCAGATGCATAAGGAAGGAGTCACAAAGTAAGACCTAGGGTTGGGAAGTTTTGGCTTGGAATGACTGCCTAGAGAGTACATTTCAATCGCCAGTAAGTACACTTAGAAGGTTTTGATTGGAAAGGAGGTTTAATGTTGTTTTTAGGAAGATTGATCTGGTAACAGGGTATCGGAAAGAAGAGAAATACAGATTCACAGAGCAATCGTTGGTCTTGTTCAGATAATGAGTATCTCCTCAGAGATGATGCCGTTAGAGGCAAAAAGGAGAAGTGGACACATGATGTGATTTGGTACCCCAGGTAGATGGCAAGCTAGGTGAGGATGAGAACCGTGACGTTTACATCTGTGTCACGCACAGCACTTCACCTGGCAGAGGAAGCACACGGAATACATGTTCAGTTCATGCACGAGCCAGATGTTCCCCGTTGAGACCAATCTCCACATATCACTGGGGAAACAAATCTCATTTCTTTCTGGAAAAGAAAACATAGAGTTGCTGATGACTGGCGTTTTGTTCATTGCGTGATCAGTGGTAGGATAGATGGCCAGTGTACAAATGTCAAACCAGGAGAGGAAACCACAGTGTGGAGGATTGAATCAAGACGTCCTTTAGCTTCTCCAGCTGGCACCTCCAAGCTGAGTGTGCTTCTTGTCCGGCTCACCACAGACACGTGCGGAAACCCACAGAGAACATCACCCCTCCAAGTGACGAGTGACGGGAAGCACCATGCAAAGATGAGTTTCTCTAACCTTCGTGTGTTTACTCTGTTATCAGGGTTTTGCACACCTCCCCTAGGGTGGAAGAGGTAATTAAATTTTAGTATAAAAGACTTCCTACCAGACATCAGGCTTCATGGGGGAATAAAAGTAAATAATAGATAGCAGGGGCTATCAACCAGTGATTAGAGCTCGTCCTGCTTAATTAGTTCAAAATAACTTCAAGGCAAGATTGTGGAGATTTGTAGATACTCTAGAGTTGACCAACACAGGATGGGATTTAAAATGGGATAGAATTCATCTTTGAGAGGTAGTCTGGGCTGGGAAACAGTGGGAAATAGAGTGGGCTATCATTTTGGTTTTTTCACTGACTCCTGAGGTAACCTGTGTAAGGCACACCTTTATTCAGATTCTCCAGTCTCATTATAAACAAGAGTAGAACAATGTGGTCCTTACACTCTGCTTGGGAGAATTTGGGGGTTCATATGATTGATGTCCGTAGACATAATAACAGCAGAAAGAGGGTATAAGTATTGGAGCTGGATTGTCTGGGTTTGAATCTTAGCTTCATCACATCCTAGACAGATGCCCTTGAGCAGCTGATCTGTCAGCCCTCTGCCTCAATTCCTTATCTGTAAGAGGGAGATGATGATTGGCCTGGCCTCTCTCTGTGTGGTAATAGGTTAAACATGTAAAGCTCTTAAAAGACAGCGGAACACAAAGTAGGTGCTCGGTACACTGAAGCCCTTGCTGTTAATCACTGTTACCGTGTATTTTGGGCTTCCCAGGTGGCACTAGTGATGAAGAACCTGCCTGCCAATGCAGGAGACATAAGAGATGCGGGTTCGATCCCTGGGTTGGAAAGGTCCCCTGGAGGAGGGCATGGCAACGCACTCCAGTACTCTTGCCTGGAGACTTCCATGGACAGAGGAGCCTGGCGGGCTACAGTCCATGGGGTCACAAAAAGTCAAACACGACTGAAGCGACTTAGCACACAGCATCTTTATTTTATTTTATCTTTGGTGCTGTATCATACATTAGTCAGTATATAAATAATTATACTCAATAACTGGAATGTCCTTAAGGCACAGCAAACCCCAGCACCAATACTCGTCTTACAAACAAAAATTATGTGATAAGCCTTGAGAAATCAGTAGGATTTAGACAAGTAAGAGGGAGCAGGAAGTCCAGAAACCGCTGACAAACCTACAAGAGTGGAGATTGGGCCAGTTAGGTTTGGTGAGGGAGCACAGAGCCTGGCCTTGCCAGGGAAGGGGTTGCTTTGCAGAGTAGTGGGAAATAGATGTTACGCTCCCTAGCAGCTCTCCAGTGTAGTGATGTGGATGTATAGACACCGGGCTAAAGGTGAATAGATTACATTGTACCAAAAGTGATGAAAATTACTGGCAGTGATAAAAATCAAGATATCTCTCAGTGAGTTGCAGTACCAGCAGAGTTTGAGGCTGGGGAATGCTTCTGACTCCCACTGCCAGTGACTAAATGCATCTACCCAGACTGATGCTGCCATAGTAATGGAACCATACTGGTTGGCTTCAGATTTTAGTCTGTAAACTGGCTGCCAGATTGTAAGCGTGGTATTCATATCTCCTTTTTGCATTCCGGAGGAGCCATTATGTCCTTGGTTAAGTGTACAGTATAACTGTGCGTTTTAATATGCATACATATACATATATAAAGTGCAAGTTCTTTAAAACAAAATTTTAAAGAAGGCTATTTGTCACTGAGGCTCTCTCATCCTTCCTTGGCCTTTTGCTAAACATTTTGTCTTTTCACTCCCGTTCCAATAGCCCTGTGCTCTCTGCCTGTGTTCAACAAATTCTAACTAAAAGTTCCTTTAAGCCATTAATACTTGGTGGGTAAAACTGTAATAGGTGAAACTGAAAACATAAAGCTGCATAGATCCAAATGAATAACTTGCTGCTGGTGAAATTTCAGGTTGTAGAGGAAGTTTGGGTGAGACACCCTTGATTCAGGCAATATTCTCTTCTGACCATGGAAAGATAGGTGCTTTCTGCCTGTGCCTATATCTGACCTACATAATAAAAATTATAAGAGATTTTTCTGACTTCTTGTTGTTCATTTGCTCAGTTGTGACTGACTCTTTATGACCACATGGACTGCAGCAAGCCAGGCTTCCCTGTCCTTCACTATCTCCTGGAGTTTGCTTGAATTTATGTCTGTTGAGTTGATGTTGCCATCCAACCATCTCATCCTCTGTTTGCCCTCTTCTCCTCCTGCCCTCAATCCTTCCCAGCATCAGGGTCTTTTCCAGTGAGTCAGCTCTTTGCATCAGGTGGCCAAAGTATTATAGCTTCAGCATCAGTCCTTCCAGTCAATGTTCAGGGTTGATTTCCTTTAGGATGGACTTGTTTGATCCCCTTGCTGTCCCAGGGAAACTTTTGAGTTTTCTCCAGCACCACAGCTTGAAAGAATCAATTCTTTGGTGTTCAGCCTTCTTTATGGTCCAACTCTCACATCCATACATGACTACTGGAAAAACCAGCTTTCATATATCTCTACTAAAACTTACGTCCTCACAGGCAGGTGCTGTGTCTTATACTTCTGTGTTTGCCTGGCTTATAATAGCACCTGGTACATATACATGCTTAATAATTATTTGTTGATGGAATGCTTTCATAATGCATCAGGGTCCCCAAAGCTATTTATCGCAAAATCCCCCTCTAGATCTGTCTTTTTAAACAAAATAACCTAATGGACTGTGAGTTAGTATCTCATTTATCTGCATATTCCATCCACACCCTTTGTACATCCCCTCCCACCCTTGCAGAGTGTTCATTAACGTTTGGGAAGAAAGGAGGAAATAAATAACTTGGTAATGAGAATAAGCCGTTGGCCCCATGTTGAGTGTCGTCTTGGTATTCTGAGAAAAGTGGTCGACTGCTGAATATTAAGAATGTCAAGTAAGTAGCAGAGAGACATTTTTCCTGAAATAGTCAGATCAATCTCAAACAACTTTTTACCTCTTTCCTCTTAGGTGCTGAATACAAAGTTTTGTTTAAGAAATAAATAGTTGTTAAGCTGTTAAGTGTTACCATGGAAGGTGGTAACACTTTGATATGCTTTGCTGTTTGTAGTCTTTTAATGCAATAGCAATATATGAGGAATTATGTAGATGTGGGCACTTAGAATCAGGGTAAAGGGAGTGAGGAGACGTACTCTTAGGATGTAAGCGTCATTTGCTGTATCCCTACTCAGGATCATTCCCAAAGTGTAGGAACGACTATGGGGAGAAAAGTTTATGACTCAGTTTCAATGAATAATTAGTACTGTATAAATCTGGGGGGCAAAAGGCTTATGCAGATGTTTAGTAAAATTTAAGAATGCGATGGTGTAATAAATTATTCTAGGATAAATTTTCTGCCTCTCTTCTCAAGGCAGGTAAAAGTTCTCTTCTTTCTGTGTAAACCCTAGTATCCAATTCTGATTTAATATTCCCACTCTGTTTTTGTAATTAAAACATCATTTATACTGAGAATAATTAAGACAACTGTACATTTGATTTTAAAATCAGTTTTGAGTATTGTGCCTTGTCAAGCTACAAGAATGGTTCCTGCAGCTTTTACAACGTAGCATTAAGAAGCAGACAGTGACCGCAGGCACCTGAGTGGAAGGTTTGACAGTTTGATAAATTAGGAATGACACTTGCCAAAATGGCTGTCCTTCCTGCAGTCTGCCAGTGGAGTATTTGCATGCTGTTAATTGAATTGGCAATTTGTGTAACAGTGCCTGCCCCTGAGCTTTTGTAACGCCGGATCTGCCATTTAAGTCTGATAATCCAGGACTTGGGAATAAGGACGAAAAGCTTCACATGATATTACTGCAGATTTAAAATGACAGTCGGGGACCTTGTTGCCAATTTCCCATTAAATGAGAAATAATTAACAATAGCAATAACAAAGTCTTATAAAGCTGGAAAGTTAAATTGACTTTTCAGCACTAGTATCGTACAAAATTGCTCCTAGTGTGATTATTGGATTGCCCTTTCACGATTATATACCCTAAATAGTTTCGTATGATGAACCAAACATGGGACGTCTTGTAAGCTAATCTGTTTGATAGTTGTGAAAATCTCCTGATTATCTACAAGGATTGTATCATCATTAAGAATTTGCTTTATGCTATAAAATTTCATAGAGATAGAGACCTTAATGAAATAACAGAGATTCTTATTTCCTTAGTTTTGCTAGTAATTTAATGAGAGCTGCAACAAAATGCTGAACTACAGCTAGATAATGTCAACTGTAAGTATTTATAGAGTACTATATGTGACTTTTTTGGATGTCCTCCTTTGATGCTTTTCAGAGTTTTAAGAACTCCTGAGTAACTTTTGGTGTGTGTTTGAACAGTGGTTTGTATTTGGAACAATGGTTTAGAACAATACAGATTCCTGGCACAGGGTTCTTTTTAAAATTGCAAAAGATGTTAATTTTCTATGATTTTCAAACTCATGGAAGTTTATGTTTCACTGTTACTGTTTAGTTCTAAAGTTCAGATCTTTTGGGGTGGTATTGAGTTAGTCACGTCAGCACAGACTAGAGTGGTTCTTACCTGATACCCTTTGAATGGCCATATCCAATGGGTATAGTCACATATGCAGTTAAATATTCTGACTGCCACCACCTTTGATCATATACTGGTCTGTTGATATTTGATAGGTAAGGAGTGGGCTCCAAAACAGCTAGAAGAGTTTTAGGAACCAAGATGATAGCAAAAGATGATCCTTTTTCAAATTTTAGGTTATTTTTTATTATAGACTCATTTCACAGTGGGATATTCAGGATATTCAAGAATAGGATAGAACCTTCTGTTTTGTTTTTTTTTAACTGTGGTTAGGAAATAAGATAGTCTTGCTCTGTTTTTTAAGAGTTCGCATTTTTTTGACCAGTTAGTGCATTTCATTGATTTAATGTGAGGACAGAATGTAGGAGTGGAAACCTCCAGATAGAATGGGGAAAAGAACCCGTCACCTTGATGGAGATCTGGGCTTTTCTATGTAGAGGTTATATTTGAAGCCTGAAGCTGTGGTGACTGCGGGGAAAAACAGAGAGAGAAAGAGTGTTCTGAGCATTAACAACTTAGGCTTAGGAGGGGGACAGAAGTCTATGAAGGAAACCATAAATACAGAAGAATAGAGGAGAGAACATGGGGTGGAATGAGGTGAAAATGAACTTTAAAATAAAAAGCACAGTATGTGGACTCAAAGCGCCTGGGTATTTTTAACACCTCAGTGCTATAAAATTTGGCAAGTCAGAAAGACCCCTGGGTATCCATCTCTTCACTGAGAAATGGGGATAAATAAATGCCTGTTTTTACCTCATGAGGGTTTTTTGGTATGAAAATTAATTGGATTATTTTATGTGAAAACAGTTTGCAAATTATATGAAAATACAAGCTGTTAATAAAAGTAGCAGTATAGTAAGAGCATAACTTAGAGAAGTGGTCAAAGCTTTAAAAGCTGTGGAACTCTGAAAGAAAAGGAAGAGGAGGAATGTCCGGTGGATGATGGGAACATGTTCTTCTGAGCCACGTGGAGAGTTTGATGTTCATACAGTGGTGAGGACAGATGCCGGGGTCCAGAGCTTACAGAGAGACCAAGTTTGTAAAGAAATGCAGTAGCAGGTGTATATGTCAAGGTGGTGGTGGAGCTGCCTGTTATCCCCAGAATGATGAGGATGTGTGTGCAAAGGACTGATGAGTGTTACAAAACAGGAGAGTAACTTGGCATGAAAATTACTGCATTGCCACACTTCACAATGTCTCTGAAATTGAAAACATATCTTGTAATTGATGTATATGCTTAGTATGATGATTTTTCTTTTTTTTCCCCAGGAGAACTGATAGTCAACTGATGACATATTTAAAAATTAATGGCAGTTTAAGATTGTTGCAGTTTGGCCAAGTGTTACTATGAACATAGCTTGCTGGTGGCCGACTTTGGCATGCTTAATCATTTTAAAATATTTGAAAGATTTCTGTACCTGTCCTCATCCAAGATTAGGACATTACTTTATTGATCATTTGTTGAATACAAATCATATTGAGTGCTTATGGTATATAAGACACTCTACTGAAGTATTGTATACATAATGTCATTTAATTCTCAAAGTCATACTAGGAATTAGGTACTGTTTTTAGACCCCTGCATTATACGTGAGAAAACTGAGGCTTAGATTAGAGGCTATGTTACTTAAAATCCTGGCTTGCTGTAAAATCTGATGCTAGGTTAGATGCTATTGAAAAGTCAAAGGTACACACGAAGTGCTTTGTTCCTCTGGGTTACAGCACAGGGAAGCTAAAGCACATATTCAGAAAACAACCATATAAGGAAGACACACTACCAGTACTGTCAATACCACAACAGAGGCACAGGCAGGCTAGAAGGATTCCATGAAGAGAGACATTACTTCCAACTAGGAAGTAAGGGGGAGTTTCTTCATGGACAGCGGGAATATTTGAACAAGTAGAGATGAAGGGGTGGTAACACAAGCAGAAAGAACCAGGTGAGTGAAAGAAATGGAAGCTTCCAAGCAGCATGTGTGTTGAGGAAATACTAAGTTACCAGGGTTAACTGGACTGAAGTGTGTTTGAAGAGGAATCAGTTCAGTTCAGTTCAGTCGCTCAGTCGTGTCTGACTCTTTGCGACCCCATAAACCACAGCAGCCAGGCCTCCCTATCCATCACCAACTGCCAGAGTGTACCCAAACCCATGTCCATTGAGTCGGTGATGCCATCCAACCATCTCATCCTCTGTTGCCCCTTCTCCTCCTGCCCTCAATCTTTCCAGCATCAGGGTGTTTTCAAATGACTCAGCTCTTCACATCAGGTGGTCAAAGTATTGGAGTTTCAGCTTCAACATCAGTCCTTCCAATGAATACCCAGGACTGATCTCCTGTAGGATGGACTAGTTGGATCTCCTTGCAGTCCAAGGGACTCTCAAGAGTCTTCTCCAACACCACAGTTCAAAAGCATCAATTCTTCTGCACTTAGCTTTCTTTATAGTTCAACTCTCACTTTCATACATGACTACTGGAAAAATCATAGTTTTGATTAGACGGACCTTTGTTGACAAAGTAATGTCTCTGCTTTTTAATATGATGTCTAGGTTGGTCATAACTTTCCTTCCAAGGAGTAAGCGTCTTTTAATTTCATGGCTGCAGTCACCATCTGCAGTGATTTTGGACCCCCACCCCCAACAAATCTGACACTGTTTCCACTGTTTCCCCATCTATTTGCCATGAAGTAATGGGACGGGATGCCATGATCTTAGTTTTCTAAATGTTGAGCTTTAAGCCAACTTTTTCACTCTCCTCTTTCACTTTCATCAAGAGGCTCTTTAGTTCCTCTTCGTTTTGTGCCATAAGGGTGGTGTCGTCTGCATATCTGAGGTTATTGATATTTCTCCCAGCAATCTTGATTCCAGCTTGTTCTTCTTCCAGCCCAGCGTTTCTCATGATGTACTCTGCATAGAAGTTAAATAAGCAGGGTGACAATATACAGCCTTGATGTACTCCTTTTCCTATTTGGAACCAGTCTGTTGTTCCATGTCCAGTTCTAACTGTTGCTTCCTGCCATGCATACAGGAATAGTGAGAAATAAAGGCAACATATTCAGTGCATTTCCAAAGGACACCGCCCAGTGTTTTGTTCGCATACTTAAGAGTAATCAGTTTAACTTTTTTGCCTTTTATTTTGGTTTTGTGTCGCCACCCACTTGGTAAAACCATCCCTGGAATTATAACAGATTTCTGATTCATTCTTGGTTATTTTGTGTTTTCAAAATGTTCTACAATAATCTTTGACTAGAAATAATCATGGTAGGTATTATTTTAATAGTTCAATTTACATAAATGTTTATTTAGAAAATGTAATGGAAGGAAACACTCTGATTTTTAATAGTGATGCTGAGCTGTCATGTCAAGATGAAGAGTCTCGGATGAAATTAACTGAGTTGGGATCTCGAAGAACCTGGGTGAAGTTCTTATTTTTGAAGCTTCATCTATGATGATAGTTACTGCTCCTTTTTTATTTTTGGATGATAATCGTTTATTTTCTATTTTTTAAAACATTTTCTTATAGAGGTTACAAATACATATCTGCATATTCTTGTTATATATCCATCATTCTTTAAAAATGCAGTTTCATTCATTAGTTTTCCCTATAATTTTTCTCTGTTTATTTGTGCTTACAAGACAGAGTATCTTTATTTTCTTTTTTGTTCCTTCAGATTTTCTTAATTGTGCTTTTCCTGAATATTTATCTGAATTCAGATAAATACTCACTGTTTTATTTTTAAGTTGTGAGTTTCATGAAATTTATCTATAAAGGTATACATTTCCCTCTTAAGTACTGCTTTAGCTGTGTCACACAAACTTTAATATGGACTGTTTTCTACTTTATCCACTCAAAATCTCCTGAAATATCTGATTTTTATATTAAACTCAAAGGGTTTTAGTAATGCCATTTAATTCTGAAACCTAGAAGGATTTTAAACATCTTCTTGGCATTAATTATTTCATTATATGTTTGAACACTCAGGCAAATGATGCCTTCAAAACTCCTTAAGCTGATAGCTCATGTATGATGTTCTGCTCTTTGCTTTAAGGATTAGATACATTCCACAGATACTGCTATCTGTGTGACAAGATATGTGACACGCCCTGCTCATTAAGCTTTTATTCTAGAGTGGGGAGGAGGGAACGGGCAATAAACAAGCAAATATGCTAACAACATGATTCCGGCTAGTGCTGAGTACCGTGAAGAAATGAAGCAGGATGATTACTACAGGTAACATTGTGTGCTGCTGTTGATCGGTGAGCAAGGAAGTCCTCCCACAAATAAGATTTTGGCTGAGACCCTGATACCCTGAAGGAGCTGGCCACAGCAAGTCTAGAGACAAAGAAGTTCAGTGGAAGTGACAATACAGAATTTCTCAGGTAGGAACTAACTAGGTCTCTTCTAGGAGTAGAATTTAAAAAACAAAAACAAAACAAAACAAAAACACCCAGTGGGGCTTGGGTGTATGAGTTGGAAGGACAGACTCAGATGAGGTTGGTTAGACAGGCAGGGGCACAGTGGCGTGGGCCTTCCGGGACTCAGTGGGACTTGGGTTCTATTCTGTGTGTGATAGGAAATCACTGGATAGTTCTTAACAGAGAACACTATTAGTAGACCTTTTTCCCAAGCTTATCTTGAACATTATTAATATGAGATGGTGTGTGTGTGAAACACTCAAAAGCATGTCTGGAACACATTAAGTTTTTTTAGGTTAGCGTATGTTACTGTTAGATGACAGTGAGCAATCGTCTGTCATTCTTTGTAAATGCTCTGGCACATACTAGGCAGTATGAGTGTTTAGGTGACTAGATAAAAATCAAAATGCATGGGTATGCTCACTTCACCCTCACACCTTTATTGTTTTTAATTTTAAACTTTAAAGTTGTTCTTAAAAACACTTGTGTTCTCTAAATTGATGATCTCCAAATTCATTCTCGGGTACCTCGTGGGTGACCCTGGGCAAGTCACTCTTCAGAGCTGTTGTGAGTATTAAATGAGATAATCTCAGCAGCAGGTGTATGGTGGCATGTAATGTGCACTCAGCGGTGGCTCTTTTAATGATCTAATTATAGTTCAGTACACTCTGTTTAGGTTCATAATTCCTTCAATTTGTGATTTAATTACTTGGAAGGATAATTCCATTCACTGTATACTAAATATCTCAAAGTGTAAAATAAGACTAAAATCCCCTTTCATGTCTTCACAGAGGCACTTTTATAGTTATTAGACATCTCATATTCCACAGGCCTTCTCAGAAGCAGACAAATAAATTGATAGTCACTTAACATTCAGTTTCGAGGGTCAGGGAGTCGAATTTTATGGAAAAGGTTATTCAAAGAGTCTGTTTTTCCTGAATTTATTTGTTTGTGAGGACAAAGAGAGGAGCTTGCAATTTATAATTTCTATTGAGCAATGACCTACATGTAAAGAGATATTTTACTTATTTATGAAGAATAATTAATTATTTGCTGGCGTGAAGGAGGAAAGCATTCTAATGAAGGCATACATTTTAAAGCTTGAGGTGGAGGAGAGGAAACAAAAGTTGCCAAAATTTAAACTATTTACAGTTTGATGATTTAGTATGAAAGAGATAAAACATTCCTCAAACTGGTATAGTACTAAGGGTAGCAGTGAGTTGAAATTTATAATAATGTTTTATATGCTGCATCGTAACTCTTGAAATTCAAGCTTATAAATCAGGAATCATCTTATCAGGGTAAGATCTCATCAGTATCCAGACATTTTTAGGGCTATAAAGTTGTTCATAATTTATACATATGAATATAGTACATGTGCAAGCAAACTTCAACTCTCTGGAACTTAAAGGAGATTATTTTGGATAAAAGGGGGCCTATTCTTTAATCACCAAACTTTTTCTTTTTTATTTAAGTTATCGTGGAAAGAATTTTTGTGTGGAAGACAATTTAGCCTTTTCTTTATGACTTAGGAGTATTATTATGTGTGCATTTCATTACCATGAAAATAATCTGGCTGATGTCCTAGGGACTTTGGACCATGAGGCCTGCTTTAACTGTATACCAAATGGGCCTGTATTGTAGTGCATTTTGAGAGTTTTTTCCCCTGCTGTTTATCTCCCCCTTTTTCTGTTGATCCCTTACTGTCAGTCATAATTCTTCTCCACTGTTAGCATTTCTAGATCTGTCTTTTAATTTGCTGTTTCAGATATGGTTTTAGCTTGGACACCCGGGTTTGTTGGCATTATGTATAAGCCAAGCATGAATAGAATCTGATAAAAGACAAAGGGATCGTCTGTGAATAAAGTACCTGGACTCTGTGATAGCTTTTTTGATCTTTCAGAGGCATTTTCCAGGTTTCTTCATCTCATTTGCATGTTGGATGGGTAAAACATCCTTACATAAGGCTCAGAGTCACTTCCTGGAACAAACTGTCTTAGCTACACGCACGTATGTGTGCGTGTATGTCAGGTGCAGGTCCCCAGCTACGAAATGTGCGTCTGTCTAGTTCTCTGCCCTACACTAATACGACCCCCAAAATAATGCTCTTCCTAATAATGTTTTTAGAGGTTTGGAGAAAATGCTATCACTTCCCTAATTTCCTTTGCAGCTCTTGTTCCTGAAAATATTGTAGCCCATGCTTTGCGCACTGAGTATGTAAATGAGATCTTTGCGAGTTCTACATAAAACTTTCAAGGAACAAGCCTTCCTCCCAAATTTTAAGTAATTAAAGCTTCTGAATTGTCCAGACTTTAAACTCACATAAAATTATTCTAGTTGTAAAGTTCCCAAAAGGATTTTATTTATTTCTCTAAGTTCCTTAATGTGGTTTCGCAGCTTGGCTTGACCTCTTGACTAAAATAAGTTTACCAGCCTTTCACCAAAATGATGCTTATCTTTACAAAGATAAATATGGCCATACTTCTTAAAAAAAATTTAGATTAAGAAAGTAGGTTACTGGGATTTATGAAGACTATTTTTCTTTTCAAATAATAGATCAGTATCATGGAATGCAGTTAGATACCTTGGAAAGCCATTAAATAGAAATACATCATGATTTTTAGGGGAAGAAAGGCAAACACAGAGACGAGAGGATACTGTTAGATGGTTCACCCATGTACCAAACTGACCATCTGGGGCCAAGGAAGCTGATTTTTATGTTTTAAAATTAATCCAACCTAGATTAACCATGTCGCGTCCCCTTAACCACAGGCATGTGAATCTCAGGGTAGACAGCTGTTTGGATGTCCCACACTGGGACAGCTGCCCTCAACAAACGCTTCTGATTCTTCTACATGGTCACTTGGCAGCATCTACGTGCACCCATATGGCTGAATGGCATCGTGCCTGTTTACAAGTTGGTTGGATCATTTTCACTAGGACCCAGGTGCCAAGCAAACATAGATTCACTCTAACTGCCTACTGAACTATGCGTCTTCTTTCTCAGAAACCAAACACCTCTCCTTGGTAATGACCTCCAAGTTTAAGGCAATATATTTATTGGCATTTTATTGCCTTCACTACATTTTGACAAGTTCTCTGTCTGTAAAGATAACAAAGGAAACAAGAATAATGATATCTCCTGTAATTACGAAGCAGACAGTGCCAAAAAGAAATGTAAAGTACAAATTTTGGCTGTCACCTCTGACCTCTTAGGATGCATACAATTCCCAGAGCATCTATAGTTCTGCTTGAAGATGAAATGGAGCATTGGTTGCTTCTGTGACACTAAGACTGGTCATTTAGCTTTTCTTTTCACAAGCTTCACAATTTGAGTAGAAATAGTAGTTTTCACATAGAGGATATGATGAAGATATATGAGATGATACATATGATATGCTTTGAGCTCCTTGAAATAAATTTATTTTATTCATGTGACTACTGTATGCCTCAATGAAGGAAATTATGTCCTTGCCTTAGAATTAACAAATGGATGTTTAACAAATTCAACATCTTTTGCTTTTTGCTGTCTAAATAGCTGACTTTTGTATCCTACCTGAGTTTATAAAACTTTCCCCTATATTCTTTTACTTAGTCTTCATGTAAAATTTATGAAGTAGGATGGTCAAATATTATTATTAGTTTTATTTTACAAATAATGGAAACTGAGGCTAAGAGCAGTATTGTGACTTATCTTAAGGTTTCTTAACAAGTTTGAAGTGACAGAGTCAAGACTCCAACACATTTTTTTCCAGAGATTCCATTGCATTTAGGATGAAAGCGTCCTTGAGATAATATATTCATTTAGATGGATTAAGTTTTATCTCATTATTAAGTAAAACCTCCAAATAGTTAAGAGGTTGATTGGAAAATATATATTAACATATTCATTAAAAGTGACTTTAATAGGAAATATCCCTAACAGCTGCCATTGTAATTTATTGCTCTTATTTTCTCATTTAATTTGCTTCTTGAGTAATGTTTTGGGTCAGTTTCTTGGCAACAGTTTTGATTTGATTGTTTCCTTTTGTTTAGAAGGTCACAGAATTTTCGTTTGCCTAAAAGGAAGAAAATTTGTCAAGATTCTAAAAACCCGTAGTATTCTAGATGTGACATAAAATTTTAAATCTTTATCACTTATAATTAATACCAATTTATGAACACTGGCATGACTTTAAGTCCATTTTATTGAAGCAATTGAAAACAAATCAGAAAAGTTATGGGTAAAGGCACTTTGAAGGAGACATGGCCTAATTTGACTTTGGTATTGCTTTCCTCTTTTAGTAGGATGTGTGTCAGAATTCTCTCCTGGAAATTTCGAATCAGAAGCATAATGTAAATGGGAGAGAGATTTTATAACCAGGTGGATTGTCAGATAAATCCTTAATGTTGAATATGAATACAAAAGGGTTGAAAAGTTGGATTGTCGTTGAGTCAGTGTTTGACATCTGAATAAGAAATATTTGGAAGATAGGTATGGCGGGTTCATTTTGTCTTGTATTACAAATATCCCACTTTTCACTCCTATTTGAATGGTGTTTTGATATGAAAAAGACTTTTTTCACTTTTAAGAGTCTTAATGAAGTGTATTTTACACACCATACTGCCCACCCATTGTAAATGTATAATTTGGACGGTTTTAGTAAATTTCAAATTGTGACCATCACAACAATCCAGTTTTGAAAGAAATCCATCATCTCCATCAAAAAGTCCCCTCATACCCACTAATCTCTGTTCCCACTCCTAACTTCAGGCAAGCATCAACCTACTTTCTGTCTCTCTATAGTTCTGCTTCTTCTAGAGATTTCATGTAAATATATTCATTAAATATGTAGTCTTTTGTGCCTGGCTTCTTGTGCTGGATCTTCATTGCTTTGTGCAGGTTTTCTCTAGTTGCAGTGAACAGGGACTACTCTCTAGCTGTGGTAGATGGGATTCTCATTTCAGTGGCTTCTCTTGTTGGGAAGCAGGGATTCTAGGCACATGGGCTCAGTTGCCCCACGGCATATGGAATCTTCCCAAACCATAGCTTCTTTTACTGGCATAATGTTCTTGAGTCTATTTAACTTGTATGTGTCTATATTTAGTTTTTTTTTTTTTCTTGCTGAGTATTAGTTTACTGCATAAATATGCCATATTATATATGTCTTATAAATATATTATACATATATTTGTTTATGTGTTATTTAATAATTGATAGATATTAGGATCATTTCTGATTTCTGGCCATTTTGAATAATGCTGCTATGAAAATTCACATACAGGTCTTTGTGTGGAAAAATGTTCTCATTTCTTATAGACACTAATAGTGTAATTTAATGTTTTACAGTAAAAGCATGCTTAATTTTGAAAGAAAATGTAAAAATCGTTTTCAAAAGTGATGGGATTGGACCATTTTATATCCCCAACAACAACATATGATGATTCCAGGTTTTTTTTTTTAATAGCCAGTTCCAATTTTTTGATTGTGTAGTAGTATATCACAGCAGTTTTATTTTGAATTTGTTTTCTATTGCAGTGTAACAAATTACCACACACATAGCAACTTAAAACAATATACCCTTTCATCCCCAGTTCCTCTGACTTAGGAGCCTGAATACAGGTTAACTGGGTCCAGTGTTGAGGCCCTCACTGATGGAAATCATACGGTTGTCTGGGACCACAGTCTCATCTGAAGATTGAGGACCTCTTCCAAGTTCACTGGTTGCTGGAATAATTTAGCTCCCTGAGGAGGTAGAGCTGAAGTCCTCCTGTTCTTGCTGGTTATCAACTGGGGATTCCCCCAGCTTCCAGAGAACACCCTGGAGTGGTCCTGGACATGCGGCTCCTTCCAGAGGCAGCTTACAACATGGTGGTTTGCTTTGTCAAGGCCAGCAGAAGAACCCTTTGCACTTCGAGCCTCTCTTTCAGAGAAGACACATAGGCCTCTTTTAAAGGGTTTGCCTGATTAGATCAAGCCCATCCAGGATAATTTCCTATTTGATTCACTCAAAGTCAACTGATTAGGAACCTGAGTTACATGTGTAAAATCTCTTCACTTTTTATCTTACAATTCCATCTTATCAGGGGAGTGAAATCCCATTATATTGACAAGTATGTCCATACTCAAAGGGAGTGGTTATACAAACCAGGGAGTGAGAGTTTTTAGAGACATCTTAGAATTCTGCCTACCACTATTTCCTTAATGATTAATGAGTTGAGTGTCTTTTCATGTATTTATATGTTTATATTTATTCATTTATTCATGTCCATTCTTATTATCTTCTTTGGTAAAATGGTGAAATTTTTTACAAATATTTAACCATTTTATTGAGTTGTTTCTCTAATTGAATTATAAAAGGTCTTTATATATTCTGGATACATATACTTTATCAGGTTTATGATTTGCAGATATTTCCTCCCAGTCTGTAGTTTATCTTTTCATTTTCTTAATAATGTCTTTTGCCTTTTAATTTTGATGAGGTTCAGTTTATCATATTTTTTATAGATCATATTTTGAGTGTCATATTTAAGAAATCTTTGCCTGATTGAAGTCAGGAAGATTTTCTCTTACGTGTCTCTTCTAGAATTTTGTAGTTTTTCTCTTAAATTTAACTCTGTGATCCATTTTGAGTTCATTTTTGTACAGAGTATAAGTACCTAAGTTTGTTTGCTTATTTGTTGAGGCATATATATATATATATACACACACACACACACACACACACACACACATACCTGTAACTCAGGTTCCTAATCTGTTGACTTTGAGTTAATCAAATAGGAAATTATCCTTGATATATATATAAAATTATCCTGGAGATATATATATGTATATATATTTGTGTATGTATGTGTGTGTGTATATATATATATATATATATATATCCAGTTGTTTCAGAAACATTTCTTTAAAGACTCTCTTTTCTGTTTGAATTGTCTTGATACTTTCATTGAAAATTAGTTGACCATATATGTAAGGGTTCCTTTCTGAACTCTCTCCTGTTCCATGGATATATGTGTCTATCTTACGTCATTACAACATTGTTTTGATTTCTGTAGGTTTAAAGTGAGTTTTGAAATTAGGTGATGTAAGTCCTACAACTTTGTTCTTTTTAAAAATTGCTCTAGCTATTCTAGCTCATTTGCGTTTTCATATATATTTTAGAATCAACTTGTTAGTTTCTATGAAAAAAGTCTGTTACAATTTTGATAGAAATTCCACTGAATCAATTTGAGCAAAATTCCTGTCTTAACAATATGGAATCTTCCAAACCATGAGCACGGCATATCATTTCATTTATTTAAATTATCTATAATAAACTCTAAGCAATGTTTTGTAGTTCTCAGTGTGCCTACAAGTATTGTAATTCTTTGGTACATTTATATATGTGTTAGGCATTCATTCATGTTTGAGTCTTTGCAACCCTATTAGCTGTGGCCTGCCAGACTCTTCTGTCCATGGAATTCTCCAGGCAGGAATACTGGAGTGGGTTGCCATTCCCTTCTCCAGGGGATCCTCCCAACCCGGGGACTGAACCCTGGTCTCCTGCCTTGCAAGCCAATTCTTTATTATCTGAGCCACCAGGGAAGCCCTCTGAACCAATATTTTTGATGACTGTTGTGAATGGAATTGTTTTCCTAATTTAATCTTCAGATATTTCATAATATATGGATTTATGGCTGATTTTTATTTAAATGTTGATCTTTTATCCTGAGACCTTGCTTGACTTGTGTATTATTTCTAAAATTGTTTTGTGGGCTTCCCTGGTAGCTCAGCTTGGTAAAGAATCCACCTGCAATGCAGGAGACCCCAGTTCGATTTGTGGGTTGGGAAGATCCCCTGGAGAAGTGATATGCTACCCACTCCAGTATTCTTGGGCTTTCCTGGTGGCTCAGCTGGTAAAGAATCCACCTGCAATGTGGGAGACCTGGGTTCGATCCCTGGGTTGGGAAGATCCCCTGGAGAAGGGAAAGGCTGCCCACTCCAGTATTCTGGCCTGGAGAATTCCATGGACTGTAGTCCATGGGGTCGCAAAGAGTCATACACAACTGAACGACTTTCACTTCACTTAGGATATTTTATTTATAGAGTCGTATCATCTATGAATAAAGACAGTTTTAATAATTCCTTTTTAAGTGGTTTTAATCTTTTTCATACCTTGTTGCACTAGCTAGAAGCTTCACCACAATGTTGAAGAAAGAGCCTTGCAAGGAGAAAACTTGGTAATTTGGGGGGTAGCTTGAAAATAAAACAGAAACAGTTTGTTATTGTCCATTTTTCAGATGTAAATGTCTCTTCTTAATAGTTATTCTAAAAGCCATCTTTTGTCTAAAACCCTTCTTCTTTTGATTTTTTACCTAAGAATTGTGATAAATCTGTTTTTTAAATAAACAAATATGCATGAATTAGTGGGATGGTGGAAAGATCCTTTTAAGTCTTTGTGAAGATCCAATGATTCCCAATCCACGGAGATCATTATTGTCTTTTGTCTATGCTATTACCAAATCTTTTAGGCATGTTTTGGTGTACTATCACAACTTATACTCAAATATCACGTGTTTTTCTTTCAGATGTTTTCTCTTTTCCCAAAGAAGAAATGTAAGGTGCATTGTCCTCATAGTCAGAAGACCTGGAGTCTAATTGCTAGTTACTGTTTGATTTTTGGCAAATCACTCACCTTCTCTGAACTGGTTTTCATTCATTTGTGTAGTAAGGTGATTGGGTCTTATTTTATAAGCTTAAATACTATTCTGTGTTTTAATATTTTATGGTTATGAGCACACACTACTTTATGCATCTGCAACAAGAAAATAAAATTAACTGTACTTTAAATTTTAAAAATTAACTTTGTTTTCTAAATGCATTAGGGAATTGAGAAGAATCCATACAATCACAAAATACACTTGTGTTAAAACAAAATTTTTTCTTGAATAGCATGGCCATCAAATAGGCCAAACTTAGGAATTAATATTAGGCTTTCTGAGAAATTGCATTGTCTTAAGCTTACACATCTCTCATTTCCATTAAAATATAATGCAAACTGTTTTTGCACCCACCTTCAGGGAAGTCACTGCAGTTATTTGGCTTACTTTTTTGTGTGTATGGCATTAGCGCTGTGGAATTTTGTTTTAACTTTATTGTGTTTGACCTCACATTTTGTGCCATCAGAAATGTAGAATTTTATTTTAATTGTATTATGCCTGGCATAAGCTAACCTTGTAATTAAACGTGTAATAAAACATGCCATAAAGTTTTCTGCTAGCCTACCATTTATTTATTATTGTTATACTAAATACATTGTCACAGTAATGATAAATGTGAATGTGGTACATTATTGCATTTCAACCTGATTCAAATCGACCTTTCAACTGACGATAGCGTGCTGTCTCATTTAAGACCACAGTTCTTAGACCTTAAAGTATTGAGGATGATCTTTTTCGTGTTTATGGGGGTGGGGAGGCAGTGGGGCAAAGCACAGTATAGCAACATCAGCTTACAGTGTTTAGCAGTAGCTCAGCTTTTTCAAAGCCTCTTTTTTTTCAAGAGATGCTAAAAGGGTGTTCAAAAAAGATGAAAGCTACATGATTAAAATGAAGCATGCTATAATGTTTAACTGGCAGTTTATGCTACATAGTCTATATACTCTGGTCTAATCATCTTGTATTGTGTCTGACTAGTTTATAGTGGTTGAAAGTTTCTTGGCCAGAAAGGACCTTGTAAAATTAGTTCTTATTAGAAAAAGCATGGATGACTGCAAAATTTGGAGACAGGCTGATTTTAGTCCTGCCAAACGACATAAATAAATAATCAGGAAGGTTTTTGTCTAATTTGGAGGGGGAAAAAAAAATCAAGTGGTGTTTGTGTGTAGCATTTTCTAATAGACAGAATTCCCATCAAACTAACATTTCAATTCTTTTTATAGATTTAGCCCTGAATCCTTGTTTTAAGAAATTCTGATGTGTGCATGTGTGTGCACTTCCAAATTTAAAGATAACATATGACTGATAACATGGTAGAACTTGAATATAAAACCTTGGGATATCCAAAATAAGTAAGGATATAAGATGATAGTCCTGGGTACCAGGACTCAAAATCTGAAGTCATATTAACTTGTGAGCCAGAGACAAAAAGCTTGACTACTTTTTTCTTAATCTGATGGTTGGACAGTTTTTTGTGGGGGAGTGGTTTGGGGTGGATTTTTTGCAGTTTTAGTTACTTTTCTTTAAATTAGTAAGACCTGTGGTCTCCATCTCCCAAATGGGAACTCATACACAGTCATCTCTCAGTATCTGTGGGTTATTGACATCAGGCCCCCATGGGTATTAAAATCTCCAGATGCTCAGTTCCCTTATATAAAAAGTCCTAGTACAGTTGACCCTCTGTATCAGCAGGTTCTGCATCAGATATGGAAGGTTGTGGTTGTTTTATTTGTTGCTAGTCACATAGTGTGAAGAGTTTACATAAGAATAGCATTTTGGTGTTGGTTTATATGTAATTTTTAACTTCTCTCTTCTTAGGTAGCAGTAGTTTTTTGCTTTCATTTTTTGAAATTCAGCATTTGCTATTTTGTTCACTTACCAGTTGTTAAGATTGCCCCCTACAGCCTGAGTGTTTTTTATAGGTTAAAGGGTAAAACATGAAAGTACCTAAATATGCTGTTTTGGTGAAAGAAACAGGTCAGTTTTCTTGGGGTTCTCTAAATTTCCAGAGTAATGGAAATAAAAGCAAAAATAAACAAATGGGGCCTAATTAAACTTAAAAGCTTGTGCATAATGAAAGAAATTATAAGCAAGGTGAAAAGACAGCCTTCAGAATGGGAGAAAATAATAGCAAATGAAGCAACTGACAAAGAATTAATCTCAAAAATATACAAGCAACTCCTACAGCTCAATTCCAGAAAAATAAACGACCCAATCAAAAAATGGGACAAAGAACTAAACAGACATTTCTCCAAAGAAGACATGCAGATGGCTAACAAACACATGAAAAGATGCTCAACATCACTCATTATCAGAGAAATACAAATCAAAACTACAATGAGGTACTATCTCATGCCAGTCAGAATGGCTGCTATCAAAAAGTCTACAAACAATAAATGCTGGACAGGGTGTAGAGAAAAGGGAACCCTCTTACACTGTTGGTGGGAATGCAAACTAGTACAGCCACTATGGAGAACAGTGTGGAGATTCCTTTAAAAACTGGAAATAGCACTGCCATACAATCTAGCAATCCCATTGCTGGGCACACACACCGAGGAAACCGAAATTGAAAAGACATGTGTACCCCGATGTTCGTCACAGCACTGTTTACAATAGCTAGGACATGGAAGCAACCTAGATGTTCATTGGCAGATGAATGGATAAGAAAGTTGTGGTGTGGTACGTATACACAATGGAATATTGCTCAGCTATTAAAAAGAACACATTTGAGTCAGCTCTAATGAGGTAGATGAAACTGGAACCTATTATATAGAGTGAAGTAAGCCAGAAAGAAAAACACCAATACAATATATTAACACATATTGTGGAATTTAGAAAGATGGTAATGTTGACGCTATATACGAGACAGCAAAAGAGACACAGATATAAAGAACAGACTTTTGGACTCTGTGGGAGGAGAAGGCGAGGGTGGAATGATTTTAGAGAATAGCATTGAAACATGTATATTACCATATGTGAATTAGATGACCAGTACAAGTTCAATGCATGAAGTCGGGCACTCAAAGCCCATGTACTGGGACAACCCAGAGGGATGGGATGGGGAGGGAGGTGGGAAGGGGCTTCGGGACCAGGGGACACATTTACAGCCATGCTGATTCATGTCAATTTATGGCAAAAACCACCACAGTACTGTAATTAGCCTCCAGTTAAAGTAAATAAGTAAATAAACTTTTAATCCTAAGACCGAAACCATGCCTGATCATTCCTGTGAAATTCTATTTTGACAGTACTGTTGGGTTAACTCCACAGTTACAGTTTTGCTAGGTATGATTTCTTACATCTTTTATCTGAGTAATGTTGAAGCTGTTAGCTCAAGGGCCTTGTGAAAGGACTCTAGAAATAATTATCACAGAGAACCAGATTGTTTTATTCTTGGGATCTTAGGTAAAAACGCTCCTCCTGGTGAGAGAGCCACAACACTGTCACCTCCGATCTTAAGATAAACAAACAAATACACAAATCTTCCAAGATATTCTATTTATAAGTAGCTTTGATCTCAATTTTCAGCTGAGGATGTGTAGTTTTCCTTTGCCAAACTCTACTAAAACAGGCAAAATTTTCGTTGACCTATAAATTACAACCATGTGTTACTTCCAATTAATCTTTATAAGCTAGTGAAAGGAAATGTAGTGGCTTTTATAGCTTGACAGTTTTAAAAACAAATTATCTTCAAGTGGATCAACTTTTGAAATTAGGGAAGCCACATGTAATCTCAAAACTATACATTTTAGTGGCACCTGCTGAGTATCAGGTGTTTATAACTTGGCCATAAAAATTCATTCCAGCCTAAAATCTGAAGTCTCAGCAGGAATCTTAAAACAGAATTTGGCTAAAATGATTTATTTTTTGTTATGAAATCTGAGCGGTGGAGAAGTAGAAGGCTTAAGATTGTGGGCATGGTTTTATGGGAAAGTGTTAAAGGAAACACAGATAGGACATTTGTACGTACTATGGCCCAGTACCCCTGTCAACTGAAGAGTGAGTGAGAAGGGAGGGACAGAGACAGAGATGGGAGCAAGGTTGAGAAAGGGAGATCTTGACCATTAGTGAAAATGGCTGCTTCATCACGAGCTTATTGGATGGATACATGTTTGATTCAGGAATATGGTATATGCCTGTATTCAATGCTTGTCAGGTTGGCAGGTGGTAATGGCAACACTTGTTTCTGTCGGTATCTGATCTTGGGTTCTGCTTTAATCACCCTGTCTTGTTGACGTGAGGAAGATTCCCTATAGCACAGTTAGGCCTTGGAAGGCTAGGAAATAATTTTGGAGAGATGAGCAGGTTTCATTTAAAGAAGTTGTCACTAGTTTTGTCTTGGCCACTCCAGAATCATCTGAAGTAGACTAAAGTCCTCTTAAGCACAGTTTATCTTGAGGGTTCCATTTTTATTTCAGTCATCACTTCTGGGTTATTAGCATCTTGTCACCAGTCCTTGGCCCACCATCATGCCCTGGGAGACAAGATTTTCCTTTCTCTTTTCTTCCCTGGTCTAATGCCCAATCCTTCCCTCCAACCCCCCCACCCCCCACCCCCAGCCTTTCCTTTGCCTCCTCACCCAGTGAAGTGGCAGGAGGAAATCTGGTCACTAAGTAATTACTAAGGCGTTATACAGAGATCTAGAGTGCCTCTCAAGTGGCCTTACAAGAATGATGAGTGTAAGGAATCCCAAAGACATTTTTATGGGAGGGAAGTTCATATGCTCAGGGACAAGTGGGGGAGTAAAACAGTTTGAAAACACAGCTTATGGACACCGTGTGTGCTCTGAGGTGATCCTAGGCTATGCAGTTCTCAGGAACAGTTGAATGAATAGGATTAGTTCCTCAACCATCCAGGAACACAGGAGGAAACTGGGTTGAAGGTGAGGGCACTCAAGCCTACCAGCTTAGAGCTACAAGTGCCCTCGTACATCGCTGGTTGTGGACCGTGTGTGGCCCTGTCTTCATTTAACCTCTGTGTCTGTAACTGGAGCAGTCTCAGATACCTACAAGCAATTATGGCATTTCAGTAGGTTACCTGGTGTGAAGCTCTCTGGACCAGGCCTTTCCATGTGGCAACCTGCTGGCTTTTATTTCACAGCCCTGCGGCAGGTCAGCTTTTGACATCTCAAGGGTGGTTTCACAAGCGTGCATTTTAATGTGATAAGCATGTGTGTTTTTTCCTGAAGTGTTTGCACTTATGTATTAACATGGCTATTTTATAAATTGGACTGACATTTCCATTGTTTCCTCCTTGTATTATCTTGCTTTGTTGCATGCTTTAATAGTTTTTATAAAGTTTATTGCCCCCTGCTGCTCAATATCTTCGTATGCTGTGTGTTGTTCTTTACATCCTGCTGGGGTGCAGTTTAATGAATTATTTTTCAATGAGAATGATATGATTTTTACAGCCTGCCCACAGAGATAAGCGATTTTAATGTAGTATTTGTTTGATTCTGTTACCCTTACCCTTTTTTTTTTTTTCTTTAGCCCGTACATGTCACCAGTACTAGCATCTGAGTATCAGAAGGCTTTGGCTGTCCAAGTTTGATGCTGTGCATGTAATGGTCTCTTTTATTGCATATTTAATTCTTTATCTTCTCCAATCTTCTCTCTGGACCTCTATCTTTCATTCCATTTCAGTTTGGCTTTTATGCCAACATCTGTACATTTGCTTTGCATTGAAATTCCAAGAAAAGCATCTTTGCTGCTGGTAGTCTCTCTTGCTCTGTAATTGAATCCACACATTTCTAGGATGTGTGATGTGGGGCAATTTAGCAACTTTAGGTTTTTGTCAAACTAGGGTTTCTTTGAAACTCTAGAAACGAGTTAGGGTTTATTTTGTGAGCACTTTTCCCACTTTCTTCTCTTCACATCATCTCCAGTCTTACACAGCAACTCTTTTTCCCTAATCTGGTTGAATCAGAAGAGGTTCTTATTTCTATTTCCAGAAATGTAGTTAACATTTAAGAAACCACCATTCCTAGGTCCCATTCCTTTCAGTTTAGTCTGTTTCCACATATGCTTTCTCTGTATACATCACTATCATCCCTTAACACCCACCCAGCCACATACACCATACTCCTCCATGTTAGGCTTCAATTAATGAATGTAGGCATTCATGGCAAGGATTGTCTCAAGTTTGGAACACTCAGTGAAAAAATTTAAACGTCTCAACATTGAGGGGACACCTTGATATTGACTATGCGAGGTCTTGTCTGCAGTTTAAAAACAAAATTTACCAGATATATCAGTTAAAATATATTTGACCACAAATAATAGAGTATGCAACTGTGGTGAGTTAAACAATAACATGATTTAATTATCACACTGTAAGGGGAGTCTAGTCGGACACGACAGAGCCACTTCACTTTCACTTTTCATTTTCATGCATTGGAGAAGGAAATGGCAACCCACTCCAGTGTTCTTGCCTGGAGAATTCCAGGGACGGGGAGCCTGGTGGGCTGCTGTCTATGGGGTCACACAGAGTCAGACACGACTGAAGCGTCTTAGCAGCAGCAGCAGCAGCAGCAGCAGCAGCAGCAAGGGGAGTCTGGGGTAGGAAGTCCCAGATACTGCATTGGCTCCCCATGGTTAGACAGGACCTCAGTTGTATTTTTCTTCTTTGCCATCCTCAGTGCATTGACTTTTCCATTCAAGTCTTGTCAAGTTATGGTGGAAAATGGTTGTTGCAGCTTCATACACTGGTCCTTATACAAGATGTTTCAAGATAATGTGAAGAAGTGTGAAGCATTTGCCAGAAGCTTCCAGGAAAGTTCCCTTTATGTCTTATTGGGCAGACCAGGATCATAGCTCTAAATTTAGGATGAACACAGATGTGGGAGAACCGGCTTCAAGCCCATTATTACTCATTTCCTGGAAATGGGTACACTGGCTTTCCAAGGGCATCAGGCTTTTCTTTGCAAAGAAGAGGGGATAGAGCAACAGACTTGGCTCCTTTTGGGTGGGCAGTGTGTATGTTTGCTTAACCAGGGATTGGACATCATTGAATTTAAAAAGAACAAATACAGAGTCTGTGCACAATTGCATCTAATTCTCTGTTTTCAGTAGTGAATGTGGTAAGCCTCACTTCATTTTAGATTCATCAGGTTCCATTTGTAAAAATTATTCTATGTCCTTATTTGCAGCCAGTTTACTAGTAGGCAGATTGCTATTTCAACAGTGACATCCGTATTTTGACATTTTGAGACTATATAACAACAGCTGTGGTATAACCAGTGCTGTGCTTTGGATTGAGTTTCATTTGCTGCAACACCCGTCCAGAAAACCGTAATCCCTGTGCAAGCAGGGGCCGTCTCTTCTTGTTCCTAGTCATTTTCTTTAGTGCCATCAGAGTCCCTGGAGTATAGTGGATGGTCAGTACATACTAACTGAGTAAATGGACCTCAGACATATGGGAGTGACATTTTGAACTCAGGTTACTTGCTCTTAACAATAAAATGCTATATGCGAGGATGAAATTTAACATTTGAATCAAATAAAAGAGCATATTTTATTCATCAGTTTATATATCCTCATGTAATTAAAAGGATTTAGTTGCACCTCGTTTCATAAAATGCTTTTCGTAAGTCAATAAGCAGCTCCCTTCTGCTTCTCTAGACCTGCGGTAAGACCAGCCCATCACACAGTTCATGTCATTATGAAACCCTGAAGAAGAGAAAGAAGGTACAGGTTTAATGTTACTGGTGTGTGACACTGCAAAGTCAAGTGTTGCCCTACCTCCCACTCCTCCTGGATATGGAAGTGGAAAGGGAAGTCGCCAAGAACAGATAGGGTAGTGGTCAGTAGTGAAGGGAGTGGAGAGGGACTGCATGCAAGCTCTGGTATGCCTCCTTCTCTCCTTTCCTCCTCACCTGGCCAGGTAGCTAAGGGAAATGTAATGGAAAGGGATGTAGCAAAGGAATATGTCCCAGAATATTTACATTTTCCCAAAGGGAGCACAAATAGTAAATAATTTACTCTAAAATAAAATACATCAAACTGAAAATAAATATAAACTTTCCTTGAGCCTATGCAAAGCTCTCTTCTGTACTCAGCTTTTTGTAATGAAACTTGCCCTAAAAGATACGAACCAACTGAGAGAAGCAAGGAGATGAATCCAGTTTAAAGAGCATAAACATTGAATTGCCATTTGTACTGATTTTCAGATGCAATTTAAAAATTAATCCAGAATGTTCAGGTCATGAGTATTATGAAAGCTTCTTATTGTAATCCTAGACAAAACTTTATTATGCCATAAAGAAGTCAAGAGTCTTTAGTGAAAATTGTAGTTGACAGGAAAATAAAGTCGATTCCACTTAAAGCTAAAAGGTATACTAGGTCAAGAGATCCTTATATGTACCTTTTACTTTAGAGTGCATTTACAGCTCATGAAAGGAAGTAGATTGATATTCTAGAAGTTAACTTCCTTCTCTTGTGTTCGCAAAGCCTGAGTTAGCCAGGTGGAAGGATACGGAATTAAGCTTTTATTACTCTGCCTGGGAGCATATGAGCTGGTGTAACCAGCCCAAGGATGAATGTGCAGTTTCCAGAGACAAGCCAACCTCTGCTGAGACCACACACTTCCCTCCCTTATATTTTTCTCATCTCAGCTGAGTACTTAAATACAAATATCTCGAATGATACTGTTTCTTGGAATCTCATTTCATTCGTTACTAGCCACTCTCAGTTGCTGGAAATTAATCATGATCGTCATTATGTGTTTATGGAAAGACTATGGTGTACATGACAGATATTACAGCCCAGATGGTAAAGAATCTGCCTGCAGTGAGGGAGACCCGGGTTTGATCCCTGGGTCAGGAAGATCCTCTGAAGAAAGAAATGGCAACCCACTCCAGTATTCTTGCCTTGAGAATTCTTTGGACAAAAGAGCCTTCAGGCTACAGTCCATGGGGTTGCAAAAGAGTTGGACACAACTGAGCCACTAACACTTTCATTTGGTGTACATAGAAATGTTAATTCAGTGTTAGGAGCATTTCAGCTATGATCTTTGCCTTCTCAGAATTAGGATCTATAAGATTTATAAACATCAGATTTTCAGTTTATAAAACCAGTGCATTCCTTCCCAGAAAAAATAAAATAAAAATGATAATGTAAATGGGTTATTATTGGATGTTAGATTCCTAGCTGTGTTCACAGAGCCTAAAACTCATGATAGAACCCAGTGATGAAAGCAACCACAGTCATGCCCTGTAGGTCCTGAGAGCAGGTTTCCTTGTGGCAGGATCTTGAGGCAAGAGCAAATTATCTTCTGTGTCCCTCTCTTGAGTCATTAGCTCTTCAATCCAAGAGCATTGGAAGCTGAAGAAACCAAAACCAGCATAAAACCTCTCAGGAGTATTTTTGAGAAGGGAGATTAGAAACATGTTTTTCATAATACGAAATTTGGGGATTGTCTGTGGCTTTCCTTTCTTTAGGCTATGTCTTTAGTATTACGATTTATAAGATTTCTTTTGACTAATTGCTGATTGGTGGAGATTTTTTAAGGTGGCTCAGTGGTAAAGAATCCACCTGCCAGTATGGGAGCCGCAGGAGATGTGGGTTCAATCCCTGGGTCGGGAAGATCCCCTGGATGAGGAAAGGGCAGCTCACTCCAGTATTCTTACCCAGATAATCCCATGGGCGGAGGAGCGACAGTACCTGGGGTGGTACAGAGTCTGACACAACTGAGCACGCGAGCATGTGTTACATTACAGCGCATGGATTTTTTTTTTTTTTTTAGTTAAAAATACAACTTTGATGTACTTCCTGGTCTGTTTATATTGTTAAGTGACCAGTTTTATCCAGGCATGGAAATAGAGGGATACAACCTTAAATACAGACTAGTCTAGAAGAGACAGTTGTAATCAAATACTTTTCATGATAGAATTGCTTTAATTACTTACTGAAAGTGGATGTGTATAATCATCTTCCCAGACTCAGTTGACTACATATTGTACTTGATAAATGAACTAGTTGATAAATGCTCTAACAACCATGATCGTATCAGTCTGTGAGGGTTTTGCTTACTTGTAGATGTCTCTCGTACTCAAATTCTAAGTGATGACTTCATCATCGAAGAGGTTTGCAAACATCATTATAATTGCTCCTGCCCAGCCTTTTGGGTTTTGGGTTTATTTGGATCTTTCCAATAAACATAGTATTCTGATCAGACACTTCTTTTTTCTGGCTTCTGAAAGTGAACTGAGTTACACACGGATCATTTTGTGCACTATGAGTCACTTGCTGTTAGACTCGTTTTTGGTAAAATCATATTTGTCCTTTTCCCTCACTGATGGGAATAGGAGCTTACTATGTTGGCCTCCCACTCAAAGGGAGCGAATGCTTGTGGCATAACTGGAGGGAATCACTTTATATCCTTTTGTGCAGTCTCTGGGTAGACTCGTTGAAGGACAGAAGATTTTTCTCCAGCAGGAGACAGACGATTCCCCCTTGATACAGAAATCTCACACTCCAGGTGCTTTGACACATCACTGACTGCTGGAGAGCGTGGAGCCAGTGTTTACTGCTGGTTCTTGGGTGTTAAACAGCCCTCCACTGCTTTTATTGTGCCATTAATTGCACTTAATGCAGCTGCATTTCCAGTATGCTTGGCTAGGCTCTGAAAATTAAGTAGAGGGTACTTTGTTATAAAATCCACTGTAATGAGCTCTAGTGGGACAGGGTCTGTTAAGTTTGAAATTACCTCAGGCCATTTCTAAAGGACTTCTTAAAATATTTCACATCTATAGAAGTTTGTAACTAGATAAATAGCCGTGGAGAATGTTCTACCAGGCAGAGGGAAATCCACACTTCTCCTCAGTGCATCTTTGATAAAGTATGAATGTTTTGAATATTTGAAAGGGGTGTTTGTTTTCCTAATTTTTCTCTGCCTCCCATATTCACTAAATTCTAACTTGCAGACTGTCACTATGTCAGCTCAGCTTTGGCTGTTTTGCACCATGGTTTATATAGACAGACCTTTTTCTTTTCTGTTTTTTGGGTTGTTTTTGAATCCAAATCATACACTGAACTAGAATAAATATAGGACCCCCCTCTGGGTGTACATAAATTGGTTCAAGAAGGGATCACACCTCCAAGAACAAAAGTACTGAAGAGACAGCTGTAACTATTAGCCAATTAGTTTAATGTTTCAACTACCAACCAGGGCCTGAAACAGATTCCTGGTACCTAGCTAATAGATGCTGAAAATGACTTTAATTCCCACAGTATTCTTGGGCTATGTGACTGACTGCTATAGTGCTTTGCGGCTAATAAAATTTCAGATTGACTAATTTACCAGGTAGCTTTACCAAAACATCCAAGTAATCCGTACATACTCATTAGAGACAGGTCCGGAACATATTCCCTTGGGACTGATTTGAAAAACCTCTCTGGGATCAGCCTCACTGAGCTTTAGATGCTCTGGCACAAATCAGGTGGAGGATCTTCTATGGTTTAATGCAGCAATTTATCTGAGTTTTGTAGTTAAAGTTTGAGCATGAGGTAATTAGAGCCCTCCAAGCTTGAAATTCATGAACCTTATTCCCCCTTTAATAGACTCTATACAAGCTCGCCAAGTTCACTATTTGACTGATATATATGGAGGCTTTGTCAAAAGCCGCTGGTCAAAATGTAGTCTTAAAACATTCAGAATTGGTTTTCTTTTATTTTGCGCCCTTACCTGTGTAAACAGGGACGATTGCCACGTGTTATTACCAAGGGCCAGCAGCAGTTTATTGTGCCCTTTGGAAACAGCCCCTGGTCAATAATCAGATACATGCAGCCGTGCAGCTCCACACCTGCTGTCCAGATGGGTCTAGCCACAAACATGGCCAGTCAGGGATGAAGAATAGAGGGGACGGGATGATGTGGGTCTGGTGGGTTTCTTCTACTGTTTGTCCCTCCTGGGAAATAACCTTTCTGCAGCTACCACTGTTAGAGTGGGCAGCATTGAACTATCCATACCTGTGCATTAGGTAGTCTTGAGTTAATCAAACTATTCAATACCTACCATGTATATATTTTAGCAGGTGAGAATGTAAGCATAGATTATGAATATCAATACATACACGCCTGCTTATACACAGGCATGTGTATGGACGCACCCAGTGCAAAGACACCACGCTACCTTTCTCCCTTGACACTTAGAAAAGATTGTTATGCTAAAAACTCACCATGTAAAATCACAGATCAGCTATAGTCTTAAGGATTTTCACATATGCCAAAACTATTTTCTCTCTGATAACCATTTGTATCACTCCTATTTGTGAACAAGCCCATGATGTTGGTTGACTCTAAAAAATCTGTAGGGGGTTTTCCTTTTGTTTTGTTTTCTTCATTTGCATATGATTCTTAAAATACACATCTTTGAAGAAGGAAAGGGGAACTAACATTTAGTGGACACTTCATTTGTATCAAATACTGCACCACGCTTGCCTAAGTTATCTCATTTAATCCCTAAACAACCTGCTGTGGTGTGAGTGGTGATAGCCATTCATCTTCCTGGTAACGGTATTTGTCTGAGATTTTTTAACTGGCTCAAGGTCACACACAACCTAGGAAATATCAGAAAAGTCCTAATTATAGAACGTCATCTTAGTGACTTCCTTTAATTTTTCTCATCAAAACCATTTTGTCAGCACTCATTTCTATTTTGCTACAGAGAGATATTTAAAAATCCAGATTGCATTAATATTTATGTGTCCCTTACTCTTTGCTAGGTAGGCACTAGAAAATTGTTCCAAACATTGGTATTTAGCCCTTACCACAATTTTTTGGACAAGGGGTTATAAACCCACTCTATAGATGAGGAAACCAAGATCTATAAAGCAAGACTAAGTCTCTTGATCATCAGCTGGTAAATGACAGAGCTGAGACAAGAAATAAAGGTTTCTGTCTCCAAGAATTATGCCCTTCATACTAAGCAATAGCTGCCTCCCATTTTTTAAAGTACTCCTGAACACTCAGAGACTAAGATGGAAAAATGTTGAGTACTACAAAGGACAGAGCTAGACCTCGGTATAGATCTAACTGAAAGAAGTTCTCTCTAAAAAACCGAAGTCATCAACTTCTGAGGGCAGCATGTAGAGCTCATTGCTCTCACTCTCAACTATGGTTCCAATTATGAAGGAAAAAAAGAAAGTGGCAGCGGTGCTGCAAATAAATATAAGTGAAATTGGACCAAGAAAATAAAGGTGCCCGGAGTCCCAATCAAATTCCAGAAGCCCCAGAGTGAGCCGCCTTCGCCGGAAACAGAAGAGGAAAGCTAATAAGAGGAGCAAGTTGAGGGAGCCAAGGGGAGCATTTAGTATTTTCTTCTGAGTGCTGAGGATGCAATTTGTTTAAACAGTATTTTTGAAATTCCAGAGGAAAAAAAAATTGTCTTTCTCTCTTGCCACGTAGAAAATTCTACCTCACTGAAGCTGAAGCCACTGTGTCTGTAAGAAAGATTTCTTGGGAAGCAGGGTTTTTTTGTTCTGTTCTACACAGAGCCATTCTTGGCTTCTTTCTTCATTGGCTTAATCAATATTCATTAAATAAAGCAGGAGGAATATGAGGTTCTTCTTTCCCTTTTCACTTGCTTGTTCCAACAAATAAAAGGCATTTTTGTTTTCTCTGATTAGTTAATATTCCTTTAGTTCACACCTGAGTATATTAATTATCTGTTGCAATACTTGCCTATGGGTATTTGACAGATCTTGGCTGTGAGGGAGAAGTACTTATTGCTTTTGTGATCCAAGAGTTGCAGGGACTCCAAAAGCAATTCCAGGTAACTCCTCTATGTGTGACATTTTCAGAGCTTTTGCGTTGGCAGGAGATACAAGGACAAGAGACTGGGGACCAATTGGAATAGGAGAGAGCTTTATTACTGAGACATGAAGTGAGGGACAATACTGGAGTGTAAGGTGAGGGGAATGCCTCGACACAGCATCATACAAAAGAGGGGTCTTGTACTTTTTATAGCATGTTTGTAAATCCACGTATATGGAGTTTTCTGTTTTCATGAAGTTGACAGGAAAGACATGGATCTTAGGAAAGAGCGTTTAATGTCCCTAAATACACAGTGGAGAAAACCAAGAGGGAGGGAGACTGCTCTGAAATAATGAGCCTGTACTCCCAGCAGAATGAAGACTCTTCACAGGAGGAGAGAATGGATGGAAGACATGATGGCTTGATCTTAGATGTGCCTGGCACCTTGTCCTGTAGAAATACACTCCTAAGCTTGGGTTGTAGATCATTATGTTGTCTGACCAGCATCCAGGAGAACTTGTTCCAAAGTTGAAATCCTTATTGACTGGATGGGTCTCCACACCATGGAACATCATTTTTGTAGATTCAGATTATAATAAAATATTGAATTAAAAATATGATGCATATTGTTCAGCTTTACCTAAACTCTGCACAGTGGTGTACTTTCTTTTGAGAATTTTCCATCTTTCTGTGTCTCATGGCTGTTACTTGCTTCTTTATCTCAGGGTATAAACACCCTCAAGTCACTTAATAAGTAATTTCTTTCCCGTGGGTGTTTCCTACTTTTCTTCTTGCCAAGATTTCCTCCCTTATTCTCCTTCCTTTCACTTCCAAAGTGAAGCAAAAGGAATTTAAAGTATAGAACTCAGGGTTCTCACCTCTCATTGCCCCTCAGTTGGCAGCAGCGGCCCCACCTCAGTGCCGTCTTGTGATATCGGATGTACTCGGTGAGCCTCTCCTTCAGATGATCTGGTCTTGCTCTTTGTAGAACACCGCCGCCTCTTTATCTCCCCGCTACCCCTCTGGGTGTTTGTTCTCAGATTCTGTGCTTCTCCCCCTGCTCTCTATAAAGGCAGGTGTTCCCCACACGGGACCCTCCCCACTGCCCTCCCTCATTCTGCCCCACCCCAGCTTCTACGCCCATCTGTACGACTTGCCGCCAAGACTGCATCTCTGCCACCCCTGAGCCCAGAGCCTTGAGTCTACTGGACACCTCATCTCAATGGGCCTGCCCTAAAGACACCTCCAGTTCAGGGTCTCGTGTTCTAGTATGTCCTAGCACAGGGAATGAGTGAACCATCTATACCGTTTGCCAACCAAACAACTGGAATTCATGCCTGGCTCTTCTTTTCCCCTCAATATTCAGTTACAGTGCTCTCTCAATCCTACCTCCTAAAAACCTTCAGAACCAAACTCCTCTCTGATCTTTCTATCTTATTTACTAGGGTTAACTCATCTTCATCTCTTCCCTGAGCTGTGTGTATGTGCTCAGCCATGTCCAGCTCCTTGCGACCCCATGGACTGTAGCCCGCCAGTCTCCTCTGTCCATGGGATTCTCCAGGTAAGAATACTGGAGTGAGTTGCCATTCCCTCCTCCAGGGGATCTTCCTGACCCAGAGATCAAACCCGCGTTTCTTGGGTCTCCTGCATTGGCAGGCAAGTTCTTTACCAGTAGCGCCACCTGGGCAACCCCATCTCTTGCCTCAACTATGAAATAGCCAGTCTATTCATCTTCCCTCCAAACACAATTCTACTCCGTGCTGCTCTGCCCTGTCGACATGACACATACTTGTGCTCAACTCCAACCCCTATAGGACTCTTTAAACAAATCCCAGTTACTCTGTGTGAACTAGGAACTCCTCTGCAGTGCTCGTGAGACCACCTGTGACTTAGCCTGTTGAGGTGTCCTGAAATTTCCTTCCCTGCAGGTATAACAAACTCACCTGCCCTGCTGGCCTTGTGCCATTGGGTACGCTCTTCTGGCCACCTCCACCACTAACCCCTGACTTGTTTGCCTGGGGCATTTCTACTCCTTTCTAGCCGAAACACTCTCTTCTCTTTCACTTCTTTGACTTTCACTGGAGTGAGATGCCCCCCTTTCCTGACACCCTCCAAGTAAACCATTATTTTGCTGCACTTGCTGTTTTCCTTTCTCCACTCTCTCAGTTCCTGGAGGACGTTGGCTCTCTGCCCTTTCCTGAACCTGAGAAGCTCCTCCCATCTCAGGGCCTTTCCACTTCCTCTTGCCTTCACCTGTACATCACGTCACCCCTTCACCTTACTGGTATCTCTCCTCAGATAGATCCTGGAGAGGTCTGCCCTGATTTTCCTTTATTATACAGAAAGACCTGTTGCTTCTTGCCCCTGCCCCGTTTTCTTTCTGCTGTTTACCACGTTGAGGTGTGTGTACATTGTTGTTGTCGCTGTTGTTGACTTCCCCATTGGAATGTCAGCTCCATGAAGGCCTGTTTGTCTGCTTTGTTCACTCTTCCATGACCTAGCACTAAAAGAGGACCCGGCACTTAGTGGGCCATCAGTGGATATTTAGATGAGCAATTGTATTCTTTTCAACTAGCATAATACTAGGCAGTATTAGTAAATACTAAGTATTTACTCTTAAACAGTCAGCAAAGATTTATTAAAAAGAATAAGCATGGAGTAAGCATTTGAACATGATTAAATAAATTCCCAGGCCTGAACCTGCTAAGAAGAGACCAGAGGCTTCCTGGAAAACAGAAGCAAGACAGCTGGAAGACAAACAAAAATGACTGGCTAGTGGCAAAGTCCATTCTCATCAGAATGCTGGTTCAGTTATTCAGTTCAGATTTTTGGCAAGTGATGCAGATTCTTTTTCAGAAAACGTTGATTGATTGCACAGTTGTACCCACTTCATTTGCAAACCTTCATTATCTCTTTTTCCTTTCCTCCCTCTGTCTGCATTTAGAAGGGGAGGAGCAGTGTATAATTCCACAAAGCAATTTTTGTGAATAAACCGACTAACTGGCTGCTGCTTTCAGACTCAGAGTTCCACACAGAATACAAGTGTCTGCTTTAGCTGTGTGTTCTCTGACTGAGTCTCCTTGCGTTCATTCATTTGGGTGTTCATTTGATTACTTGCTCATTCAAGGAATCATTTGCTCAGTCCCACTAAGTGCCAGGCTGGTACAGGCTGTATGTGGGTGCCTGGCTCTTGTCTAAAGCAAGAATTCTTGACATGAGGTCTACAGATGGGTGTCAGAGGCTCTCTGGAATTTTTATAATTGTGTACACAAAAGCTTTGTGTTTAAATATTGCCTTAGGAAGACAGTTTGCTTAAACATGTCTGTTATTCAAAGAAAGAAACATGTTAAGAACCTCTGACAAAGAGAGGCTTGGGCTAAGTCATGGATCTAAATAATAAGTCTTCAAATTAGGTTTTTTTTCCTCCTTGATATGTTTCATGGTGGTGATGAGTGTGAAAGTATATGGTTGTGTGTGTTCTTAATTTTAGGCCTGACAATCTTGTCAGCTTGTTTACTAATCTCTAAACTCCCAATAGTGTTCATTTTTCTTATTTAGTTTCTAACTCTGTAAATCATAGCCTCTGTAGGTCCCCACGAGGCAGATGGCAGTGGTGATGAAAACCTTGATCTAACATAAGCAAGACCTAGTTCCCACTCGGTTACCATTGATAATTGTGTGGGCTTTTGTTTGTATGTAATCAGAGAAGATGGTGGGGTTGGAAGAGGTGATTTTGGTTTCCAGTGTTGGTAGCTCTGTACGTTTACCTAATCAAGTTATGTTGGAAGCGTTCAGCATCTTAAAATGAATGCCAATTACTGCTAGAATAGTACATGAGTGAATCTTCAAGAGAAAATTCAGTGGGCAGTTGCTGACACTCAGTGAATTGCTGGCTCTTTGCCCAAGTATGTGTGAAATGTTTGCACTGGTTTGAGGCCCTGATTGCACTTGGCTCACAGGGTTTCTGGTGACACTGTAGATTTTATGTCACGCTGCAGGAAAGACAGAAACTAGGTAAAGCATATAGGGGAACACATATTTCTAACAGTTTGGTAAATAATTCCTAAGAAATGGGCATATTTAAGAAAAATAATGTTTCTGTAAAAATTGGGATGCAGATGGTGATCTAGAAAAGTCATCTTTGACTAGGCCTCCACTTTGCATGACAAGGAGGAAGAGCTGACATGTGCTGAATGCCTCCCACGGGCTAGAATTCTAGACTGTTCATTTATTCACAAATATATATTGTGCACCTTCTGTGTTCTGGGCCCTAATCTAACTGTTAGGGTTTCAGCAGTGCACAAAACGATTCCTCCAGCTTAGGAAGGGAACAATGTGAGTGGAGAAGAAAGAGTGTTAAGTGGAAGTATTAGTTGCTCAGTCATGTCCAACTCTTTGCGACTCCGTGGACTGTAGCCCACCAGGCTCCTCTGTCCATGGGATTCCCCAGGCAAGAATACTGGAGTGGGTAGCCATCCCATTCTCCAGGGGATCTTCTCAACCCAAGGATCAAAGCTGTGTCTCCTGCACTGCAGGCTGTTTCTTTACTGACTGAGCCACTGGGGAAGTCCTTAATGGAGAAGACAGACAACATGCCAATAAGTTCTAGGAGGAAAATAAAAACAGAGATGGGGGGTGTCACATGTCCTCACAGCAGCTCCCCTTGACACAATGAGACATTGAGGTCCCCAGAGCCTAATTTGTCCATGACCACCCAGCTAATAGAGAGAAATGGAGGATTTCAAAGTTGGTCGGCCTGACTCCAGAACCCAAATCCTTTCCTCTGTGTGCAGCTATTTGCCAATAATGTGAGTCCTTCCATTGAACTCAGGCAAGGAGAGGGCAGAGAGCATCTTGGGGAGGAGGTAAAGTTTGGGTTTTCAGACAGAGCTGAGTGAACCTTGATCCTCCTGGATGTAATTGTGTGACTGTTAAGCTATAGTGTTGAGCCCCAGGAAGTTGTGGTAAAAGTGTGGCACCCAGACATGCAAGTGTCTTGAGGAGTGTGACAGTCCATTGGGATTGCAGCTTGAGAAAAAGCTGGCTGGAGCCAGCCGATGGTGAGCCTGGAACCTCGCACGTGTAGCTAGGTTAAGGTGAAGTTGTTCTGGCCTCCATGTCCAGCCAGTGGATCTCAAGGTACTGACTGTTATAGTTCACTGTCTACGTGACCTCACCCTCCACACACAGTTCCGGCACGCCCCTATACTGAAGCCGCCGCTCTCCCTGCCCCAATGCAGAGTTGAGAGTCACACATTCGTTGGATTTTATTTATTTGCTTATGTATATGTCTTCCCACTAGACTCTGGTCACCTGGAGGGTCAGGATGGTGCTTTCATTTTTATATCCACTGACATGGTACCCAGCTAAAAGTAGAGACTCAACACAAATTTCACATGGAGGCTTTTAGCTTTCTTCTGCTGACATATTAAGAAAGCATTCAGAAATGGAAATGGGAACCTGGCTTATATTGCTAGCTCCTAGGTCTATGAGGTTAATATCTTCCACATTTTAAGTGTTCACTAAATTTTTCATAAATAAATGTATTACCATGGTCTGAAATGGTGGAGCTCTGGAAATCAATCCGTGCCTTTTTCAGTAGCTGCTGCTGTTATGATTGTAGCATTATGTCCTTTGGGTCGACAGCCCACTATTTCATGGCACTATTTATTTTTGACTGTTCTTTTGTCAGAAAGTCTCTAAACACACCACTAAGCACTGATGGGGTCCAAGAGTCAGCTAGCACGTGAGAGAATGTGAATATGAATATATGAGTGGATGAACAGGAGAGAGAGGAGGGGAAAGAACCAGAGACACTGCCTTCTTTCTACCTCAGAGACACAAGCTACTTCCTGCAGAGCCAGTTTTTCCTAGCCCCCCTGCCGTATTAGTGGCCTTGGAAAGCCTGAAGGATGGATGGAGCATTAGAATGGAAGCCATAAGGTTGTGCTTGACTTCCTCAGCATTCGTAGCAGATGTTACAGTCGTCAAAACATGAAGCTTTGGAATCAGACTTGGGAGGAAAAACAATCAAGATCACAGATGTGAACTTTTTCCTTTTATGACTAAGTGTAGGTGGGGATAGTGGTAAAGAACCCACCTGCCAATGCAGGAGACATAAGAGATGTGGTTGCAATCCATGAGTCGGGAAGATCCCCTGGAGGAGGAAATGGCAACCCACTTCACTATTCTTGCCTGGAGAATTCCATGGACAGAGGAGCCTGACGGGCTATAATCCATGGGGTTGCAAAGAGTCAGACGCGACTGAAGCGACTTAGCATGCACACATGCTGACTGACACCATACCAATGCAATGATGATCTCTAGTTCCTTCCTACTGGGCTAAGTCATGCCACTAACAGTCTGTGTGTCACTGAGGTCAGAAGGGGTGACAGTCTTACAATGGCACTCAACTGAAAGGCTTTTAAGACATTTTGCAAAATGAAAGTATAATAATCCTTTTTTTTTTCAGCCCCTACTGAGGGAGCATACCAAACCTAACCCCCATTAAAAATTTCAACTTCTCAAAAACAGTTTTCGCATATTATTGGGGGAGGTCATTTCTACCAATTAAAGGACAAGTATCCAACTTAGTGTAGTTTGTGCTGCTTTCAGATCCCAAATTAGATGGAATTTTCTAATTTTCCTTTTGAAAGCTGTAGTCGGGAGTACTTGGTCCTTCATGACTTAATGGAGTAGGTGATTGGTAGAAGGTTATCATAGGAAGAAGAGAAACAAGAACAAGAGTAACAACAAGAAAAGAAGCAGCTCAGAAGCAGAGCTCCAGATGGTGTTCGGGCAGAGCACCTTCCCACCTCAGGCACGTGTTCAGGCTTGGAGCCTGGGCTGGTGTCTGCAGTGCCACTCCCTGTGGCCCACTGGACCTTTCTATCACACAAGACTACCTCACTCAGTGGACTCTCTGTCGGTCATCTCTGTGTTCTGAGGGCCCAGCAACATGCCTGCCTCATAGTGAGGCTCGGTAAGTGTTGGCTGCTGGGAGCCCTGAAGCCAGAATGAATTAGTTGATAACTTTTGCTGAGCTCACTTTAGATAAAAATCAAGACCTTCTGCCGCTCAGAGGTTCTCCTGTTCTATAGTTTCTGTTCTTTCTGTTCTCAAGTCACTTTATAACTGCCTCACTCTTCAAACTTTTCCAAATTGAGAGAGAGTGCAACTGATGATACCCTATATCTCTGCTGGAAATCCAAAGACAAGAATTAGTCATAATCTATTTTTTTTATTTTGTAAATACAAAAAGTGAATTCCCTTCACTGTATAAAGGGAATTAAATAGTTTAAGCTCTGCATCCAAAGCAAGCCCTGCAGCATCACTTTGTTAAAATAAAAAAATACATTCAGAAAAGGCTTGGAGTTGTGGTTGGATTTCAAGTCCTGTAAAAGTGACTGTTTTTTGTATACATTGTTATGAGAATGATTAAGAAAGTTAAATTGAAATGATTGTTACCTACCGTTGTTAGAGAGTCCTGTTTGATTTTGCAATAATTACTTTGCAGAATCAAGAAATAAAGCATACCCTCATCTATTCCTTCAATCCTGCCCTTATACCTCCATGCATCTCTTGAGGATTCCCCTGAGGTACCCCACTCCCCAACCTTCAGCCTAGGCTGTGGCTCATGCCTGTATTTTCCTGAGGTTTCTGACCTCAGAGATGCAGACTGTCAGCATCTCATCATCCTCTCTAGTGCTGTTGCTCCGAACAGCAGGTTACCCCATTGCCTTAAGAATGTACTTGCCAACTGGAAGTTTGGGTCCTCTCAAGAAGTGTGTTGATCAACTTCTATGTAACCCATGTAAAGTACCTATAATAGCTCCTGTAGTAACTTCCACATTGTCAGAAAACAGCTATTTTCCTCTTTCCCTGCCTACAGATGAAGAAACACCTGCTTTGCTAACTCTCATTTCCTTCAAAGGAAAAGCAAGGCAAGTGGGCAAAATGACTCTTTAAAATGAAAACTTCGTACTGAAAAGAAGTCCTTGGAATTCATACAAGAAACATTTTTAAGACTTATAAAAGTAATACTTGGGTGCCATTTCACTTTTAGGCAGTTTACCATTTTGATGAAGAAAAGTTTTATAAAGAAAGTGTTCAAAAATCTGTGAATACTGTTTAAGTTCTTCAGAAGATAGGAAGTGCATGATAAACACATTCTTGTTTAAACAGATCATTGAGTGTTTTGTGTATTCCCCTTAGTTTGTACTAGTTGTAGCCATACAGATAGGCTTTTTTTGATAAAAGCAGACGTGATTCCTTCTTCTTAAATCCAGCCACTCATTTGTAAATATTAATACTCTCACAGTCTTATCACCCTTAATGCTTTTCCTGAATATATTCAGTGCATCTTTAATTGTGGGAGAAATTTAAATGTGTTGCAAAAAAGAATTTTTGAATCAGCATAAGACTTCTTAGAGTTTCAGTTATTTTAATAGATTAAATACTTCTTTTGACTAAATTGGTAATATAATGTTAATTACCAATAATCAAGTGTTAATATGCTTGAGATATGAATTATAAAAATGTATTTTTTAGAACATTCTGGATCTGAGTTTAAAAATAAACCCATACTACACTGTTTTTGAATATGGAAGGTTTTCTTTCTTATTATTTAATGTTAACCTACCATTCAAATGCCCGATCAGCAATACCTGTCCCTGTTTCTTTTCGCTGGTTCTCAGTTATCCTGTATTTTAAGGGGTAAAAAACTTATCTTGGTGAAAATACATTGAAAAAGTGTTGTTGTTCTTTGTTTTCAGACACTCACTTCATGTAGTGTGTGGAAACTCCACACATTGGGCTTTTGACAACAGTTTCGATTTTAGTGCAGCTGTTTGGGTTAATCAGGTACCTACCATGGGTGATTCCAGTGCATCTTCCCCATCCCGACCTGAAATTCTACCAGTGTTTAGGGCATGCACAAACAGTGAGGAATTTAGTGTTGAAAGGGTACAAACTGTGAATTTGGGCAGTAGGGGGAGCGATAAGAATAAGTGTCAGAATGAAGACTTGGTCCCATAGTCAATAAAACCATATCAGTGTTTATTTTTATAGGGAGACACACATATACACAATTATATACTTCATAAACTTCTGAGACTTCTGAGAAAACCCTCCCTGGCTTCATCTGCCCTACAGTGAGGGAGGCTAATTGACATTCTTCAAGGGAAATCCCTTTTCTTCTCTTTGGTAGTCATGGGAAGACTCATTAAGCATTCTGTACTCTTTTCTTTCCCAGACTCCGACTTTGCTTAGCCCAAGTGCTAAAGCCCAGGAGTGATGTCCAGGATTTCCTTTAGTCCTCTCTTCCCCCAAGCTCAGTGTAGGAACAGAGTCTTGCCCCTTACTTAACAGATTCCGAGGATACCCACCAAACTTGCCTTTTTACTCGGTGGATGACTCCACTCTTGAAATACCACCTGCAGAACGTTAAGGCTGCATTCATCCATCCTGCCGCTCGGCTCCCCGTGGAGGGAGAGCTGGATGAGAAAATAGCCCCAAAATGGTATTCCCTATCTGCTAATGACGTTTCCTAAATCAAACAATTTCTTGGCAACCCTGCCTCCCAGTGTCATCCTCTTCACTTTTGAGTGTCTTTTTCAAGGGATCCCTGAAATAATGCGCCCCTTTCTCTCTCCCTGCCTGTGGTTTACCTTCCCAGTGTGAACTGTGCAGGGAGGGGCTGGGGCAGCTGCAGCTGCTCTGGAAATGGGGGCGGGGAGGGTTGGGGGAAAAGGGCAACGCAGGACGCAAGGCAAGAATGGCTCATGACTTTTCCGCCGTTCATTACGTGTGTCCACTGAGCTGGCCTGCTTCTGTTTTCTAATGGGTTCTTCAATGGCAAGCTGACCTTTTGTCTGAATAGGTCAAACTCCCACTGAGCGATAATCCTCAGCCTTCCTGGCGTTTGTGCATCCCTGAAGGTGACGGGCACTGGTTAGTAATATGACTGGGAGTGTGTGGTGTATTTCCCCAAAGAGGGATTGTCTTTTATTGCACTTAATTAATTCTCAAAGACTACCTCACAAGGTTATGTGGAAGAGTCTAGGTTATTTTTTGCTGACACCGTTGAGGGACAAAATGAATTTTTCAGATACATGCTTCAGATTGGGGTTTTCTTCTTTCATTTTTTTTTGTCTTCCATTTTTTAATGAGAGAAAGGCCAAATGTGCAATCCTAATGATTCATCATATCATTTTATATTTCTGAGACAATCAGAATTTCTAAAGTCAATTTTTAAAAATCTTTCTCCCTATACATTGCTTCACTCTAGGTGTTTTATTTCTAACCCTTGAAAAACATGAGATGATCATGTTGTTTTCTTGATCATGTTATGCTGGGCCTATCTTTGTTTCGAATTGCTTAAAATTTTCTGATGCAATGTTTATGAGGTTTTATAGCACAGGTTACCCTACAGGGGCTACCAAGTTTAGCATCACATAGGTACTCAGTAATTTCTGAACTGAATTTGAACTACTGTGGCTTGTTTTTTTTTTTTCTTTTACCAGTTTATATAACCTGTTCAAATTATACAATTCTCATCACTGTCAGTGACTGAGATATAGTCCTCACAGATATAGGACTGCATGTTTCATTTATTTAGCAATGTGCTATGCATGTTTTGGTTGATTTAGTATTCTTTACATTCCAAATCATTGTCTTTTAATTGAACAGACAAATGACTGAAGTGTCCGCAGATTAAACATTAACCTGTATAGCAGTACCAAGTATGTATGTGTGGGGGCTATCAAATGGTTTTAAAAACTGTCAACTTCCAAAACACAGCAGTCTGAGAGAACTTCATAAACAGTGTATTACTTTTCTGAGAATGATGACCCTTATTGAGGAAGTGCCTCTCTAGTTTTTCTTTAGGCATAAATGATACTCCATAAACACAATGAGATTAACATAGAGGAGCAAAATAACTGTGTTTGTATTGTTCCTGAGTTATCAGATTATTATCTCACTACTCAAAATCCCAAATGTGGTGGGATGAAAAGTACAAGATAAAAAGTACACATTTAACATCTATTCAGTCACCACTAATGCTTCAAGTCAGAGCTGGGCTTCTACCTGGGGCATAATGGGTTCCTGTTTAACATATTTATGTTGGTTGTAAAATTAGGAACTGTCTTTACAGCCCCACATCACCTGCATAAGTGCAAAACATATAAATCAAGAGAAGTTCCAGTGTAATAAAAATGCCATTGAAGGGAAAAGCATGAAACCACTTACAAGATTCTTGTGTGTTATGCTAGCATGTACTAGAATGCACACTCGGGTTTCTATAGAGGATCTGAAGAACAAAGGAAACTAACTCTGCGGGTGTAGGACTCGTGGACAGAAGACCTGATGGAGGCATGTGGGATTTCCAGACTGACTAATAAGGTTTTAAAATAAAATTCCTAATTATCTACGCATTTGGACCACTTACCTGAAGAACAGCTGAGCCCTAAGTTGAGGAAAGGCAAGAAAAGAATGGCCGTCAATGGCCAGGCTTAAATAACCCCTGCAGGAACCCAGTATAGTTCCTGCAGTATAGTTCATGCTTCAAGAAGGCAGTTGTTATTGGAGCATACTCCTTGGACCTTCTAGTGAATGAACAAGTTCCTTTCATTTCCTGTGATGTTTCAAGGTCCTCAATAGATTGGTGGCTGTTACTCTGCCCCCCCTCTTAATCCAGTTCTTTGGAGAAGAGTGTATGTTCTCTGAGATCAGTCCATTTTTTCTGTGAGTTACAGGGGTTTATTTTAAACCTCATTATTGGAAGTCCTGAAATGCCCCCAAATTTTAAACTATTAATAAAGAGCTTTCTGAATCCTAATTACTGCCTCAATAACAGAGTGGACACTTTTGAAGTTTTTTAACACCCCCTTCTGCCTCTCTAAAGCTCCCCTCCCCCCAACAATCTTTTTAAAAAAAAAGAGAGAGAACTGCAGATTTTATTCATGTGGGATCATTCACACCAAGCAACCATAATGTGCAATTAACACTCTAGAAACTGAAAACAGTATTCAGCAAGACAGCTGCATTATCAAAAATGCCAAAGGAGTTTTGAAGGGAGTAATGTGCATGTTAGAATAGGAAATTAATCAGAAATGCACACACACCCAGTAATACTATCTTAAGTACATCTTAATATTAAAATTTTAAAAATCTTATGTCTATACTTATAGTAATGATTAATCTGAGGGTAGAAAATTGATTTTTTTCTATTTTAAAATTATTAGTTGTGTGTTTTGCTTCTGAAGCAAATGAAGAAGTTAGAATAGCGATCTCTAAAGTCCCTTCCAACTGGAATATTCCCTGATAATAATCACTCTTCAATTACATTTTATAAATTTTCCCATTGAAAGAAAATGCCTTTTTTATTTCCTCTTGCAAGTAATAGTGATACTTACTGCTCATACTAGTTTCAAAGTGCCTTTCAGACATGGCAGACATTAGCTCACAATTGCAGGGGGGAACTGCCTACTTTTGCACAGCACAATGATCCTAAGTACACTTATATTATCCCTACTAAGGTATGGCTCTAACTAACTGACTTAGTATAACTGAGACATAACAGAATTATCCCAGCAGCATTTTGCTGGTATTGTCTTGTCAACTAGCTGAAAGCGTTTGGAGAAGAAAGAAAGGGGGTTTAATTTTATTTTCAATTCATAGTGTCTAGATTTGAGGGAACCGAGGTTTGTCAATTTTTAAGAAAAGCAGGAAGAGGTAAGGGATGTATTTGTTTGAAATATGGAAAAGTTCTGAATATTTTCTTTCATAAATTGCTGGAAAGCAAAGTAGATTTTTATGTTTGAGGACTTTTTAAAACTGGAAAAATAGCTAGAACAGATTTAAAAGCAAATCATGACCCTGTGCAAAAAAAAAGAAAGAAATTGTGAAGTGATGACCCACAATTCTGGATCCCCTAAATATCATGCAGTCAGCCCTTCTGTTAAGGATCGGGAGGCTCTCTGGGTGTATGTGCCTGCAGACAACACATGTAGGCTATGCCAGGAACAGAAAGACTAACTATACCTTAGCAGAAGAACAGAAGTATTCAGATAAGGAAACAGTCACTGAGCTGCGAGGTACAGGCTAAACAAGCTTCCACCTGGGCTTCCTGCGGGTCCTGTAGGAACAGTTACACGTGAATGTTCAGTAAATATTAAATCCAGCCATCCTGAGACACTTCACACTAGTGCAAACAGTCACTAATGAGAATCTCCTAGCCAACATGTTGTGCTTATTAAATTATGATAAAGTGATTGCATTAGAACATTTAAAAAATCCTGTTGTTTTTTCCCCTGGCCTAGAGGATATTAAATGTTCAGGTTTCTCTGGAAGGAAAAAGAAATATGTATTTGCTTTAAAAATAACAATACCTAAATTTTAAGAAAAGCAGCTTACTAATTTATTTTTTTTAATGTGAACATTCCTGTTTTTTTGCTTCAGTATAGGGAAAATAGTCCAAAAAAAAAACATTAAATCTGATTTTAATGTTTATAGAAGTTGATATTCTGAGATGAAAATTCAGCCTCGGCTCTGATTTGCTCAGGCAACTGAGAACCAGAGTTAAAACTGGCTTGTGATTCTCTCAGATCTTAGAGCTATAGTAGCTATCTAGTGATACAATTAAAGAGAAATGAAGCTGAAGGTGTGAATTGGAGCCCCAACTTAATTTCTTTCTTTCTTTCTTTCCTTTTCTCTTTCTTTTTTCTTTAAGTTATAGGTGCACAGCGAAGGAGAAGCCCCAGTGCACTGGCCATTGAAGTATTTGAAGCACATTTGGGAAGTCACATTTTACAGGTACCTTTAAACGAAAAAAGGTTACATTTTGCTAAGAAAAATCCACGTTTAGTCTTTTTATGAAAATGCCTTTTATTGCAGCTATGTGTATGACTTGCTATTGTATCTTGGAATTATGAAATTTTTATGAATTTATTTTTTTTCTTTTTAGAAAGCCATCCCTTGAGAGAATATTAATGAGAAAGGGAGGGCAAGTATTATTTGTGCTATAATAATTGAGATGAGCGGCACTATTGAGTTGATGCACAACGTATAGTAGCTGGCTGTTCCCAGAATGATTGTGTGTGCTGCATTTGTAAGTGAACATATATGTGTGTCTTTGGAGCTATATTTTGTTTTTGGAAGAGCAAAGTTTTGTTGTGAAAGTATGTGACATTTTTATGTGTTGCCAAACTTCACTTGTTCTTTGCTTGAGTTTATATTCATAAGTGCTTCCCACCCTAATGTTAGCTTTCCCAAAGTACCGACTTTGTTAGGGTGAGATGTTAAAGTATGTTTTTAAGTAAGAGGAGACAGATATTAATAATTTGATCTTTCCAGTGACTTTCATGAAAAATATGAGGGTGACTAGGCGTGGACCTGTAGTTATTTAGTCTTGGAAAAAATTTATCCCAAACTTACCGCCTCACTTACTCAGAACTTTTTCTGTTAAGATTTTGCAAATCATTACTTTGACTATCATTCTGCATTGTTTCTCTTTCCAGGATAAATGTTGCCATGGCCAAAGCTTTTATTTTTTTTTGTACATGTAAGATTCATTTTTAACCTGGAATTGAAGAAACAGACATATTTGGGGTGTTTGGGCATCTTATTGGAAAAAGATGGTTGCTTTCCTTAGATAAGATTTGGGATAAAAACAAAGCTAAACTACAAACTCCTGTCCATTCAGAGTAATTTTTGTTAAAAAAGGTCTCTATGGTGCTTTCATTTTCTAGATAGCCAAAGTGGTACTGAATCTAGCATGTAATTTCTGAAAATATATACCCTAGAAAAACTGCTTTCATCAGATTGTCCATGGTCAAACCCCCGTGACTCTCCAAAATGGTTCCTTGGCTGACAGCTTCAGTGTCATCGAGACAGTTGTTCAAACGACAAATTCCTGGGTCTCTCCTGGACCTAGTAAATCAGGGTCTTCAGGGTGAAATCCAGGAATTTGTTACTTTTAACAACCATTTGAGATAATTTTGATGCTTTATTAGGTCTGAGATGTCACTATTCACCTTTGTAAATTTAAGGCCTGAACGGTCCTTATTTATTTTTATTTATTTTGATCTTTCTCATTTCTCCACTAATATATGTTGACATCCCATAGAACTGTGTTTCCTGAACTGCACCTTAGGAAACGCTATCCTATTGTGCACATAAAGTTTTGAATTACCTTTGTAGTAGATAAGTTTCAGGGACACAGGAAGGATATTTCTTTCTGGATCTTTGCATTTTTATTTCCCTCTTCCCTGTACGTTTTTGTCCAGAATCTCCATTATAAGTTTTGTATGAGTGATACCATATACACCACTGTTCCTCTGTATGTGAGGGGAGTTCGTTCCAGGACCCCTGTGGACAGAAAAATCTGTGGTTGCTCAAATTTCTAATATAAAATGACATGGTATTTGTATATAACTTATGCATGTCCTCTTCTATACTTGAAATCGTCTCTAAACTATTTACAGTATCTAATGCAGTGCAAATGCTATGCAAATCATTGGTGGCATGTGGCAAGTGTATGTTTTTCTTTATGGAACTTTCTGGATTTTTTCCAAATATTTTTGATCCGTGGTTGGTTGAATCTCTGAGTACAGAGGGCCAACTGTACATTGTTAGATTCTGATGTGATCCAGGATAACTCCTATTTATATTCTGAAGCCATCAGTGCATAAGACTTTGTCAGTGAGAGAAATGATTCCAGTGGTATCCTATTATCCTCTGAATTCTCTCTGGAAATCTTGTGTTCATTGTTTTGTAGGGAGGGGGACTTAGGAGCTGCAAGAATTTAAATCTAATTTAAAACAAAAACCTTAAGAGTGTAAATGTAAGCTCAGTGAGAGCAGTGTAGAAATGAAGAGTGACTGTTCCCAGTGCCAGTTCAATGTTGGACTCCGTTAAGAGAGTGGAGGATCTAGATGAGACTGCTGAACTCTCCTGTTCTTTGGTTTGGTCACACCTGACTTAAACAGCACTCTTGAAGGGGTATAGACAGCTGGATGCCATTTGGAGTGGAATAACTAGATGAGTGCATGAACTGGAAATCGTGTTACATGAGATGTGGCAGAGGGCGTGGTGAAGTTAAGTGTGGGAAATACACGGCATAAAAGGGACATTAATAGCCTCTCTTATCTATTTGAAGGCCTCATTCCAAAAGAAGAAAAAAAAATGGAGGATTAGATACATTCTGTGTGTCTTCAGAGTGTAGAAAAAAGAGAAAGGGATGAAAGTTGAATAGAAAAAGAAATTGCCTCCATATAACAAAACTTGCAAATAAAGCTGTCTGCATTTCCAACACACTCAAAACCTTTAGCTTTAGAAGTATAGATGGCTTTGTAAAGATGCTTTCAAGAAAGTCAGGCATCCAAGTGTGGTTGCATTAGACGGTCTTGAAATTGTCATAGAAACTAGAAACTCCTATCATTAGATTATAAAACTAAAGGTTATGGAGGGGAAGAATTGTGTATGCTTCTCAAAATGCTATGCTAAAATTGCAGATAGGAATGGATTGGGAAGTAGCAGTAACAAGAAGGGCTTCCTCTAGGCTGTCTGGTTAGTTGTCTTCTCTCCCAGCAGGATAATTCTTGAACCCATAGATCTGGGTACTGCATTCAAGGTTTCTTAGTAGTCTGCTTGGGTAACATGGTTTCCTTATTTTTCCTTCAGGAGGTTCCATAGTTGAATCTGGTTGATTCATGGGGCCTGGGGTAAATTCTTTCTTCTTTCTCCCCTACCCTTCTTTTGTTTGTAAATATCAGGGTGGGGGAGGGGGAGGGGGAGGGGGTGGAATAAACAAACCTGTGTGGTCAACAAGGTTGGCATAGTCTCTAACATCATAGTTTACCTTCATTACCAAAAAAGAAAAAGAGTCAATACTTAGTAACAACATAATTTGCTGTAGTAGGCACATGGCTGCTCTCCTTAACTAGCTTGCAATCATTTGGTTAAAGAACCAGGAGAAACCATAAAGTGAGAAGCATCACACTGGTCAAGTATTTTACTAGGGGCCTGTGAAAGTGTGAGGCTCTGAATTTGCCACAAAGCATCAGAGAAAACTGCTCAAAGTTGTTGATGGATGAATAGGAGTTTACTAGCCAAAGACAACCAAAGAACATTGCAGGCAAAGAAATGAACCCAAAGCATGGAGGCAACTCATCATAGAACTTGTTTGGGGACTGTTAAGGTGTTCAACTTGATGGCTGTTTCACATACGCAGAGGAGCACATAAGAGATAAAGATGGAGAACTTACCAGCCATATTGCACAAGCCCAGAAAGCCAAGCCAGGATGGTGTAATCAGCAATAAGCCTGTGGAGAAGGCTTTCATACAAAAGAGTGACAAGATAAACCTTTGGTTTGTTTCTGGTGTTACTATTAAAATACAATCTAGGAATCCTCTGTGTTATGAGAGGCTATTATAAAGACACAATTTAGCAAACTATTATAACAGTCTAATATCCAAATGAAGATCTTATCCGAGATAGAACCTCTATGCATAGACACACAGGAATGGCACATGGTATGAATTACAGATGAAAAGCTAGGGAATGGTAGGACTTATCAGTGATCACAGATCTTCTAGCCTGATAAAAGGTTCCCAGTGATACTCTTGTCTAAGAGAGGCTGAAGGGGATATCTTGTTACATAACCAAATCTGTAAGAGGTAAGCAGTTGGAAACCTGAGTCTGATCTTCTAGAGAAAGATCAAGGCAAAGGGTGAAAACAGGGTTGGGCATTATTGATTTGTGTAGATGAATGGTAGTTCAGATCAAGCAGAGAGTTGCAGACAAATGGAGATCATATGGAACAAGGAGAGAAAAGGGCTGAGGCGAGGCAACCCCATACATGCCATTCCTTTAAGATGCAAATAGAAAATGGGAAAGGAGTTCAGTTCAGTATCTCAGTCGTGTCCAACTCTTTGCGACCCCACAAACCACAGCACGCCAGGCCTCCCTGTCCATCGCCAACTCCTGGAGTTTACCCAAGCTCATGTCCATTGAGTTGATGAGGCCATCCAGCCATTTCATCCTCTGTCATCCCCTTCTCCTCCTGCCCTCAATCTTTCCCATCATCGGGGTCTTTTCCAATGAGTCAGCTCTTCGCATCAGGTGGCCAAAGTATTGGAGTTTCAGCTTCAACATCAGTGCTTCCAATGAACACCCAGGACTGATCTAGGACAGACTGGATCTCCTTGCAGTCCAAGGGACTCTCAAGAGTCTTCTCCAACAACACAGTTCAAAAGCATCAATTCTTTGGTGCTCAGCTTTCTTTATCATCCAACTCTCACATCCATGCATGACTACTGGAAAAACCATACCCTTGACTAGATGGACCTTTGTTGACAAAGTAATGTCTCTGCCTTTTAATATGCTGTCTAGGTTGGTCATAACTTTCCTTCTAGGAGAAATCGTCTTTTAATTTCATGGCTGTAGTCAGCATCTGCAGTGATTTTGGAGCCCCAAAAAATAAACTCTGACATTGTTTCCACTGTTTCCCATCCATTTGCCATGAAGTGATGGGACCGGATGCCATGATCTTAGTTTTCTGAATGTTGAGCTTTAAGCCAGCTTTTTCACTCTCCTCTTTCTCTTTCATCAAGAGGCTCTTTAGTTCTTCTTCACTTTCTGCCGTAAGGATGGTGTCATCTGCATATCTGAGGTTATTGATATTTCTCTTGGCAGTCTTGATTCCAGATTGTGCTTCCTCCAGCCCAGCGTTTCTCATGATGTACTCTTCATATAAGTTAAATAAGCAGGGTGACAATATACAGCCTTGACGAACTCCTTTTCCTATTTGGAACCAGTTCTATGTCCAGTTCTAACTGTTGCTTCCTGACCTGCATACAGGTTTCAAAAGAGGCAAGTCAGGTGGTCTGGTATTCCCATCTCTTTCAGACTTTTCCACAGTTTATTGTGATTCACACAGTCAAAGGCTTTGGTGTAGTCAATAAAGCAGAAATAGATGTTTTTCTGGAACTCTCTTGCTTTTTCCATGATCCAGCAGATGTTGGCAATTTGATCTCTGGTTCCTCTGCCTTTTCTAAACCCAGCTTGAACATCTGGAAGTTCACGGTTCACGTATTGCTGAAGCCTGGCTTGGAGAATTTTGAGCATGACTTTACTAGCGTGTGAGATGAGGCTCCAAAATCACTGTAGATGGTGATTGCACCCATGAAATTAAAAGATGCTTACTCCTTGGAAGGAAAGTTATGACCAACCTAGATAGCATATTAAAAAGCAGAGATATTACTTTGCCAACAAAGGTCCATATAGTCAAGGGTATGGTTTTTCCAGTGGTCATGTATGGATGTGAGAGTTGGACTGTGAAGAAAGCTGAGCGCCAAAGAATTGATGCTTTTGAACTGTGGTGTTGGAGAAGACTCTTGTGAGTCCTTTGGACTGCAAGGAGATCGAACCAGTCTATCCTAAAGGAGACCAGTCCTGGGTGTTCATTGGAAGGACTGATGCTGAGGCTGAAACTCCAATACTTTGGCCACCTCATGCGAAGAGTTGACTCATTGGAAAAGACCCTGATATTGGGAGGGATTGGGGGCAGGAGGAGAAGGGGATGACAGAGGATGAGATGGCTGGATGGCATCACCAATTTGATGCACGTGAGTTGCGTGAACTCCAGGAGTTGGTGTTGGACAGGGAGGCCTGGCGTGCTGTGATTCATGGGGTCACAAAGAGTCAGACATGACTGAGCGATTGAACTGAACTGAGATGAGTGCAATTGTGCGGTAGTTTGAGCATTCTTTGGCATTGCCCTTTTTAGGGATTGGAATGAAAACTGACCTTTTCTAGTCCTATGGCCACTGCTGAGTTTTCCAAATTTGCTGACATATTGAGTGCAGCACTTTCACAGCATCATGTTTTAGGGTATGAAATAGCTCAACTGGAATTCTATCACCTCCACTAGCTTTGTTCATAGTGATGCTTCCTAAGGCCCACTTGACTTCACTTTCCAGGATGTCTGGTTCTAGGTGAGTGATCACACCATTGTGATTATCTGGGTCATGAAGATCTTTCTTGTATAGTTCTTCTGTGTATTCTTGCCATCTCTTCTTAATATCTTCTGCTTCTGTTAGGTCCATACCATTTCTGTCCTTTATTGAGCCCATCTTTGCATGATATGTTCCCTTGGTATCTCTAATTTTCTTGAAGAGATCTCTAGTCTTTCCCATTCTATTGTTTTCCTCTATTTCTTTGCATTGATTGCTGAGGAAGGTTTTCTTATCTCTTCTTGCTATTCTTTGGAACTCTGCATTCAAATGGGTATATCTTTCCTTTTCTCCTTTGCTTTTCACTTCTCTTCTTTTCACAGCTGTTTGTAGAAAGGAGTAGACAAAGATAAGAGTTAAGAACCTGCCTGCCAATGCAGAGGACACAGATTTGATCCTTGGGTCAAGAAGATCCCCTAGAGGAGGGCATGGCAACCCACCCCAGCATTTTTGCCTGGAGAATCCCATGGACAGAGGACCCTGGTGGGCTACAGTCCAGGGGATCACAAAGATTCAGCCATGCCTGAAGTGACTTAGCATGCAAGGAAGAAGTATCAAGGTGACTGAGGATATAAATCCTTCAGGAGGACAAATATTGAAGAGATGCCATAGGTTTTGTCAGTTAAAGCATTGCAGTAAAATTTTAGGTTCAGAAGACAAACCTAAAAAGTGGTAGAAGGTAGAAGTGTTTGGATATTTGTGGTAAAATCCAGTTTGGAGATGAGAAGATAGTGTTACAGGACAATTTTGTATTAATGTTGTTAAGAGTATGTTTATAAATCTGAGATTCGTGGGGTCAAGCATTGGTCAATGATATGCTCTTTAGCAGTCAACTTTTAAAAAATCAATATCAAGTGGTCATGTCTGCATTAGGAAAGGATAGGCTTCCATTATTTTTAATGGCTATATGTCATTCTATACTATGGATGTATCATTATTTAACCTTTTTTTTCCATTGAGTATTTTGATTATAAGTTTGCATTTCTAATTCAAATACCAAGTAAAGTGTGTTTTAATGAGAAAAGGCCTAAGCCAGGTTGATTTTAACTTAAATTTATTGAATTTTTGGTATGTATTAAGTTCTATGTATTATGCTAACTACTCTTCTTATATCATCAGTTAATACAATGTGTATCTGTGATTCAGGTACTCTGTGCATATCTTACAATTGAGTAAACTAAGATTTCTTAGAAAACTCACATAACAATTACATGACTAAACTCACATAGCTAGTTAAGTGAGAGTTGAATTTGAACCCCGGATGTTACGACTAGATTATAAATACTTGCCAAGAAATGATGAGGACCTTTTAAAAGATAGGTTATAAAAGGCAAGACTTTATATTTGTAGTGAACAGAACTAGGGAACTGATGGAAATTGGAAGGTAAAATACAGATCAGTTCTGAGCACCAGAACTGGGGCTCAGGTAATACCTCGGAATTTCCTGCATCAGGTGCCATGCCTTGCTGTTCCCCATACTAGCCCCAGTGGTGTTTTGTGGACAAACATGCTAAGGACTTCTTAATTTTTGGTCCACCTATTCTATGTACTGCAGTATATGTGTTTGCCGTGTGCATTGTATTGTTGTTGTTCAGTCACTAAGTCATTTCTAACTCTTTGCAACCCCATGAACTGCAGCACACCAGGCTTCCCTGTCCTTCACTATCTCCCAGAATTTGCCCAAACTCATGTCCACTGATCAGTGATGCCATCCAACCATCTTAGCCTCTGTCATTCCCTTCTCTTCCTGCCGTCAGTCTTTCACAGCATCAGGGTGTTTTCCAATGAGTCAGCTCTTGGCATCGGGTGGCCAAAGTATTGGAGTTTCACCTTTGGCATCAGCCCTTCCAATGAATATTCAAGGTTGACTTCTTTTAGGATTTACTGGTTTGATCTCCTTGCAGTTCAAATGACTCTCTAGAGTCTTCTCCAGCACCACAGTTCAAAAGCATCAATTCTTTGGCAGTCAGCTTTCTTTATGGTTCAACTCTCGTATCCATACATGACTACTGGAAAAACCATAGCTTTGACTAGACAGACTTTTGTTGGCAAAGTGATGTCTCTGCTTTTTAATATGCTGTCTAGGTTTGTCATAGCTTTTCTTCCACGGAGCAAGCGTTTTTTGATTTCATGGCTGTGGTCACCATCCACAATAATTTTGGAGCCCAAGAAAATAAAACCTGCCACTGTTCCCATTTCTTTCCCATCTGTTTGCCATGAAGTGATGTGACTAGATGCCATGATCTTAGTTTTTTGAACTAAGCCAGCTTTTTCACTCTCCTCTTTCACCTTCATCAAGAGGCTCTTTGAGGTACATCTTAAAGGTACATCTACAAGAGGCTCCTGTAAAGGTACATCTTATTAGCCATATATTCTCTTAAGAAAATTTAGGAAGTTTTATAGATCCATTAAAATGTGACTTCTTTCCTACTGCTGCTGCTGCTAAGTTGCTTCAGTCGTGTTCGACTCTGTGCAACCCCATAGACGGCAGCTCACCAGGCTCCCCCATCCCTGGGATTCTCCAGGCAAGAACACTGGAGTGGGTTGCCATTTCCTTCTGCAATGCATGAAAGTGAAAAGTGAAAGTGACCCCATGGACTGCAGCCTACCAGGCTCCTCCATCCATGGGATTTTCCAGGCAAGAGTACTGGAGTGGGGTGCCATACTGAGAGGGGCAAAATAAATATAATGGTGATTCTGTCAATATAAAAATCAACTGTAACAAGGTCATTTTCCAATGTAATGATCTAATACTGGTATACACAGGCATGGCCATGGTCCAGGCTTTATACTGTGCAGTTCTAGGGCCACCATTTGTATTATATATACTGTACCCTTACTGTAGCCTCAGTGAACCTATAGCTGTTTCAGGTATGAATTTCAGCACAGGGGCATCTTCTGCAGGAGAGGCGAGACAATCAAGGGGTGTCAGCCTCGCTGCTGCATGACTGTGAGGTGGAGGCATTGGGCCTGAGGCATTTTAGCTGACTTTGTTCTTCTGTGACTCATTGATCAGAGGAGGAGTTAGAGGCAAGGGGTCAAATTGAGAATTGTGTTATTTGTGACAGGTGAAGTAAAAATCCCAGGCTTCCCTGGTGGCCCTAGTGGTAGAGAACCCACCTGCTGGTGCAGGAGACGCAAGAAACATGGGTCCAATCCATGGGTCAGGAAGATCCCCTAGAGGAGGAAGTGGCAACCCACTCCAGTATTCTTGCTGGAGAATTCCATGGACAGAGGAGCCTGGCAGGCTACAGTCCATGGGGCCACAGAGAGTTGGACACAACTGAGCGACTAAGCACACACAAGAAAAATCCAAGAACTTTGAGCCATTATGTGAGATCTTTTCCTGAATGTAATATTTGTGACTCAGCACTGATTTGGTTCCTGCTTTAAAAGTTCTCTCTAGGCATTATTGTTCTCACTTCATGATTCCTTAATATGAATAAAGTATAAGTGGTATTTACTTTTACTTACCCAGTTTAGAGACCAGATAGAATATTCATATTTTACTTTATCAAAGTTAACGGAACAGAAAATGGTAACAGCATCCTTGTAACTCGTAAAATTAACTAGGGGAATGACTTTCCCTTAGGTGCCAGATTTATGAATGGAGTTCTTTAATTATTTGCATGCCCTTAGCAGAAGGGTTTGAGGGTTTTGTTTTTTTTTTTTTTTCATTCTGTAAATAAAGCTTATATAATTGTTATGTGAAACTGTAGTATTGTTTTTACATACTCCATAGTATTGCCTTGCCTCACAGGTGTCAAAACAAAGCAATCAAATCAAACTTTGTATGTGGAAGATTTTTTAGGGTTTATGTTTGTATTTGTCGTGAATATATTATGGTGAACTACAGAAGGGTGCCTGTTAAGTTACTGACATTGAGTAATGCATATCACTACTAATAACTGTTACTTATAGAGTACTTGAGGAGTGGTTTTTATTCATAACTAGTTTTGGATATTATAGTAAATGAAACTTTCTGAGTTGGATGAATAAGCTCATAAATATCCACAAGTTTATATATAAATGACATAGAACTGCGATTATTTTAAATGAAGTCTTGGGAGAATAAAAATATTTTATAAAAAATTCCCTAAAGGGAGATAGTGGTGAAAGTGTGGCACCAAGGTGTTAGTTTTGAACTTGTCTATGTTGCATGAACCCTTCTATAGCTAACTCAATAACCTTACATTATTTCTGGGTATTAAGAAATGTTTGAATTATAGGGCATTCAAACCCCAAACTAAAAGAGAATCTCTTGAGCTGACACTTTGAGGAAAACCAAGAGAGAATCACCAAGAACATTCCAATATTATAACACCTGAGGGTCTCTCCCTGGGAGTGAATCAGAAAAGGCTGGGCAAAGGAATTACATGACCTCTTGTCTTGCTCAGCATCACTAAGGAGATAACTGTTCTTGAAAGAATTATTTTTCAGTAGAACAACTCTCTTATAGAAGACATTGACGGTGGTCATCACCTTAGCAGACCAGTATAACTGAAGTGTATATTTTCTTAAAATGAATGGAGAACAGGGATCTCAAATGTTGCTATTTTTGTATTTGATAGGCTAAGTCATCAGAGATTTGCATGTGTAAAATGGATGACACTACAGACTTCAGTGAAATGTCAGATTTCAATCCTGTGATTTTTCTTCTTTTAATACCTTCAACAATGGATTAGAGTGTAGAAGTAAAATAAGAGCCTAGGTTTAAAAGAGAATGCTGTGAATCAGATTTAGAACAAAATAATGTTAGAATTGATGTTTAAATTTCTATGCTTCCACTTTTAATCATAGTTTGAAGATTGTTTAAGGATATACCCTGGAATCATGGTTGGTCTACATACTGTTTTGGTCCTGCAGAATTCTTTTTAAGATAAATGAGAAAGTATAGGTTCTTTATCAGAAATATTAAAAAAAAATTTGTGGTCAGTATAATAAGGGAAACAAAATATCTTGTGACACTTTATATTTCTGTTAACATTGAAGTATTTCTAGTGGCAGCGCCGCTTCAGGGTCTTGAGACCCACTCAATTGTAGAAGACTAAGGAGATTCTTTAGCGAAATTAGGTTATAGGCAAAAGAGCTACTTACAATCATGTTGGGGTGGGGCTGGAGAATGCAACATCTGTTATTAGCATCTTGTTTCTTTGGATACAGCAAGAGACAATAAAAGATTGACTAGTACAATTCAAATATCTGGGCAGAGAAAAGTGAGTAATACCTAAAACAGCTCAAGAACTGACTAATACGAACATAAAAATTATTACTTAAGGTGTTGCCTAGCCAAGTCAACATCACATTTTACATTTAATAGCAATGTTTTCAAAAGACTTTTGTGAGAGAGAATGATACATTAAGTGTATTTTCTATTGGAATTTCACTCTTATTATTTTATTGGAACTTACAAGTATTAAAGAAATGATCAACTCTAGGAAAGGTTCATCTTCTTACTCCTTATGGCCCTTGATGGCAAAGTGGTATCCTGCTTGACATCAGTACTAAAATAAAATAAAATTCAACTAATAGAGGCATTCTCTAGCTATAAAACAGGAAAGAGAAAAAGGGGAGTGACCCTGCAGTTTCCCTATGATCCAGAATGGTAAGAAAATGTAAAACTAAATATAGAAAAGAGAAAGTTAGTGAATATATTTGCATATGCAAATTAGCTTAATTGATACTGCTTGCCTCTACAGGGATTTTTCATTACAAACTGGAGTGCTACATTGTTCAGCTCATATTGAGTAATTTAGTAACTAATGAGACCAGTTTGCACTAATTTGCATATGATAAATGAGCTTAATTGCAGTAAATAACTTGGAGGCATAATTACTTAATTTTCCTGTGTTGCACGGCTTTTAAGTTCACGTATGAACAACTCAAGATAATTTTGCATATTTAAATTAGTTGCTTTTAAATTTTCTTGGACAAAAAAAAAAAAGGAACACACCTTATCAATTGAGCTGTAAAACAATCGTATGTAAGGTTTAGTGTATTTTTATTTAAAAAGAAAGGAGAGAGGGGCAGAGATTTGTTGTTCTCCTCTCCTATATCCTTATCTCAGATAAGATATCAGCATTGACATTAGGAAAATGTTTTTCATGTTGGAAGTTAATTCGCAACTTCTGTTAGTAACTGACCTGGGTGAAGACTGAAATGTATATATGAGTGAATCATAAGTTTTAAAGTAGGGTTCATTACACAGATGCGTTTTGTCCCTTATTTAATTTGGCAAGCTAATATCTGAGGAGTCAGTTGGCTCTGCTGTCTTCCTGTCTTCTAAGTTGCTGAGCTTTGATGACACAGCATCACTCTGACCTTAGCATGTATTTTCTATCTCAATTAACATTTCATCCTTATGAAATTTGTTTCATTGGAGAATCTCAGTGTGGTTTGGCCAAAATTATCTCACTGATCTTCACATGAACTCAAGAATATATGTTTTATCAAATCTCCATTCTCAAAATTGAAAAACTGAAGCACAGAGGATGACTACTACATCATGATTTTACAATACTATATTGCCTTAGAATGTCACTTGTGAGAAAAAAGTATGATATTATTCAGAATTAACTTCTTAAGTCATATAAAATCATATTCATAATTGAGTATGAGAAAATATTTTGTGGTTGTGAAAGTTTAAAAGTGGTCATTTAAAAAATCATTGCTCCTTTAATTCATTGTATGAAAAGCAGAAGGAGGTGTTAGGATTATTTACTTGCCACAATCTGGAAAAATAACTCCTGAAATTTTTCTTGAAAAGGCTCAAATCCCATTAAATTTGGTATAAGCATCCTACATCCTTCAGAGATGGGCCAAAACAAGTACTAAGTATAGTATATCTCAAGTGTAAAGTTTGAATCCTTCATGTCGTAGGTGCTCAAGAAGTAACTGATGAGTAATGAATGAACAAATAGATTCTTACTGAAGTCACATTGAACCCCAGAACTAGAGCCCCCTTTCAGCTCTGTGTTCCAGCCCTGTTTTTTTTTGTTTTTTTTTTTAGTTGGAGGCTAATTACTTTACAATATTGTGGTGGTTTTTGCCATACATTGACATGAATCTGCCATGGGTGTCCATGTGTTCCCCATCCTGAACCCCCTCCCACTTCCCTCCCCATCCCATCCCTCTGGGTCATCCCAGTGCACCAGCCCTAAGCACCCTGCCTGTCTCATGCATCAAACCTGGACTGGCCATCTATTTCACATATGATAATATATATGTTTCAATGCTATTCTCTTGAATCATCCCACCCTTGCCTTCTCCCACAGAGTCCAAAAGACTGCTCTATACATCTGTGTCTCTTTTGCTGTCTCGCATATAGGGTCATCGTTACCATCTTTCTAAATTCCATATATATGTGTTAATATATTGTATTGGTGTTTTTTTTCTGACTTACTTTGCTCTGTATAATAGGCTCCATTTCATCCACCTCATTAGAACTGACTCAAATGCATTATTTTTATAGTCCAGCCCTGTTTTTAATCCATGTTTTCTAGGTAGGTGGTAGAGTATGGCAGATTCTTTTCGTGCATGTACTTTGGCATCCAGCCACTTTGAGCTCACATCCTGATGTGCTAACCTACTGACTGTGAGCCCCTTGCTAAGACAGCCTCTTGTTCTCTCTAAGCCTCAATTTCTTCATCTTTAAAAAATAGAGAAAATAGTAGTAAAATGTCTCCTGATAGGCATGTTGTGAGGATTGAAGTAGATAGTGTAGTTAAACATGTTTAGTACAAAACCTGGCATGTAGAAGGTGTTTAATAAACATCTGCTAGTATTTCTGTCTATATGTTGTATAGTTCAGAAAAATGGCCAAGTTTTTAAAGAAAAATGTTCATGCTTATCAGGAGTATTACCACACAGGAATATGGGAGTGTTATCAGTAAAAATCCTCTTAGATTTAAAGTAAGATAAATAAATTTCATTGAACACAATCTGAATTATCTGTTTAGCATAGCATAGCATCAATAAAAATCCTCTTAAAGTAAGATAAATAAATTTCATTGAACACAATCTGAATTATCTGTTTACAGAAATGATATCTATATTTACTGGGCTTCCCAGGGGGCGCAGTGGGGTGGGTTGCCATTTCCCCCTCCAGGGTATCTTCCTGACCCGGGATTGAACCCATGGCTCCTCCATCTCCTGCATTGGCAGGTAGATTCTTTACCACTGAGCCAACTGACTACAACTAGTACTGATTATAAGTGGGGACTTTCTCATCACAAAATTGGTTATCTCAAGTAACCAGGATCTAGGAAATGAGACAATAACTTTAAAAATACTAAACTGAAGCTTCAGTTTAGTAAATATTTACCGAGTACCTAGTTTGATCAGAGAACAGAGAAAATACCAAGATACAAAGGCGAGTCATGGTTTTGCCTCTCAGCATCCCCACTGTGAACAGAGAAGACCAAACACAAAACATGCAAACATGATTCAGTGTAACGTAGACTAGTGGCTTTGAATCCCTGCCCTTAGTTATGTGGACTTGGGTGATTTATTTAAACTCTCTAAATCTTAGTTTCCTCCACCCTAAATGGAGATGGTAGCAGTCCTTCCCTCAGAGATGGCTGCGAGAATTAGAGATACTCACACAGTGCCTGGCACATAGTGAGTGTTCTGCAAAAGTGGGCCATGGGTGACAGGCTGCACCCTGCAAGTTGCCCAGCTTGGGGCTGATCAGTGAGCACGTCCTGTGGCTGCAAACTTAAAATCACACAGCTCATCCACCGTGTTACACACACAATAAGTTTGATTTTCATGTGCATCTCTTGGGGCGTGGGGTTGGTAGTTGAGTGTCCTATCCTCACACCTACATTCTCCCAGTGTGGTCACATAGGGTAAGACTAGGGGAAGGGAGGAAAATAGGGCAACGGTATCATTGTGGTTGAGCAGTTTTTGTTTGGGGCCTGCTGATAGGAAGATTGTTTGCAAAGTGTGGGAACATATCTTTATTATTTCTCCGGCACTAAGGGTGGCCAAATTATTTGGAGATTAAAGCAGAACAGAAAGATAATTACACTTTCAGTTTTTAAATGTGGTTAGAGGTCTTAGAAAATCTTAGGGTTATGTGTCAAATAGGAATATGAATAATTAATGATGATAAAGATATTTGCAAATCTGGGCCAGATTCTTTTTCTTTTGGCTTTAGAATAATCCTTGGTGGTAGTAAATATTATGTTCTTGTTACCAGCATCAGTTAGGAATGACTGAGAATAGGGTGACACCAGCTGATTATCATTTATTGGGAACCCTCAGTCAGGATGGCTGGGTTTGCTTTCTCATCTGAATCTCCAGAACTTCATAAGTCTTTTGGGTTTGAAGAAGGTTTGGGGATGGGAGTTCTATGGGTAATGTGCTTTGTTTTCCAAACTGAGCTGATGGAAGATGTCCGTGAATATCTGGGAACAGTTGTTGTGCAGTCAGTAAGTCGTGTCCAACTCTTTGCGACACCATGAACTGCAGTACTCCCTGTCCTTCACCATCTCCCAGAGTTTGCTCAAACTCTTGTCCACTGAGTCAGTGATACCATCCAACCTTATCATCCTCTGCCACCCCCTTGCTCCTGCCCTCAATCTTTCCCAGCACTGGGGTCTTTAACAGTAGTACTCAACAAAATACACTTGGGAAATTCTGGCTTAGAAGAATCAAATCCAAATTAATTTAAGGTATTTTAAAAATCTCTAAGAGCTAAATTGAACAATGTTTACACGATAATATCAGATCTATAATCAGCTTCAGTAGCTTTTTTTCCAGAGGATTTTATTATTTTAACCCATTTTATATTGGATTATATAGCTGACTTACAATACTGTGTTGGTTTTAGGTGTACACCCATTAGTTTTCAGATTTTTTCCATTTAGGTTGTTATAGAGTACTGAGTAGAGTTCCCTGTGCTATACCGTAGATCCTTGTTGAGTCTACTAACTTTTTTAAAACAAAGATTATTACAAAAGAATCCTCTGTATATCGTTGTCCTTTGTGTGTGTGCATGCACATATGCACACATGTGTGGTCAAGTTTTAAAAATAGTTTTTTTTTTTTTTAACTTTACAATGTAAAAGTAGAAAATAAAGAATGTGTAGAAAAGTCAAAAAATGTAGGCAAGCAAAATCAAAAAAATAGAAGTCAGGTATTTTTCCATCTTCCGAGGTTCTGTTTTATTTGGTTATCTGTAAATCATCCAAAATGGGATTGTGATCCTTGTCTCTTGAAAGCAGTTTTGGAAGGAATAGCTGATGTTAAGAGAGAAACTATACATCAATCATGGATGATACATGCTCGCAAATGGTTTTCTTCTGAGACCCATGTGGGTGATATTATAACTACTGAAGACCCCAGGAACCAACAGCTGTAGGCAACGGTGATAAGACAGCACTATCAGGGTCCTGCTAAGGGGTCCCGGGATAACCACCAAGCTCCATCCTCCCTCCGCTGCAGGCATGGACCTATGAGCCAGCCCAGGAGCTGGGTCACATGTCCCCTGATCACCAAGATTCCAGCTGTTTTTATTAACATCCAGTAACACCTTATAAGGGCTTCCCAGGTGGCACAACTGGTAAAGAAGCCGCCTGCCAATGCAGGAGACAAAAGAGACATGGTTTCAATCCCAAGGTCAGGAAGACTCCCTGGAGAAGGAAATGACTACCCACTCCAGTATTCTAGCCTGGGGAATTCCATGGACTGAGGAGCCTGGTGGGCTACACTCCATGGGGTTGTAAAAGAGTCGGACAAGACTGAACAACTAAACAACCTCAGCACCTTGTAAATATCACTTTCCAGACACTTGCCAACCCAGGATCTAATGATTTAGGACTGAATGGTAAGGAATTCATGTGGCAGTGTTGTTTTGTGATAGCAGAATAGAACTCTGCCTGAGGACAGAAAAAGTCATACCATTTGTTTTATCTGTGTTGGGAAAAATAAACATTAGGGTAAATTAGTTGAAAATATTATAAACATTTGTTATTTTGATTGAATAAAATGTGTAACTGATGGTTGAATTGCCCACAAAGTAGAGCCTAGTCAATGCCCATGAGACCAGATAACTGCTACAGGAATTGTCAGGTCAGAGCAGCTGTTTCCCTCATTTCCAAAGACATAAAAAGTGCAGGTGACCCTTTAGACCATCAGAAAAATACTCTCTGAAATAATCCACTCTCATACTTCATTTTAAGGTGATGCAATGTTTTAGTAAATTTAGTCTGGTATAGAGATTAGACCAAGAGTAGAATTGACCTAAAGAAACAGAAAATTCTTTTTTTGTAAGTGGCAAGCCTGCGAGTTCTACATAAATACAAAGGCAAATGATAATATCAGTGACTATTTTAATTGCATCTTTAATCCATAAGGATAGTTCAATGACATTTTAAATTATACTTTTAGAATTGTAGTCACATAGGAGATAAAACTCAGTAACTATTTAATAATGCATACTGAGATCAACTGTATCCTCTCTTGAGATCACATTTAGGTGGACTGAATGTAAAAGTCCAATCAATCCAGAATTTAGACAGCGTTTAATCTTCTCGAAGGCATTGTTGAGTCTTTCTAAAGTACCCAGGCTTGGTTCCTTGAGTTGGTACCAGTTTTTCTCTGCTGAAGGATTAGTTTCATTACATTCTCAGCTAAACTGTATTATTTTTTACATGGAATTGGATTGTTGTAGATCAAACTATTCTCCTTACTAGAAGATTACTGATCCATTTGGGAAATTTATGCTGCAAGTTGGTTATTAATTGATAGTTACTTAACCTGGCTTTCCTTGAAGACGACAGTATAGTTAGGTTGTGTTTAGTGGGGAAAATTTTTAGGCTGAAATAAAGCAATCCCTTTCAAGGATATATCTTCTACTGAAATTGGCAGGATACCTCAGTCACTACTGCTCTTTATATTATCACTGTTAAGTATCTAAAGGATTCTATTTGAATAATGGAATTTCTGTATAGAGAAGACTCATTCTGCTAAGAACATGTAAAAGTAAGGAACTTCTGGATTCTCTAAAATCGAAAGATTAAAATTGTATATAAACAGAAAGTCATCTGATCTCAGTTCCCTGGATACAGATTTAAAATACAGAACTATGCAAAAGTTTGGGAAATAATAACATTGTATTAGTACACATTTGTTGAGACAGTCTATAGCAGGCACTCACTGAGTGAGCTGCTTACATGCATAATCTCAATTGATCCCCTCACTTATCTTTTGGATTAGATACTGTTATTATTTCCATTTTAAGGATAGAACTGAAGTTCAGAGTGGGAAAGTGACTTGATGAGTAGCTAGTAGCTGTTAGTAGCTGGCACAGCTGGGATTGGAACCCAGAAGTGGAAATAGGAAAGAGATAGAGAAAGGAATTATAAGGGAAATATGAGGTATTAAATTGCTTTACAGTTGAAGTTTTTGAAGTGACATACTTTAAGCTATGGTTTGAATGGAAACTAGAGGATATACACTTTAGTTTAATAAAGAAATATTTGCCCTGAGCAGAAGACAACATTTTAAAGCTTGTCATTTCATTGCTGGGAAAGTATTTGAGGAAAATGACATGGCTTAGCCCTGGTTGCTGACCATTTTGTTGTCTCCTGCTGAGACTTGCCATTTCCATAGCCAGTGGGCTGTATTGAGTCAGACAGAAGCAATAGGTCATTAACAGAAATGGAGACTTGGGGCAGCCTACAGAGGCTGAAAGAGAGGGAAAATCATTTTGGACCACATCAACAAATCTGTGTCTAATAGCATCCATGCAACTATGTTTGGAGAGGTTAGCCTGATTTTCGGAGAAACTAAAGAAGTTTAAAAAGCACAAAATGATTTTTTCCCAAAGAGTGCCATGTTTAACATGAAAATATGAGTGCAAGAGGATGCTCTAACCTCTTTCAACATGCTGCATTTCCCCTTTTCATCACGCTCATTGAAAATAACTGATTAAAACTCATTTACTTAACAGAAAATACAGATTTTATTTTTCTACTGATATCTACATTAACCTTGAGATCTATAACTTACCACATTAATCTAAATAGACATTAGATTATTTCTATTGATGAATATCTTAATTATGTATGTTTTCTCAATCCTTGGTAATTCTTCTGGATTATTGAAATTAGGATAGGGGGCATGTTTTGCCACTGATATGATATTACTTTTGGTATTGGTGAGGTTATTCATCTTGAAAATATGTATAAGTAGCCTCTGAAATGGCCCACTCCAGTACTCTTGCCTGGAAAATCCCATGGATGGAGGAGCCTGGGAGGCTACAGTCCATGGGGTCACTAAGAGTCAGACACGACTGAGCGGCTTCACTTTCACTTTTCACTTTCATGCATTGGGGAAGGAAATGGCAACCCACTCCATTGTTCTTGCCTGGAGAATCCCAGGGATAGGGGAGCCTGGTGGGCTGCCATCTATGGGGTCGCACAGAGTCGGACACGACTGAAGCGACTTAGCAGCAGCAGCCTCTGAAATGTAGACCAGTTTAGCAGGGGCTGGGAGATTGCCAGGAGAAATATCAATAACATCAGATATCATATGACACCACCCTTGTGGCAGAAAATTAAGAACTAAAGAGCCTCTTGATGAAAGTGAAAGAAGAGAGTGAAAAAGCTGGCTTAAAACTCAACATTAAGAAAACTAAGATCATGGCATCTGGTCCCATCAGTTCATGGCAAATAGATGGGGAAACAATGGAAACAGTGAGAGACTTTATTTTCTTGGGCTCCAAAATCACTGCAGATGGTGACTGCAGCCATGAAATTAAAAGACGATTTCTCCTTGGAAGAAAAACTATGACCAACGTAGACAGCATACCAAAAAGCAGAGACATTACTTTGCTAACAAAAGTTCATCTAGTCAAAGCTGTAGTTTTCCTAGTAGTCATGTATGGATGTGAGAGTTGGACTATAAAGAAATCTGAGCACCAAAAAATTAATGCTTTTGAACTGCGGTGTTGGAGAAGACTCTTGAGAGTCCCTTGGACTGCAAGGAGATCCAACCAGTCCATCCTAAAGGAAATCAGTCCTGAATATTCATGGGAAGGACAGATGTTGAAACAGAAACTCCAATACTTTGACCACCTGATGTGAAGAACAGACTCATTTGAAAAGACCCTGATGCTGGGAAAGATTGAAGGTGGAAGGAGAAGGGGACGACAGAGGATGAGATGGTTGGATGGCATCACTGACTCTATGGACATGAGTTTGAGTAAGCTCTGGGAGTTGTTGATAGACAGGGAAGCCTGGCATGCTGTAGTCCATGGGGTCACAGGGAGTTGGACATGACTGAGCAAGTGAACTTAGCAGGGGCAGGAAAAATATAGACCCTGACTACTGACATTGAACAAGTATTCAATGACAGCTTGCTATAATAAAGCATACCAAATACAGATTGAGGGAATATTTAGACGTTGTTCCTTTCCTCAGAGAATTTCCAATGAAATTTCTGTATCCTCATCTGGAATGATGGGACTTCCCAGGAGGCACTAGTGATAAAGAACCCGCCTGCCAATGCAGGAGGTTTAAGAGACACAAGTTCAATTCCTAGATTGGGAAGACCCCTGGAGGAGGGCATGGTAATCCACTCTGGCATTCTTTCCTGGAGAATCCCTGGACTGAGGAGCTTGGTGAGCTATAGTCCATATGGTTGCAAAGAGTCGTACATGACTGAAGGGACTAAGCACACACACACACTGGAATGCTAGGAGCAGGTCTAGAGGCAGGATCCTAAATTCCAGTGATTGCATTTACAATTGAGTAAAGCTTAGGAAATGCAATACTGTTTTCAGGACCAGCTATCATTTATATACTTAAAAATCCCCCCATTTAGATATATATGAACATACCCATGTGTGATTTTTAGGGAAAAAAATTCCAGAATAATTGCATATATGTTTTGTGTCTCATGCTAGATCATAAGCAACTCAAAAATGAGGATAATGCTGTGTTATGTGCTGAATAGTTACTTGATACGTTTGTAGAAGGACTGAAATTTGTATAAAGAATGCATGTAACTTCTAACAGATTGATCATTACTTGACTGTCATGTTTGGGGCAGTGTTATTAAGAAGTCAATGATAGTGATACTCAATGACTCCAAGATGTATTCTTATCACTTGTAGACATTTACACGCTGGGCTTCTAGTAGGGTTAATGCATTATGTTACACCAAGTCCCTGAGCACCAATGTGAGAATGTCCTTCTCAGCCACGAGGTCATTAAAGAGAACACAGTCCCATCATAATGTCATTTTCCCCTTAATTTTCTGATTATTTACATTCTGTTTGGCCCTAATTATGAATACCTTTAATTGCTTTATCACAGTGATGATTAACTGTGCCCAAGTCAAACCCCTTTGAAAGAGAGGACGAATCCTTCTAAAGACTTGTGCATGACTACACTTAGGAAGAATATTAAACAAAGAAATAGACATGTTTCAACTTCACGAAGGCTGGTCAGCTTTTCTACATTCCTAAAATGCTCAGGGGTGATTTTTATTCCTGGGTTTTTCAGAACTAGGAAAATTTAATCTTCTGTTTTTCCCACAAATATGTTATAGTCTTCTGCTTTATTTACATGAATCATTCTTCCAGAAGACAATATTAGAAATAAAATACATGCCAGCTGTTTTCTAGTGTATTAAAGAAGAAAACTAAAAAGCAAAATAAACTTTGAGATTTGCATACGATCACTGAAGGAGTAAATAGCTGTGTTTGTCTTTGTTATTTTACACTTACATGTATAAAATAGCAATGATTGAGATTTTTAATATTTTATAAATTAGGTTTGAAACACCAAATGCAGGTTATTTCTTGCTGAAATGCTTGGTAGCAATCAAGTTCAGTTTAAGCAATGTGCAATAGTTGATAAAAGTGGCTCACTTTCATTTTTAAATGAAAGCACCAACCTTAGGATACTCAAAGAATTAAAACCTGGAGATCATGTATTTTAATTCTGTGTTTTGATTCAATTTTTATAAAATGGACAGACTTTGAGACTTTATTTTCAGATCAAATTATTTAAAGCACAGTATTATTTTAAAGTTTCTGTGTCTTTTAAAACAATCTCATGGCACAAAAGTATAGAAGTGTGAGTCGCTCAGTTGTGTCTGACTCTTTGCAACCCCATGGAGCCCACCAGGCTCCTCTGTCCATAGGATTTTCCAGGCAAGAATACTGGAGTGGATTGCCATTTCCTTCACCAGGGTATCTTCCCAACCCAGGGATCGAACCCGGGTCTCCTGCATTGCAGGCAGAGTCATGGCACGGTATTTATTTAGATCTTACATTTTATGTTCCTCACAAAAGTATCAGGTGTGCGTTCTATGTTGACATCTATCGCCTAGCAATATGATGGAATTCATACCTGTCAAACAAAGCTCGTTTCTTCTGGTTCTTTCTCAATGAGGCATGGGCCACGCCCTGGAGATGAGGATGGAGATTCTGTTCATCACTTGCTAAGGAGTAGGTTTGGCCTAAGGAGAAAGAAGGGTCTTTGCTTTGGGAAAGCTGGCACAGATGACCAGGAGGACATGTCATTGTCCATTTATTACCAAGCTATTCTTTCTCCCTGGAGGAAGGCTTTAACATTTTTAATCTATGGTGATTCACACTTGGGAAGCATCTCTTTTTCTCATTTTGTTACTCCCACCTGGAAGGAAACGAAACGTTTATCTGGGGGTTCGTTTGCAAAGGAGCAAGCGAAGAGAGGTGATGTGGAGATGAAGACTTCCCTTGCCTTTCTCGGGGTAGGTGCCCGTGACACACAGCTGTTCCCGAGCTGTGGGGGAAGCCACCACAGAATCAGAAACACTCACGCAAATGTATCTGCCGTTGTGCATTTTCTTTTCATGCTAATTGCCTCTGTTGGAAACTTGGTGCATGCAAGTATAAGCTTACCTATACCTGTTTTAGACACTGTGCCCCGTGTTTCTAACCACTGGAGGTTAAAATTAAGCATTGAAGAAATAGAATGATATTTTTTCTCATTTCCCTTGGTAGACGTTGGTACAAAAGCTGACAAAACAGGTAAATTTCCTGGTGTGCTGTGGTGTAAGGTGATTATCTGGCTTATTGTTTTCAAACACAGTGAAGTCTAGGAAGCGCCAGTGAGCACAACAGGGCGGGAACAGACTGACCCCCAGCAGAGAAACAATCAGGTCGAGCAGAACCTTCAGCTGTGGGGCCAGGGAAGAAAAGCTGACATCCAGATGCCAGTGCTTTGGCAATCTTATCTGGAGTTGCACATATGGATCCTGCATCTGCTCGGGTTATGCCAGCAGTCGGCAGCCAAGTTGACACAGCTACCATGGCAAGAGCAGGCGGAGGCACAGCTATATGTCTGGGTCTCTCTGCTGAGACAGCTGTCAGAAGCCATGATGTCGGCCTTATGATAGCTAATTTTCAGAGGATCAGTGTGGGTCTTTGAGTGATAGATTTCAAGAGCCCTCACTAGGTCATTTCTGAATGGCCATCTTTGGAGGAAGGTGGTGGGGGGTGAGGCAGGCACACGTAGGTAAGTGTGTATGCACAATGAGCACATACATAATTGTGCTTTGGCGGCGGGTAGGGGGGCTGACATACTAGTGCTCAAGGAAAAGTAAACCAAAGATTTTGGACAATGATTTAAACCAGTGCATGGTGAATACACTCTTGATGTATATATTCTATCATAGGAATTTGGTTAATCTAACAGTGACTGTAACCAGTTTGTTTCCTCTTTTAGGTGAAAAAAGAGAGAGGCTTAGTCCATAAAATTTGAGTATCTGCCTTTCAATAAGCACATTTCTTATTTCATCATAATCGCCCCAATAGGAAGCTGAGTGACTGAACATCAAAAATTCATATTATCATCTCTTTCATTCCCTCGGAACCCTTCTTAAAAAGAGAGAGGAACAGGTTTATCTCTTCTTATTATCTCAAGTCAGTATTTGAACAGGAATAACCAATGGGCAAGTGTTTTCACTTGGGGCCAATTTATATATCTACTTGCAATTCCAAACTTTTTTTTTATGTAACTTTCTATCTTTACTGAAATCATCAATTCCTAGTGGGTAACTGGTTAGGTGTAAGAGAAAAGAATGATTTGTTCTTTATTTTTCTCTGTATTGGAAACTTACTTATCAACAGTTTTGGTGACATTTGTTAAATTGCATTGTTTATTTTATTATAATTACTTTCCAGTTGAGTTGTGAAAACATTTACTAAGCTTGCCTGTAGGAGTTCACAGGCTTTGGAAAACAATGCATAACAGTAACTGACATTAATGGAATCACTTTGACATTGGCACCTACTGTTCATAACAATGTATTCTAACTTCTCTTTTGCAACTAGATGATCTAGTGAGGGAAGTATGCACTCTTAGCATTAATGGCATTCTAGATCATTCTCAAATGCATGTTGTCAGTCTTGGTCTTGGCTGTGGTCATATCTGTAGTATTCCTGTTGATCTAACATGTGCTGCCAGGGTTGATTTAGTCTGGCCCCTTGATCTTAACTTGTAAGCATTTATGTTGAGGAGAAACCAACAAGGGACCTGGACTTCAAATGGCTTGCCTCTCAAGTTAGGAAGGGGGCAATGGCCTCATAATTTTTGCTATAACTCAGAGTTTCACACATATTTATATACTTTTCCTGCCCAGAATTTAGTCTATGAATAATGGTAATCATCAGGTGAAGTAATCATAATGGGTAATCATAATGGGAAGTTTTAGCTATCTCATGAGCTAATGCCCTAGAATATCCTGTCCCTGCAGAGAACGCCTATCCTAGCGTCCACAAATGTAGCCCACCATTGGGGTTGAGTGTTTAGGTTAGTACTTGGCCCACGTAAAGCAAAATACATTCTCTCCTCCAACTTTACCCCTAATGCTGCAAAATTCAGCAGTCTGGAGTTGACCCAGGGAGAACCTCTGTACTCCTGTCCAGTCACAGTATTAGACTGTCCATTTTTCTGGTCTAAATGATTGGTAATGGTGGGGAGATTCCCCCAGGCTGTCACACATACCAAGTATATCAAGAGGCCAGCAAACCAAGTCCAACTCACACATCCAGATGCAGAAGTGTAATTGTCTGGGGGCTCCCTGCACTCATCCCTAAGTCCACAGAGAGGGAAGGACAAGAGGGGAAGAGCTAAGGGAAGAGATGATGCCAGGTGGTCCCCCAGACTTCCCAGAGTAAAGGATTGGTGTACTGGTAGGTTCCACATCACAAGTGCCTCTCAATGAAATAACAATTTGTTCGTCACTCATCTGCATGCCAATCCATCATGTGGGCATTTATGTAATTATTTATTGAGTGCTAGACCCTGCAATTAGAGACTGCAAATACCAAGAAGTAATTATGGTCCTTGTTCTTATGAACTTTGCCAGTCAGGCTAAGAAAGTAAATATAGAAATAAAGTCATGGAAAACTCAGAGTAAAGGAAACCTTGAAGGATAAGATTGAGTTCTCCACTGAGAATCAGAGAAGATGCCACAGGCAGTGGGATCCTTGAGCAGGGCTTGATGGGTGAGTGTGGTTCTACCAAGTAGAAAAGGATAGAAAGACACCCCAGGTGGAGAAAATGGCATGACCAGAAGTTCAGGGCTTTGCAAAGATGTTAAGAAGTAGTTCTGGGGGGGATACGGCCTGAGGACTATAGAAGAGTTAGTGTTGGCATTCTACTCTTTTTTTTAATTTTATTTTATTTAGAATGTAGTTGATGTACAGTGTTGTGTTAGTTTCAGGTGTGCAGTAAGATGAATCAGTTATACATATGCATGGGCTTCACAGGTAGGAGACTAAGAGACGAGGGTTTGATCCCTGGGTCGGGAAGAGTCCCTGGAATAAGAAATGGCAGCCTGCTCCAGTATTCTTGCCTGGAAAAGTCCATGGACAGAGGAGCCTGGAGGACTACAGTCTGTGGGGCCCACAAAAAAGTCAGACACGACTGAGCGACTGAACCAATACACACATATACATACACATACATACATATACATATACACACTCTTTTTTAGATCCTTTTCCCATATAGGCCATTACAGAGTATTGAGTAGACTTTCCTGTCCTATACAGTAAGTCCTTATTAGTTCTGTATTTTATATAGAGTAGTGTGTATATCTCAATCCCAAGCTTTTATTTCCCCCCATCCCTCTGGTAAGCAGGGGTAGTTCGTTTTCTGTATCTCTAATCTTATTTCTGTTTTGTAGATAAGTTCATTTGTAGCCTTTTTTTCTTTTTTAGATTCTGTGTATAAACAATGTCATATGATGTATGTCTTTCTCTGACTTACTTCACTTAGTATGATAATCTCTGGGTCCATCCATGTTGCTGCAAGTGGCATTATTTTGTTCTTTTCATGACTGCGTAATATTCCATTGTATGTATGTACCACATTTTCTTTTTCCTTTCCTCTGTTAATGGACACTCAAGTTGCTTCCATGTCTTGGCTGTTGTAAACAGGGCTACAGTGAACATTGGCGTGCATGTATTTTTTTGCAAAAACACTTACTGAATGCTTGTTTTTGCTACTTGAGAGCTGGGTCCTGGGGATATTGAGTAAGACATCTCCCTCCTTCACGTAACATACGCATAAGGGAGAGGGGCATTCAGATAGTGACTTCAGCACAGCAGGTAAAAGAGAGTCAGGAGGGGAGTCTAGATCGAAGGTCAGGTTGAAATCAAATGCCAGTGCTTAGGGGTTGACTTTACCCTGAAGACAGTGGAGAGCCATGAAAAAAATTAAACCTGAAGGCTTAATTGGGATCTCCCTGGGAGTAAATAGGAGAGGAAAAAGAGCATGCAGGCAGGGGGAACAACCAGCAGCAGTCAGGACAGTCTCAGGCAAAGGTGATAAACCTGAACTGGGAGGTGATGGTGAGATTACAGTAGAGACAGAGTTGGGAGATGTTTCAGGAAAAAAAAAATCATCTTATTGCACTTTACAGGCTGGGAAACTAAAGTTTAGAAAGGTTAAATAACCCTTTCTAACATAGAAATAGCAAATGGTAGAGCTCAAGTTTGAACCCAGAGAACCTGTTAGGGAGACTGTGCTCTATGTAGTACTTACGAGGAGATCTCACGTTTTTAAAAAAACTTTTTAAAATTAATTAATTAATTTTAATTGGAGGATAGTTACTTTATAATATTGTGACAGTTTTTGCCATACATCAACATGAATTGGCCACAGGTATACATGTGTCCCCCACTTCACCCTGAATCCCCCTCCCACCCCCCTCCTGAGATCTCACATTTTAAGACAGATTTTCATCATATCTATTTCACAGGATGCTGTGAGAATTAAATAATATAATCCACGATAATCCCTTTGTGCAATGCCTGGCAAATAGTAAGGGCTTCAAATCTGGTGCCTTTATTACTGTTTTTATCATCATCATTCTTGGATCTCACCTTTATGGTGTATATCACCCCTGTTTATGCAGTAAACCCTTAAGCTTCACAGAGCTAATGAAAGGAACAATCTTGCAAAAGACACTGTAGAGTATTCTGTCCTTAAAAAGGCAGATGTCTTGATCAAGATATAGAGCACACTCTTGCCAAGACTGTATAATGAGATAAAGAATGATAACACTTTAAAACAAAGTGAGGGATCATTGTTAATTCATTTGGAATATAAAAATATTAGTCATCTGGAGCAAATGTTATGAAACATTCTACCATAGGTACTTTATTTTAGAAATTATATGTATACTTTTAGTAATGACCAAGTCTCTTCTCTCAAGAAACCTTTGAAACCAGCTTGACCACAGGACAGGTGGAACCTGCCATGAGAATGCAATAGGGATAATTCCCTGGCCTTCCTTGTCACCCTCAAAATCTGTGCATTATTAGAAAAGGAACTTCATATTAAATTCTAAGTGCACCCTCAAAAGTGAAAGAACTGAACAGCTCAGGTCTGTTCTTCCTTCATCTTGTGGCTTATGGAATGGCACTGCTGCACCCTTGAATCGAGTAGGGCTGCAATGATTTTAGCAGGGGCTGCTGCAATCTTAATTTTATGGAATAAATTTTAGTGTGACATTAAGAGGAAGCAAAGAGGTTAACTTTATCATTCTTCTTCATCCTAGGGGAAAAAAAACAAGCTTTATATTTGTTTTGCATTTCATTTTAGAGCTAAGACATGATTCGCTGGCTCCTGTTTATAAAATATAACAATTTTTCTCCTTTTTGTAACCCAAACACATAATTTTTAAGTGAGGCATGTTGTTTCCTCTCTTTATGTGTGTTCATACTAAGTGCTGGTATAATTCCATTATGTTTTGACTTGAACATTAAATATTACCTTGAATATACACTTCCCAGCAGTCGTGTTCTGATAGTGACATATTGTACTGTTTGAAGGGTGTCATATGGTCATCTGTCAGCCGAATGTTGTTGCATGGAAAGAATTTTATTCTTCAGATGTCATCTAGACTGCCTCATGTTAAAAAAGAGAAATAAAGCAGGATTTTCAGAGTCTGGATAGAGTAAATTAGAGATGGGTAAAATTGACCCAAGATAGGTGGAAAGGGATTCATCCATTCAGAATACAGTTGCTCAGTAATAAAGACAAACAATTATTATACTTTGAGTATTTTTAATTAGATGTGGTTGTATTTTATGGCAGAAAAACACAAGCTTCCTTTCTGGACTTTTGGCACCTAGTTCTCCTTGTCTTTTGCCACGTGGACAAAGATGCAAAGAAGATTCCTAGCACTAATATGGTAGAAAGAGTGCCGCCTCCCTGTAGATAGCAATTGGAGAAAAAAATGTAGGAGACTATGGCTTACTATATCAGAAGTTAGAGTGATAGAGAAAAGAAGAATGCGTTCTTGCTTCAGAATAATTTAGCAGTCAATATTTCTATCAGCAATATTTCTTTCAACAGGAATTAAGATGCTGGCCCTTATCCAAAGACACCTCATCTCCCTATTACATTATAGATCTGGTCCAGCTGTGGCTGCATCTGTAGAGAGATGAGGGCAGGTCTAATAGCCAATTTGTAGGGTGTTCTGCACCAAGTATGTAAACGATGGACACCCCCCTCTAAATGCATTTTTCTTTGCTTTAATCTTTGCCTGGTATATACCTGGAATTTTGTGCTGTTATGTTCTTGTCTTTAAAACGTGGAGAAAAGTATGTATCTGTGCTTGTATGTTCCATTGCATTTTTAGGATCTAGAATCTATACTTACACTTGGAATAGAAGGGTGACACCCTTTTGTTTGTTTTTCTTATTTTGTCATTGCATGTCATTCCTGAACTCTCTTGAAATTAAAATAATTGCATGCCCCCCATCTTTTGCAATTTAATGTACAAAATATAGCTCTGTTTCTTAAAGTGATCTAAAAAGACACACCATATATCCTGCACTTTCTTTCACAAATGTGTACATTGGAATATTTACAGGTTTTGTTCCTCAGAAGTCCCTACCATTTACATTATGTATTCATTTGAGCCACTTAATGTCCATGAAGGTAATAATAAGCGGGGTACTAAGGCACAGATGTCTGAAACATCATCATACCAAAGCAAATGATCAAATATTAAGAGACAAGAGTAGGTATTTAAATAGAGAGAAAGCAGAAGTCCATGATCTTTGGTCCATGTCTTAATTAACTACCAACATTATTAACTTTAATTTTCATTCAAGTTCATTCTATCTCAAAAGGTCTTCTAATTTTTGATTGTGAGAGAAGAGAGTGAGAAGTAGAGAGAGAAAGAGACAAAAAAAGAGAGGTGATCTTTTCTTTCCAGGGCTGAGAGACATTGCGTTGACATTTTTATGGTCGTATATAAAAAAAAAGCACAAAGTGAGGCCAATGGTAATAACCTTGCAGTTAATCCTATGGGATGCCATTTTATTTTTCTTGGCTCTTCCGAACTTCAGAGAAATGTTCACCCCTGGTGTATTGATGGCAGCAGAAGGTCTTGGATCAAACTCCCAGATATACTTTATCCCAAACATACCACAATTTAAAAGTGACTAATTGAATTTCAAATGAATAAGAGAATAGTTGTATTGATGAAGATGATCCTTTTATGGAATAAAAATAGTTCCTAATAAATCAGCATCTGAAACATTTCTAGAGCTTTATTTTTAGATTAGGATTAACATTTTCAATTTAAAGAAAGTAGTTAATTAATTTATTTTATTTTATTTATTTTTTTGGCCACATGGTTTTTAGGAGCTTAGTCCCCCAATTAGTGCTTGTGGAGTCCTAACCACTGGACTACCAGAGAATTCCCAAGAAAACAAGTTAAATTAACTACAATTCTTATGAGATTTGAGAAAGTTAGTTTGACTAATAGATTATCTTAATAGTTCTAGGATATGTAGGTGATGATGCCTTTGCCATAGTCTATACAGAAATAAACGGAGAAGGCAATGGCACCCCACTCCAGTACTCTTGCCTGGAAAATCCCATGGACGGAGGAGCCTGGTGGGCTGCAGTCCATGGGGTCGCTAAGAGTCGGACATGACTGAGCGACTTCACTTTCACTTTTCACTTTCATGCTTTGGAGAAGGAAATGGCAACCCACTCCAGTGTTCTTGCCTGGAGAATCCCAGTGCGGGGGAGCCTGGTGGGCTGCCATCTATGGGGTTGCACAGAGTTGGACACGACTGAAGTGACTTAGCAGCAGCAGCATACAAAAATAAAAAGCAGCTCATTTTTCCTGCTCTGAGAATTATCTATGGATTGTAACATGCACATATTAAGCAAATATAAACTAAAAGAGAAAGGAAGGAATTAATATTTACTGAGCATTTGTTGCTGCTGCCGCTGCTAAGTCGCTTCAGTCATGTCCGACTCTGTGCGACCCCATAGACAGCAGCCTACCAGGCTCCCCATCCCTGGGATTCTCCAGGCAAGAACACTGGAGTGGGTTGCCATTTCCTTCTCCAATGCATGAAAGTGAAAAGTGAAAGTGAAGTCGCTCAGTTGTGCCTGACTCTTAGCGACCCATGGACTGCAGCCCACCAGGCTCCTCCGTCCATGGGATTTTCCAGGCAAGAGTACTGGAGTGGGGTGTCATCACCTTCTCCGGAGCATTTGTTAAATGTTGTATAACTGAGTATTTAATGTTTACAACCTCCCAGTGAAATAGCTATTAGCATTCCCATTTTATAGATAAGAGAAAAAAGGATCAAGGTCACTTGATGAAGAAGATAGGGCCTGTGTAGGTCTCTCTGATGCTGGTGACTATGCTTTTTATTTTTTTAACACTAATTTTAATATAATAAGCAATGCAATAATAGCTTAAGAAGTAGTGAAGCTCGGAATTGAACTAGGAATTTATCAGCCCAAGACATATATCAGTATCTTTTTTTTTAATAGTAGAACACTCTTTTGTGTTCTTTGATGACTATTTCCATATTTCCAAAAGTCTGGAAGCCTGGCAAACCCCTAGAAGCTGATTGAAGAAATTGTGTTATGGTGTGCAGTTTCCATAGTCTCTATTAAAATGAAGACAGATTTTACCTTTTACCATTCATGTTATCCTGTTTAACCCCTCACTCTGTCCATTGAATCTTGCCTTCCTCCACTCCATGTTTTCTCTTCCTTTCCTATTCCATGTCTTCTCAATTCATGAAATGTGTACTTTACACCTGGAGGTTAACAGCAGAGAACGAGCCTATCAGTCTCGTGGCCATGACTGTGGATTGTGACTTGCTAATAAGCAGGAAATCATATTTGCTGGGGTGAACTCTTAGATGTAAATTTGTTCCCTTAAATCCTTCTTTGTGATATCAAGAAATTTTCCTTTCTCTGGAATATATTTTTCAAGGTAAATGTGTTTATTTTAAAAGTTATTTTGTACTAAATAGTATGACAGCATTTTGTATGTTGAGATAAGTGATGAGTGGGAAAGTAATGGGTAATGTCTGTCAGTTAGCAGCTTATTAATAAGGAGTTTCTATATCAAGATGTTTTACTTCACGTGCGTGTTATTCATTGGTCATTTTCCTTAAGACGTCAAAATGGTATCTCTTAAGCTGGGGTCACCCTATTTATTGATAGTTTAAAAAAAAAAAAAAAAAAACAAGGCGGAGAGACACCTTATGAAGATAGTCAAATAAAGGAATAAGGAGGTGGCTACAAAGACAGATACCACTAATTTGCATTTCTATGGAGGGCATATATTAGCCAGAGGATAGACATTGTCCACAACTATGCATTACATCTTTCAAGTTCTGTTGGACTGTTTGTGCGATCTTGGAGCCTCTGTGCTTCCAGGTCTTTCCACTTCAGCTAAGCTGCTACCAATCACATGGTTTGTAGGTATATACTCTTCCTTCACAGTTGCCAAAAAAAAAAAGGTGGGGGGTGTAGAAAACTTTACTCATGTAACACACTGAAATATTGTTAATTTTCAGGGTTGCTGCTGAATTATTAAAGATTTCTGTGTTACATGTGGCAAAAGAAGGGCCCCTTGCCTGTGTGTTAATGCTGTCAGGGTCCCTGCGGTTGTTGGCCCAGTTCATGATATATTACACTGGAAGCATTTCAGCACTCTCGGGGGATCTCTGGTCCTACCTTAAGGTCAAGAGTTAACTACTTGTATTTTAGCTGTGTACTGCTATCAATACTGCTCCTATGGAAACCTCACTTGACGTCATTTTTGAATCTTTGAGACTGTAGTCAAGCTTCAGTAAAAGTCAATAAGAACATTAGACTGTTGGCTATATTATTACTTGCCACTTCCTGCCAGCAATCTACCAATTCATTAGCAGAGAGTTTTGAAACTCTTGCTTGATTATTTATGCAGTCAATAGCAAGGCTTGTCTGCATTCATAATTGTTTGATTTTATGGCCTCTTCTTTAAACAAACATTGTCTATGGTAATGTGATGCCCTGATGGATGGGAAAGGTTTTGTCTGTGAATATCATTTAGATAATTAAAAATGACAGATGAAATCGCCCGCTGTCTTGACCTGTACTTTGTTCCCTCAGTGATGCTGAAGAGATGCTGATTGCTGTCAATCAAAACCCATTGGAGGTTTGTAAATTCTGGCTGCTGTGAACTCTGACCCCCACTGTTGATCTGAAATAGATAATAACCTTGAAATTCTATTAGAATTTAAAAACAGTTTTACTAGAGGGGCACAGTATATATTTCTTTTCCTCTAGAACACAGTTACTTAATGTCACTGTTTGCAGTATCCAGAATTAAAGTACAATTTTGGTGAAGATTAATGTAACAAATCAGAGGAAAGATCTTCCTCTCTAATTCCAAACTTTTGATTAAGATTCCTATTTTTTGACTAGGAGAGGACAAAATCTTAAGCTTTTGCTACTTTTCTGGTTATTAATGGTTAGAATTTTTTTGCTCATTTTTACTAATCCTGTTGTTGAATGAATTATTTTCATGCCAGCATATCTTCATTTATGCTATTTTTTTCATATTTATGTTATGAATGTTTTAAGTTGCTGCTTTTCCCAAGCCAAAGAAAATAACACAACTAGAATTTTGAAGACAGTAGAGATCCAAAGACCAGTGTTTATGCCCAAAGTTCTCAGCAAACATCTTCAAAACCTTAGGTCAAGAGATCAGGCTGATAAATGCATTTGCCTTGCAAATTGTTCTTTATCATTACCCAGACACTTAAAATATATTCAGAGGTCCCTCTGGTCCTTAAAATATGCATGCGAGTAGATGGTGAAGAGATCGCTTTCATTCCTCAGTGTGGGAACCATCAAACTAGTTGATAGCAAAAAATTATTAGCAGATTCTACAGGCTTGAAAATGATAAGAAACTAGGCTTTCGCTGTGTTTAGTACACTGGTCATGGCAAACATGTAGAACAGTAGCAGAAGTGCAATAAGAGAATTGCAAATAGCAGAGATCTCTTGAAAGGTAATTGACGTAGTGTTGGTTTTTCTACCAAAGAAACTTCTTTAGAGTTTAGTGAATTTGTGAAGGGTCATATCAAGAGTTGTTATCACTGTTTTGCATTTTGTAATCAGTAGATACTTTAATATTAGTTATATCGGTGCCTTAGTGACAATAGAAAATAAATATTATCATTCCTATTTGGCAGTAGGTGAAAATATCAGAAGCATAATTCTTATCTTCATTTTGAGGGCATTTATCCAGAATCAACCATTAACTAGAATAATATGATTTTACAATTAAAGTTTTGTTGTTTTATTTTTCTTTATTGGTAAATGAATTCCTTGTATACATTACCACTCAGGATAAGTTTATTATTACCTGATAAAAGCCAATTAATATGAAGTGAAAGTCTCTCAGTTGTGTCTGACTCTTTACCACTCCATGGACTATAGCCTGCTAGACTCCTCTGTCCATGGAATTCTGCAGGCCAGAATACTGGAGTGGGTAGCCGTTCCCTTCTCCAGGGATCTCCCCAACCCAGGGATTGAACCCAGGTCTGCCACATTGCAGGCAGATTCTTTACCATCTGAGCCACCAGGGAAGCCCAAAAGCCAATTAATATAGTAAATATAAATGTGAATATATATACAGATATATATATTCACATATACATGTCTAAAACCTGTCCTTAAAATCTTAGCCAAATTCCACCTTTTCAGTAATGTCTTCCTTGTTCTCTCCAGTCCCCTGGGATGGCCTAGTCCCCTGAAATTTGTCATTTATTTTATATTGCTTTATTATTAGTACTTTCATATATTCATTCACTCAGTCATTCTTTTTTTATTCATTAGTGAGCATTAATTAAAGACCATTTAGGTATCAGGCACTTTTCATAGCACTAATTATTCTGTGTTTTCATCCTATCTCCCCAGATAAATTATAAGCAAAGGACTTGAAGACCCAGTGTCACCTTCATAGACTAGGTGCCTTCTTCTTCTGTATGAGTTTCTTTGTCTCTCTTGAATGACTTTACCCTCGCAAGTCCTCAGGAAGCATCTGATTAACCTTTGACATGGCTTTTTTTCACTTGGGTGTTGTAAGAATGAAGAGTCAGAAAGGGATAGTGAAGAGTCTGTGAACTTTATTGAGACAACTAGCTTGCAAATTACATTTTACCTAAATTAGCAGGCTCCGTGGCAGCATTTATAATGAAGGCTGAATCTTGGCTCCTTTAGGTCATAAATATTACAACCAGAGCTGAATCAAGAAGAAGACAGCTCAGGTTCCATCCTCAATTCTCCCTTCCTTGTGCTTTTGACATAGTTTCATTTGATTTAATGGTGAAAATCCACTCTGTTTCTCTTAACTCTGAATAGGGCTAAGAATTATACGTGTGAGATTTTGGTTCGAGGAAAATATCTTAATTAGTTTACTCTAACCTTATATATGAAAAAATTCTCTTTTAGCTCCTAGGTTCAATTAAGTTTTTCATGATAGAATTATTATTTGCTTCAGGTTTAATTTATACCCCCTCTGCTAATATTTTAAATCTGTTTCATCAGAAGAGAAAACCATTTAAGTTCTCTTACTTGAAGTCAACCTATTTCTTCTTTTGTTCTTTGTGATATCACATTCATGAATCGTGCATAATCTCCTAAATACCGAATTTCTTGCAAAGGGAATTATGTGCATATTCTAACTTTTTTGGATTTCTTATGACACTTAAACAGAGAAGGCAATGGCACCCCACTCCAGTACTCTTGCCTGGAAAATCCCATGGATGAAGGAGCCTGGTGGGCTGCTGTCTATGGGGTCACACAGAGTCAGACATGGACTGAAGTGACTTAGCAGCAGCATGGCACTTAAAACTCATTTGAAAGAATTTCAGCTGAACTTGTTTCTTCATATTCACTATAAGTTGAGTATATGCATATAAGACATCTGTCTATAAAACCTGCCCCTAGTTTGACAGTGTACACAAATGCTTTATTTATGGGAATTTAAAAACATTTAAACATGTCCAATTATCAGTTATTCCATGGTAACCTTATTTATAGGCTTAAGACTTTGCTTCTGTCAAATGATGTGGACACAAATGTCAAATGGTAATGTTACAATAACTTTTCACACTGTAAGGGGAGCATATCAAATTTACAGGGAATGATGAGCTTGCATTAAGAAGAAAGTGATTTCTTGCCTTTTAAAAATCAGTTGTAACACTGACATCTAAGAGACCAATTTTTGCCAAATTCATGCTAGTTACAGACCTAGAACGTGCTGCTGACCTAGTTTGTCTGTGTCAACTCCTAAAAGAGAATCTTATAATTGGAGCTCTACAGAAAGATTGAGCTTCTGCTAATATTTGTTACTATGCTTAGTTGCTTAGTCGCTTCTGACTCTTTGTGACTCTTTGGAGTGTAGCCCGCCACACTCCTCTGTCTGTGACATTTTTCAGGCAAGAATACTTGGAATGGGTTGTCATTTCCTTCTCCAGGGGATCTTCCCAACCTAGGGATCGAACCCATGTTTCCCATGTCTCCTGTATTGCAGGTGGATTCTTTACCCACTGAGCTATTGGGGAAGCTCTAAATACTAGGCACTTTCAAACTGACATTATTTGAAATTAATAATGTAACTGTCCCAAGTCCCTCAGTTACCTAGCAGCAGAGCTGGGGTTCTGAATTTAGATTTTCTGAATCGAAATCCCAAGTTCTTTATAGACAACAGTCTGCTTCCAGAAAGCTCCATCATATCAGCATTTTATTCTAATTGGTTTCTTGTATGAGGTTAATAATAATGATTGTTATTGTTGCGAGCAGTTGCCATTAGATTATGTGTATCAAGTTCTATACTGTTTCCTTATCTTATTTCAATTGGTTCTCCCAAGAAATGTAGGAGACGTGTATTATCATCTACATTTTGGGAATGAGAAAACTGATGTTTGAGATAGATTCACTCAAAGTACCAAGTGATCCAACCAGAAAACAGACCCAGCTTTACCACTGTCCAAAACGTGTGTTCTCGTTCATCACACTCTGAGCCCTAGCTTGTATGTGGCAGGGCAGCCTCTTGATCAGATGCCTTTGATATCGGCTCTAAGAGTGTTCAGTTCTGTACACATCAAAAATAGACACAAGGGTCCTCCGGTGATTTAACTGACTTTAATCCATTTGGGGGGTAATTTTTGTTTGGCTTCATTTTACTAAGTTCAGCCAAACTGATTTATATGAAGCCTCCAATTATCTTTTCGGTGTGCCCATGCCAGAGATTTTATTAGGGAAATGTTCTCTTCATTATTCCCTCTCAGGGAGGGAAGATGAAGAAAAATCAAGCGATGTGACAGCTGTCTCAGAAGTTTTCTCCTACCTGCTTATCCAGTTGTTTTGAGGATGGCAGTTCACACCGCTCAGAAAGAGTCTAATATCCAAAGAGTAATAATTGTAAAGAAAGTTACATGAGGCAAAGAGCCCCAGTCAAAACCACACTGCCCAATTCCCCCCAGCTACTGGAGAGATAATTACTGAACCTTTGTTCATGTCAAGTAAATGAATTTTGAATCCTCTGTATATTTAATTATCCAAGACTGAACCTGTTATTTCCCTTTAAAAGAAAAAGAAAAGTCACCCAGGTAGCCCCTCATGGTACATTTTGGGTGCTAATTACTTTCCCAAATCTCAGCACTATTTTAACTTGCTGTTAGTAATGTGCTCTGAGTGTTATTTGGGTCTATTAGCATGCTTTTATAAGAGCTTCCTCTTAACAGGAATGTTTATTTTGCTAGTCTACTTCTATTTTAATGTTATTTTTGTTTTTCTCTCAATGTATTCTGCTTTTAAACAAGTACAGATTTTTAAAGATTTGTGATATGAATCTTAAAGTATAAATCTGTAAAATATTGAAAGTACTTTGCCCAGGAATAGGGCCCATCTATTCTTTGAAAATGGTATTTTTATGGCTTCACCCAAGATATTAATAGCAAGGAGGTTTGACTGGTTGTTTTGAAGAGACTGAGAAAGTTTAAAATACCAAAATTTATTTAAAACACATAAACTCTACATGTGAGTACAAAGTGATTTTTTAAAATTCTATTGGGCTCCCAAGGTTATATTTTGCTGCAATATGAAAATTAATTGTAACAATAAAGGCCATGATGACAAACCTTTCACACTGTCCCACTGTGACAATTAGCTCCCAGTTGTTAATCCATTTGTTTATTAGAACATTAAGTTAAAGCTGTCTTTACTTGTAACTGAAAATAGATTATTATTGAGGTTGGTTATGGACCTAAAGAACATGCTTCGAGGTGTTTTATTGGTTGAGGATGACCATATATTTAAAGATAATACTGTTGGGTCACCTCTGACAGGTTTCAGGAACATTGTTGTAAAAGATGTACAAGTGCCTGTCCTCCAAACTCTGTCATACACTTGGTTTTCTTTAGTGAGAACAAACTTTTAAAATAAGTGTATTGTTCATGAAGCGAGTCTGACATACAGGCAGCATGATCAAAGTGATCGTTTTTTCCTTAGGAACATGGAGCGCTTGCCTCTTCTAGGAGAACAAGGTAAGGCCGACGTCCCTGAAAGTATGCAGGCTGTTTCCTAAAGAGCAACAAGGAGAATGGGGAAAAAGCCTCCATTAAACTTTCAAAAAGACATATGTTTCAAACAGACTTGCTCAGCACTTACTCTCTCTGTAAAGAGTGCAGGGGCTCTGTGCTTGTCTCTGCACCTGGAGATGGAAAATCACCACAGACCACAAAGAAGACATTACAAAGACACACAAGAAATGCGCTAAGTCCTTCCTGAAACACTCTCCCGAACTCCTGATTTGTTCGAGTTGAAGCTTAGGTTACCCGCTGCTACCCCTTGCCCTCTATCCCACTGAAATAAGCCATTTCCTTTCCTTTATAAATAGTTATTTTGATAAAAAAAAAATTTTTTTGACTCACTAGCCTAAGATCCAGAGGATTTCTTAGTATTTAAATCTATGTTCAAAGACAGTGTCAGGGGTAGTTAAAGGCCTGTCTTTTAGACTTAGATTCCCTTTATTCAGTAGCAAGTTCAACTGTTAGCTGCATGATCTTATGCACTTGCTCCAGTTCTTTGTGCCTCAGGTTCCTCAGCTGAAAAATGGAAACCTAGCTAATACTTAGCAGAAAGCACTTAGAATAATAGTAGATACACTCTATGCATGCTAGCTGCTATTACATTTGTTTACCCTAATAAGAATTTTGGTTACTTAAGACACTTTTTTGAGGTTTATAGGCAAAAAAAATATATTTACTGTTCCTGATCTTTGAATTCGTTATTTATATTTTTCACCTTTTAGCATTTTATAAGAGTTTTTAAATATTTTTAAAGATAGCTCTTAAAGTCCATTTTAGACTATCTTTTAAAATTTATCATACATATACTTATCATTAGGAGGAATTAGACAAATACTCAAACCTAAGGTCTCAGAAACTCTAGAAATAATATTTGAATTCCAAGAAAAGAAAATGTCTCGAGGGACATAATAACAAGTGTGCACCTGCAGGTGTGGAAACCTTACTCACACCTTATCCCCATGGAAAACTCAAGGCAAGCTCGAACTTGTCGGGGCTATCAAGAAAAAGAGTAAAAACGTTTTCTGGCCCTATATGGGTTTATTTTAAATCTGTATCTCACAGCATTAAGAAAAGGCTATGGTCTTACTGTGAAACTGTTTTGCCACATAAGTTAACGGACCTAATTAACAAAAATCTAAACAGCTCTGGAAAGAATGTAGACCAGAATTTAGATAAACAACATAGCCATAGACATTCTTAGTTCGACTAGAGGAAAGTTTAACTCTGAAGATCTCTTGCCTATTTTAGACAATTTGCATGCAGTGGCCTTTGAAAACACTTTTTTAATTAGAGGGGATAAATGGTGTCTGTGTTTGTCTGTGTGTGTGTGTGGCTGTGTATGTTTGCAAATAGAAAAAAAAAATGGTCATAATAGGCATTTTATTTATTTCTATCTAAGATTTCAGTTTCATCAAATTTGACCTGGATTGGGATCCAACTTATATATTTTTCATACTTCCTCTTAGGATGCTTTTCTTTTCACTTGGAAAGGGATTCATAAGTGGAAAGAAGTAGCTTCATTAGATTTCATACACATTAGATGGTGCAGAATGCAAAGTTATAACGGGTCTTTTGTAATTTGTTAGTGAGTTAGCATACTGAGGCTGCTTTCAAGATGTTAGAAAATTATCTTTTAGAAATGATTTACCCTTTCAGAGCTTTATGAGAAGCAGCCCTGCAATATGCCTTTAGAGATTTGTTGATTTAATTGCAGAAATCTGGCAAGTCTGAAAATCGGATTTTTACCTTCAAGCATTGATATACAGAGGCCCTGCAGAGAGCAGGGTGAGAGGTGTTTGTTGTCCTGGCCCCTTCATGTTGCTAACACAGGTTTCAGGAACCTGACACAGCACTTCAAGGAAGCACTGCACACAGCTACCTTATTCTCAGGAAGCTGGACCTTCAGTTATTCATTAGGGAAGTGTTAAATAGAGGAAATTATAATTTGGTGGGTCCTTTTCTTTTTTTTTTATAACAGTTTGATTATTTATTTGAAGAATTTATTTGATGCATAGTCTTTTTTTAATTTGTTTTGTGATTTTATTTATATATTTTGTTTTTGGCTGTGCTAGGTCTTTGTTGCTGAGCCGGTTTTTCTCTAGGTGCAGCAAGCAGGGGCTACTCACTAGTTTTGGTGTGTGGGCTTCTCATCGTGGGGCCAGTCATTGAAGAGCACAGGCTATAGGGCGCTTGAGCTTCGGTAGTTGCAGCACATGGGCTCAATAGTTGCGGCTCTTGGACTCTGGAGCACAGCCTCAATAGTTGTGGCACATGGGCTTATGCCGGGCACATGTTGCCTGGCAGCATGTGGGATCTTCCCGGATCAGGGATCGAACCAGTGTCTTCTGCATTGGCAGACAGATTCTTTACCGCTGAGCCACCAGGGAAGCCCTGGCTATTTTATTTTATTTATTTTTTTTTTTAAAGAAATACTTAATTTTATTTTTAAACTTTACAAAATTGTATTAGTTTTGCCAAATATCAAAATGAATCCACCACAGGTATACATGTGTTCCCCATCCTGAACCCTCCTCCCTCCTCCCTCCCCATACCATCCCTCTGGGTCCTCCCAGTGCACCAGCCCCAAGCATCCAGTATCCTGCATCGAACCTGGACTGGTGACTCGTTTCATACATGATATTATACATGTTTCAATGCCATTCTCCCAAATCTTCCCACCCTCTCCCTCTCCCACAGAGTCCATAAGACTGTTCTATACATCAGTGTCTCTTTTGCCGTCTCGTATACAGGGTTATTGTTACCATCTTTCTAAATTCCATATATATGCGTTAGTATACTGTATTGGTGTTTTTCTTTCTGGCTTACTTCACTCTGTATAATAGGCTCCAGTTTCATCCACCTCATTAGAACTGATTCAAATGTATTCTTTTTAATGGCTGAGTAATACTCCATTGTGTATATGTACCACAGCTTTCTTATCCATTCATCTGCTGATGGACATCTAGGTTGCTTCCATGTCCTGGCTATTATAAACAGTGCTGCGATGAACATTGGGGTACACGTGTCTCTTTCCCTTCTGGTTTCCTCAGTGTGTATGCCCAGCAGTGGGATTGCTGAATCATAAGGCAGTTCTATTTCCAGTTTTTTAAGAAATCTCCACACTGTTCTCCATAGTGGCTGTACTAGTTTGCATTCCCACCAACAGTGTAAGAGGGTTCCCTTTTCTCCACACCCTCTCCAGCATTTATTACTTGTAGACTTTTGGATCGCAGCCATTCTGACTGGTGTGAAATGGTACCTCATAGTGGTTTTTTTATTTACTTATTTGTGATTGTGCTGGGTCTTCTGTTGCTGCATGCAGACTTTGTCTAGCTGCAGTGAGCTAGGACTACTCTTCACGGAGGCTTCTCACTGCGGTGGCTTCTGTTATTGGGCTCAAAGGCTCTAGAACATGACAGCTCAGTAGTTGTGGTTCTCAGGCTTAGTTGCTCTGAGGCATGTGGAATCTTCCCAGACCAGGGATCCTGTCCTGAACCTGTGTTTCCTGCCTTGGCAGGTGGATTCATATTTGCTGTATCACCAAGGACATCCTGAGTCCTTTCCGTGAATCTTCTGAGAGTATATTAGGAAACATTTGATTGGTTGTGTCATGCGACCATCCGTATGGACTCTGGGGTCAGATTCTGCTCTGGTCCAGTAGAGCTTGTGGTGAGAGGAGGGTGGTATTTTGAAGGCTTTAAATGAAATATATATGAAGCACCACTCAATCAGAATTAGTTCCTTTAATATATATGTATGTATCTATGTAAAATATATCTATGTAGTCTGTTACTGTTACATGTTTTTGTATAGTAACAATACTAAAACAACAACGAGGACAAAACCTTTCGGCTGTACCAGCTGATACCACGGAATTTTGAAAAGTATACAGCTGCCCAACCCTGTGTCCAAAGGCCAGCATCGCTGCACATCTGTGGTGGGAACACTCACCCTGGCTGTGTGGCGTAGAGGCCTAAGGATGGCAACAATATGAGAATCAACTGTATCCCGGGTTAAAAACTGTGTGCTTTGTGTCCTTAGGTTACTTTTCTTTTTTCTCCAACTTGTCTTCTTGTGGCCCGGAAGAGTCCACCAAAGATCAAAGTGTATCCCTACAAACATATCCATCTGGAAAACCCGTGGCTGGTCTGATGTCCACTGAGTCATGGAATCCATTACCCAGGACGCGTTCTAGTCAGAAAGTCCTTTGGAGGGTCTAACAAGCATCTCATGAGAACTGAGTTTATTTCTGCTTCTCTGACTTTTGAAGTTCCTTTCAAAACCAATACAAACTCAATTTAGTGGTGTCTTTGTGCCTCAAGCCCTTCACTGTTACTTATTCTTTATTTGAAAAATCCCAAACTGTCATCAATAAATTGATACTTTTCTCCTCAGTATCAAACTGAGACTTTAAGTAATGTGGTAATGTGACCACCAGAGCTTGGGTTGAAGGAAGTACTCTTCAGATTGGTAAAATCTCTAGTAGTTTCTGGAGGTGTTTCTGTAAATCAGATGAGTTAGATGGGATGAAAAACACCCTGAGACCCCCACTTTCCCCTGAGCCAGCTCTGGACTCAGCTATCAGGGCTACAGAGTCACCACCAGTCTCCCCTTTGGGGTCGAGAAAGCCTCCCCATCCTTCCCTGGTCACAGTCCTTCCCTGACTTCAGGTCCAGGAGTAGGAAAACTTAAGAACCAACAATATGGACTCTTCCCTGGTTTCCACCAACTCACCACCTTCAGGAGGCACAGGCAGTTTTCTGAAACTCTACCATTGTCCTGTTACTCTTATATTTACTCATTTATGGATTCTCTCGGGGAATAGCATGTGTCTTCTGTGCACCCATGCGCTGACTGCAGAGGCCATCAGCTCTGGCCCAGAGCCCCGGGAGTCCATCACTGCAGAGAAGCACCGTTTTGTGACAGGGGCTAAGCCGTTGTTCATGTGTGCTAGTTTGTGGGCCAATCAGCTTCCAGCAAATAAATTGAAGGAGAGAGTCCCCAGCTCTCACAGCTCTCACAGTGTGGAAGAGGGCTGGAGAACAGGGTGTCTGGGCCTCTGTAGGAGAGCACCTTTAGAGTGTATGCGGAGACTTGGCACTGGCTGAGGCTTAAGAATTTCTAGATCAAAGAGGAACCGCAGAAGAGATCTGTGAACAATAGAAAGTCACCAGACAAAACCTTCAATCCCAGATTTCATTTTTATCAGTGTTGCATTTGCCTACAATTGCAGCATTAAAAAAAAAATGTTTCCAAAGACACAAAGCTTTGAAATATTGAAGAGAAATAAATGAACCAGAACTTAGAAAGTTGGCTTGCTCACAGGGAAATTGTAGGGTTTTTTTCCCCATTTCAAATTAATGTAAAGACATTTCTCCAAGTACAATGGAAAGCTTATTTGTTTGTTTTTGTAAGTAGGCATTAAAAAAAAAAAAAAAAAAAGGAGCCTAAGAAATGTGGACCTTACTCTTTGAAGCTTAGCAGGAGGTTTGTGATTTTTTTTTTATAACTTAGGCCTAGGAAAAATGCAGTAGTACAATACATCACTGATACAACAATCTGATAGATTTATAAAATGTTTAGTGAATGTATTCTGCTTAGAGCAGCAGGAACACCTGCTTCTATTATTCCATCACTGATAAAATGGTAAATAGCTTATGTCAGTCATGCAGCTTGCATAAAGCCACATAGTTTACTTGTGGGGTTGGTCATTTGTGTGGAATTATATGGGGTTTGTGTTCAATCTCTTCGTTAAATGACTCAGTAAAATTATAGGGTCATAAATGGACAGTGACACCATTTTAATCTTTGTGCATTTTATCTTTTCTATCCACTCCCTACTCTTGATTGCACGTCCTCCAGTATAAACTAAAAGATGGACCTTCAGGGATTAACTATTATTGTGTCCACAGGTAATGGTGGACATCCATGTGGTCAGTCTAATGTCATTTCTTTATTATTATTTTTTTTTTAACCAGAGGAGTTTGACGTCTCTCCTGATCAGTAAGAGCCATAACTTAAAATCTGACAATCCTATATCCTCCCACAAACCAAATTTAATTTAAGCAGTAACCGCCAATATTTAAGAAGAAAACATGCAACTATATTCAAATGTCATAAAGTTAATGCTATACAATGACAGTAATCACGGTGTTCAATGTCTCTTCACTAACCTGGGAAGTAGGGACAGGTGACTAAAGGAAATGCAAGAACACTTTTTTTTTTTTTTTTTTCCTAACTGAAAACACCTTCCTATTCTGGCTGAGCGTGAAAGTGTTAGTCACTCAGTCGTGTCCGACTCTTTGTGACCCCATGGACTATAACCCGCCAAGCTCCTCTGTCCTTGGAATTCTCCAGACAAGAATATAGGAGTGGGTTGCCATTTCTTTCTCCAAGGGATCTTCCCAACCCAGGGATCAAATCCAGGTCTCCCCTACTGCAGGTAGATTCTTTACCATCTGAGCCTTCAGGGAAGCCTCTGAATTCTAGCTGAAAGGACTGCCGTTTCCTGCCACCAAGTCAAAGGAGCACCTGCCTTTTCATAGTCTCCTTGGACTGAGCAATTGAAACCAAGTCCTCCACAGAGGCGTGAAGTTCTTGTTGGTATACCACGAGGGGCAGGCATTCTGCTTTTTTCAAGAGACTAAGTAGAAAAAAAATAATGTTGAGTCACTATCCTTTTACTTTCTTGGTCTATGGGCATTGAATGAACTAGAATTTTGCTGATGGACTTGAGTAGTACCTCCAGGCAGAATTTACCCTTGTTAAGATGGAATTCTGTAGTGGGTACTGCTTTTTTTCCTTTTCCTTTCTTTTTAAGTCCTACAGCTAACATCTGTTTTATTTTAGATCAGTAACCTCAAATATTCTTCATCTATTCTTAACTAATAATAAAGCGGTTCATAATGGATATTTTCACATTCACTGAGATGCTTGCCTTTTTAAATTGGTGATTGTGTTTTTGCACCTTTGGCTTTTAGATTCTTGACTATTAATTAGAGGCTACCTTGTCCAGATATCTACATTTAACAGTGATAAAAAAGGTTGTATAAGGAGGACTTTATGAAAATGACATAGGAGTTTATGGAAAATGATAGACTGTACCCTCTGGAATGAGAATTATGTATACTTAGTTTCACTCAGTAGAATCAAGCATTAAATGTATTCAGCAGGTTGTGATACCCAGTTTCTTCTCCCTGAAAGATGAGTAATGTGAATAAGGGAATTTTCCTGATCTGGTCCAGTCTTTGTCTGTCTGTCGCATGTTGCTCCCATTTTCCCCTGTCTGTGTTGTAATGCCTGGATCTATCCCTGGGGCCTGTTTACTAAATCCAGAGAATTCTTAGTGTCTGCTTTTGCATCTGTGCAACCCTTGGTCTTGATCAGTCGATTTTCACAGAAGGCTTTGCCTCTGGTATGCTCTGCACAGTGTGGGCTGCCTGCTTTCTTCATTGCTGGGGATGGCTGTGAATGGCTGCATGTTGCTGCAGCTCTCTGTCCCAAGCATCCGGATGATCTGGGCCTGTAAGCTTTGTCAGCTGCATCCTTTCTACACTGTCAGCATTTGGCACCGGTGTGGCATGGGGGAGGTGTTTTGAGCCTTTAGGCAGGAAGAGGCCATTTCTGGACAAAATAAGAGTTGAAATTGGAACTCCTATGGGGCAGAGCCATGACGTTTTTGACGAAGGATGTTTTCCTCCCTTCTCTCATCTCAGAAGTAATTCGTAAGTGTGTAATTCAGAAGTGTTTAATACTCCTATGCACTGACTAATAATAAATAAATGTAAATCAGATGAACATGAATGAACCCATGAAGCTGACTACTGCTTCACACAGTAGTGGGGTTTGACCAGACCAGGTCTTCACTATACAGAGTTTCCATGAGATGACTCCTAGTCTCTTCTACAAACTCCAGCTTTTAGATGAGCCTGACTTATTCACATTCTTTTATGGGCATTTTCCTTTGTCCTAGGAAAACATTGACAGAGCCTATAGCAAATCCCACAGCATTTATAGGAGCATGACTATAATTCATCACAGATTTCTTTTTCTAGAACAACAGGTGATTTGGATTAGTGTATTGAAAAGTCATTTGCTGCCACCATTCCAGTGCTCTGTTTGGCAGTCTTCTCTTGGATGAATAGCCTTTAATTCAGTCCATTAATTAGGGTACCTTGCACTGATGTTACTGTTTCAGAAAGCTGTCTGTGAAAAGGTTCCTTCATACAAAGGTTAGCTTCATTCATCCACAAGTAAGAAGAATTAAAAAGGCATGTCTTTATTTAAATCCAAGTAGGTACCTCTGTCACTATTTTATCACATTAGCCCACTCTCCTGACCCCTTTTCCCCCCAAAAAAGAATTCTAATGTAACAGAGATTTAGTAGTCTTCATTGCAATAAACTTTTTACCTAGGTAACATAAAAGAGATGAAGAGTATCTTTCAGGTTTAAAAAATAAAATTAAATTAAAACAAACAAACAAACAGAAGTGTACTGTCTTAAACTGAAATATATAAAATAAAGTAGATGTCTTCAGTGTCATGATGAAAATAGACACTCCAAATTAAGTCCCTGGAAGGTATACTGTAGCAGAGTCTATTGCTTATCTGTTTATGGTCAACCTGAAACTGATAGTTGGAGAATACTGAGCTCTGTCCTGCCCACATCTTCCCTAAACACAGTGGTCACCAAATATGAGTGTGTTTGGAACAGAGGAGAGTATAAAAGTGAGGGAGAAAAAAGAAAATAATAAAAGAACTGGGGAAAAAAAGATAAATTATCAAGAGCAAAAGATTTTCCTCCTTTGCTAGTAAGCTCTGTAAGAGTCAGGAATCTGCTGGCTGCGGAGGTTGCAGACCTCAATGTCTGTGACTGGACGAAGCTGGTTTGTGCTTCTTATGCACCTCCTGGGTATCTGGCAGAAGAATGCCAGGAAGAAGGGGCACTGCATAATTCTGGACCAGCTGGTTTCCTCCAGCCCTTCTTTTGTGTCTTCTCTCATTCTGGAGAGCATAATCGAAGTGTGGATCTTCATTTAGTCAGATCTCCTAGGTAGCAAAGTATTACTCAAAACTACATTTAAGAATGCAAGATCAAAAAAAAAAAAAAAAAAGAATGCAAGATCATCTCTATAGCAGATTGCTTGTCCTGATAGTTTGCCTCTATGCTCACTTTGGGGATCAGGATGTGAGGGGAGAATGGGGCCAAGTACACTGATTTTAACCAACTACTCCATTTATCTAACCCAGAATCACAGTTATGAATACCTTCAGAGACTGTGCTTAGAGGGACAGACCCTTCTGATGACTTGTTAGCTTAACAGTAAACCACTGAAGCTACTAATTTGCCTGTAAACACACTGTCCCACTGGAATTGCCCTACGCAGTGCAGTTCAAAGGGCCTAATAATTGCCCTGTTCTTTTAAATGGAACTGTTTCAACCCCTGCTGAGACCCAGAAGATTAAGAATGTGAATGGAAATAAAGCTTCATTCCCTGTAAACTTGGCTCAAGACCTATAAATGATCTGTGATTGCTAATTGAACCCTTTTATTTCCCCTTCACTGAAGCTCTTCATGGTTTTCTTTTCTCCCTTCCACTAGATGCTCTGTGTACCAGTCTAGAGGCAGTGTTATCCTTTGTAACTCCCCCACAGAACTTAGAAGGCCATTCCAAAGACTCACTGAATATTCTTCTTGACTGTAGAGCATCTAGGAAAGTTATTTCTTCCATTTCCCCTGGACCTAGCTACTTTCTGGTCTATATAGCCATTGGCAATAAATTAGCCAGCTCCTGAGAGAAGAAGTATAAAGTCATTCCTTTTGAACCAGCATGTCATTTATTCCAAAACACATCCTTTGATCTTCAGGTCTAAATGATAGCAACTCTTCTGTGGCACCTTTGGATAAATTTCTCCCAATTTTTAGTATTATGTTAAGTCATATGATTTAGCAATTTTATATCAAACATTATTGAAGTATCAGCAATGGCATATGGTTCAGTATAATAGAAATGAAGACTGGCTAATTCCTAGTTTAACTGTCTTACATTTGTGGAAATACAAACTTCCCCTGAGAACCTCCTTGGTGACTCAGTGGTAAAGAATCTGCCTGCAATGCAGGAGATCTGGGTTCGATCCCTGGGTTTTGAAGATCCCCTGGAGAAGGTAATGGCAACCCACTCCAGTATTCTTGCCTGGAGAATTCCATGGACAGAGGAGCCTGGCAGGCTATAGTCCATGGGGTCTCAAAGAGTTGGACACGACTGAGTGACTAACACACTAAACTAATAAATTACCTCTACTTCTTACCTGCTTCTTAAAATATCAGTGCCTCTATTTTTCTCTGCTTTCTATCATCTCTACTCTTCTTTCTTTCTCTCTTCAACTTCTATTTGGAATGAATATGATTACTAAACAGATATCCCCTAAACAGATATCCCTAGAGGCTGTGGCCATTCCCCTCCCATCTAACGTGAGGAAGAAATTGAGCTAACCACAGAGAAACACTTAACTGCTTTTTGTGTTTGTCCAGGATATACCCAAGAAACACATGTAGTATTGGTAAGATGCTTCTCAGCTGCAGTGAATCTTTCACCTGGGTGGCCAAAATGAAAAAGAAAAGCAAAAATAAAACCTTCAAACCAAATAAGTTCTGACTTAGTAAATTAATGAATTTTGTAACATTGCTTCCTTGACTAAGGTTTATATGTAAGCAGGCAAAAGATAAGAAATACCAGTGTGGAAGTTACTAGAATACTATTCCTTATATCATTCTTTATTTATCACTGTAGAAACATAATTCTTAATATACTTTCAAAAATTGTTAATCCTAAGGTGTTATAAATGTACATGACTTCTTTCAGGCAAGAGACTATAGAGATGAGTGTTCTTTCCCAAATTTTACCCCAATTTGTCAGTGCTAGATTGTCCTCATTTGTGAAAATAAATTATTAAAACTTGACTGATTATCTGGAGTTCTCTCTCCAAGTCTTCACAGCCATTCATTTTAACTTTCCCTACAAGAGCTGTGCTCTTTCCAATCAGATTGCTCTTGGTTAAGGCACGGCAGAAAAACAACTCCAGGTTGAGTATTTCATCATTGTAACCAACTGGTTACAGATTGTCCCTGACTCAACCTTGTCCCAACCTGTGTTGCGCTCATGCCATATACATGGAAAAGGGAGTATGTAACTCTGCCCCTTTTTGTCTGTTCTTTCTGGGATACAGCCAAACATCCTTTCATAATCAAATACTTGTATATCCGCAGGCCATTGGCCACCATCCAAATATTTATTGGTCATTGAACACCTTGCATGAGGTAATTTTCAATTATCTTATTAAACCAGAACAGGGATCTAGTCATGTTTCCTTTGATTATAAATGTAGCCCTTGTTCTTATTACTGTTAATAGCAGTCCTTGTGGGATGCCAGTGGTTTTCTGGGCACTGTCCCATAGGATATGCTGTCCTGGGTCCTTGGTGAAGGAAGGCAGCAGGAATAAAAAAGCTGAGGATAAGACCCCACTCAGTCTTGTTTATTTCAGAGAAGGCCTACAATGGAGAATTGCATGTGCAGTATGGTGGTGGTGTTTTATGGAATGACAGAGCTTTTGAGGTTTCTATCACATAGTCTTTGGGAGGAAGGTGGAGAAAGTAGACTGTCTTGATGAAAAATGACTATCAGTTATGTCTTTGATATCCAGCTTTATCTTTTGACACAAATGCTTAAGCAATAGCAAAACTATCAGACCAGGGGATGTTGAGAAGTATAAAATATATTCCCCCAGGGTGTCTAAATTCTCCCCACTGATAAAATCATTTAAATATTTCCTGTTTTTAAAGTAAATACTTCAATTACCTTATGCATGGAGTAATTTCAAGAATAGGGTCCATACTGTTAGCTGCAGGTGATTTTTCTTTGAGTAAAAATAAATTAGGTTATCCTGAGTTTGTGGGGAGAGTTGAGAAGCCTCATTTAGTGATGCTGAGATGGTTCAGAAGGTTAGTAGTTGTTCCAATATAAGGAGCAACAATACAAATTAAAAATTTTAGTGCCCATAATGGGAATTTATCACAGAAGACTCTAGTGGCCTTTATACAGAAAACAAAAAGGGACAATACAACAAAAAAAACCCATTTGATCCTGTGTGAGCTATGACTGGTAAAAGATGTGTTTTAGAGTAAAGCAATTATATAGAGTTTATTTCATCCTAATTTACAATTTTTTCATTACTTCATTTCCATCATTTTAAAAGATAACAAGTCATTTACCTCTCTCTCTAATCTCATTTTTCACTAAAGCACTACCTAAACAGGAAAACTGGTAGATAATATAATTAAATATTTCTTCAAACTATGTCTCTTGTAAAGTGGGAAGCAAGTTTATTCAGATCATCAGCTTAATTTGAAAGTGGAAAGAAAAAGTACAAAAAGTTTAGTGTGATACATTCAAAAGCTATGATTTCATCACAGTCTGTCTCTGAGCCATTATGCTTTACTCCAATTGATCTCTACAGAAAGGAGTAAGGAGACAGACTTCCAGAACCTACTAGAATGGCATTGCATCATTTCATATCCTAAGTGAATTTTACCAAACAGCCCAGCAATAGAGGGTGTGTCACATTGGGCACATGAAGTATTTTGCAGGATGTTGGTGTGCTAAATGGAAGGATGCCTCAAGTTCTAAGCGACTGGGGTACGTTACTGCCCTTTTTATAGCTCAAATGTTGACAGTCTCAAGTTGAGATGCTCTATTTAAAAAAGAAAAATCACTGCATAAATGAAATCAATTTATAAATATGTATAGACTTATTTCATTAATCCTTTTCTGGTCTAGTGTCATGACCAGCGGCATAAGTCCATGGAATTAAAAATAATAAATAAAAGAAACTCTTGAAGGAGTCTGCCTCTGGTACTAAACTTTACCAAATGTGACCAAGCTCATGCAGCTTTTCTGCTCATAGTTAAGTTGCAGTGACATTTGAAGCTTCCTGAGGCTTAGAGTGGATGAAGTATATTTGACTTATTTCAATTTTTGATGGTATTCTTCAGTTTAGACATCATTCATCCATCTTTTTCACATCTGTCACAGTATTTCGGGTTCTTTTTTCTCACACTCAGATGATTGCTACCCACTTCTTATTGTCTTCTGTCTTACTGCCTTCAGTTGGTGGATGATTTTAATCCATCCTATACATAGTCCTTGGATTAATAACTAGTATATGCTCAGGATTTTTATCAATCTCCTAGTTTAAACAACAGAAAAATCATTGCTCCCCATTTTAGTTCAGACTTCTTTGCAGATGTTCCAGACATCTTTTGTGAGGTCAGTCACAAGGATTGGTCCAAACCTACCTTCTGGCTCAGGTTGGTTTTCTCACTGCTCCCTATCTTTTGTGGATTTCAGTGATGGACCTTCAGAGCCTAGACTTAGAATCAGTCCTTCTTAGTGCTTCAGGTTATTACCCTCTGTTAGCTAGAGTTCATCCTTGGGTCAAAATCAAGTTGCTATCCAGATTCTAGCCCAGTCTTATTCAATCAGAGTGATTTTGCCTTCCCGGGAAACATTTAGCAATGTCTGGAGAAATTTTTGTTGGTCACAGAGTAGGCACTTGATACTGGCATTTAGTCAGTAGAAACCAGGGATGCTGCCGAATACCCTGTAATACACAGGGCAGCAAGGTAGAGAAACTCTATAGACGTATTGCCAATTTAAATTTGCCTAATCCCAGACCAGCTTTTTGAATACAGTTACCTGCTGCTTCTTGCAGAGAAGGCAACGGCACCCCACTCCAGTACTCTTGCCTGGAAAATCCCATGGATGGAGGAGCCTGGTGGGCTGCAGACCATGGGGTCGCTGGGAGTTGGACACGACTGAGCGACTTCACTTTCACTTTTCACTTTCATGCATTGGAGAAGGAAATGGCAACCCACTCCAGTGTTCTTGCCTGGAGAATCCCAGGGACGGTGGAGCCTGATGGGCTGCAGTCTATGGAGTCGCACAGAGTCGGACACAACTGAAGTGACTTAGCAGCAGCAGCAGCAGCTGCTTCTTGATAGGCATTGCTTTTTCCCTCCCTTCTTTGTCTTTGTTTCTATTTTCTGTTTGGAGTATCTTCCAACAATCTGCAAGTGATTTTAACCTAGTGAAATTCTGCCCGTTCTTTCAAGCTCAGCTAGATGTTATCTACTTCAAAACAAAGACTTCCTGACTATTCCATTCAACAGAGTTTAGTTTTTTTCTTGTCTGATATTTTTATGGCAAAACCAACTTGCAGGGTGCTTCTATCTATGACTTATTCTCCATTCTAGATATTTAAATGTTGTGTAGCTCAATGTACAATATAAAGTCAAGAAACATGGCACCCAAGGACCTTTGACTCTGTCTGTAGAGTTTTGCCTCTTTAATCTAGCAGAATTATAACTTACCATTGCCTTTTTTCTCATCAAACATTATAATAAGCTTTTTTTTCATACTGCTACAGTCTCTAAAATTATTTTAATAACTATATAATAATCAAGTTGATATGTTCTAATTTTGCTTTTAAGTTAACTGGATTTTATTTCTTGATAAAATAAGTAATAAAAAATTGCATATCTTTGGTATATAACTTTTTTATCTTTTCATCTGAAATATTCCCTTTGAACCATTCTAAGGAATGGTCCAAATGCTCTGGCATGTTTTTATTGCTAGTGATATGTATTGCCAAAATTATTCCAAAGTGATTTCTAGTCTAAATTATCAGTGACAATATTTAAGGAAACCATATACGTGAATGAGTCAGAAAACCGAAGTTCAACTAACATTCTGCCCCTTGTTAATATGATCTTAGGCAAACCACTTAATCTTTTTTATCATGTTTTCTTACCTGTGTAAGGGGGATAATAAACCTGAATCACAGAGCCATGAACATTAAATCAGATAATGTCTTTGGAGGTAACTTTTCTAAACCATAAAATTACCAATGTCTGTTCAATAAATATTTATGTAAAGATTTCTATTGCCAAGTTCTGTACTAAGAAGACAGAGCTGTGGCTTCAAGGAATTCTCAATGTAGTGCTGTAATCACCAAACTGTTAATATTTTATGTACAGAATTGAGTAGAATTTATTGCTTTTATCATTACTAACAAAGCTAGTAGAGGTGATAGAATTCCAGTTGAGCTATTTCAAATCCTAAAAGATGATGCTGTGAAAGTGCTGCACTCAACATGTCAGCAAATTTGGAAAACTCAGCAGTGGCCAAAGGACTGGAAAAGGTCAGTTTTCATTCCAGTCCCAAAGAAAGGCAATGCCAAAGAATGCTCAAACTACCGCACAATTGCACTCATCTCACACGCTAGTAAAGTAATGCTCAAAATTCTCCAAGCCAGGCTTCAGCAATATGTGAACCGTGAAGTTCCAGATGTTCAAGCTGGTTTTAGAAAAGGCAGAGGAACCAGAGATCAAATTGCCAACATCCGCTGGATCATGGAGAAAGCAAGAGAGTTCCAGAAAAACATCAATTTATGCTTTAATGACTATGCCAAAGCCTTTGACTGTGTGGATCACAAGAAACTGTGGAAAATTCTGAAAGAGATGGGAATACCAGACCATCTGACGTGCCTCTTGAGAAACCTGTATGCAGGTCAGGAAGCAACAGTTAGGACTGGACATGGAATAACAGACTGGTTCCAAATAGGAAAAGGAGTACGTCAAGCTGTAAATTGTCACCCTGCTTATTTAACTTCTATGTAGAGTACATCATGAGAAACGCTGGACTGGAAGAAGCACAAGCTGGAATCAAGATTTCTGGGAGAAATCTCAATAACCTCAGATATGCAGATGACACCACCCTTATGGCAGAAAGTGAAGAAGAACTAAAGAGCCTTTTGATGAAAGTGAAAGAGGAGAGTGAAAAAGTTGGCTTAAAGCTGAACATTCAGAAAACTAAGATCATGGCATCCAGCCCCATCACTTCAAGGCAAATAGATGGGTAAAGTGGAAACAGTGTCCGACTTAATTTTTTGGGGGCTTCAAAATCACTGCAGATGGTGACTGCAGCCATGAAATTAAAAGATGCTTACTCCTTGGAAGGAAAGTTATGACCAACCAAGATAGCATATTAAAAGACAGAGACATTACTTTGTCAACAAAGGTTCATCTAATCAAGGCTATGGTTTTTCCAGTGGTCATGTATGGATGTGAGAGTTGGACTATAAAGAAGGCTGAGCTCCAAAGAATTCATGCTTTTGAACTGTGGTGTTGGAGAAGACTCTTGAGAGTCCCTTGGACTGCAAGGAGATCCAACCAGTCCATCCTAAAGGAGATCAGTCCTAAGTGTTCATTGGAAGGACTGATGTTGAAGCTGAAACTCCAGCACTTTGGCCACCTGATGCGAAGAGCTAAATCATTTGAAAAGACCCAATGATGGGAAAGATTGAGGGCAGAAGGAGAAGGGGATGCCAGAGGATGAGATGGTTGGATGTCATCACCGACTCAATGGTCATGAGTTTGGGTAGACTCCGGGAGTTGGTAATGGACAGAGAGGGCTGGCATACTGTGGTTCATGGGGTCACAGAGTTGGACATGACTGAGTGACTGAACTGAACTGAACTATTCCTTTTATAAAGTATGAGGAATTGAAAATAGAATGAGTTCATGTAATAGGAAATACAATTATGGAAGTCCAGCAGTTTATTAAGATCATTGTTAGATTTCTCTTGATCCCATGTGGTCAGTTTATTCTCTCTAGCTTATATCAAAACTGTATTTCCTTGCTGGAATATATTCTTGGTAGATTTTTTTTTTTTCTCATATGTTATGACAGCGCTTTCCTTACTGCTATACTCCAATGTGAATTTTTGTTCTTCATTTCTTTTTTTCTGGGAAAAGTCAAATAATTTGTTTTTAAAAGTTCCATTTGCTACCAATATCATTTCTCTATCGTTTTGTGAGCCCCAGGCCTCTAGAAGCTGCATGAGGGCACGGCCCCACTTGGTTGTTTTGTGACTCTTTCATCAACACTGCTTTATTTCGGAGTAACTGAGAGTATTTAGGAACTCCAGCATCCTTAGATCTATCGTTTGGAAATAGATATTGATTTTCCTGCCTTTGATTGTTAAGGCCTAGAGTAAGTCCGTTAGCTTCTCATCTCGCAGCCTGTTGGGCATCAGAGGCTGAGGATGTGGAAGTAGCCGCAGTAGCATACTTCAGAAGTGACAGTATACTGAAACACTGAACCAACACAGGTGCTGGTGTGAGCAGAGTGCAGGACTGGTCTAAGGACTTGAAAACACAAAAACATATTGTTCGTGGGCAGGAGCAGTTTATGGGGATGAAGATGGTAAAAAATGTTACCAAATTGTATGTGCCCCCAGAAAAGACTTTAGACTGTTACACTGCAAAGTGTCCTTTCTGCCTAAATTCTCCTCTCAGCTACTTGATTGATTTCACCCCTATCTAGGATCTTAAGGATTTTAGAGAAAAATTCCCTTCTTTCTGCAAAGCCCATCACATTCCAACTTCTTCCCTCTTATTGATGTTAAAACACATCTATAATTACTCATTCTTTTCATATTGTCATAAATGAAAGTCAGCCTTCCTCTTTTGATGGGTATATTTTTCTTTCCTTCATCTTTTTTCTTTCTCAGAATCAAGTGAAACAGATTATGTCCTTAGAGACCCAGGCTACTGGTAGTGTAGTATTTCCAGGCATTTTACTTAGGTGTGCAAATGAAAAGAGAGCAAGTTTACAGATTGCAAGTAGATAGGAAGGAGTAGAGATATTAGGTTGAAGTACCTCTCACAATTTGCTGAGATCAGCCCTGGGATTTCTTTGGAAGGAATGATGCTAAAGCTGAAACTCCAGTACTTTGGCCACCTCATGTGAAGAGTTGACTCATTGGAAAAGTCTCTGATGCTGGGAAGGATTGGGGGCAGGAGGAGAAGGGGACGACAGAGGATGAGATGGCTGGATGGCATCACTGACTCGATGGACGTGAGTCTGAGTGAACTCCGGGAGTTGGTGATGGACAGGGAGGCCTGGCGTGCTGCGATTCATGGGGTCACAAAGAGTCGGACACGACTGAGCGACTGAACTGAACTGAACTGAATAATAAATATTTGTAGTCTTTTCCCTACTCTGAATTAGCAAAAAATGAAGAAACAGAAGTTAAGTTGGTGGACAGAAGTAGAAAATTTTTTAACCTCTTGTCTTTTCTTAGTGTTTCAGATATGAAATTAAATCACAGGGTATCCCTAAGAGATATAATGAAGGATCAGATCAGATCAGTCGGTCAGTCATGTCCAACTCTTTGCGAGTAATAATGGATACCAACCTTATTTTGTAAACCTGGAGCATCAATTAGTAGCTTCTTTCAGTTGTGTCATAAGTAAGTCAAAGACAAAAGAAATACAATTCACCCTCTGATTGAAACCAATTTCTGCTTCAGCATTCCTAACTATCTTTTGCCCATTGCTGACAGTTTTAACTTCAAATCTAAAAAACAACTGAGGTATTCATCTGCTTCTATATTATAAAGGTTTCTTTTATATTTCTTTTGAGAATTTAATTCTTGATTTCTGGTGTGTTGCCCTGAAACAAATACTGTATTTGAAATGCTACCTTTTCAGAGAAGAATACTTAGAATGAAGGGAGGGTTATTTAGGGATGATGGGGTTAGATATCCTGGTGGTGGGAGGCAGGGCAATTTGATGCTGATTCTGTCTCCTCCTTAGGAATTACTGGTTTACAGAAACTGATTAAGGCAGTGCAAAATTGCCTTTAGGGCTTAAAGGTTGTGGAGTCTAAGGTAAGAATAGATAAGAAATTTAAATGGTAGAATTCCCTCCTTCCCTCTCCCACCCTCCAATCCCTAAAGTATACCAAAGGAAACTTTTCTGTTCCTTAACGAAATATGAATCCAATTCTCTCGTTTTTCCTGAAACATGTCAAATGCCCAGATTTCATCAGCAAATCTTTCTTGTAGCCACGGCTCACGTACGCCTGCACAGAAGTTCCTCCTGCCATACATGGACTACCTCTGTGCAGAGCCTTAGAGTTGGAGTTAAAGGATTTCAGCCTTCCTCCATATAATCCCATCAAGTTTATCTCTAATCTTTATCTCTAAATAGAAGCTTTCTCATTCTCTGTTAACTGTGTTGAGGAGATTCCATTTCTATCAGGTAGATTATTCTACAGACAAAATTTGGGGAGGAGGAGGGGTCTCACACCGGCCTCACTGAAAAACCCATGAACTGTGCAGGACGCCCACCTAGGCAAAGGACAAAAAAAAAAAAAAAAAACCTCTTAGAAATCATTTTTAGCCAATATTTATCTTTCTTCCCCTACTGTTGTCCCTGGGTCGTACCTTTTCTAGCCTCTCGCTTAACTACATCTTTGCCTCTGAGCAAACCTTTTTATTTATTTTTTGTCCTCTCAAATCTTTCCATCCAAATCTTATACTACTCTCTTCCAAGTTCACCTCAAAGCCCATTTTGCCCTCAAGGAGATTGTTCTGATATTTTTAATCCTACAATATATTAATCACTGTTCCATTCTTTTCTCAGTAGTATTCTGTGTGTAAATCACAAGCACACATGTAGACACCACAGTCCATTTGAGACACAGAGTAGGTCTCTTAGAGCATCCCGTTGAGTAATTGGCTTAACATGCTTCTTGCTTTCACTGTGATTTCTCCATCACACAGCTCTCATATTTTCTGTCCAAGATAATTATGGTCCTACATGTAAACATCTCTCAGACTGCCTCTCCTGTGTCTTTGACTTTCCCTGCTTCCTATTCAGACCATTCATTTCTCACCTTGACAATATGTGTCCTTTACATCCTGTAAGATGATGCTTCAACTTGATCTTTTCTAGAATGTTTTCCTTGACTAATCCTATCTCTTTTCAAAATAATTTTGAGTCAGGTTTCCTTCACCACTTACTGTCGCTGTGTATAATATAGACTCACGTGGACTGAGTGTTATACTTAACTTTTGTATTGTGCAATGTCCAAGTTTCTTTCCACACTCGAATTTCATAAAGCTCCTAGGATGTCTTTGTTTCCAGCTACACAGGAGCCCCCATGCAGCAAACCCTTGTCTTCTTTGTGTGTGTTGAAGTCAATTTTTGCACACATCAAGCATACACTAAGTGCTTATGAACCAACTACACGTGCACAGGTAGGAAGCAACAGAAGATGGCTTAAGCTTCAACACGCACAATAGAAGTTGAACATAAGGGATAAATTCCCTGATAATAAGCTTGATTGAAGGTGAAAAACAGCTATTGAAAAACAAGGACTCTATTCCATGGAGATCTCGAAAGGGGGAGAAAAAATAATTGGTCTTAGATGGAGTCAGGGCACTAGACTAGAAGGTGTACTGAGATTTTATCTAGCTCCAGGATTTTATTAAAATCCTCATTGATAACACTACTTTCCTAACGTGTTTCTGGGAAGAGGATTCTGGTATTTTTTTCTGTTAAAAAATAGTAAATAAAAATAAACTGAGAAAGCTTTAAATTATTTTTAGAATTAAATACAGACTTTCAGTAATTAATACCTGGAGGGAACTACATGTTTCTGTGATGTATTTGTCAAGTCCTATTGAGTACATTTTGTTTTGTTTGCATGCCTTCTTCAAAAAATCCAAGAAAAATAAAAGATTATTTTTTCATGCCTAGCAAATGACAGTATTTCTGCTAGAGATAGGTATTTACTATTTTTATTCCATCACAAAAATTAAGTTTCTCATTTTGTAGAAATCAGAGAAGCTGAAAAATAAATCCAATATTTCTTTCTAGAACTTAACACTTTCTAGTTGCAAATGTTAGTATTTGTGCCTACTTGCATATTTCTTCTGAGCTTTATTATTTTTTCCCCTTCTAACTCATTTATTTTGGGTTGTTTTAACGTGGTTTCCAATTACAGAAAGGAGGTTTCTGGGGAGAGGGAAAAAAAAAGTCTTTAACTGCCAAAGAGATGGTATTTTGGCTTTGCTTTTCTGAATAGCTTTTATTCTTATGTGATTCCTATTAGGGAAATAGTGCTAAAAGTTGGCACTTCATACTTTCAGGCAAGTGTATGCAAGATGATGTAATTAAAAACCTTATTCAGGTTAATTGCTAGAGATTTTATAAATGACAATTTAGAGTGTGAATCTGTGTTATCTCAGACCATGGAACATTGCCACTGAGAGAGAGAAATGTTAAATGCCTATTCCTGGAAAATCCTCAAAAATTACTTATTTATGAAATAATAGTTTTGAATCGATAGCCATTAAAAACTCTATTGTAAGAGAAATCATCATTTACAGGTAATGACATGATGTGGGCTAAATATAACTGCAGTGTGATCGCAGCCTCATCCAACGTGGGCCCTTTCCTCCTTCAGATTCCATGGTGATACTGCATCACCCAGAGTGTGCCTTTCCAACACTGATTAGTTTCTAAGTGTGGAAAGGGGTTATTAGCAGGTCCAAAATGAAATATCCTATTGAAACATGTGAAGGAAGATATGTTTGGATTCATATTGAGTCTTTCCAGTTATCCACAGGAACAGGTGCACCATGTTTTTTCTCTTGAACCTTGTTGCCCCATTAGACACTCTCTCTCACCTCTGCAGCCCCATCAGGTCGTTGATGCTCGTGCCCTTCAAAATATCATCTGCCTTTTGGGGGACAACGTCTGTAAATTATAAAGCAGCCTTGTTAGTGTGAGTGACTTTCTCCAAAAAATAAAAAACAAATAGATTTGCCTGAAGTAAAAGAGAGCAGGAAAAGAAAGAAATATAACTACCTCTCTTATTGTATTGGTTAACACAACTTGTCTTTGCAAAAAATCAGTACTATTTTTAAACTTTTATTAACAGAGGACTTCTGAGCCTTCCACAGTATATTTTCCTTCTTCTTCAAGGGTTTCAGTTCCCTTGAAGTGTATTTCAGTTCCACAGTGTATTTTCCTTGATGTATATTTCAGGGAAATATACAGTATTTTTCAGTACTACATGGTACTATACAGTAATACACAAAAATACACAGTATATTTTCCTTGAATATATTTCAGTTCCACAGTATATTTTCCTTCTTCTTCAAGGGTTTCATTTCCCTTGGAATTACACACAAATATACACAAACACCTGAATGTTGCTAAAAGTTTGTAAAGACATAGATTATTAAATATCAGAATATTAATCAAAGTGACACAGGATGTGTTTTTAGAACCCACTTCTAATCACACACAAATTAGTTCCAGAGGAACCAAGGAAGCTTGATATTAACCTAACGCTTTACAGTTTATGTCCTCCACAAGCACCTCCCCACCCAATGCCCTTACTAATCTTGCTGCTAGGGTCCCACGAAACCTATAAACTAATTGATGCGTGCCCCGCTCTTGGCCTGAATCAACCAGGGAGAGACCTGATAGACACTGAGTCGAGCAAACAAGAGGAGGCAGAACCAAAAGCTGAGCAGCTTCTTATCTTGAATTCCTACTTCAGAAAGAATCCAGATTTTTCCTGAAGAATGATAATTAGTAAACATCAGGGGAGCCTCCCAGGCTTGTATGCTCCTGGTAGTGGGCAGTGTGTTAACAGCTAGTCCAGAGAATTTCCCCAGAGAGATTTTCTGAGACACTGAAAATAAACTGTTTATTTTTTAAGGGACACTGAAGGCAGTCAAATATTTTTTACAAACATTTCCACGGACTCTTTGCTTCCCTGTCCCTGCATTCCTTTCTATAAAAATATTTGTATTTTACTCTTGATGACTTTTAAGAGAATATGTTAATGTAACTGAAGAATTTTTTTTTTCTCTCTGAGGATGTCCTCAGGTTTTTATGTTTATTTATTTATTTATTTTTTGGTGGTGGTGGGGGGGGGGGGGGGGTGTGCTGCAGATGGGAGAGAAATACTTAGGGAAAATCCTTTTGGAGTTAAAATACTTTAATTTGAATATTTCCATGATCATTGATCTTCCACACCGGGCTCCATTTATCACTTTAGACAGGCCTGCTCTTGCTTCTGTTTCTTAATATGTTACCAGAGGCTTGTCCTACTATATGCGAATCAATTATTTTAGCCTATACTCTCTTTTGTTCATCTATTATCAATTATTTTACCATCACCTACTATGGGCCAGGTGCTATGGATTTTAAAGCATAAGATTAAAGCTCTCCACCCACATGGTACTTACAGTCTAGCTGGAAGAACAAATCATATATGAATACATACAAGATAATTAATAATGCAGTATTATATTAAACATCAGCTTAAATTGATATTGTAAGGTACTACACTGTACATTATGGAAATTGTGATGAAGCTCTTAAAATCTGGTGGTGGTGGTTTAGTCGCTAAGTTGTGTCCAACTCTTGGGATCCCAGGGACTGTAGCCTGCCAGGCTCCTCTGTCCATGGGATTCTTCCAGCAAGAATACTGGAGTGGGTTGCCATTTCCTTCTCCAGGGGATCTTGCTGACCCAGGAATCGAACCCAGGTCTCCTACATTGCAGGCAGATGATTTACCAACTCAGCTCTGAGGGAAGCCATACAAATCAGCCCTTAGAATCTGATGATGACCAAAAAAGGCTTCAAAAAGAAAGAAATTAATGTGACTAGTTCAGCAAGGAAAAGCATCTAGGCTGAGCCTTATGACTAAGAATAATATGATTAAGAAGAACGGGTGGTAAAGGATAGCACCAGGAAAGGGCACGGCAAGAATAATTTTTTAAAAATCAACCTACTTTTCATTGTATACCTAAAAATTATGTATATTTTAAAAAAAGACATGCCTTGGTATTTCACAACCATAAAAGCTGTGATTTTTGTCAGTTGATAGAGAAGACCACAGGAGGTAGACTTTTTGAAAGAAACTATGAGATATTTTTGGAAAAGTTAAATCTTTACTGTATTTATCGGGAGTTGTTTCTTTAAAAAAAATATTTTAAAGCTTCTGGTGAAAAATTCTTGTTTAATGACCATGAATGAGACCAGAAGAAAAGATAATCTTTTAAGATAGGAAAGTAAGAAGATAAATTTATTTTTAGAGGGAAATCTTCCACTTTCTGGATAATTAAAGTGTTTTTCTCTGATAAGGAGCTTGAGTATAACAATTTCCAGGCCTTATGATAATCCGGTTTGTCTTATTTTAATGATGAGAAAAAGAAATAAGAGGAACTGGCTCCTGAAATGGTGAGAAACCGAGTGGGAGAAAACTTTCAAAAAATAGATGGAATACTGTAGGAGTACTGCTGCCCAAGTACACCTATAGAGAGTGGAGTATACAAATGTCTGAAAGTGGTTTGCATGGAAAACATACTTTCAAGTTACTTTTTTTGAACACTGGAAGCTTAACTTTAAAATGCAAGGTATTTGTCAACATTATCTGAAACACTGGACTGGAGGCAAGTGTTCCAGCATATTTGTTTTCTTACAATTAAAGCTAAGCTGACATGTTGAAAAGATGGTCTTCAAAGATATTCAGAGGCTGCTAAATTTTTGTCAATAATTAGCCTTCACTTTGCTTTGTAGACAGGGAAGTCATATTTTTTTTTTTTCTCTTCACATTTGCCAAGTAAGGATTTTCACTTTTAAATTTCCTCATCCTGGTGTTTGCATTTAAGCATTTCAAACAGCCTTTTCACCCTCAGCCACCATGTGTAGTATTGCATTTATGCATTCAACTTCTTACTCAAGTGATGCTATTTTTTTCTGCCTCAGCCTGACAGCCACTAATAATAACACATGAGGACAGTCAGACAAAATGAAGACAAATGCTGCTTGTCGCAGCAGAATCATAATGTCTCCAGACTCAGTAAAGACAGTCTAACTGTATGTGGATGCTCTTTATAGCTTATTTAGACCTGTGGTTTTTCCCTGTGGTTTTTTTTTTTTTTTTTTAAGCACAAACATTGTGCAGAAATACATTAAGGCAACATATGGGCCTGTTAGTTAGCCAAAACAATGTGGAACCATGGAGAATAGAGAAGGCAAAGCACAGATGGATACTGTAAAAAATTCATGAGTGGCATAACAGATCTAAAAGGTAAATTTTAGTCAAAATTCAAGTGGAACGCATAGGAAATACTTAAGAATTTGGCTTTATGAGGTTTCTCAAATCACACAAGATGAAACATTGTGAATATTCCGCAGATTTGTTTATGCCATAATGTGAAAAATCAGAGCTCATCATTCAACAGTAATTATGTCTATATAGATTCATGCCATCAGAAATAGATTGCTGATAAACAATAGTGCTTTGCTTCTATTTGATGTAAACGCTGCCATATTAAATATCCATATTATTTCCAGCTCAATATTAGAAAGTGTCAGTCATTGTGACAAGTCAGACAAGAGGAGCTCATTGAGCCGTCCTCTGTGTAGCCACGTGCTGTCGAATAACCAGGTTTTCAGGCTATATTACTTTGTTGTTAAAATTGAGTTCTAGGCAGTAAATTAGCAAATCATTTTCCCTCTCTCACATTTGGTTCTTTTAACCAAAACTGAAACCTCAAGGAGACATTGGATTTTTATGTATACATAATCCAGACTCACCTTGAATTTTGCAGAACACTTGTCTTTTGAAGTTGTCTTCACTGGAGCTTGTCACTGTTGTCTTGTCTTAGGAAAAAAAATATGTCCTAATCTCTGAGACCAGCCCAATCAAGGTATGATTTGGGATCTCACTATAGCCAATCTCATTCATAAATTTTCCTTAAGAGCAATCCTTGAGCAAAATAATTCTGCCTGGTGAAATAACTAGTTTGGTCCCTATATTTCCAGTGGAATGAAATTTAGAGAAAAGTGGAAAAGGTAGGGGACTGCTCTATAGATGTAGTCATAGAGACATTACCCTGGAGAAGGCAATGGCACCCCACTCCAGTACTCTTGCCTGGAAAATCCCATGGATGGAGGAGCCTGGTGGGCTACAGACCATGGGGTCATGAAGTGTCGGACATGACTGAGTGACTTCACTTTCACTTTTCACTTTCATGCACTGGAGAAGAAAATGGCAACCCACTCCAGTGTTCTTGCCTGGAGAATCCCAGGGACAGGGGAGCCTGGTGGGCTGCCGTCTATGAGGTCGCACAGAGTTGGACACAACTGAAGCGACTTAGCAGCAGCAGCAGCAGAGACATTACCCATTTAGAGTTTTTCAGATGTCTATGATGCCAAGAGGAATTCAGATGTGTTTTGTCATTTTGTTGCCAGAAAGGTGATGTGTAGTAACCTATCCTTTGTATAAAGGTTTAAGTGATATTCAAAATGATTACTTTAAAATCTTAAACACATTGGTAGGAAGTTGAATGGGCTTACTTTTGTATAGTGAATTTGCTAGGGTAGAGTTAGAGGGCCCTATTATCCCTTGAAAGGATGCTGATACATTATTTAAACAACTAGAAAAGTGTTTGATACAAAGGAGAAGATAATTAGATTGAAAGTAGACATTATGGACAGAAAGTAAATGGTATCACTTACCAAACTGGACTATCTTACTTTTGATTTTTTTGTTCTATAAGTAACATAAAACAGGACAGGTTTTGTAGCTGGCTCTTCATTCTTGGCACTAACACCACTGTTGAGACCTTGAGACAGCAAATTGAACTTTCTGATAGTTGTCCTAATAGCTCTTTCAGGCGGGTTTGGGTGTCCTTAGTGAATTAAAGTTTGCATTAGTGAACCCACTGAGCAGCAGCCAAGACTAATTCTCAGCTCTGTATGACATTTCACACATTGTCAGTTCTTAGTAAGTGTTATAAGATAACGTTTTGAGATCCTCATCTGAGAGTTGATGGGGAAATATCAAATAATATATATGAGGTTTGCCAACTACATTGAGCCCAGTTCAAAAGTATGTCGTAAGGGATAGGTAACGATGGCAGGGTTGTTTTTCCTTTAAATAGAAGATAGATTTACTTCTAGAGATTACAAGTGTGAGAAAGAAGTCAAAGAAAAAAGAATATAGAGACAGAGAAGAAAGAGTAAAAGGGAGTTGCCAAGCAGGAGAAGGGTAGATGAGGGAAGGACTGGGAGTTTGAGATTAGCAGATGCAAACTATTATTTATAGGATTAACAACAAGGTCCTACTGTATAGCACAGGGAACTGTCTTCAATATTCTACGATAAGCCATAATATAAAATAATATGAAAAATAATATGTGTGACTGAGTCACTTTACTGTACAGCAGAAATGAACACAACATGGTAAATCAATTATATGTCAATATTCTTTTTAAAAAAAAAAAGTAAAAGGGATAATGTATATATAAAGAGATAAAGTATAATTATCTTTCATTTTTACTGATTATACCCACTTTCCCTATGGAGATTCTAAGAAGAGTATGAAAAATGTCAGACATATTAGAAGTATGTGTATATGTGTACTATATATATATATATATATACACACACACACATTTTTTATGTTTGTATTTTCTTATAAAATACAGGCTTCATGAGGACAGAATTACTTTTATTCATCACTATATTCCCTGCATCTAGAAGTGTACTTACTACAAAGTAAACACTCAGTATTTGTTGAATGAATTTCTTAAGAGACCGTTTTCTATATGTTTCTACTCTCATGTAAGGAATTATTAGTTCAGTTCAGTTCAGTTGCTCAGTTGTGTCTGACTCTTTGCGACCCCATGAATCGCAGCATGCCAGGCCTCCCTGTACATCACCAACTCCCGGAGTTCACTCAGACTCACGTCCATCGAGTCACTGATGCCATCCAGCCATCTCATCCTCTGTCGTCCCCTTCTCCTCCTGCCCCCAATCCTTCCCAGCATCAGAGTCTTTTCCAATGAATCAACTCTTCGCATGAGGTGGCCAAAGTACTGGAGTTTCAGCCTTAACATCATTCCTTCCAAATATAGATTTGTTCAATTGATGCTTTTGAACTGTGGTGTTGGAGAAGACTCCTGAGAGTCCCTTGGACTGCAAGGAGATCCAACCAGTCCATTCTAAAGGAGATCAGCCCTGGGTGTTCTTTGGAAGGGATGATGCTAAAGCTGAAACTCCAGTACTTTGGCCACCTCATGCGAAGAGTTGACTTATTGGAAAAGACTCTGATGCTGGGAGGGATTGGGGGCAGGAGGAGAAGGGGACGACAGAGGATGAGATGGCTGGATGGCATCACTGACTCGATGGACGTGAGACTGAGTGAACTCCGGGAGTTGGTGATGGACAGGGAGGCCTGGCGTGCTGCAATTCAAGGGGTCACAAAGAGTCGGACACGACTGAGCGACTGAACTGAACTGAACTGATCTCTCTTTAAACTGTTAGTTTGGTTAATACTCAACTAAGATGGCTGTGGAGTAGCACATTTTAGTTCAGAGAGGTGCCATCTAGGTGGGTGAAGAGAAATAAAATAAGGAACTTTAAAACTTCAGTGGAATGGATCTGTGTTCTTTCCTGTGATACAAGAACCCATAATGGTCAGATCATTTGGTTTGTTTAGTATATAGTACATGTCTGGATGGGGGACCTTTCAGCAAGAAACATTTGGTACAGACATCTCTAACACTGTTCTAAGAGAATGAAGAGTAGTCTGTGACTTTCCTTTCGCTATAGGGTAAAGAATGATATTCACTGGACACTGAAGACAGGTGAGAATTCTGCACTGACATTTTGGGTGCAGCCTGGGTTGCTTGAAGCAGTCAGTTTTATTTCCAGATCTAGGTAACCAGAGACCAAGAAGGGCATGAGGGGTTTATTGATGACCAAGACATTTTGAATTGATTCTCCCTGCTGACTAGTTTTTTTGCCTTTTTATGGGATTCAAATTATTTAATTTAATTTTACTTAATTTATGCACTATTACTAGATTTGCTCCAGGGAGATGTGAGATGTAATTGGTTTCAATTGACATTGTCTTCCAAACACAACACTTTTGCCCCCAAAATAAAAATCTTGTTGAAAGTCACCAAAAGCAGAATTTACATCAGGAAATTGCATGTTTTTATTCTGATCTTACCTTGACCAATGTCAGGGTAGCATGCTTGAGAAGTTAATATACATATTAATATCTACTTTATTCATTATTCCTTGCATAGTATATATTTATTATACATGACATTTTAAAAGAAATACTAAAAAGAGAAAATGTACTTTAATATAGCAGACACATTTTGAGCACCTATTATATGCCAGGCACTGAAAGATTCAGTGGAAAAAAGTAAATTTCTTCAAGTATCTTTTAGTCAAGGGAGAAAAACAGATTTTAAACAAGTAATTACAGGTGTAATGGATGTTAAGAGAATAGTGCTATAGAAGTTTATAGCAAATAATTTAACATAGGTCTAAATCAAGTCAAAAGAGCTTGACAGGAATAAGGAAGTTATGGTGTAGAGAGAGGGGATGATTTGAAAAGAAACCAACTTATCTCTATGTCCCTCAACTCGAGGAATTTTAAGAAATATAATTGATGACTGATTTGAAAGAGGGAGTGGGAAAGAAGGCTCCATGGATGATGCCACACTTCTCACGTGGATAACTAAGTCAATGAAAGAAGGAACATGTGAAGAAGAGGTGTGAGAAGTAGGTGGGTGGGAATCATGAATTTTGTTTGGGTCATGTTGAGTTTGAGGGATCTGAGGCATCAAGTGCAGGAGAAAGTAATTGAACACTGGGGCCTGGAGCTCACAGAGAAGATGGGTTAAGACATACAGGTGTGGGAAACACCTGCCTAGAAATGTAACTGACACAACTCAGAGCATGGGTGAGGTTGAGGGATGATGCATAAAAAGAGAAGAGCGATGACTTCAGAAGAGTACTAATACTTAAAGGCCAAGTGGAACAAGACTTAGAAGTAATAGAGATGCAGGAAGAACACCAGGAGAGACTGTTAGTACCAAAGAAGCCAAGAGAAAGAGTGTTTCAAGAAATGGAGAAGAAAAACAGTGTCACATCTATGGATGATCAAATAGGATTAGGCCTCTACTATTCGGCCTCTAGGTTTCTCTAATAGAAACCTCTGTTACACGTTCAAGAGGGTTATGATGAGAACCTTGTGAAAACACTTTTAGTGAAGTGAAAAGTGTGCAAGAAGTATCAGAATGGGCTGAAGGGAGCCAATAGGAGATAAGACAGTGAAGAACACTTGTCACCCTGAAAGTTTATGTTTAAATGAAAGTGCAAGGTAGGGTTCTACCTAGAGGAGGATGTGAAATTGATAAGAGATATTTTTATATGTCCAGGAGTTGATTAATTAGTTAGGTATTCTGTTGCCTACAATCAAATTCAGTGAGCTAATGGTGGTTTTCTTAAATAGCCTTTATTATTTATTTCATATATTGAGAAGACTGGAGATGGATGGGCCCAGGTTGCTGCAATGGTTCAAAAATGTGCTCAAGCCAGGTTCTCACTGTGTTTTCACTCCGCTTTCTCTTGGATTTTTGTCCTTGTACTCAACACCTAAGGGACATCGCTGGCTTCTTCAGTAATATAGTACCCACTCAAAGCAAGAATATGAAGTATGATCATTGTTCTCTGTCTTTTTATAAGGGAATAAAATTCTTTCTGGACTTTTCTATACTCTTACTCCATCAGACTTCTCTTTGTAGCTTGTTGGCTAGAACAGAGTTATTTGCCCATTCTAAATGAATCATTAGTAAAGGAGAATGTGGTTACTGAGCATAATTTACATCAGGAGTTTTTCAAGAGTGGTCTCTAGACTAGTAGCATCTTGGGAACTTGCTGCTGCTAAGTGGCTTCAGTCATGTCCGACTGTGTGACCCCATAGACGGCAGCCCACCAGGCTCCCCCGTCCCTGGGATTCTCCAGGCAAGAACGCTGGAGTGGGTTGCCATTTCCTTCTCCAATGTAGGAAAGTGAAAGTGAAGTCGCTCAGTCATGTCCGACTCTCAGCGACCCCATGGACTGCAGCCTACCAGGCTCCTCCATCCGTGGCATTTTCCAGGCAAGAGTACTGGAGTGGGGTGCCATTGGGAGCTTACTAGAGAAATACAAATTCTTGGACTCCATCTTAGTGATACTGACTAAGGAGCCTAGCAGTCTATTTCAAACAATTCTTCTAGGAAAATCTGGTACATTTTCAAATTTGAGAACCTTTTGTTCAGACTTATCAAGTCATTCTCTGGTGCTGGGGAGAGGACTCATGTTCCATGACCTTATTGCTTCCCTTATGAAGAATGGAGCAAGGATATGAGTGGACACAGAAAAGTGTCTGCCATCCTTGACTTTCAACATTGAGAGAATGAGCCAAGGAAGAGAGAGGATGAAAATATGAGAGGGGACAATTGGGAAGGAAGATGGAAGTGAAGACATTCTGGACTCAGGTGGAGAAAATGGCCTTCCATGAGAGGATTCCCCCTCCATATAAAGAGAGCTTGAAGAAAAGGATGGATGCAGAAGCAGATAAGCTGGTGGTAGGAGGGCTGGCATTCTCCTTATGTTGGAGATAGAAGTGCTTGGAATAGAAGTGCAGTCATTTCTCTCTCTGCTGAGAGAGAGGAGCAGGTGTGGTGGAAGTAAGACCTGAAAGAGCAGAGAAGGTTTAAAATGCTTGTAGAGAAAGAGAGGCCTTACTCATTGGAACCTATTGGAATGTATATTAGGTCGTAAGCCTGCTCAAGGTCAGTACACCTGAGTTTGTAGTGGGATGATCTGCCTTGTGTGATATACTGCAAGTGGATGTAGGCTTAGGGCTCACAGATAGTTTGATTCCTTCCTCTAGGATTGGTGATATTGCCAGAGGAAGTTACAGAAGGTCATGGATGAGGATAGGATATTGTTAAGAGAAAGGTTGAAGTGATAAAGCAAGCAGTTCATGCTGAAAAGGAGGGTAGTTGAGGATGAGGAGCACTGAAGGGTTGGTCCATGGACCCAAAGTCATGATGTTGCTGCTGCTGCTGCTGCTAAGTCGCTTCAGTCGTGCCCAACTCCGTGCGACCCATAGATGGCAGCCCACTAGGCTCCTCCGTCCCTGGGATTCTCCAGGCAAGAATACTGGAGTGGGTTGCCATTTCCTTCTCCAATGCGTGCATGCATGCTAAGTCGCCTCAGTCATGTCCGACTCTGTGCGACCCTATGGACAGCAGCCCACCAGGCTCCTCCATCCACAGGATTCTCCAGGCAAGAGTACTGGAGTGGGTTGCCATTTCCTTCTCTGAAAGTCATGATGAGATTCTTCTTATTCATTTGGTAAGAGCCATATTCAAGAATAGGTCAAGCTGTATCCACATTCTGAATTAAGAAAATTAATTATATTATGAGCTCTTCTCTGTTTATCATGAGAAGTTGGAGATTGGTCACATTTACTGAGAGTTATGGCACATTTTTCCTTATCACTAAGTTGTAGGACATGATGTAGGAAAATAAGCCAGAGGCATTAATTTGACTTACCTTGACTGCTTTTTGACCTGTTCTATTTTTCTTTACCAACGGACAACACTTTTTGCAGGCATGATTTTATAGGCCTTGCACAAATCTCGGTAAGTCATATATATAATACAAGGTGAGAGACTGCTTTTATCCAAGTTGGTGTATCGTTTCCTTTGCCTGACAGAGAGATAATTTCCTAATGCACTTGGTAACTTGCAAGATATTAATATCTTATATTTTTATGGAATAATCTCCTTAGAGCTAAGGAAGAGTCATTGTTTAGGAAGATGGTTTTCTTTTTCTTTAACTGAGTGCAGAGTAGCTGCTGTGCATCCCATCTGTGGCCACATCAAGCCCCGAACCTGTTTCTCTCTGCCACTTGACATTTTCTTCTCTGGATTGTCCTAAAAGAGTACATGCCAGCTGTATAAATCAGAATCACAAATGATTAGGCACACATGTTTCCTGCTACAAACCTCTTAAAGTAAATTCCATAACCAGAGCGGTGTTACCTCTATGCTGTGTCATGTTTTGGAACATCCGCTGTTGATTTTTTTTGCACTCCCTGCAGCGTCCAGTCCAGGAGCTTTGCCCTCTCTGTGAATGTGACTAAGGGAGAGCCAGCTGCCAGGCTCTAGAAACTCATGATGTGAGTAGAGCACAGTGAGCCTCTGTTTCTGTGGAACTTCGAATCTACTTCCAAGAGAAAAGAGCCAAGGTCTTTGAAAGTCACCAAAATTGTTGGGATATAAATTTCATAAAAACAGAGATTTGGCTGACTGCTATATTCCCAGTGCTCAGAACAAGGCTTGGCACATATTGGCACTCAATAAATATTTGTTGAATAGATAGTGACTCTTTGAAGATCAGCAATCTTCTGTGAATTCTGGTGTCTTAACAAAATAGGTCTTATTTCTTGGTAATTATCTCTGTGAGGGGCCTCCCCAATGGCTCAGGGGTAAAGTATCTGCCTACCAATGCAGGAGACTCGAGTTTGACTCCTGGGTCAGGAAGATCCCCTGGAGAAGAGAATGGCTACCCACTCTAGTATTCTTGCCCGGAGAATCCCATGGACAGAGGAGCCTGGTGGGCTACAGTCCAAAAGATCCAAAGAGTCAGACACAGCTGAGCGACCGAGCATGCATGCATTATGTTAAGTGAAGGAGACCACCACAGGGAATGGGAAAAACAGCACATTCATTTACATATTGCATTTATAGCGACTGTGATTATTCAAAGTTTATCATTAGTTGAAGTAATTCTGCACCAATGTGATTTGTGCCTACCTACATGTTGTTGAGAATAATTATACAAAACATATGTGGTAGAACTCTTGCAGTGACAGTTTGGGCATTTTACTCGAGTGGTAGTTTATGTGTTACAGTTAAGTTTCATTGAGTAATAAGATGGAGAATCTGTGGGCTCAGCTCCAACGCATGATGACTTGGATTCCACATGAAGTCTACTAGAGAGGCTTTCATACCATGAGAGATGGCCCTCCTGGGGGCACCATAGAGGCAGGACCATGAGTTGATCAAGTACATGGATGCTAAAGTTAGATAGACCTTGTTTTGGTTCCCACATTCCCCACTTGCTTGTCCTATGACCATAGACACATTTTTTAACTTCTCTAAATTTTAGTAACCCTTCATCTGTGACACAAGGGTATTAATAATATCATCTATCTCATAGGATTATTGGGATTGAATGAGATATTACATGCAAGATGCTTAACACAGTGCCTGGCACATACTAAGTACTTACTTGCTAAACATTAGCTGTTATTATCAGCTATAGTTATTAATTTATGAATCATGCCTATGAATTTGTTTATAGATTATATAAGTCCATATATATTTGCTGTTGCTAAATTCAAATAAAGTTGTGCAAATTGCAAGGTTGTTAATGTGGAACATTAACGTTCATTATAGAGTAAAACATGAAGATCTCACTTCTTCCAGCAACTTGTTTAATCTAGTTGATTAGGAAATTCTGTCTTATGAAAATGACACATTTGCATTTTAGGTGTGTGTGTACAGGTATTTAGTGACATTGACCATTAGGCTAATTCTTAGACTGCTGGTGGATTTCTCACCATTCATAAACATAAATCATGCTATCCATATGAAAAAAAGGCATTTAAAAAAAAATCCCCTGGGCATTGTCATTGATACAGATGACCAGCCTTCTTTTTCATGTTTTATAATTTTCTTCAGTATTTTTATTTATTAAGTTCAGTCAGCTGTCACACAGGAATTCATAACTCTCCAATACAGTACAGGCAGCTTTGTAGGTTGCTTTTTCTATGTTTTTACAGGGACATCAGCAAGACTAGAGACTATTTGGAGAAAGGAAACCAAGATGATAAGAAACTTGGCAGTCGTGTTCTTTGATGAATGTTGTAGAAACTACAGATGCTTGAGCTAGAGAGGAAAAAAAAATGGATTTACTAGGAATATGAAAATTATTCCAAATATTTGTAAAGATATCGTGCAGAAAAGGACAAAAATGGCATCTTTGTATTTACAGAGGAAAGATGGAAAATAAATAGGTAGATGTTAAACAGTGTCCAGTTGTGGTAAGCATTAATCAAATGAAGCAGCATCTGTAAATAGCTCCTGATGTTCTCAGGCACTGCTCAGCTAACTCTCCTTCCCAATGTATAATGTAACTGGCCAAGAGTGGAGTCAAAATCCACCTTTTATAACTTCAGATTCAGGTTGTTGTTGTTTAGCCCTGTGATATCTCTTTGATCATGAAGTTCAATTCAGCGGGTTAGAGACTTGCACTGCTGAGACCAAGTCCAGGGATCCAGGTTTGTATAAGGCAAATTAGTTTTATTTAATTCTACAATACCTGACACCCTGTCTTTAGCCATCTAGCCTTCAGTTGATGCTTTTGATTTAAATAGGAGACAGATTGTGTATGGAGCTCTCAACATTAATGAAAAAAAGCCATTTCAAAGATATATCCTTTTGACCATGGGTCAATGATATAATCTTTATATGAGAACAAATGGTATATTAATTTGAGAATAAGTTTTGTCAAGTGTCCCAGTTGTGCCTTATGAATGAATATCCTCTGATCTCTGTGTACAAGCATAAGCAATGAGAATGATGAAAAGAAGGAACTTAAATAAATGGAACTAAAAAGATGCATTTTGAAAGTTTGGTTCTGATGATGATTTGTGCCACCCCGCTATCCCCTACTGCAGGGAATTTGTTCTTGTAAATTCTTTCTCCATGTTTCTGTGCAAAAGATCGTGAAGCTAAAATTTCTTCCCCTTTGTAGATACCCTTCAGGTCCGAACAAAGACCCTGAGGGCACAGTGAAGCTCAGGATTCTTTGCAAGGCAGTGGCTCATCTGGTCAACTCAGTGCAGGTGTGAACCCTTCGTCGTTTAGATATAGGGGAGTGTTGTGGGTGTCATTTATGGAGCTGTTGGTTTAGAAAATTGCAATATAATCTGGGTGGGTATCCTGAAGACCCAACATGTAAATTTTCCAAAGAAATGAGGCTTTATCAAGATAGTAAAACCAGAGGCCCTTGTCATTGCTCTTTTTTTTTTTTTAATTTTATTTTATTTTTAAACTTTACATAACTGTATTAGTTTTGCCAAATATCAAAATGATGCTACCTGAGCAACTCAACATCAAACTTCAATGGCACCAGACTGAAAACTGACCCTGGCTCTTGCTTGTTTTCTTTTTTTCTCCCTCCTTCCTTCTCTCCCTCCCTTATTCCTTTCTTTCATTTCTTTCTTTCATTCCTTTCTTCCTTTCCTATTTCCTAGGAGTGAAGAATAAACCGATAAGTTATACTTGTCTGCGATTTGCAGATGGTCACACAGAATACTTCTTGAGTCTTTGGGTCATTATTCACGTAATCTCTCGTCTAGGATTTGTTGAGATTTTTCAGAGCCCTGGAGCCCCGAGCAGAGCCCATGTTATAGCATGAATCCAACAGTATTCTTCCTTCTCACCTCTCCCACTGCACCCCCACTCCTGGGGGGTGTCTGCTGTATGATAGGACAGCCCTTCCTAGCCTAGTGGATTGAAAACACTGATTCTCTGACTCTTTGAGATCATTCCAGAGAAGTCAGGCCACAGAATTGGCACCAGATTTCCTCAGACACTGAGGTGAACGCTCAGGGAAGCTGTAGATTTACATTTGATATCCACATCCATCTTCTCCCTGCCAATTAAATTATTAATTTTCCCACATGCCTTCTTATTTAATGAGAGGAGTGGTGGCCTTTATCTGTGCATGTGTGCAAACAAAACATCACAGCAGGGGCTCCTGAACTGCCCAGGCAAGCTGAGAGGTTAAGCAGTCAGATATAACTGTCTTGGTACTGTTGTGTCATTTACAAAAGTCTGGCTGGCTGTTGGCATCATAAACATGGAAGGACACAGGCTCCAAAGCACCTCCCTGCACAGGCATCCAAAGATGAAAGCTCCTTTTACAAATGCAAAGGAAAGATCAAAGGAGGGGGAAATAATAGCATTTAAAAATGCACGTGTGAAATGCAAAATTAGGATATGGTTGTTTTCCCAGGTTCCATTAGAGTGGTGATATTTTCTGAGATGGTATAGTATTGGTTGATTACTTTTCCATGATTGAGATAATAAATACATCAACATGATTTTTGACTCTGTTACTATAGATGTTCCACCACATCTGTCTTGTCCTGCTTTCCAGAGCAATCCATCGCTAGTTAAGTACAAATGTTAACTTTATCTAGTCTCTAGTGCCCCTAAATACCAATTTCCAGCTATAATTTGACTAAAAACAAAGTAGCAATAAACCTCACATATATCTGCATAAATGTTTATTATAAGGGTTATTTAAACATAATTTTTCACATATCAGTTTTTGTTTATTTAGGAGGTATTAAATGTATGTTGTCTTTGTTCGTGGATTTGAATGTTGGACTTGCTTCCTACACTAGAGCAATATGATCCTTACATCCTGATTCTTTTCAGGTTTATGACTCCGATACAAGACAAATTCCACTTTAGTGATTACAAAGGATTTTAGATTATTATTTTAAAGATTTGTTATCACTTGCCTTTGTTTAATTAATGTCAATATCATCTTTGGGTAGCTAAAGTTCACCTTTTTACGACAAGTGCCATTGATGTACCCATTCATTAAAATTAAATGCAAACTTTAAGGTTGAGCTGAACAGAGTCAATTTTGGTGAACCTTTATGACACCTTAGAAGCTGTCTATAACTCCTAGATTACGAACCTGCTCGTCTCTCTGAGCCCCCACCCTGGAGCCCCACCTTTTTTGTTATTCCAATGAAAACAAAATTTTCAGAGTTGTTACATAATCTAGCCTTCTGTCTTTTAAAAATGGGGTTCGATCCCTGGGTCAGGAAGATCCCCTGGAGTAGGAAGTGGCAACCCACTCCAGTATTCTTGCCTGAAAAATCCCATAGACAGAGGAGCCTGGTGGGCTACAGTCATAGAGTTGCAAAGAGTCATGTGACTGAGCACCCCACCTAAATAGTTGATGTGCATACATGCTAGGTTGCTTCAGTCATGTCCGACTCTGTGCGACACTATGGACTGTAGCCTTCTAGGCTCCTCTGTGCATGGGGATTCTCCAGCCAGGAATATTGGAATATTGGGTTGCCATACCCTCCTCCAGGGGATCTTCCTGACCCAGGGATGGAACCCACTGTGTCTCTTGTGTCTCCTGAATTGGCAGGTGGGTTCTTTACCACTAACCCCATCTGGGAAGCCTTAAATAGTTTATATATGGGCTTCCCTGGTAGCTCAGCTGGTAAAGAATCTGCCTGTAATGCAGGAGACCTCAGTTCAATTCCTGGGTTGGCAAGATCCCCTGGAGAAGGGATAGGCTACCCAATCCAGTATTCTTGGGCTTCCCTGGTGGCTCAGATGGTAAAGAATCTACCTGGAATGTGGGGGACCTGGGTTCAATCCCTGGGTTGGGAATTTCCCCTGGAGGAGGACATGGAAACCCACTCAAGTGTTCTTGCCTGGAGAATTCCCATGCACAGAGGAGCCTGGGAGGCAACAGTCCATGGAGTTGCAAAGAGTCAGACACGACTGAGCGACTAAGCACAGCACAAATATTTATAAAGGAGGAAAAAAAAAAAAATTGCAGAACTTCCACTCCCCTTCAGTGGTGGAAAGGGGACAGTTCAGTTCAGTCGCTCAGACATGTCCGACTCTTGGCGACCTCATGGACTGCAGCACACCAGGCCTCCCTGTCCATCACCAACTCCTGGAGTTTACTCAAACTCATGTCCATTGAGTTGGTGATGCCATCCAACCATCTCATCCTCTGTTGTCCCCTTCTCGTCCCCTTCTCCTCCCACCTTCAATCTTTCCCAGCATCAGGGTCTTTTCAAATGAGTCAGCTCTTCCATCAGGTGGCCAAAGTATTGGAGTTTCAGCTTTAACATCAGTCCTTCCAATGAATATTCAGGACTGATTTTCTTTAGGATGGACTGGTTGGATCTCTTTGCAGTCCAAGGGACTCGCAAGAGTCTTCTCCAGCACCACAGTTCAAAAGCATCAATTCTTCGATGCTCAGCTTTCTGAAAGGGGACAATCTTTCCATAAAACTATGCTTTCTAGTAAAAGGGGAAAATCTGTACAGACCCTTTTAAAAATACTTTCCTTTGGGAAAAAATTTGTTCCCCTTTAATACAATTTTTCTGTACATTTGATTTGTACTTCTATATAAATGATATTAAATTTACATCTATTTATACAACTTGTGAACACTTATTAGTTGATTTTGCTTGCATTTCATTTAAGAATATCTGGTCTTTATCACTTTATATTTTCATAGGATAAATATCATGGAAATCTCATATCTATTCATTTATAAATACACGAAATAGCAATATTTGTTGCTGCTGCTGCTGCTAAGCCACTTCAGTCATGTCGGACTCTGTGCTACCCCATAGACGGCAGCCCACCAGGCTCCCCTGTCCCTGGGATTCTCCAGGCAAGAATACGGGAGTGGGTTGCCATTTCCTTCTCCAATGCAATATCTAGGAACAGTGATTGTAAATCCTTGACTAGTTTGGAATAAACCTTTACTAAACCTCAGTGTAGTTTATTAAAAGTACCGTGTTGGCTCCAGTTTGAATGGCAGCCTCATTTTTCTCATTCTGTTTCAAAGGGGCCCTCTGGTGGACAGCTCTACGTGATCTCTTGAACACACACATATTTATATATGATTTATAGACTATAGCTAATATAACCCAAAAGCCATTTGTGATTGAAGCTCTGTCTTTGCAAATTGAATGCATCACTGAAACCTGTTTTGTCATCATTTTTTCATATTTAATGAACATGCAATTGTCTAAAAATAAAATGATCATCCTTAAAGTTTACTGTAAATCACTGTACATCAGCATATTCCCACACATGAGATAATCGTACTAAATTAACATTCATTACCAATAATTTTAGTAATGAATTATTCAGCTGATATGCAATTATCACACACATTTCTAAAGCAATTACTTTATTACATAGGTACTCCATGTCATTGATTTTACTTGTCTGTATTGCATATGTAAATGTAAGAAACCTCTGCATTTACCACACTTTCAAATGCAGAGGGTTCTTTCATGTTTGTTCAATGTCATGGAGTTGTAAAGATATGTATCTAGCTTAACCTACATTTTAACAAGCTTGCTGTGTCATAAAATTGCTGTGATAAAATCAGGCAAAATAATAAAAACAAATTTAAAAAAATAGGTAAAACTAGACCATGAAGTTATAGGAATGGGATATTTTTCTGGGTAGTGTATCTCAGTGAGCTCATATTATTATTAATTATATCCTAAAAGCCCTTAGTAAAGAAAATGATAAAAATTGACTGCAGCTTATAATTCTGTGTGCATTTAGCCTTAGATCTAAGATAGCATATGGAAACTGAGCATAAGGAAACAAGCATGATCTTTGAAATTAGACTGAGTTCAAATCCTGCCTCCGTGACCCTAAATTATTTAGAAATGAACTCAGAGTGTCATGGTAAGGATTAATATCTGAAGTATTTAGATATTTCAGATATCTAAGTACTATCTATATATCTATTTCAGCATCCAGAGAATTGTGAACCATGGTGCTGGAATGTTCTGTGAACATTTAGAAGCAACTACTAGATTTCTTTGGGCAGATCTGTGTTGATTTGTTAACAAGTAGCAGCTCAGATAGAGCCCCATATTGTCGGACTTCATTTAGATGTAGCAAAATCAGTATGTATATATACACATGTGTGCAGGTGTGCTCAGCTACTCAGTCATGCCTGGCTCTTAGTCACCCCATGGACTGTAGCCCACCAGACTCCTCTGTCCATGGGATTCTCCAGGCAAGAATACTAGAGCAGGTTGCTATTTCCATCTCCAGAGGATCTTCCTGACCCAGGGATCGAACCCATGTCTCCTGCTTGGCAGATGGATTGTTTAGCACTGAGCCACCTGGGAATCAGTATAATAAAATAGAAATAATGAATAGTATAATAATAGTTTTAGACAATATTGTAACTTTCAGACTTTAGAGTTAGACCCAGTTCTAAGTCAAAAGCCTGAAATTAGCCTATCTAAAAGGATCCACAAGTTTTTATTTAATGTAGGCATATCTTTTAAAACCAATGTTCAAAATGAAAAACAGTTGTTTGGGAGCAGTTTAGCAAAACACAGTAATCAAATGTCCATGGTTAAGAATGTAATAGAAATGAAGAATGGCATGATCTGAGAAAGTATTGTGAGGTCACCCCTCACTTGTTCTGTCTCCCTTAGATTATTCACCCATTAAAATTCACATCATACCGAGTTGCTTCTTCCTTTTGAAATGGTTTAAGAAAATGCTATATATAACTTTGCAGTAGTTTATATATTTTTCTCAGAAATGTAAACAAGTACCCAGAATATAATATGAGTTGAATGAATTTTATTTGAATGAATAGAAGAACAAATGGTTTGTTCATTCTCTTAGCAGCTGACTTTAAAATAGTCTTCAGTAAATGATGAAACAAGCCAAATTCTCACTTGAGAGGAAAAGTTTGTCAATACAGAGCCATTGACTCAGGTCATTTGGTTACTTTTTTTTTTTTTTTAATCTCTGTACATTGAAGCAATCAATTTTTTAAAGGCCAAAACAATTTTGGGAAATGGACTCACCTACAGATTGAAATGTTTAATTCAATGATCTAATATCTCAGGCTTCTTCAAAAGTTATGAGTCCAATATGAACAGAAACAGGTTAATTCTTAACGTTTTAAAAACCCAATAATTTATCTACTAATCTGCTGGCTACTCTCAGGAATACAATGAAGAATAACATTTATTCTTGCCTTGAAGGAGCTTACAGTCCATGGAAGGAAATACGGATTACTGTGGCTAATGGTTTGGGCCAGACCATTGTTGGGTTGGTGTTAGCCGGGGGGGCTTCATGGAAGTTATAGATCTGTGATGAGACTAGAAGTTTTAAGTGTTAGGAATTTAGATGGGCGCATTATATTTACAGATGGTTATGCTTATATGGTCTACAAAATATGTGTCCCCTATGAAACCCATCAATCATAACCTGTTAGCTATCATCCATGAATCAGATGGCAAATGCTGCTGCTGCTGCTGCTAAGTCGCTTCAGTCATGCCCAACTCTGTGCGAACCCATAGACGGCAGCCCACCAGGCTCCTCTGTCCCTGGGATTCTCCAGGCAAGAACACTGGAGTGGGTTGCCATTTCCTTCTCCAATGCATGAAAGTGAAAAGTGAAAGTGAAGTCGCTCAGTCATGTCCAACTCTTTGTGACCCCATGGACTGCAGCCTACCAGGCTCCTCCATCCATGGGATTTTCCAGGCAGGGGTACTGGAGTGGGTCGCCATTGCCTTCTCTGGGCAAACTCTGCACCCTGTATCAAGGGGCAAAATCTGGTCAGACAAGATTTGGTAAAAATCTTGATGAGCATGGTTAACATTAGATGGTTTGGGACATTTTTATAAATTTTAAAAATTTAATAAATATTCTATAAAAATAATGTTACTGTCATTTTAGTTTTCTATTCCAAGATGTTCTGAAATCATCCTGTACATAAAACCCAAATTAAGAATTTAAGATTTTATGAAGCCCTATCTTTGATACTTCTCTTTAAGAAGAGACATTAATTTTTCATACATTTTAATCATTTCATACCTAAATATATTAAATATAATCATACAATTCTAGATTTTATATCACATAGAATGCTTGAGTTATTTCAACATCCTTTGGGTTAAGGTTATCAGATTTTGTCTAATATAGTGCCCATATTCTTCTAACTTTTAGACAGTGGCTTAGGCCCTGGGAGAACATAAGTTAGGTTTCTTTACCAAGGGTAGAGGTAGGTAAATTGACATGATTTAAAAGGAATGTGAGTGGTTTTATTAACAAACCTGCTAAAACTTACCTCCCCTAGTATGTCCTGTCCCTTTCAATGTATATAATGTTGTCACTGCCAGTGTTTACAGCATTATAGTTGCTTGTACCACTACCATCTTAATCATCATGATGCATTTTCATTAACAATTTATATAGAACAAACCCTAAGCCACCACTTCTCTGTACACAGAGCAGTGTCCCTGGGGCCTCACAGCTATTGCGAGATGGCCTCAGGAGAGGCCACCATGTCTGAGGCTCCTGGTGCCCCCCTACAATGATCGCACAATAGCTCTGACCAGTCTCACAAGAGGAGGCAAGTACATTTGTCAGGACCAAACACCCCATGGCTCATTTTTCTGCAGCTACACCAATGTCAGTATGCCTGGGGTTGAGTCTTCTTAGTCAGGGCATGGGAGGATGGAAAGAAAGCATGAAGAACGGGTGATTTAGAGAGATGACGCCCTTCTTGTGCACGTGGAGTACCATCATGCTAACAAGTCCTGTACTGATTACTAGATGCATGCACGTGTTACCTCCCTTAAGATCTTTACTAGATATGTGGAAACTGAAAAAAATCCATAATAGCTAAGTAAAGAGATTGAGGGTTAAACATGACATATTTCAGGATACCTTTATACCTACCTTTTGCAGTTAAATCTTGGACATGGGAACTGCTTATTTGAGTGATCGTGGCATGTGTACATCAATGTGATGGATCACAGAAACAGTCACTGAGAGCACAAAAAGCCCCTCCCTGAAATTCTGCCCACATCTATTGTCTTCATCTTCTTTCATTCTGTTTAAGATCCTGGAAGAGAAACTGCTATTTTTATAAAACAGTGTTTCAAATGCTGCCTACCCTTCTGTATCCATGTTCCGGAAAGGTCACTGCATGTATTCAAATTTCCTCCTGAATATCCTAGCATTGTTGCATATTTTCATCCAATTTACAGCCTATTTTGTCACTGTAAACAATTAATTTTCCTGAATAAATATGTATATTTGATCCAGATACCCTTGAGGCTCTTAGGCAGGATTCAGATGCATACAAGGAAACCATTCTACTAACTTGCTACTAGTTAGAATCTGAGAAACCAAGGACACTGACTTTTTTAATTAGAGAAAAGAAGTACTCTTCCTTATTGACATTCTAGCTGCTGTGCCCTGAGTTTCTAGTCTGATAGTTTCATTTTGAGACTACCTATGGTCGCACACTGGAGAAGGCAATGGCAACCCACTCCAGTACTCTTGCCTGGAAAATCCCATGGACAGAGGAGCCTGGTAGGCTGCAGTCCATGGGGTCACTGAGGGTCGGACACAACTGAGAGACTTCACTTTCACTTTCCACTTTCATGCATTGGAGAAGGAAATGGCAACCCACTCCAGTGTTCTTGCCTGGAGAATCCCAGGGACAGAGGAAAGCTGTATCAGAAGATCTGATCAGTTTTTGTTTTGTTTTATCTTCTAATTGGTGACAATTGATCTCACCAAAAATCTAAGCAGGGACTTGGTTTTAAAACTTAATAAGCACAGTGATCGCAAATTTGGATCCTAGACCAGAATAGAATCAATTTTTCCAAGGTTGCCTGCTTGGAGAGGAGGAAACAGTGCTGAGAAGTTGCCTGATATATCTGTGGGCATAGAGAATGTCAGGTTGAGAAGGCTATGACCTATAATTGAAACCCTTGGTCCCTAAGCTTTTATCCACTTAATAGTTTTCTACCATCTGGATTCTACAGTACCATATTCAAGGAATCCAATGGAATGTGCCTAATAGAGTGACCTTTAATCTTCTCACAAGATTGGTATAGAGAGGGAGAGCCCCTTACTGTACTGGGATAAATAGTTCTTCCTTTTGAAAGGACCAACCACTCTGGGATGGAGTTGGATTGAAGAATAGAAGAGAAAGTGGTATAATTTGACTTTCACCTTAACTGTTCAATGATTCAAAATTTATATACATACAGCCACACAGCTGAAGAGAAATTAAACATTGTGCCCCATTTCATTCGTAGAATTGGAGAAAGTAAAGGCCCTAACTAGAGGCTGCATGTCACAGTTGGGGACAGAGCAGGACCACGTGTTCAGGGACAAGGAGAATTTGCCAAACCTTGGCCAGAATCTTCACACATTTCTGTGTCTCCTGTTTCTCTCTCCTTTTTTCCCAGTGTATTTCCAGCAGTGTCTTTCAGAGTTGTTGTTAAAGTGTGCGACATTCAAATTTGTCAGTAATTTTATAATGAAGATGTGAAGAGGGTGGGGGACAATTGAGCTAGAAGCCACTGAAGTGCTGAAAACACACTATAGCACATTTGGGAAATAATATGTGTATGTCAGTCAAATGAAGACAGAAATTGTCTTGATATTTTAAAAAACATAACTGGTAATGTGATTTCATGTGAAATTTCTTGATGGCTACTGAGCATAAAAAACATAAATGATAATGTGATTTAATGTGAAATTCCTGATGGTTGCTGAGCATAAGAAAGGCGACAGGCACTGCAGTGAGACAGATCATGCTCTCATCCCATTTTTATTGTTTAGTAAAACAAAGCTATACATGTAAGCAGTTCTTCTATAGTTAAGAGAAAGAAGACTGTAAAAGTGGCAGGAAAAATCTAACAGAAGGAGAAGCTACTGCCAGGATATACCTTTCCTGGTAGGGTGCAGGAAGCAGAGGAGGAAAAAAAAATGCATCTTAGCAAGATTTCCAACAGTTAACAGTAATATTTTGCTGTGGAGGCTGAATTGCAAGGCTGTACCAGGAACAAGAGGAGGACTGCAGAGTTATAGGAAAGTTGCTCAAAAATGGAAACAGAATCTTCTGCATGACGATGGGACATTTGCCAATCTGGATTCTCGTGTTATTAATGATGCAGTGGGAGCAATGACTTCATCAGCCTTGGGGACAGGCATTCAGAATCTGTGCTCAAATTACTAAGTTATCTTGCCTCTAACTAGTACTGTTAAAAATGTGGTATAATCTTGTACCATCAATCTTACCTTTAAGACAAAGTACAAACAAAAACAAAGCCAAAATAAAAAAAAAATTTACACAATGTGTAAACAATGTTCCACATTGGTTCAGAGATGACAAAGCCAAATGAATGCAGTGGCCACACCCAAAGTAAATAACTTTGTTTTAGCTTCTGTTTTGGTACCTCCAACAAGCAATGTTGTAGACTGTCAGTAATATTCCTACTTGATTAAGATTCTTGATGAATTTCTTCTCTAAAATGTAGATCTATGGTGCCAAGGTTGGAAAAGTGCAAAATATGCAGAAATTCAATATTTGCAATTGTTCAGATTCTAAATTCAACTTGAATTAAGAAAGCAATAAATAATATCATCTTAGCAAAGTAGCACCTTTTCTTCAAAGAAATTGAAACATTTCACAAAGCAGGTTTTTCTAATATATTTGAACTATAGCCTTTGTGAAGTAAAAAAGGGTATATGTATACAGTATTCTATGTGGTGGATAAGAAAGCTACTATAAAAGAGACTAAAATTGTGCCTGCATAAGCTACAGGAAGAAAGAGAACCTTCACTTTTGTGTATATTGAGATATTGAATACTCCATTCAGTGGCAAAATATGTGGTTTGTCTAGATAAACAGTTGCATGAGTGGTTATACCTCAAAATTCATTGTGGTTAACACAGAGGAATAAAAGGCCTGAGTCCCACTTCCCTGGGCTGAGATAGCGTTTTCTTCACCCTGATGGTGACATGGGACATAAGGTGACTGAGGGACGTCAGGGTTCATTTTCTACCTGGAACCTGGACCATCATCTCCATGTCCAATCTGTGAGTCTTTAAGAGGAAATAATAATGGAAAATGAGATTTCTAATTAAAAAAACCTCTAATATTCCTTCAGATAGTAAATCATACCACTAAAAAAAAAAAAAAAAAAAAAAAAAAATCTAAAAATCTGCACGATTTCCAAACAGTGATAGAAGGCAAGAGCTATCCAGTTAAATTTGGAAGTTAAATTTGCTAGTTGCTTAGGAGAGGTCAGAAATCAACCCAAGTGAAAAATGTCCTCGGTTTGGTCAATAGTTGGGAAAGAAGATAAAAACAGAACACTTAATTTAGTATTGTAATTAAGAATTCCTATGCTAAAAGCTGTTCTCACAGTTGAACTCCTCACTCAGGCTCATGAGGCCCACTATTCATGGAATCACTGAAGGCCTTGGACAGAGAGATCTGTGCACTGCGCCCTCAGCTAGGTTTGGTTATGCGAAGGAATGATCCAAAGATGGCAGTTAAGACCATGATGGGAGGAAGACCTGCTGAATATTAGAGCTAGATGGAACCTTTGAAGTTACCCAGCACCTGGTGTTAACAAATAAGATGCCTGAGAAGGCATCTGCCCCTGATTCCGAACCCTTGTCCCTGGACCTTTCTCAGTGATGCTCAGAAGATGCTAAGATGTAGGGGCTCCTCTAGGCCCACTCAGGCTGGTCCCACAGGTCCAGGAGGGGAACAGGTACAGTGAATTCTATTGGGCATCTCACTGCACCCTTTCCAGAGAGCACTGCTTTCAGTGAGGTTCCATATCTTAGGAGGTACTGGCTAAGTGTGATTCAGGGTAGTGCTAATGATTTACTTGATATCAATTCTTTTATAACTTTAATTAGCTTCATATATCGGAGAAGGCAGTGGCACCCCACTCCAGTACTCTTGCCTGGAAAATTCCATGGACGGAGGAGCCTGGGAGGCTGCAGTCCATGGGGTCGTGAAGAGTCAGATGTGACTGAGCGACTTCACTTTCACTTTTCACTTTCATGCTTCACTTTCATGCATTGGAGAAGGAAATGGCAACCCACTCCAGTGTTCTTGCCTGGAGAATCCCAGGGACAGGGGAGCCTGGTGGGCTGCCGTCTATGGGGTCACACAGATTCGGACATGACTGAAGCAACTTAGCAGCAGCAGCAGCAGCTTCATATATTTGTTATTCTGATAGTGATAGCTGCTCAGTCATGTCCAACTGTTTGTGACCCCATGGACTGTATCCCACCAGTCTCCTCTATCCATGGGATTTTCTAGTCAAGAATACTGGAGCAGGTCACCATTCCCCTTCTCCAGGGGATATTCCTGAACCAGGGATGAAACCCTGTTCTCCTGCATTGCACACAGATTCTTACTGTATGAGCCTTCAGAGAATTATTTGTTATAAGGCCAACTTTTATTATTATGGTTTGAAAAATGAGTCCCCCCCAAGTGATAGGAGATATAGAAACTATATCCAAAAAGTACAAATGGTTGTATCTCTTACAAGTACATTTGTGGTATTTTTGTTAAGAGTCCCACAGAAGTACTAAATTAGCAAGTCATATAAACCCTATGAGCTGAGGTCCTTGTCAGTCAAGTTTATACCATTGACCCAGAATAGATATATCTCAGCTCAGATTCTGTAACTGTTCTTTGCATCAGAAGATTGTGGAATTATGCTGAATAGTTGTTCATTTACTTAATTTCTGTTTCACTCCTGGCACTGTTAATCCCTTAAGAGTGAGTTAGAAAAAAATACATGGTTATGTGGATATTTTTCTGTATACTTTCTATTATACAGATAAACATTAGCATTGTTAAATATATCGCCTTTCCTATATGAATTTCCTAATGTGGAAATGATCATTTTCTGCAACATTCTGTAACCAGCCAAATTTTTTGGCCAGTATTTAATATACACTCAAAATGTCAAAATGGTAGCTATAATAGAAAAGAAAGGCATATAATCTTATCATTTCAGGGAACATCTCAGATTATCTAACATTTCTTTCCAAGGCAAGACCTTTTCTGATTTATTGTCTTCTACCAAATATTGTGTGTGTGTGTATACTTACTTTGCTATCTCTAGAGTTTTTATAAGTCTAGAATTATTCCAGATTCAAGCCTTTCTGACACCTTTATTTTAGTTCCATGCCATTTTTTATAACCTATTCTGTATCTTCTTGCTCATTTTATATATCCGTATAGTATCTACATTAATAAGCCTACTTCCATCTCAGTTATTTTCATTTGTTTAGATTTTTTTCTCTCCTTTACTTCATGTGGATCATGATATCAATACTTTCTCTTTTACAATCTCCTAGTTACCTTGAGAAATATTCCATTTTAGAATCTCTAGTTATGAAACATCCCTGGTGGTCCAGTGGTTAAGACTCCTGCTTCCAGTTCAGGGGGTATGGCTTTGATCCCTGTTTCGGGAACTAAGATCCCACAGCCACAGGTTGCAGCCAAAAAAGGAAAATTAAAAAAGAAAAAAAAATTCTAGTCATGGGATTATGCTTATCTGTTCATTCCATATTTTGAATCTGTTCACCTAAAACTCAACGTGTGTGACTAAGGATACTTAGCCTTCCCTTTCTTCAGAATAATGACCACAGCATAATGTTACAGCTTTTTCTCAAAGTCCTTGCCCATCTCATCACTATTCTTCCCTCATTTTTGTCCAGAAGAAAGCAAGCAGGAGGTGAAAACATGCACAAGTCATGTGAACAGTGACAGACATACAGGGCATAAACCTGAAGAGAAGAAACCTTGAGGGAACGTGAAACCGTCTTCAAGTATTTGAAGGACTGACTTGAGGGGAAAAGGTAGTTTTAACCTGTGTATTCAGAGGAATTAGAATTAAGACCAGTAACTGAAGCAACTTTACTGTCAGTGCAAGGCAGCTCAGTCTAAACTGGCTGAGTATGGAATGACCAGCCTTAGGACCATCGCATTGCTGGGCGTGTCCAGTGACTATCGGGCCAGCATGTGGCAGGCTAGGCACAGATGCGGTTCATGTGTTGGCCTGGATACTTGTGATCCCTTCAACCTTGAGATCACATGATTTTTATGCTTTAAGTTGTTCAAAAGAGATTTAAGGTAACTATGAAAATCAGCACACATCTATACGCATTTCTTCCTTTTCCTTCTAAAAGCTGAAATTGCCTAGAAGGCAGAAGTTTATCAGATACTCTCTTTTCAGCTGAGTAATACTCCCAGCAGATTGACCAATGCTTGAGGTTCCCTCCTCACCCTGTTATCATCCTACTACCCCAATGAATAATCTACTTTAAGAAATCATCCTCCCTCCTCTGTCATCTATAATCTTTTCCCACAGTGTGTGTGCATGCTCAGTGGCTCTTCTTACCTAACCTAGATACTCTCTGTTGTGTTCTATCTTCTAGATCATTTTTTATCTCGAGAATTATGCTTACACTTTTGTTTGTTCTAAACAGAATGTACTGCTCCTTCCTAATTTGCTCTTTGTATTTCATTTGATCAGTGCATCCCCTCTGTCACCATTCTGCACACATGAGCCACGTCCTACTGAGTCTTGATATAACTATGACACACGGCTCACTTCTATGTGATAAAATGCATATTTCTTCTTGTTAGTGCTAGTATTTCAGGTTTATTTGTTTATTGACTATACTCATTAGTATATGTACTCCTAAAGCCATAGGTATTGGGTGCAAAACTTCTGTTCTCATGTCATCGTTGCCAAGCATCCTGTCTTTTGTAATCCTCTCTCATTAGGGTATTTTCCCTGGGTTTAGCCCAGCTCTGCCACATGCCTCCAATTTCCCCTTTAAACACTCCTGATCTGTTGAGCATAAACTCCCTGTTCTCTATAAGTTTCTTCATCTTGAGCCAGAAAATCAAATTATAACCCTGTTATACAGTTTTTGAAATATACTTTTAATTAAATAGAATCTGTTGGCACTTTTCCCAATCAGCTTTCTTATATCAGGGCATTACTTTGAAGATGCAAATATTCCACCAGTAGCTCCAGTTTTGGGCCCAGAGCTTTAGAATTCCTACAGGCAATCGAAGCACTTCCTGTAACTCTCATTTATTCTCATTTCAGTCAACAGTAGTTGTTAGAAATTTGCAGATGCAAAAGTATATCCTTCTGAAAAAGATGACCCTCTTGTTTAGCCGTTGCATCACCAACCAATCAGCCAGTAAAGAGTGACCACTGTACTTACCAGCCTTCTTTCTCTGGGAACTGCACCAGGAGCTCTCCCTGGGCTAATGCCTGTGCCTCCTCTTTGGGCCCAGAATGCTACACTTTCTTTAGAAAATCTGAATTCACCTGTAGTGGGCAGTGCTACTTATGGATTTTCTGGCTTTAGTGGAATCTAGTTTTCTCTTCTCCTTTTCCTAGAGATTGCTTTAGTTCTCTAATCTTCTGATACTCCATTTGATTCAGCATCAACCCCACTGAAATCTTTTTTCTTCCTGTTTGTATCTTGGATTATTTTTTTCATCTTCTCTAGGAATGCTTCATCCTTTCTAATAAGCTAGAGGATACATAGATATTCCTCAGAATCTTTCACTTTCCTCACTAGATATTTTTATCTCATTCTTCCCTCAGAAAAGATGGAGAAAACTTGTTACCAATCTCAGCAGAAAATTCTTGATTCAGTTCAACAGTTTCTATTAAATCATCTTTGGCTTTTTTTTAAATTGAGTCACCCTAATCTATTGCCTAATTTTTTGTAGGCTGTGTTTTCCCAAAATCTATATGATGTTTCTTGTTGTTTTTTATGACTTTAATTATTGAGGATAAAATATATAGGTTTACTCATGTATGATCTGATAAATGCTGAAAAATGTGAAATTAATATGTTCCATGCTACCTGATGTTTTCTAATACTAGGTTTACTTGAAGTCAAATACTGTTTTAGCCTCATGGTAAGCTCATTAATGCAACTATATCTGCATGTAGCCATTCATTGCATAATACATCTTTACAAATATTTATCAGATAGCAATATGCACCAGATGCTGTTCCGAATGTTGGGACATACTTCTGAACAAGGCAGGCATCTCTGTCCAAAGGAGGTCACAATCTATTGAAAGAGAAGTAAACTTATAATATGCTGAGATTGATGTAGACTTATTGTAAGTAGACTTGTAGTGTGCTGAGTACTGTCACCTGGGCACATATAAAAAATTGTGAGGGTTCAAAGGATCATCTTAGTTTGATAGTAGAGAATTGGGGGGGTGGTCTTTGTAGAGAAGGGTACTTTTAACCTAAATTCTGATGGATAGTTAGGATCTCACATAAGCAAGAGAATTCTACAGAAAAGAATTGCTATCTTTGCACAAAAGCACTGAAACACAAAAGAAAGGGGCCATGCTGTGAGAGCTGTTAAGTTGTATAGCATGGCTAGAATCTAGATTGTGAGTGTGTGTGTGTGTGTGTAGGATGTAGAGAGAAAAGTATTGACTAGCATGAGGTGACATTAGATCTCATGTGGCATGCTAAGATATTTGAACATTCTAGTCTATGCAATAATTTTTTGCCATTTAGAAATGCAACTATAATATTAAGGATTGCTTGGAGATCAGGAGTAGGGCAACCAAAGTAAAGGCAGTGAAAATGGAGAAGAGATGGATTCAAAGGACATTTGGGATGTAGGAAAGACTGAATTTGAAAACTGAATAGATAACATATGTGGTAGAGGAGACAGACTGACTCTGTGCGTCTTGCCGAAAACTGGGTAGATGGTGGTAAAACTTAATACATTTGAATCATATAGAAGATGGTATCATTTAGGGAGAAGCAGGAATATGATTAATTCAGTTAGGGAGATAAAGAGTTTTAAATGTTGTAGGACTTTTAGATATAGATATAGCTGATGTATAAGGCTTAAAGATAAAGATTTGGAGACCATCTGGTTATGTGTAGGTCATAGTAAGTCGCAGGTTTGGGTAAAGTCATCCAAGAACATGTAGAACTTGAAGACAGGGGAATCAAGGACCCAGAACCCTAGGGAATTTCATAACTTAAGAGGAAAATGATTTTTTCCTTTTAGGATAAAGAGAAAGAATAGAATAGGAATCTTGAAGAGTGTAGTGAAGACTTAGATTGCCAGTTAGAAAAGAAGTTCTTGAAGTGCATGTAAAAATTTGCTTAGAACAAAAGTGGTGGTGAAAGTCCTTTGAAGTTTTGAGAGCGTGCGTTTGTGTCTCACTTTATGCAGTGGGCTCTTCTTCTTGATACACAGTGCTGCAGTTACTTGTTCCAACTTAATTATGCTCCTGACTACCTTTGTTCCTGGTTGGCCAAAATCACTTTAAGGAGGAATTCATTAACACTTAAATTTTGATGATCTACAATCATAATGAAGATCATCTCTCTGCCATCATCTGGATCCTTGAAAATGTCAAAGAGCCCAGAGACAAGGAGCAAACACAGCTGAAAACTGTTTTCCCACCTCCAAACCTCTGCACAGATGTGGTTGCAAAATAGCAGCATCTAAACATCTCTCTTGGCCTGGTCAGCACAGCCTCAGAATGAGCAGCCCAGATCTGTCAGCACCAGTCCAAGGGATGGCCAAAATGACCTGATTAGAAAGAGGAAGTCTTGACATTTATGGCCTATGGAATCAGCAGTAGAAATGAAAAGCCCTTGGAAGAAGAGAGTAGGAGAATGGAAATTTTTTTAAAGGAAAGAATTTGGGGGTACTCATGCAGGGTTAACTACCCCAGTGCTGCCCAGGCCTGAAAGAACAGGTAGAAAGGCTACTGTCTGCAGTGTGTGTGTGTGTGGTGTGTATGAGTTGCTCAGTCGTGTCTGACTCTTTGTGACCCCGTGCACTATAGCACACCAGGCTCCTATGTCCATGAAATTCTCCAGGCAAGAATATTGGAGTGAATAGCCATTCCCTTCTCCAGGGAATCTTTCCAATCCAGGGATTGAACCCAGATCTCCCATATTGCAGGCAGATGCTTTACCATCTGAGCCGCCAGGGAAGCCCACTGTCTGCAGTGTGCCCAGGCAAAAGTTTTGTACCAATAAAACTTTATTTATAAAAAACAAACAGAAGGGCTTCTGTGGTATAGTTAGCTGACTCCTGTACTAAGATATAGGTTATTCCACCCACTCAGAATAACTATATATATGTATGATTGCATATGCATACATGTATGTATGTATGACTGCAAAAGGCGGGAGGAGAAGGGGATGACAGAGGATGAGATGGTTGGATGGCATCACCAACTCAATGGACATGAGTTTGAGTAAACTCCAGGAGTTGGTAATGAACAGGGAGGCCTGGTGTGCTGCAGTCCATGGGGTTACAAAGAGTCGGTCACAACTGAGCGACTGAAATGAACTGAACTGAACTGATGTATGACTGCAGCAGTATGTCCACACAAAAAGGCCTGCAGAAGATCTGGACGGGGTGCAGATTCATGCCAAGAATAAGGCTAAATCTTAGGCTGACTGAGTAGGCTCAGTCCCACATGTCCTCCCCAACTCTATCTCTACACCCTTCACTCTCACCCCTGTTCATTTAGGCAGTCTTCTGGGTAGGCAGAATAACCTATGTCTTAGTGCAAGAGTCAGCTGACTGTACTACAGGGGTCAAATCCAGCCCTTCTGTCTGTTTTTTATAAATAAAGTTTTATTAGAACACAGCCATGCTCATTCATTTGTGTGTTGTCTTACTTTCACATAAAATGGCAGAATTGAGTAGTTGTAACAGGGAACCTATAGTCTACAGAGACTGAAATATTTATGCTCTGGCCCTTTATAGAAAAAGTTTGCTGACCCCTGTCTTTCTATGAAGATACTTGAGCTTGAAAAACAGCTGCGCCTAAATTCATTTTATGTGGTTGAACTGCTCTATAGCATAAACACACAGACTCAGACACACACAGGAAACTGAGAATTAAATGGCTAAAAAAAATGCATTCTAACTCTGAATTATATATTTTTAAATGTTGCATAGACTTTGTTTGGATTACCCTCTTTTTTTCCCAGGCTTCATCTTAATCTTCCCAAGTGAAATCTGTCCTTTGCTTCATGTTGTCTTGTAACCATATTTCAATAGCACTTAATCAGTGATAAAACTGCTTTGATTTATTCCCAGCTGTGGATATTATTGTTGAAATCTGTGTAAGAGTTTCGACGTGTTATGATTGGAGCAATAGCATTTAGGAGTCCAGAGGCAAGTCAGAAAATTAACAACCGAGTCTTCTGATGCCTAAATTAACTGCACAGACAGCGCTGAGTACAATGAGAAAGTTCTGTAGAACTTACTCGGCAGTATGTAAAGTGTTGAAATGGCTCACCCATTAAAAGTATTATATCATAAGGACAAGTTCTCATTGCATATACTCTCTCCAAAGGCAGTGCCAGCATTTCATTTAAAGGACAGCTGGCTGCTCTTTTCTTTGGGGACAGTTTTCTTCATGCAACATATAGATTGTTGATGCTCTAGCATCTAACGTTACATTTCCCTATTCTGCAGGAAGACTGGGCCTCGGTGTGTGCCTTGTATGCCTTATGATGGGCTTTGCTGATGTATTTAAAGCCATCTTACAGGAACAAAAGGAAACAGTCTATGTTCATTTCAGAGAATACACAAAGAAGAAGCAGTGGGACCCATAATCTAGCAACTAGCAATATCAGTCATTTATAGTTTTCCAAACAGTTTTTTTTTTTTAATTCCTGCATTAATTGTAAAATGAGAGAGAAAAAAATAATGTCTGGGTCTAGATATGTTTAGCATGATTACCTTCCCAGTTTTTCCGTTCAATTTCTGGCACTTTATTTCTTCATGTAAACCTTCCATAAGTGCTATTTCTATTTTAAGATTGTTTGTAGTTTGAGTTGTACTATACATTAGAATTGGCCATCATATGTAATCATTTGCTCTTTTGCTAAATCTGAATTTATGTAAATTTGAGAGATTTTCAGTACATACTTTAGTTGTTATTGATTGATTTTACTCAGTGCTCTCCAGCCATTGTTCACAAGGATGGTTAGATAGCATTATTGATCATCACGATTGCAAGGTGTTTATTGGACTTGAGATTTTTTTAATATATAAATGTGATGTTCTATTTTCATAAAACAGTTATCCTTTGATGTCCTTAGGAACTCTGTAGCTGCCATAAACCTTTGTTAGTTGAAATAATGATCTTTGATCACTTTTTAGCGGCTGAAAATGACCACATTCTTGGATTGTTTAATATTACTCTTTTGCTGTGGATCAAAACTTATTTATCTCCCTAACTGAACTGTGAATCCCTTGAGAGTCAAGACTATATTTTGTCTCAGAATTTCTAGTACCTTACCCAGAATTCAGTATCTGGCACACAAAAAAATACATGCTTGATAAATATTTACAGAATAAAGGGGAAATTTCTTGCCCCAAATCATCTATAAGTATAATATCAGAACACATGTCTTCACTTGCCCTGTGGGTCCTCTTATTTTTCTTTTTATTATTTGATGTAGTAAAGTGAGTGATTAAGAAGGCAGGCTCTTCATAGGCCCAGTAAAGTTGAAATCTGAGCTTCTTTCATTTCTTAGCCATGTGACCTTGGCCAAGTCTGTGGACCTCGGTTCCATTATTTGTAAAATAGTGACACAGTAGAAACTGCTGCATAGGATTTTTGAGAATGAAATGAGATGCCTTGCCCATTCTTAGTTCTTAGCAAATTTTAGCTCATCCCCTTCACTGCTCACCTTCATCATTTTGATACCTTAGAGTTAGCTGTTTTATAGTAAGCTTTTCTTTTAAGTTAAAAAAAATGTTTTAACATGGATAATAAACATTAAAAATAAGTATCTGCTACAAACATGTGATTCATTATTATGATTTATTTTAGATTCTTTTCACTTTTTTAACTTCTTTTTTAACACTTTTTTTAATTGGAGGAAAACTGCTTTACAATGTTGTGCTGGTTTCTCCCATACAACAATGCAAATCAGCCGTAAGTATATCTATCATTTCACTTTTTAATTGTAGACTTACAATCACTTGAATGGAATAGTTTACATGGACCTGCTATTCTTGTGCCTTTTCTTGTACTTATTTTATGGAGAGACAAATTCTGAAATAATGTAAGTCTTCAGGCTGGGCTTCCCTGGTGGCTTAGAGGTAAAGAATCTGCCTGCAATGCAGGAGACCTGGGTTCGATCCCTGGGTTGGGGAGATCCCCTAGAGAAGGGAATGGCAACCCACTCCAGTATTCTTGCCTGTAGAATCCCATGGACTGAAGAGCTTGGTGGGCTACAGCCCATGGGGTCACAAAGAGTCGGACGAGACTGAGCAACTAAAAGACACACACACACAAGTCTTCTTCAGGCTACTCAGAATTTTGAACAGGAAAAAATAGAAATTCCTGAATAAGGTTCTCTAACCCTTGTGTAAAACCTTCCGTTTCTCTTTAAACCCTGTGCCAAAGTAGCTATGCAAGCATCATTTACATCCCCGGGCAGGGCTTGGGCTTCTAAGTCAGGAGCTGTCTTTTGCTGAAGTCTGCTAACAGCCTGTGCATTAAATTCATAATGAGATTAAAATCTACTGTTCTTAGAAAAAGAAGAGTTGAAAATGTGTTGCAATAGTCCTTTTGTCTCATCATATTAATGTTGATGCCCTCTTATCCCAGAAACTTGGCTGAAGCTGGAGCCAAAATCTATATTGGTTTAATTTTAAGTGGCCTTGTGAACAAGTGAGTACAAGACACCGAAGGAACTGAAAGGTACTTAGAGCACTCAGGCTCCTGGATCTGGATTCTCAGGTGGGGCTGGGCCCACATGCTTAACATTTCTGTGAAGGAGGGGCTGAATGTTGAGACCCTTGCCACTTTCTTTCATTGTAATCATAGAGGCAGATTGGATTCATTAATGAGCATAATAGGATTAGATATCGGAAAAACATCCCAAATTTTCTAATCTAATGTGAAAAGAACTCCTCAAAAAGTAGACAAATGCATTTGTTCTGCAGTCTTTGAAGAAAGAGTATGAAGTGACTGTTTGATAAAATAAATCAAGTCTGAATATTCAGCCTGATGATCTGCTAGACCAATGGTAGCAATCACCTTTATTCCTATTCAGCTTTAAACTCTTTTTTTTTTTTTAATTTTATCTGGGTAAGCATATTCCCTATTATTGAAAGGGGAAAAAAAAAAAAAACAATGGTACTGCAGAGTGACTTTCTCCCCTGCTATAGGACACCAGCTAAATGCAATGAGCATCAGTAACAGTGGCCGCTGACTCAGACATGCATGTGGACTGGGCTCATTTTGAATGAGCCAGGCAGGCTCCAAGCTCAAGAGCAGCCCTCGCTCAGGTGTGCCTGCTTCGCCAGGCCCCTGCTGCTCCGGAAGGTGAAGAGTGCTTGATCTCTTCCAGGCTGGTCTCAGCCAGGGGTCTATTGTTAAGACCTGCCTGAAAGCTGGCAAAATGACATTCCCCGGTGTGATTGAGTTTTAATGTAAGATTACAACCATAGATCAAAGTGAGGAGGACATTTGGGCAGGGGCTCTTAAGAATTTTAGAGCCAGAGCATAAAGAAGATAATTATACTGTGTGATTTAGGGTTGATTCTGCATGTGTCACTCATGAGCAAGGCTTGTCCTCTAGCTGATAAAGGGCTTTACTCCCTCCCATCCCCTACCAATATCCCCTGTTATTTAGCATCTAGAAGACCTTTTAAGGGCTGTGATTAAAGAAACCAAAACTGTTCTAAAAATGGCTTTTCCTGATAATGGAGATCTGCCTTTTATACAAAAAAGCATATTCTGGATTTGTTATCCATGAATTTTGGAACAAAAGAAAAAGAGAGAAAAAAAAAAAAAATGGGGCCAGCAATCTGATAGAGTCAAAATCCTTTTGTTCTGACTTTGCCATCCAGATTTTATGATAATTCAACCCCAGCTGGGCTTAAGTTTGCCTTTGCATTGTTGACCTATTTTTTCAAAGTGCTAGAATAGCAGAATCAATTTTCTTACCTGAAGACCTATTTGGAAATTCCTCTCCAACTTTAGAGTTTTGGAGAAGTTCAGTTCTCCTGATGATCTGATATGCTTACTTTATTAACTGAAGATTTTTCTGCAGTTCTGAAGGTTTTCCCTTTTTGTCATGGCTACCAGGGACCAAGTCCCATGCTTAGTTATGATTGTTTGTTTTACCCTGTTTCTAGAAAATGTACCTTTCTTATTTATTTTTATTTTTTTATAACTTTCTGACTTTTTACACACTTTTAATAGCAGGCCCATTGTTCTATGTTTTCTGTACCAATGAATGTATGCTACATGGAACCTTCTTAATGGAATTTGTTTTTAAACTGTAACCATATTTTGTCTTATAAGGAATATATGATTTTTTTCTTAATATTGGAAATATGAAAAAGCAAAAAGAAAAAAAAATGAAAATGATCCTTAATTTTACCAATCAGGGAATAATGTGCCTTTAACATTGTGGTTACTTAACCTTCTGTGGGTCTCCCATACAATGGGGATCATGAAGAGGCTCCACCCATAAGCCAGCCTCCTAAGGCATCTGGGAGTGTAAAACATGCTGCATGCTTAGAACAACAGCCGGTAAGATAAGTGTTTGATAGGGGTTATGGACTGTTGTTGGGTGTTTCGTTTCAGACCTTTATCCCTAGGCATGGATCAAACCATTTTTATAAGTAAATATGAGCATATAGTCAGTGGAATCGTGATTTTGGAGAGCTGCAAAGGGGATCTCAGGGTTTATCCAGTGTAGTTTCTTCTCAGGACATCAGCTTGGGTGTTCTTTTCAACTGTCCTATTCCAGGATCCTAACCTAGGATTTACTGAGGCAGAAACTGAAGAATAGATGGGTATACTGGGAGCAGAAACAAGGTGATTTTAATAGGTGTGCTGCTGGCGAGACATGTCAAACTGTAGCCAAGTCTCCCTTACCAGGTGCAGAAGGGAAGTATCCTGGGGGCCAAGTGGAGCCTTGAGGCCACACAGTGTTCACTTAGGGCCGAAGCAGAGCCCAGGTCTCGGCACTGCTCCTCAGTGGTGTTTCTGTCATGTGGAGGGCCACCAGGCACTTTTAAAGAGAAGCTTTTTGTGTAAATTTGGCAGCCTAGTAATTTGTTACATCCAGGCAGTTGCTACAAATAGGATTGCTTTTTAAGATAGACCAGAATGTTTGTGAGCAATTCACTGAGGTTACCAACTATGCAGTTGTGGATAGTAAAAGCAAAACAAAGAAACGCTTGCCTCCATTCATTTATTCATTCACTGTGAAGCGTGATCGCATTCACACAGTAGTCCCCTCTTACCTGCAGCTTCACTTTCCATGGTTTCAGCTACCTGTGGTCAACCATGGTCCAAAACTATTAGATAGATAATTCCAAAAAGAAACTAATCAGAAGTTCTAAATGGCACACAGTTCTGAGTAGCTTGATGAAACCTCATACTGTCCCATTCCATCCTGCCTGGGATCCCCAAGCATCAACATAGTCTGCTCATTACATCCAACCATCAACATTGTCATGGTTCCATGATCCAGGATCACCAGAAGTAGATTGTCCTCCTTCTGATATATTTTCAGAAGCTCAGTAGTAGCCTAACATTGTATCAGAGTACCTTTGTCATTCACCTCACTACTTTACCGCATCCCACATCATCACAAGAAGAAGGGTGAGTGTAGTACAATAAGATATTTTTAAGGAGAGACCACACTCGCATAACTTTATTCCAGTATGTTTTTATAATCATTCTATTTGTTATTATTAGTTATTGTTGTTAATCTGCTACTGTGATTAGTTTATAAATTGAACTTTATCATAGGTATGTATATATAGGAAGAAACATAGTATATATAGGGTTACATACTTGGATTTCAGGTTATAGGGTTACAAGTCTTGAGTTTGAGGAACCCACTGAGGGTCTTAGAACCCTCACAGATAAGGGGGATCTACTGTATTTCGCTAATTCAGTCTGACCTTCATTCATGAGTTGTAATTAATAATGTTTTACTGCATTTCAGTTTCTAAGTTGAGATGGTTTGGAGAGTGGGTAGAAGAGACATTTAGTTACGAACTTAAAACTTTTGAGGGCAGCTTCCAGCGAAACTCGCTTCATTGCTTGAGGTGGCATTCTATTGCAGATGGTTTATCTGAGAACAGGCAGTGGTGTATGGTGTTTCCTATCATTCCAGGAAGTTCCGTTCCCCTATAAATATATAAAATATCACATGCTATAAGTTGACCTGTGTTTGAGAAACAACTAGAAGAAAAAGCCAAGTGCTTAAAGGCTGCACGAGCTAAGCCTGTGATGGGGTGATTTGTAATGTCTCTAAACATTGCAGGAATATCTACAGTCTTGTATGACACCGCCCTTGCCATTGCACATGACTGATTCTATAAGAATCTACATGTGGGTGTTTAGATGTTTTACCATGTCTGCCTGACATAAACTAATGATGTAGACTGCTAACTGTGGTGACATGATTAAACAGGATGTTAATTAGTGGCTCCTCTAAGAGTCTTGATCCTTCCTTTTAGCAGCCTTTGTTGTGCATGTATGAAAATTTAAGAGACAGAAATGGTTGTTCCCTGTATGGCATCTGTTAATAGCAATGGGAACTCAAAAAAAAAAAAAAAGCACTTAAGCCACCCAGTAAGACATATCAGGTCCATCTTCTTGTCCTGGGAGTTGTCCAAAACCATGTCTTTGTGGAAAGGAATATGGCAATTTTCCTGTGAGCTGTAATCATTTGTACTATTACTTAGTTGTCATGTATTGATGATCTCATTTCAATCAAACGTATCTCATTCTGTAAGCTTTTGATGGGAGGAATTTTTGGAAGGGTTTAGGAAGGTTAAATCTGTGAGACATGGCTTCCATCTGGAATGCATTAGCTACAAAGATTTATTAGTCAGAGTGCCTCTGCATAATGTTCCATGGAAAGCGGGTCCTGCATCTAATTTCCAGCATGATGTCTATATGAGGAGTGATCTTTGAAATATCATAGGTGACAATCAAGTTTGTTATAAAAATAGTAAATGCCCAGGATTTTCATGGCGGCTATTTTAAATCCCTCATGAGAGCTGCTAAGCAGGTAGTTGATTTGTTGACAAATGATAAAACTCAAGGAATAGCAACATGCATGAAATTTTAAAAGAGGATGGCCCTTTTGAGCAGAAAAAGACTCTTAGAACAATCGGGAACATTTAATGTTTTCATTTACCTTTTCTCTGGACAAGAGAGCATTAGAAAAATAATAAGACCAGTACTCAAACTGCATGTAGAAGGACATCCTCTTTCTAATTAAAATTGTTCTTAAGAGCTAGTTGTGTTGATCAGTAAGTGAAACAGGGAAAGCTTTGTAATATCTCATACAATACATAGCCTGAGACTATACTGTTCTGTACTGTGATGCGATTGGTTCAAATTAGAGATGATGAAGGTGCTAGAATTTCCAATTCTACTGATCTCTGTGTGGGAAGAAGGCAGAGCTGATATACAGCTTAGGCTTACCTGGGCTACTGTACCCTTAGAAGGCAGCAAACATAAACACAGAAATGGGGGTAAAGTTTGAGTTTGGGTTGCAGAAACTGTGATCAGATGGAGGCCAAAAGCTTCTGCTTCCTGCTGAAAAGGCAGCTCGAGCTCTGGGGAAGGTTTTTCTCCTTCTCACTTGCCTTTTTCTCAGTGGCCGACATTAAGGTAACATGAGAGCAGGTCCAGTCCCACAAAAGCTTTTTATACCATCAGGAGGCAATTATGGCCTAAGATACCTTCCCTGGCTGCATCATGTCTTCCTGAAAATGCAGGGCAAAGGATTAATGCCAGGTGAAGGGCGAATCAGCATCCAAATATTTATCTGTGAATTTAGGTCACACCACAATGCTCAGTTGTGTCATTCCCTCTCAACATAGGAAAAAGTGTTCTGTATCCTGGATACAAGTTCAGTACAAAATTGTTCTCCAAGGATTACAAGGGAAATGCTGAAGCTCAGCAGTTTTCTTTGCCCCTTGCATTGGGCTGTTGTGCCATCGGGTGGGCTTGTGCCAGACAGCAGAATGGAGAGTGAAGTAGTCCTGGCCACAAAACTCGTGTGAGAGAGAGAAAGGAGCCTTTACCCCGAGACCTCCAAGAGCAGGGCCTGAACTTTTCACCTTCTCGGTGGACATTTGCAAGGTCCTCAGCTTGAAAGTGTTTCTCTTCTGCAATCCACTGTGCATGCTAGGAAGGCCACAGCTGGGCCTGCCTCCCCTCTGGCAACCGATGAAGACACATTCCCAAGCATCCACTTGCAGTCATAATCTTTGTTAACTTGGATGCATTTAAGGACATTAATTTCTTCTTTTCTCTCATGAGGTTTTAGCAGAAAATCCCACTCCTTTTTCCTTGCAGGCAATGTGATACATGGTCTCCACACATCCATATCCCAGACATACCCCCAATCCCAATGGTGGAGTCTCCGATACCCTCAGTGCAGCCTGGTTGTCATCACAGACGAGTGCAGCTTGCTTTCTGGGCTTGCCTTATAAGATCTGTGGGAGAGTGCCATGTCTCCTCTCCCCAGCTGATGCCGCCTTTACTAAGGCAGAATAGCGCCTAGGCCACTCTCTTATACACCTGTTGTTGCAGGTACCTTGTGTTAATTAAGCACTTCCCTGGTGGCTCAGATAGTAAAGAATCTACCGGCAATGTAGGAGACTTGGATTCAATCCCTGGTTTGGGAAGATGCCCTGGAGAAGAAAATGGCTACCACTCCACTATTCTTGCCTGGGAAATTCCATGGACAGAGGAGCCTGGTGGGCTATAGCCCATGGGGTGGCAAAGAGTCAGATGCAACTGAGTGAATAACACTTTCACTTTCACTGTGTTAATTCAAGTTTCACTGTATACAGACTATTCACAAGATAGCCTTGTGTCTTTGGGTACAATTTAATGTGAACTAAACCAAACTGTAATAGAAACCGTGATTGGTCCCCAAAGACATTTGGCATATGGTTGGAAATACTTTCAACGACACAGCTACTGTGGAGAAACTAATCCAAGAATTCTGAATGTTATCCTGAGTTCGGCCCAGACCTGCCCAGTTGTCCAGATTGCTTCATTGTTCTTTGATGACTTTGTGTGAATCCCAGCATCCACTTCCCCCAAAAGTAATAATTTGTTTTCATTCATTATTCATTTACCTTGAGGCAGATAAAGTTCTAGACAACTTTCACATTTGCTAAAGAAAAACTCCTCTTGATTCAAGTAGTACTTTTTAAAGCCTCAGAGCCTTAGAATTAAATTCATTGTTTAATGTAGACTTGAATGCATGGACATATCCTGAAGGAAGTACCAAACACATTTTAAGGAGAAATACTCAGTCTTTCTTTCATGTCACAGTCTAAGCTGTTATCGATATTTTGCATCACTTTAAATTTTCTGCATTTTAAAATTAACTTTCATTGGAATATACTTGATTTGATCACCGAGGAAGGCCTTCTTATCTCTCCTTGCTGTTCTTTGGAACTCTGCATTCAAATCGGTACATCTTTCCTTTTCTCCTTTGCCTTTCGCTTCTCTTCTTTTCTCAGCTATTTGTAAGGCCTCCTAAGACAACCATTTACCTTTTTGCATTTCTTTTTCTTGGGAATGGTCTTGATCACTGCCTCCTGTACAATGTCATGAACCTCCGTTCATAGTTCTTCAGGCACTCTGTCTATCAGATCTAATCCCTTGAAACTATTTGTCACTTTCACTGGATAATCGTAAGAGATTTGATTTAGCTTATGCCTGAATGGTCTAGTTTCCTAGACCCTACTTTCTTCAATTTAAGTCTGAATTTGGCAATAGGGAGTTCATGATCTGAGCCACAGTCAGCTCCCATTCTTGTTTTTGCTGACTGTATGGAGCTTCTCCATCTTTGGCTGCAAAGAATATAATCAGTCTGATTTCAATATGGACCATCTGGTGATGTCCATTTATGGAATCTTCTCCTGTGTTCTTGGAAGAGGGTGTTTGCTATGACCAGTGAATTCTCTTGGCAAAACTCTATTAACCTTTGCCCTACTTGATTTTGTATTCCAAGGCCAAATTTGCCTGTTACTTCAGATATCTCTTGACTTCCTACTTTTGCATTCCAGTCCCCTGTAATAAAAGGACATCTTTTTTAAGTGTTAGTTCTAGAAGGTCTTGTAGGTCTTCATAGAACCATTCAACTTCAGCTGTTTCAGCATTACTGGTCAGGGCATAGACCTGGATTACTGTGATACTGAATGGTTTGCCTTGGAAATGAACAGAGATCATTGTGTCATTTTTGAGATTGCATCCAAGTACTGCATTTCAGAATCTTTTGCTGACAATGAGGGCTACTCATCATTTCTTCTAAGGGATTTTTGCCCATAGTAGTAGATGTAATGGTCATCTGAGTTAAATTCACCCATTCCAGTCCATTTTAGCTCACTGATTGCTGGAATGTCGATGTTCACTCTTGACATCTCCTCTTTGACCTCTTCCAATTTGCCTTGATTCATGGACCTAACATTCCAGGTTCCTATGCAATATTGTTCTTTACATCATTGGACTTTACTTCCATCATCAGTCACATCCACAACTGGGTGTTGTTTTTGCTATGACCAACCTAGATAGCATAATAAAAAGCAGAGACATTGTTTTGCCAACAAAGATCCATCTTGTCAAAGCTATGGTTTTTCCAGTAGTGATGTATGGATGTGAGAGTTGAACTACAAAGAAAGCTGAGCGCCAAAGAATTGATGATTTTGAACTGTGGTATTGAAGAAGACTGTTGAGAGTCTCTTGGACTGCAGGGAGATCCAACCAGTCCATCCTAAAGAAAATCAGTCCTGATTATTCATTGGAAGGATGGATGCTGAAGCTGAAACTTTGGCCACCTGATGCGAAGAACTGACTCATTGGAAAAGACCCAGATGCTGGGAAAGACTGAAGGCGGGAGGAGAAGGGGACGATAGAAGATGAAATGGTTGGATGGCATCACAGACTCAATGGACATGAGTTTGAGTAAGCTCCGTGAGTTGGTGATGGATAGAGAAGCCTGGTGTGCTGCAATCCATGGGGTCACAAAAAGTTGGACATGACTGAACAACTGAACTGATAGTTGATTTACAGTATTGTGATAGTTTCTGTTGTAGAGCAAAGTGAGTCAGTTATATATATATATACACACACATATATCCATTCTTTTTTAATATAAATTTATTTATTTTAATTGGAGGTTAATTACTTTACAATATTGTAGTGGTTTTGCCATACATTGACATGAATCCGCTATGAGTATACACATGTTCCCCAACCTGAACCCCCTCCCACCTCCCATCCCATCCCTCTGGGTCATCCCAGTGCACCAGCCCTGAGTACCCTGTCTCATGCATCGAACCTGGACTGGTGATTCATTTCACATATGATAATATACATGTTTCAGTGCCATTCTTCCAAATCATCCCACCCTTGCCCTCTCCCACAGAGTCCAAAAGACTGTTCTATACATCTGTCTCTTTTGCTGTCTCACATTAGGGTCATTGTTACCATCTTTCTAAATTCCATATATATGCGTTAGTATACTGTATTGGTGTTTTTCTTTCTGGCTTACTTCACTCTGTATAATAGGCTCCGGTTTCATCCACCTCATTAGAACTGATTCAAATGTATTCTTTTTAATGGCTGAGTAATACTCCATTGTGTATATGTACCACAGCTTTCTTATCCATTCATCTGCTGATGGACATCTAGGTTGCTTCCATGTCCTGGCTATTATAAACAGTGCTGTGATGAACGTTGGAATACACGTGTCTCTTTCAATTCTGGTTTCCTTGGTGTGTATTCCCAGTAGTGGGATTGCTGGGTGATATGGCAGTTCTATTTCCAGTTTTTTAAGGAATCTCCACACTGTTCTCTATAGCAGCTGTACTAGTTCGCATTCCCACCAACAGTGTAAGAGGGTTCCCTTTTCTCCACACCCTCTCCAGCATTTATTGTTTGTAGACTTTTGGATCGCAGCCATTCTGACTGGTGTGAAATGGTACCTCATAGTGGTTTTGATTTGCATTTCTCTGATAATGAGTGATGTTGAACATCTTTCCATGTGTTTGTTAGCCATCTGCATGTCTTCTTTGGAGAAATGTCTATTTAGTTCTTTGTCCCATTTTTTGATTGGGTCGTTTATTTTTCTGGAATTGAGCTGTAGGAATTGCTTGTATATTTTTGAGATTAATTCTTCGTCAGTTGCTTTGTTTGCTATTATTTTCTCCCATTCTGAAGGCTGTCTTTTCACCTTGCTTATAATTTCCTTTGTTGTGCAAAAGCTTTTAAGTTTAATTAGGTCCCATTTGTTTATTTTTGCTTTTATTTCCAATATTCTGGGAGATGTGTAATAGAGGATCCTGCTGTGATTTATGTTGGAGAGTGTTTTGCCTATGTTTTCCTCTAGGAGTTTTATAGTTTCTGGTCTTACATTTAGATCTTTAATCCATTTTGAGTTTATTTTTGTGTATAGTGTTAGAAAGTGTTCTAGTTTCATTCTTTTACAAGTGGTTGACCAGTTTTCCCAGCACCACTTGTTAAAGAGATTGTCTTTTCTCCATTGTATAATCTTGCCTCCTTTGTCAAAGATAAGGTGTCCATAGGTGCGTGGATTTATTTCTGGGCTTTCTATTTTGTTCCATTGATCTATATTTCTGTCTCTGTGCCAGTACCATACTGTCTTGATGACTGTGGCTTTGTAGTAGAGTCTGAAGTCAGGCAGGTTGATTCCTCCAGTTCCATTCTTCTTTCTCAAGATTGCTTTGGCTATTTGAGGTTTTTTTTTTTTTTAATTTCCATACAAATTGTGAAATTATTTTTTCTAGTTCTATGAAAAATGCCATTGGTAGCTTGATAGGGATTGCACTCATTTTCACTATATTGATTCTTTGAATCCATGAACATGGTATATTTCTCCATCTATTTGTGTCCTCTTTGATTTCTTTCACCAGTGTTTTATAGTTTTCTATATATAGGTCTTTAGTTTCTTTAGGTAGATATATTCCTAAGTATTTTATTCTTTTCATTGCAATGGTGAATTGAATTGTTTCCTTAATTTCTCTTTCTGTTTTCTCATTGTTAGTGTATAGGAATGCAAGGGATTTCTGTGTGTTAATTTTATATCCTGCAACTTTATGATATTCATTGATTAGCTCTAGTAATTTTCTGGTGGAGTCTTTAGGGTTTTCTATGTAGAGGATCATGTCATCTGCAAACAGTGAGAGTTTTACTTCTTTTCCAATCTCGATTCCTTTTATTTTTTTTTCTGCTCTGATTGCTGTGGCCAAAACTTCCAAAACTATGTTGAATAATAGTGGTGAGACAAGGGCACCCTTGTCTTGTTCCTGACTTTAGGGGAAATGCTTTCAATTTTTCATTGAGGATAATGTTTGCTGTGGGTTTGTCATATATAGCTTTTATTATGTTGAGGTTCTGGAGGGTTTTTATCATAAATGAATGTTGAATTTTGTCAAAGGCTTTCTCTGCATCTATTGAGATAATCATATGGTTTTTATCTTTCAATTTGCTAGTGTCGTGTATTACACTGATTGATTTGTAGATATTGAAGAATCCTTGCATCCCTGGGATTAAAGTCATTGCAGAGTATTCAGTAGACTTCCCTGTTTTATACAATAGGTTCTTATTATTTATCTATCTTATATATGTGTGTGTGTGCACTCAATCATGTCCAACTCTTTGCAACCCCATGGACTGTAGCACACGAGGCTCCTCTGTCCATGGAATTTTCCAGGCAAGAATATTGGAGTAGGTTGCCATTTCCTTCTCCAAGGGATCTTATATATAGTAGTGTGTATATGTGAATCTGAATCTCCCAATTTATCACTCCTCAGCTTCCCTCTTGGTAATTGTAAGTTTGTTTTCTGTATCTATGATTCTATTTATGTTTTACAAATAGGTTCATTTGTACCATTATTTTTAGATTCCATGTATAAGCAATATCATATATTCGTGTTTCTCTTTCTGACTTCACTTAGGATGACAATCTCTAGGTCCATCCATGTCACTGCACATGGCACTATTTGCTTCTTTTTTATGGCTGAGTAGTATTCCACTGTGCATATGTACCACATCTTTATTCATCCTTCTGTTGCTGTACATTTAGACTGCTTCCATGTCCTGGCTGTTGTAAATAGTGCTGCAGTGCAATGGACATTGGGGTGCGTGCATCTTTTTGAGAGCTTACGGTGAATGGTGTCAGATTCGTGATCTCTGAAGAAGAAGAATTCGCTTCAGGACCAGAGACTAGGCTTGACCACTCAGGGCTCTTGTGTGGCAGAAGTTTTATTACGGTGAAAGAGGACAGAGAAAGCTTCTGACACAGACATCAGAAGGAGGCAGAGACAGCCCCCCTCGCTAGTGTTAGCAAGGGAGCTATATACTTTTTTAATTAGTTATTACAATAAATCAAAAGAATGTCTCAAGGTTGTAAAGATCTTACTAGACCTACTCCCATAATTTACATTGTAAAATAACAGGATTAGCCAGAAGGTTTTCAGGAAGGAGAAACTGTCCATAACCAGGATACATTGTTGTTATTTTAATCCTTAGTACAGAGTTTAAACTGAGTTGTTTGTTGTGTAATCATCAGTTCCTGGCTTAAAGAAAAAAAAAAAAAGCCATTTTATGTGACTAAGACTAAGGAATGTAGAGTGGGGGAAAAAAAAAAGCTTGTCCTTTCCTCCTTGAGAACACCATACCCCTATCTCCACTTCAAGAGCCCCAGACCCCCTTTTCCTCGGGGACCCCAGACTTCTTATCAGCCTGCCTAGGAACTGACTCTCTCATTTTCAAATTATGGTTTTCTCCAGATGTATGTCCAGGAGTGAGATTCCTGGATCATATGGTAACTCTATTTTTAATGTTTTGAGGAACCTCTGTACTGTTCTCCATAGTAGCTGTAACACTTGATATTCCCACAACAGTGAAGGAAGGCTCCCTAAATTGTCCCTATTTTGATAGTAATTAGTAAAGATTTATTTTTTCCGTCTTTGTCTGAGATTCAGAACTTTTCGAAGTCACACAGAGAAGAAAAACTATAAAATTCTGTGAGTAAAGTTCTATGAGTAAAGGTTAATTTTATTAAATCTAGCAAAAATTATTTCCATTACAATTAAATTCTTGGAAAAAGAAACATAACACTAATGTGTTGTCATGTCTGAAACAGAAGTTTAACAGCTTTGAAATGAGATTTGATATAAAAAAGCAGTTGCACTCATCTTCTCAACCCTTTTCCAGTGTAAAATTTTATCTGCATGCTCTGTGATGTATGAAAGAAATCTATCAGTCATTTCACTCAATTCAATAATGATCAGTATTTAAGTGGAAAGAACTTGGCTGTTTGATTCAGCTGACAAGTTATATATGGTTTCTTATGTAGGCATAGGATTAGAAAACTGTGAAATATTATACAGGTGTGAGATGTTACTGTTGATTTGCATAACCTGTGGGAAGTCTGCAGTTTTAGTTGCTTTAGTATCATTATCCTGTAGACTTCCAGTGGAGATCATCAAGGGCATTACTACATGTGCAATTAAATTCAGTGTCATCTCAAATTCAAGACCTGGTTTGAATGGCTCAGCTGGTAAAGAATCCGCCTGCAATGCAGGAGACCTGGGTTCAATCCCTGGGTTGGGAAGATCCCCTGGAGAAGGGAAAGGCTACCCTCTCCAGTATTCTGGCCTGGAGAATTCCATGGACTGTATAGTCCATGGGGTCGCAAAGAGTCGGACACGATTGAGAGACTTTCATTTCATTTCATTTTTCATTGACTCTAAAGATTCATCGAGATGAGCAATCTGAGGTAAATCAGTTAATCTCTGATTCATCTGAAAAATGGGAATCATTTTATTTCATAGTGTTGCTAAGAAGATCAAAGGATTGTTTTGTAGTGACAAGATACAAAGGTTAATTATTTCTGTAAACTTGATCCACTACTCTTATGGCAGCATGCCTTAAAGGAAAACTTCATAACACCTTCACCTCAATACTGTTTATTCCATAATCACCTTCACCCTTCCCCTACTGGGGTCAGGCTCCTTCCCATTTTTTGTGTGAGTGCCCAAGAACCCTCCTTCATCCACATATAAATCTTTTCTTTTTTCAATTTTACCACACTGTGTGGCAAGTGGGATCTCAGTTCCCTGACCAGGGATCAAACCCATGGCCCCTGCATTAGATGCACAGAGTCTTAACCACTGGATGGCCAGGGAAATCCCAACACACAGAATTCTTCATTGCAGTATTCTGTTCACTCTCTGTCACACTTGCTAGGCTATAGACTCTTTAAGGTTAGAGATCATTTCTGCCTGGTGTCCAGCATAGTGCCTGGTACCCAGTAGTCATTCAGTAATTACAGGCTGAATGAGTGAATGAACACATGGAAAACTATACACGAGGTGACTGGTAGATCCTTCTTGCAAGGATTTCACAGTAGTGCCAAAGATGTGGCCTTCTACACATTGACCAGAAGGCTTTTTTCAAGTAGACTTGCATGTGGTACATATAGCTCTGTTATGAACATACTGTTTTGTATTTTTTTATCAGTAACATTGGCAATAGCAACAAAGGTGGCTTTACAAGTACCTGAGTCCAAATGGTCCCTTTGTACTATCATACTGCAATACAACTTGGGGATTTCTGGATTTTTAACCCTCACTTCTCTCTGGGCAGAGTGAGTTACATACTGTGTACCTCTACAAGGCAGCCCTTATTTCACAGTTCAAGGTAGTCTGGCTTTAAATTACAGTATAATAAAAAATTGATGACACATAAAATTGGGGTTTCCGAGTGACTCAGTGATAAAGAAGCCATCTGTCAAGCAGGAGACATGGGTTTGATCCCTGGGTTGGGAAGATCCCCTGGAGAAGGAAATGGCAACCTACTCCAGTATTCTTGCCTGGGAAATCCGGCTATACCAAGAGTAACTTGGTGGGCTACAGTCTGTGGGGTCATGAAAGAGTCAGACATGACTTAGTGACTAAACAACAGCAAAAATAAAATCAGCATGATTAGTAACACTAATGTAACATTACAAAACAAGTAATGTAGCTCTGTTTCTTTCTCTCTGTTGTATCTTTCACGATTTCCTAAATATGGTAACTAGGCAACTCCATGTTATAAAAGTAAATGTTTGCTTTTTGCACCTGGAGTATGCAATTATTCCCCCCAAAACCATCACTCTTCCTCAAGATGTATGTACCTAAACTTTCATGAAATTCTAAACTTTCCTCCAACATCCTAAATTTTTATAAGCTTTTGATCAAGTAGTTTTCTGGTCTTAAGCCCACCTTTAGGAAATTCAGTGTTGAGCTGGTCAAAAGACATAAATGCTCCTCTGATTTTGAATGCTTTAAAGGGTCTGGACAGTTCAGCTGAGAAGACTGTTTTGATGTCGTATAAATCTATTTCTATCGTTTCTGTACCTACTCCGCCTATTTCAATAGCATAGTTTTATCCTGATGTTCTTAATTTTTAAAAATCTTTCCATTTGCAGTATTCTACAGGAATGTGATTGTCAGATAATAACAGCTAACACCCATGTAGTCAGTAAGGTTCAACATCTTAGAAGATGTTCATAAAAGGTATTATGAGTTCTAAGAGAAAAATCACACCCTGATGGGTCTTAGGGAAGATTTCATGTAGGAAGTGACATTGGTTAGGATATACATTCCCTGTGTGACTTTTACCCTTAAGCAGAACCATCGTCATTTTTATATTAACTGACAAAGAGGTTCCAGTGAGAAATCTGAGCTTGTGCTGAGTGTCCAGTAATGAGGTTAGAGTTGTAGGAAACTGCCTTGAGCAGCCTCTAGGAGGATCACAGCTCAGTGCAGGCATAGGCTAGAGCCCCGATTCATATCCTGCTCTGCCATCGCCTCTTGGGGCACACCAACAGACCTGCTTCACCCTCAGTTTCATTATCTGTAAAACAGGGACAGTAGCGGTTTCAAGTTCATGGGGTGGTTGAGACAAGAGTGATTTCAGTGGAACCCCAGGGGTCGTGAATGCATCCTAAAACTTTCGAAGGAAAACGCTACTGATAAGGAATCACTTCCTGCCCTTCCGTCACAAATAATGGTGACTTTTCTTGGTTTATTTTTAGCTCAGTTTGTTTCATGGCCGAGCACTGGTAAACTGGAGACAGTCATTACAGGAAATGAGTTCACACAGGGATGTATTGGAGAAGTTGAGTGCCCTGGAGAAGCCTAGCTCCGGTGCCTCCTCTCCTCCTCGTAGCTTAGCTGGGCAAGTCACCTGAGGGAAGTCACACTGCTGTTCTGTTCCGGCTGCATTTCCTCACCTACACCCTGAAGGTTCTGGACCACATGATCGCCACGGTCCTGTGGTAGTCCCTAGTGCTGCCTGCAGGTACCTGGTTGTCTTCTCCTTCTGTGCACGAGGAGCATTGAACTCTCTGCCCCCTTGTGATTGTGTGGGACCAAAAACTAGCTCCAGCCAACGGGCTGTGAGTGGGAGTGACCAGTTTTGCTGAGGATGACACGTCTAGTCACAGGACCCTCTGAGGTTCTCCCCTCTTCCATGTCACAGTGGTGGCTGCCCTGCAGCATGGCCCTGAAGGAAGAACCCTGTGGAGCAGAGTCCTCAGTGCCCCACGGTGGATGTGAGCATGAGTGACAAATAAGCTCCCATTTTTAAACTACTCATAAAATGGGGCTGGTTGTTACTGCATCATAACTCATCCATCCTGAATTGATTGTTGCAGGGACCTTCTCACCGGACAGTAGGGAGGACAGTAGGAACTCATGTTTGAACTCATCCTCATACATCCTGAATGTATGCTGTGGATTTGCATCCTGGCTCCACACCCTACTAGCAGTGTGATCTTGTGCCAGTTGCTTCTCCTCTGAATTTCCATTTCTTGGTATGTGAAATGGGAATAATGCTATTGACTATCTTACTGAGCTAGTGTAAAGATTAAGGAGATTTTGCATATAACACATTGTAGAAAATGGCAAAGAGTAGGATAATTCTTATTATTCTACTTTTAACACTGTGAGTCCATGGTTTCATCATCTTTCTGTATTTTCTGTTGTGGCCATTGAGGCAAAGTGAGTTTATAAGAAATACACCAATGGATAAATAAATTTCTTATCACCAATGGATAGTAGCTTAGAGAGTAATAGGACCTATACCTTAGCCCTTTTAAGACCAGCAGCTTCTAATGGGAATTGGAGGTTTGAAAGCATTAATGTGAGATCATTACATTTTAGTCAGCCCATTCCAAAGACAGGAGTCAAATCCATTAAGCAAATCTGAAGTAATCCTCTCATAAGTAGCCATCGTCCAACTCGTGATATTTTCCAACAAATACCTCTTTGGGAAAAAAGATTATGTATGTTTCACCTTGGATCTTGCAAATTTATGTCACACTTTGTGTCTTTAAAGCTTTCCAACAAACATTAAATTGATTATACAGTAAAGGCAATAGCTCATTTGGAATATTTACCAGAAAACCCCCATAGAATGAGCATAATGAGAAAAATAATGAAGCAGTAATTATAATTCTCAAGGCTAATAATCTTAATAATAATTTATACTTAAACAGCTCTATACATAAGGAGACTTCAAAGGTTTATAAATATTAAGTAAGCTCTGTATGCCTTACAGTTCCTAAAACAATGCCTTGAACCTAACATTCCTGAAACATTCACTCATCATCAGTGTTACTTATCTTATTTTACAAGTAGATAAACTAAGGCAAAGAAAATATGCCTGGAGTCACATAACCCTTGGCCTAGTATCTGTACCTCTAATGAACACAATTCAAATTCCATCCTGGAATAATCTATGTGGCTGTCTATAGGGGAGTCCCATTGTATTACTGTAACGGCTATCACTAGTTCATGTGATATGACCATGGACTTGATTTAGAGTCATGATCTCCATGTGAAAACAATTAGAATTGAGATGATAGGTGTTTGCAGGATGTGGTCTGTCCTCAATGGATGTGCAAGAGGAGTTTCACGTTGGATCCTTGGCACAACATATCCAAAAGGTTTGCTCAAGCCGGAAGTTCACTGCCAATCATGCCCACCTCCTCAAGAGATGAGCCAGAGCCCATCAAAAGCTGCAGTTCCTACTCACAGTTTGTGTAAGCCTTTTTTTTTTTTTTTTTTTCCTCCTGTTCCATTGTGCTCATTCACACATGATATCCCAAAACAGTTAAGTAAAACGAGGGATATTCTATCTGTCACACATGAGAAAACTGCAGTTATGGATTCACTTAATGCATTCATTGCTTTCTGGACTCTGGAGTCCCCTGGGCATTGCCACAAATCTACATGGTAGCCCCCAGTTTCATATTCTGTGTGAGACTCTCTAGTGAGGCCAGCATGTATGTAAAAGGTTCATGATTATTGTTGTTAATTTTTTTCACTTTTTATAGCTCAAATGAATCAGCCTTAACTCATGGTAACAGTAAGGGCCGCACTGGCCAAGTACATTACCGTAATCTATTGTTGAAATAGCTCGCTCCCGGCGACATGGTGAGTGTCGGAGGTCCTGCCTTCTGAATTAATGCCAAAGCGTAGGCAACAGCTGACACGTAACAGAGGCCCAGAAGCCACTGTTTCCTTCTGATGCTTTCTGGGAGATCCACCCCTCCTAATTTTTCCATATTCAGTTTAAGACAGACCTCTGATTCCTGTGGGCTTGCATAATGACGAAGATGAAGCAGTCATTTGTTCCTGTAAGTGAGCATTGTCCCCGGATGCAGCTGTGATACAGTTCGTGCTGTCTACCCTCACCGGCCATGCGTGCCGATGGCTCTTTGATTTATGGTCTCAGGGCTCTGCTTGGAGAGGAGCTGGGAGCTATTTGCACCTTCCTGTGTGTGATGCCACGTGAAAAGCTTTTGTTCAGAGAACTGCGGGCCCCTGGGATGTCCAGGGCAGAGCTTATCTGACAGTTTCTGGACTCCCACCTCTGTCCTGTGAGGCCTGGTATATAGTAAGCACTCAACTAACATTAGCTGTTATTATTATCATTATTGATTTTGTCATCATTATCTTCAGGCTGCTTTTACTATTCTCCTTCTGTTCACTATGGAAACCGCAAACAGGGCTCCTGCTTGGATGTATTTAATGTTTGTATGTGCTGCCTTTAATCACCCATCATTAAACTCTCCAAAGGTTCTTTTCACTTGAATGATCAGTAATCAAACAAATTATATATTTATGATATCCATTTGCACTTTTATTTATGAACCCATAGTGTCAGGGACTGTCTAGTTCTAAGACCAAGTGTTCCTTCCTTGCACAGAGTAAATGCTCAATAAATACTGTTGAATGGATAAATCAGTAAATGAAATCTTTCATCCTGTCAGCTCAATAAATTAAACTATTTCATTTGACCATGCTTAAGAAATCACTAAGTGCCCACTCTGACCGTGAGAGTAAACAAGTTTTCAATATGTCTACTGTCTTTGAGAAGTTTACAGCAGATAAGGAGCTCAGTCCCGTGCTTATAACTATGCATTATATATGTATTCAACCAAAACAGGATTATATATTTATTCAGTTGTTATATCTAGTGCAGTTGTTAGCTTTTGTTGGGCACGTACTATGTCCTGGTTTTTTAAGAGCTGTACATTTATTATCTTGTTTAATTCTCACCAAAATGTTTACTGTTATCATTTCCATTTTAAAAATGAAGAAAATGACACTTAGGAAATTTCAAATAAATTATCTAAGGCCATGTAACCTATTTAAGTGGTAAAGCTTTAGGGTGTAATATGCTTAACATCTCTACAATAAATTTTGAAACATTCAGTGTTTTTTGTTTTTTTTTTACAAAATGTATCTTTGATATTTTATTTATTTGTGTATTCCTAGTTTCTATTCCATATATATGGAATATATGAATGTTATCATTATTCAGTTGTACATGTTCTTAGTTTAGCCTCAAATCATTTGTGAAATTGCACAGGATCCAATAAATACATCACAGATAGTAAAATGCTAAGTTGTATGCTGTCAACAATAAGTAAAATAACAGTTTTGAAACAGGAGTATCTGAGCAGCTGACACATGAGCCTCTCTAGAAGGATAAGTCAGGTACATAGTGGATGGGGGGAGGGATGGAACATAAATGAAAAAGCAGGGTAAGTGTGTTCTCGGGGCTCCTATGGGAGAGATGAGAGACTCACTGCCCCAAAGTACTGAACACTGTGGGACAGAAGATAGAGCTGTTTAGAGAAGCAAGAGCTGGGCCATGGTCCCAACTTCAAAGGTTTGATCAATGGTGGAGGCAGTTTTAAAAACTAGGCCCATTTGAGCACTAAAGGCAGGACTATTCCATGGGAACCTCCAGCCCCTCCTAACTAGAGCCTCATAGTCTAGATTTTCAGAACAGAAAACATTAAAGCCAGTTGATGATCAGCAAGAAGTTTTGTTTAACCTCTTGATAAATCTTCACATAATAGAAGTGGTAGTCATTAATTTAGTTATCAAGTAAATATTATTAGCATTTAATTACTATTGTTCATCTAGCAACTGTATGCCTTTAGGGAAGACATGGGGAGGCTGAAGACAGTCCTCCTTGAGGGCATTGATAAAAGAAAAGTTAGGCTGAAAGTTTCAGGTCTGAAATATATTTGTTAACTGAAGTTCTCTTTTGTTAGTTATCTTTTTCTAAATCTATCTGTGAGTTGAAATAATCCTGGTGCCCATAAAATTGCTGTCTGGCTTGCAATTGACCCTCAAAACGAGGACTTAAGTTAGTGTAGGCTTGGACTGACTTCTGGGCATGTGTTTGTACATACGTAGTAGCCAAATTGCCTAAAACAGAGTTTAAAGAAGAACAGATTGATGGAACTTGAAACTCAGATTCTTCTGCATTTGGACTTGACACATACACTATATTAAATACATCTTTCATTTTTTGTATATATATACAGAAGATGTCATTGTAAGAGTGTGTAAATTGACAAAAGAGCTAACTCTCTCTCTCTTTGGGGGAAAGTAGATAGAAAACTCTCTAGCGTTAATTTGCATTGAGATCCTGCTGGTAATTACTTAAAGGTTAAACCACCGTACACCGGAGGAGAAAATCATGGGATTCAGTTTTTACTCAGGGTATTAAAGAACTCACTTTAGACATGAAGTTCTAGCTGCTTGGCTTGGAGCAACTGACATTCAGAAACAGAAAACATGAAAACATCTGTGTTTCCAATGGTAACTGCTTTATACTTGGCTGAGCAAGATACCTAGAAAAGTAACTGAGTTTTTCACCCCTACCCCTGACTGTTTTAACCTGGTCTAGGTGGGGCCCCGCTTGTCCTTTGTATGCACTGGCCCTGACTTGGTTAACACAAGCAGTGCGGAACATGCGTGGCGTGGCTGAGGCCTCAGAATCAATAAGGAGCCTTTAGATGTGAAACTAATGATTTTCTGTGTTCAGCGAAAGTCAGAATCTCTCAAAGTTGCCATTGTTGGCGTGCAGTTTCTCCCCAGAGGATAAGAGAAGGTGTGATGAATTATCATGTTCCACAATGCAAATAAAATGTCCATCAGGAGAGGCTTGAGCTAGACTAGAGATGGGTCATGTGAGTCGTAACCATCTTAATTATTTCAGTCTTGAGTTGAGTGAAGCCCCTCCACAAACACTGTGCTAACAGTGGTAGTCACAGCAGTGGACGCACTGTTTGATCCAGCTGTCCTGCCCTCCAGGGGTTTCAGTGTGACCTGTCCAGGAATGATATCTGTCAACGTTCCCTCCCAGAAGCGTTTTCAGCAGTTTGGGATGACGTCAAATGCTTTTGAATGTATCTATAAACTGCCATTGAATGTACATAAAATTTCACCAGTCTCTCTGATTTAAAGCCCTAGAGAAGGCCACCAGGCTCGTATGGAAATTAGCTAAGTATAATTTATTCATGAAAGGCAGAAAAGCTGAATTAATAAATACATGAGTATGTAAACTTATAACTGCATAAAGATCTGTAGAAAATATGAAAGCCGAGCTCCGTGTGTTCACAGAAACCCTTAAGGTGTGGTCACTTGGTCCTTTATTACAAACAGTTCTGTCTCCTGTTTCGAAAGCCAAAGTGGAAATATGTAATAAGCAAAAAAAGTACATTTAATTTTTGGAGAGTTCTTTTTTTCTCCTGAAAATATAGACCTGTCTGTGGTTGCTGTTCTATGTGCATCAATCTAAGAGAATTATTTTTTTTAAATATTAATGAAGGCATTAATTCCAGAGATTCTGAAAACTGCTCAGCAGGTTTAACGCCTGCTCTCTCTGTCTGAACCCAATTCTGAGAGCCCTTTCACAGCGTATTCTCTCATTAGAGGTCATTTTATTTTCCCTCATCCTTACCCTCCCTATGAAATGATAACCTGAATAACATCAGCAGCCCTATCAAGTATTGATTCAGCAGTCCACTTGTTATACAGCAGGAGTCAGAGCGAGATGGACACTGTCACACTTTACAAAACTGCTTAAAGGGAATCTTGCTTTGTATCGAATACATTCTGGTGAAATGTCTCAGATTAAATTCTGAACCTCCTGGCCACAATTGAGACCCAGCTGGGCTCTGGAAGCCTGAATCTGCAGAGTTGTTGCCTATGATTTGATAAGCAAGCAGTGAAACTACTATTTCCTATAGTCCTTGTATGTCATGTGTATATAATTTGATCAGAACATGCCAAGGGAAGCATGGTAGTTCCCACTGTATTCCTTACTGATTATTTCCTTGTACTACTTAAAAACATTTTCTGAAATTCTCTTTTGGAAAACATCAATCTATTGCAAACTCTGCTGTTAGTCAAGGAATGAGGGCAGAATAATCAAATCTATGGATTTTTTTTTATTTGTCTTAAGTGAGAATTATAATAAATACAGGATAAAAGTGAATCATCAGATACTTTTATATCCACAACCATGATCAGTGGAGAGGAAGTTTAAACAGCTAAAGCATGTAGCCCTGAATGCTAATAATCATAGAGTTCTTTATAAATATTAACTCATTAAATTCTTGTGGCAGCTCTGTGAAGTTGGTACAATTATATCCATTTCACAGATGAAGAAAATGAGGCACAAAGGGGTATATAGCTCACTAGGGGTCTCACAGCTTATAGGAAACACTGGAAGTCAGCCCTGATGTTGTGGGTAGTTATTCAATGCAAACACGAAGACCAAATGGCTTTCTGACCTCCATGCTTTAATTGTGTTAATGGCATTTAGTTTTTCTAGAATAAGGTTTTCTTTAAAAAGATTCTTTTTCTTAGTGCAGGTCCTTGAAATGACCTAAGCTGATAATTTTTAAGAGAGGCTGTTGACTGCAGTGTTTTCATTCCTGCCCTTAAACACTCCCTGTTATTAACTTAACTGTTTTCTAGTAGACAGCCTTGTTGGACTTCTTAACTGACCAATGGAAATATACATGTGAAAATAGCAAGATACATGTTGTGGTTATTGCAGCATAAAAAAATCACCCCAAACTTAGTGATGGAGAGGACTTCCTATATAGTATAGGGACAGAGAAGGCAATGGCACCCCACTCCAGTACTCTTGCCTGGAAAATCCCATGGACGGAGGAGCCTGGTGGGCTGCAGCCAATAGGGTCACTAGGAGTCGACACGACTGAGCGATTTCGCTTTCACTTTTCACGTTCATGCATTGGAGAAGAAAATGGCAACCCACTCCAGTGTTCTTGCCTAGAGAATCCCAGGGACGGTGGAGCCTGATGGGCTGCCGTCTATGGGGTCGCACAGAGTCAGACACGACTGAAGCGACTTAGCAGCAGTATAATACTAGGTAATGGAAAGAATCTAAAAAAGGATATATATATGAATCACTGTGCTATACGCCTGAAACTAATACAGTTATAAATTAACTATACATCAATTTGATTTTTTTAATTAAAAATTTTTAAATTAAAAAATCTTAAATTAAAAATAAAAACTTAGTGATTGAAACAATGACACCATTTATTTTGGCTCATGAATCTGCAGTTTAGACAGCATTTGACAAGGATAACTTTTCCCTGCTTCACTTGGCATCCTTTGGGCAGGTAGGCTGGAGGTAAGGATGGAGGCTGGACTCCTCTGAAGATACCCCAACGTGGTTCTGGTGGTTGATGCTGCCTATCAGCCAAGTTTTCACCTAGAACTTTAGCTGGAACACCTGCCTATGATCTTTCCACATGACTGCCTAGCTTCCGTATAGCATGGTATCTAAGTTATAAGGGGTTGGGTCCCAAGAGGAAGAGAGCCAGTGGAATAACCAATCTCAAAAGTCATGTAGTATCACTTCTACCATCTTCTTTTGGTGGTGGCTTGCACAAAGTTCTGCGCAAGTTCAAGGAGGAGAAACATAGATCCCATGTCTTGATGGAAGACATCGCTTTGTAGGAAGAGCATGTGAGATGGATAGACTGGTGTAACCAGCTTTGGAAAACACAGTCTTCCATAAGTTGTTTTATTAGGCATTTAGGACTGTCAACCTGAAAGAAATGCTTTGCTGGAACAAACTCCATTGCTATAAGAATAGGAACCTATTGAACCATAGGATTTACAGAAATAACTGTTCAAAGAATCAAGTTTTGCCAAGAAACCAACTCTCATATCAGATAGAAATACCCCAGGAAGGAAGGATAAAACTTCCAAAGTTAATTCTAGCCTTGTGCCTACTTCACAGTAAAAATCTTTAGAGGTGGGAATTCCCCAGACAGATGTAAGATAGTTCATTTAGGCTGATCACATCTTTAGCAGTTGCCAAAGGATCTTATACCAGATGTTAGCATTCTAGGTTTTATCAGAGAGCTATGTTCAACTCTTTTTTTTCATTATTTAGTGTAAGAACAATGGAAATGAACTTTTACAAAGTTCATTCCCTGTAGATTCAAAATAAAGTTAACCAGACGTACTTTAAGAAAGATGGTATTATTTTAAAGAAATTTTATTCACAGAGCATCTAGCCTGAGTACAAGTTGGCCTTGAGAAACTTAAAAGCTAACTGAGGATTTGAGAAGCATATTAGAATATCGGTTTCTTTATGTGCTGTTGCTAAGTCGCTTCAGTCGTGTCCGACTCTGTGCGACCCCATGGACTGCAGCCTACCAGGCTTCTCTGTCCATGGGATTCTCCAGGCAGGAACATTGGAGTGGGTTGCCATTTCCTTCTCCAATGCATGAAAGTGAAAAGTGAAAGTGAAGTCGCTCAGTCATGTCTGACTCTTAGCGACCCCATGGACTGCAGCCTACCAGGCTCCTCCATCCATGGGATTTTCCGGGCAACAGTACTGGAGTGGGGTGCCATTGCCTTCTCCAGTTTCTTTATGTAAAGGGATACTAATAATCTACCACATGACTTTGAGTGGTTTCTCTAGTTATGTGATAAGTTTGCACTTAGCCAACTATGCACTGTTCTCCAGTCTTTTTCACAGCAAATCTTCATGCATATTCGATAGTTGTTCAGAGTCAAGAACAAACTTATGTTTGCTCAGAGCTTTAGGAATTACAAGATGCTTTCATATCCATTATCACACTGGATGCTCACAGCAAACCTGTAAGCTGAACATAATCATCTCCATTTTTCACAGGGGGACTTGAGAGGCAAATCACCCTACCTGGAGGCACAGGGCAGTAATACCATGGCTGTACTTCTTATCTGCCTCTCTTTTGCCAACCTTATGATTTTAACTGTTATATCAAACTGTCTGACCAGTGCATAGGTAGAATACAAGGCCTCCCCTGTTTTAGGCCACAGCAAACAGAAATCGCAGGACTGGGCTCATGATGAGAATGTAACAGGTGGATGAATGTGGTTCAGAGGAGTAAGCATTGGGATAGCACTTAGAACCCTGAAGCATCCTTCTTATCTTAGCTCTGCTACTCATTGTCACCCCATGATGTGTGACCTGGAGAAGATGGGCTGATATGTTTTTAGATAACTCTCCAGTCTAAACATCTATGATGTCATGTTGGATAAATGAAAAATGAGAATAGTAGATAACATCCTTAATAAAAAAAGTACATTGGTAGGAATGAAGTTGTTAAGTGATTTTTTTTTTCTGAATAGAGTTAAAAGGAAATTACCAACAGGAAGTTTGAGTGACATTGTAAGTCAGAAACACAGGAGGAGGAGTATGAAAAGTTATTTATTTTATTCATTCATTCAACAGATATTTATTGGTGTTCTAGTCACAGTCCTTAGAGAAAGGCACAGAAAATTCTCTGTCCTTATGAAGCTTATATTCTACTGGGAGGAGAGAGCACAAGATTAAAATATAGTATGGCAAATAATTAAAGTGCTATGGAGGAAAAGCAGGAGAAAGTGCTGGGGCCAGAGGTGATTGCAATGATGAATTGTTGAAGAGTGTGGGTCTCACTGTGAAAGTGGTGTCTGAGCAAAGACCTGAGGAAAGGAGGGAGTCAGTCATGCTGACATCTGGGAGAATTGCTGACCAGGAGTATGGCTGGAGAGGTGTGAGCTGGAGGAAGGAGAAGGGGTCAGTTCAAAGAGATAAGAGGTTTTGCAGGAGGTTGAGGGGGGTCTTAGAAGCTTGTCGAGGCTTGTGTATGGAGTTTTGTTTTTATCCTGAGAGAGTTGAGGAACCATTAAAGACTTTTAAGTGGCATGATTTGACTTAGGCTTTAAAAGAATATGTCTAATGTGATATATATGTGTGTATACATGTGTGTGTGTGTCTAATTTGTGTGTGTGCTCGGTCACTTTAGTGATGTCCAATTCTTTGTGACCCTGTGGACTGTAACCCACCAGGCTCCTGTGTCCATGGGATTCTCCAGGCAAGAATACTGGTGTGGGTTGTCATGCCCTCCTCCAGGGGGATCTTCCTGATGCAGGGATTGAACCTGAGTCTAATATGTGTGGCTTAAAAAACTAAGATCATGGCATCTGGTCCAATCACTTCATGGGAAATAGATGATGAAAAAAATGGAAACAGTGGCAGATTTTATTTTCTTGGTCTCCAGAATTACTGCAGATGGTGACTGCAGCCATGACATTAAGACTCTTGCTCTTTGGAAGAAAAGCTATGCCAAAACTGGACAGTATATTCAAAAGCAGAGACATCACTTTGCTGACAAAGATCCTTATAGTCAAAGCTATGGTTTTTCCAGTAGTCATGTATGGATGTGAGAGGAGGACCATAAAGAAGGCTGAGTACCCAAGAATTGATGCTTTCAAAATGTGGTGCTGGAGAAGACTCTTGGGAGTCCCTTGGACAGCAAGGAGATCAAATCGGTCAATCCTAAAGAAAATCAACCCTAAATATTCATTGATAGAACTGACGCTGAAGCTCCAATACTTTGGTCACCTGATGCAAAGAGCTGATTCATTGGAAAAGACCCTGATGCTGGGAATTATTGAGGGCAGGAGAAGGGGGCGACAGACTATGAGATGATTGGATAGCATCACTGACTCAACAGACATGAATTTGAGCAAACTCTGGGAGATAGTGAAGGACAGGGAAGCCTGGTGTACTGCAGTCCATGGGGTTGCAAAGAGTCAGACATGACTTAGCAAGTGAACAACAATGTATCTGATATCTCAATAAAGAGATTATTTTTAAAAAGAAATATCTCCAGCTGTTTTTTTTTTAATAGAATAGGATAAAAGTAGGAATACAAGAAAGCTATTGTATTATAATCTTCTAAGCTAGAGATGGTGGTTACCTGGGCCAAGTGGTAGCTGTAGAGGTGGAAAAATTCTATATAAGTGAAAGTCAGGACCATAGGATTTGCTGACTCATGGGGGAAAGGATAATTATGAGACTTTTGTGCTGAGCCACTGACAGGTGGAGTTGTCTCGTACTCAGAGAAACCTCTAAGAAAAGTGTGGCTATGTGTGTGTATCTAGGATAGGTTGAGGGCTGGATTATTTAGGGCAAAAAAAAAAAAAAAGATGGAGATATTTATCATTAATATGACTGTCTTATTTTACTTTCCAAGAGGATTTTCAAAAGCTTATAGTAAAATGTACAGATAGAATAGAGATGGAAACCATTTAAAAAGAGTAAAAGCCTTAAACTTGATCAAAGAGTGGTGAACCTAAATCTAACTTCCTTTGGGGAAAAATGTGTGTTTGCTTCACCTTTGCAGAGCATTTATGGTCAAAAATTAAATTATGGAGCAAGGTAGAAGTAAAGAATATTACAGCATCCTCAAAGGGAGACATAAAAGTCTCAGGCAGGCTTGCAGGTCTTTGAGAAAGGTCATTTTTTTCTCCCTAAAGGGTGAAAAACATAGGAATGGGGAGGCTGAATACTGCAAAGGCCAATAGGATACTTAGAAGACCCAGATGTGAGAAGGGCTGTCCACATTAGTAAGGCGGACTTGGAGGTTGGTTGACTGAAACTAAGAGATTGGGAAAGGAACGATGGCTTTCTGACAGCATCTTGACTAAAACGTGCATCAGAATCACCTGATAGGCACTGGAAACGTTCAGATGCATGGCTTCACCTAGACCTTCTGAATCCTAATCTGTTTGAGAAGACTCAGTACTCTCAGTGTTTTAAACCCACCCCCCAGATGATTCTGATGCAACTCCTGGTTAAGAAATGCTGGAGGAAAGAAGTCAATGAATTTAATTAGTTTTTATGTTATGGGAATCACATAACTAGAATGTTTTCTAGAGAAAGAGAGAGAAGTACTAATTAAAAAATAATTTGAGACATTCATTTATTTATTTTAATGAATATTTATTGAATACTTTTTAAGTGTTATGCATTTAAGTGCCGAAGGCATAAAAATAAAGGAAATACAGTTCCTACCTTCAAGTAGCTATTAGTCTATTGAAAGAAACACTTACACGGATAGTACCATAGGGCAATGTGTCTGTGCACTGAGTTTTATGGGAACAGGGCTGGAAATTGAAGTATTAAGGAAGGCTTACTGGAAGGGCTGGACTTCCCAGGTGGTTCGATGGTAAAGAATCTGCCTGCCAGTGCAGGAGATGTGGGTTTGATCCCTGGGTCAGGAAAAACCCCTGGAAGAGGAAATGGCAACCCACTCGAGTATTCTTACGGGGAAAATCCCAAGGATGGAGGAGTCTGGTGGGCTACAGTCCATGGGGCCACAAAGAGTCAGACACGACTGAACACACACATACTCACACACATACATACTGGAAGGCTGTTCCCTGAGCTGAAAACTAGCCTGGAACAAGAGGTGTGAGATCTAGCCTGTTTTCCTGAATAAAGATTTATTGGAACCATAGCCACGTGTATTCATTTATCTGTTGTCTATGGCTGCATTGAAACTACAATAGCAAATTTAAGCAGTTGTGACCATATGGCCCACAAAGAATGATTCAGTATAAAAAGTCTGCTAACCCCCGTTCTAGAACAAAGGGGAGAAGATAAGCCATTAGAAAGTGGAGATAATGTAACTTATGGTACTATCCAAAGAACAGCAAAGTGAAAGATCAAAGCAGAGAAAAGAAGTGGTGTGAAGCTAGAGAGGTCACCAGGGAAGAGACCATTGAAGACTGTGTACCCCATCTTAGGGAACATGGACTTCCACCAGCACAGTGGGAATCAGTGAAAGGCTCTAAGCAGTAACACTAGTGTTAAATGAATTTGGATGGATTATTCTGTTTGCTTCATAAAATACAGATTTGAAGGGAGAAAGTCTATAGGAAATAAAACTGTTAGGGGGTTTGAAGGAGTTGTAAAAGAATTAATGAAATATTAAAATTTGACCATAAATTTATAAAATGGAATATTACATAATTGCAGTAATGAGGTTTATCTAAATTATACTGATAAGGAAAGAAAATTACAATATATTCAGTAAAAATAATCAAGAAAACTGTGTTGTACAAACAGAAAACATGTAAAGACTACACAGAAAATTTAATTTTTTCCCTGGGGAAATTTAATTATAGGAGACCAATCACCTTATATTTTACATATCTGGACTGTTTTTTTTTTAAATAATTAAAATATATTATTTTTTATTCAGAAAAGAATTAGCATTGTGGAATGATGAGTAAGGAGAGAAAGGATGAAGGCTTATACCATGACTGAAAACAAGAAAAGAAGGGTGAAGAGAAGGGCATAAATTTGAGAATGATTGAGGAAGTTAAAGTAACGAAATTTGCTAATGTGAGAGGTGAGGAGTAGAAAGGAAAATATATTATGTCCAAATTTCTGATTTGAGTGACTATGGTGAATTGTATCAATGATTTATTAAAATAAAATGATATAACCTTTATTAATCATTTACTATGTGCAGGGCCTTGTAGTTAATATATTTTTAGTGATTTGAAACTATCAGCCAGTGAAGGAGGAATTTTTATTGTTTCCATTTTATTGATGAGGAAACGGAATCTTAGAGACATTAAGTAGTTTACTCAAGGTAATGTAACCTGTGAGCTGAGAGCAGGGAATTGAACATGAGTCTGATTGATTCCAAAGTTGGTATGCATTCCCACCCCAAACAGTAAATGAATCTTTTAAGAGCAGTATAGATGGAAGGATAAAACCAGTTCAGGACATACCAAGTCATCAACATAAAAGTTTTGATCCAACATGATAAGCTTTCATGAAATAAAATAGAGAAGTTCTCAGATTGAATTTTGGAGAATATTCAGAGTTAGTGGATCTTAATAATCACTAAAGTTTTTAAGAATAATGATCTTGAATATATAAATGGCTTTCCCCCTAGTGTTTGGATACTTGATGCATTTATTGATGTGCCAAGTAATAAATATTTAAAAGAATTAAAAGAAAACAAATGTGATGCATTTTTGGCATGTAAAATCATAGACCTGATTTTGTCACTTTAACTCAGTGACTATTGAGGGCTTACTGTGTGCAAAGCAAATAGATGCTACACTTTTACCTATTTTAACTGTGTGTGTGTGTGTAAAATTTGAGTTCAATCTATGGAGAAGGCAATGTCACCCCAGTCCGGTACTCCTGCCTGGAAAATCCCATGGACGGAGGAGCCTGGTGGGCTGCAGTCCATGGGGTTGCTGAGGGTCGGACACGACTGAGTGACTTCACTTTCACTTTTCACTTTCATGAATTGGAGGAGGAAATGGCAACCCACTCCAGTGTTCTTGCTTGGAGAATCCCAGGGATGGGGGAGCCTGGTGGGCTGCCGTCTATGGGGTCACACAGAGTTGGACACGACTGATGTGACTTAGCAGCAGCAGCAGCAGGAAGAATAAGACCTGAAAGATGCTTAATTTTCTAAACGTATCTTTGAGCTGATATTAGTTTAAGAAATATCCAGAATCATTTGGTTCCTCTGTTTTTCATTGGACCATTACTGGATGTTTTGTTAAAGGTTCTTTGTATTCCTAGTTTAGGAGTGTCTGAGGTGAGGGTAAATCTAACTGTCAGAGGAAATGCAGTGGGCCTTTGTGAAGGGGAAAGAAAGCTACATGCCTCCCACAGAGAGGGAAGCAGTTTCTCCCCGTTGTCACTTCACCCTGGCATTCAGCCACCAGATGGGGCTTGGACTGGAGTGAAAATGCCCACTGCCTAGATGGTTGCTCTGCCCTCCAAACAAGTACCATAGCCATCCTCACTTTGAGGTGAGAGCAACTAAATGGTGTACTAGTAGCCGTGGATATACTTTCCTCCATGAAAGCTAAGAAGTATCCTAAAGACTTCTAAAAGGTGTGGAAGAATACTGTTAAAATTGACCTGAAAACGCAATAATGGTTTTCCTTAGTGTTGGGTCCCATGTAAACTTTACTTCCTTTTTGCCGTTACTAATTTGTATCCAAAAATAGCTATGAGCTTTCAGGAGAAACCAGAGTCTTGAGATTGACCATTCAACATAAAGTTTGTACATTGCATAAAAATGTATTTTTTGACACATTAAAACACATTCCCTTTTTGCTCATTGTAATTCACTTCATAGTGACTTGCTTAATAGCGTAACATATATCATTTATACTGCTCTCCTTCATGCTTTTAAACTGTAATATCCTTTCCTCAATGACTACTTGTCAATTTCACTGATCTAGATTTGATTTCATAAATTAACTAGGCCAATTAAGTAGAGAGTTATCATTAGAATAAGAAGTAGAAGCAAATAAATATTAATCTTCCATCTCTGAACGTCGGTATCCTAACACAACTTCGATTATACTTGAACACTACTTAATGGAAAAAAATATACCGCTCCATTGTCAATTCAGTATTACCCAATTTAAACATTTATGAGTATTTCATTCTTTTTCTCATTCTGAATCTGTCTTTCTTTGGAACAGTTATATTTCTAATTTGTCAATATAAAATTTGGGGGGAAATACTAGAACTTCATTATTAAGGATTCTGGTCTTGCCTATTTGCTTGGCTTTCCTCCCTGGTCCCTTTGCCTGCGAGGCATTTATTTCAGAGACATGGGAGCCTCTTCATATGTACATACAGTAGTTCGCTCGCTATGCATTCTTTGCAGTGGTTTAGTTGTGTTGTCCTCCTCTGCAGACTTTTGGAAACTGCTCAGAGGTGACAATGCTTGACAGAGAATAACATTTTTAAGTGCAGCTTATTTTAAGGACATTTCATCCCAAAACAACGAATTTCACCTTTTTCTCAAGTGCACATGGAAGCTTCTCCAGGATAGATCACATCCTGGGCCATAAATCTAGCCTTGGTAAATTCAAAAAAATAGAAATCATTCCAAGCATCTTTTCTGACCACAATGCAGTAAGATTAGATCTCAATTACAGGAGAAAAACGATTAAAAATTCCAACATATGGAGGCTGAACAACACGCTGCTGAATAACCAACAAATCACAGAAGAAATCAAAAAAAGAAATCAAAATTTGCATAGAAACGAATGAAAATGAAAACACAACAACCCAAAACCTGTGGGACACTGTAAAAGCAGTCCTAAGGGGAAAGTTCATAGCAATACAGGCATACCTCAAGAAACAAGAAAAAAGTCAAATAAATAACCTAACTCTACACCTAAAGCAACTAGAAAAGGAAGAAATGAAGAACCCCAGGGTTAGTAGAAGAAAAGAAATCTTAAAAATTAGAGCAGAAATAAATGCAAAAGGAACAAAAGAGACCATAACAAAAATCAACAAAGCCAAAAGCTGGTTCTTTGAAAGGATAAATAAAATTGACAAACCATTAGCCAGACTTATCAAGAAACAAAGGGAGAAAAATCAAATCAATAAAATTAGAAATGAAAATGGAGAGATCACGACAACACAGAAATACAAAGGATCATAAGAGACTACTATCAACAATTATATGCCAATAAAATGGACAACGTGGAAGAAATGGACAAATTCTTAGAAAAGTACAACTTTCCAAAACTGGACCAGGAAGAAATAGAAAATCTTAACAGACCCTTCACAAGCATGGAAATTGAAACTGTAATCAAAAATCTTCCAGCAAACAAAAGCCCAGGTCCAGATGGCTTCACAGCTGAATTCTACCAAAAATTTAGAGAAGAGCTAACACCTATCCTGCTCAAACTCTTCCAGAAAATTGCAGAGGAAGGTAAACTTCCAAACTCATTCTATGAGGCCACCATCACCCTAATACCAAAACCTGACAAAGATCCCACAAAAAAAGAAAACTACAGGCCAATATCACTGATGAACATAGATGCAAAAATCCTTAACAAAATTCTAGCAATCAGAATCCAACAACACATTAAAAAGATCATACACCATGACCAAGTGGGCTTTATCCCAGGGATGCAAGGATTCTTCAATATCCGCAAATCAATCAATGTAATACACCACATTAACAAATGGAAAAATAAAAACCATATGATTATCTCAATAGATGCAGAGAAAGCCTTTGACAAAATTCAACATCCATTTATGATCAAAACTCTCCAGAAAGCAGGAATAGAAGGAACATACCTCAACATAATAAAAGCTATATATGACAAACCCACAGCAAACATTATCCTCAATGGTGAAAAATTGAAAGCATTTCCCCTAAAGTCAGGAACAAGACAAGGGTGCCCTTGTCTCACCACTACTATTCAACATAGTTTTGGAAGTTTTGGCCACAGCAATCAGAGCAGAAAAAGAAATAAAAGGAATCCAAATTGGAAAAGAAGAAGTAAAGCTCTCACTATTTGCAGATGACATGATCCTCTACATAGAAAACCCTAAAGACTCCACCAGAAAATTACTAGAACTAATCAATGACTATAGTAAAGTTGCAGGACATAAAATCAACACACAGAAATCACTTGCATTCCTATACACTAATAATGAGAAAACAGAAAGAGAAATTAAGGAAACAATTCCATTCACCATTGCAACAGAAAGAATAAAATACTTAGGACTATATCTACCTAAAGAAACTAAAGACCTATATATAGAAAACTATAAAACACTGGTGAAAGAAATCAAAGAGGACACTAATAGATGGAGAAATATACCATGTTCGTGGATTGGAAGAATCAATATAGTGAAAATGAGTATACTACCCAAAGCAATCTATAGATTCAATGCAATCCCTATCAAGCTACCAACAAGTATTCTTCACAGAGCTAGAACAAATAATTTCACAATTTGTATGGAAATACAAAAAACCTCGAATAGCCAAAGCGATCTTGAGAAAGAAGAATGGAACTGGAGGAATCAACCTACCTGACTTCAGGCTCTACTACAAAGCCACAGTTATCAAGACAGTATGGTACTGGCACAAAGACAGAAATATAGATCAATGGAACAAAATAGCAAGCCCGGAGATAAATCCACGCACATATGGACACCTTATCTTTGACAAAGGAGGCAAGAATATACAATGGATTAAAGACAATCTCTTTAACAAGTGGTGCTGGGAACTCTGGTCAACCACTTGTAAAAGAATGAAACTAGAACACTTTCTAACACTATACACAAAAATAAACTCAAAATGGATTAAAGATCTAAACGTAAGACCAGAAACCATAAAACTCCTAGAGGAGAACATAGGCAAAACACTCTCTGACATACATCACAGCAGGATCCTCTATGACCCACCTCCCAGAATATTGGAAATAAAAGCAAAAATAAACAAATGGGACCTAATTAACCTTAAAAGCTTCTACACATCAAAGGAAACTATTAGCAAGGTGAAAAGACAGCCTTCAGAATGGGAGAAGATAATAGCAAATGAAGCAACTGACAAACAACTAATCTCGAGAATATACAAGCAACTCCTACAGCTCAACTCCAGAAAAATAAATGACCCAATCAAAAAATGGGCCAAAGAACTAAATAGACATTTCTCCAAAGAAGACATACAGATGGCTAACAAACACATGAAAAGATGCTCAACATCACTCATTATCAGAGAAATGCATATCAAAACCACTATGAGGTACCATTTCACACCAGTCAGAATGGCTGCAATCCAAAAGTCTACAAGTAATAAATGCTGGAGAGGGTGTGGAGAAAAGGGAACCCTCTTACACTGTTGGTGGGAATGCAAACTAGTACAGCCACTATGGAGAACAGTGTGGAGATTCCTTAAAAAACTGGAAATAGAACTGCCTTATGATCCAGCAATCCCACTGCTGGGCATACACACTGAGGAAACCAGAAGGGAAAGAGACAGGAGTACCCCAATGTTCATCGCAGCACTGTTTATAATAGCCAGGACATGGAAGCAACCTAGATGTCCATCAGCAGATGAATGGATAAGAAAGCTGTGGTACATATATTACAATGGAGTATTACTCAGCCATTAAAAAGAATACATTTGAATCAGTTCTAATGAGGTGGATGAAACTGGAGCCTATTATAGAGTGAAGTAAGCCAGAAAGAAAAACACCAATACAGTATACTAACTCATATATATGGAATTTAGAAAGATGGTAACAATAACCCTGTGTACGAGACAGCAAAAGAGACACTGATGTATAGAACAGTCTTATGGACTCTGTGGGAGAGGGAGAGGGTGTGAAGATTTGGGAGAATGGCATTGAAACATGTAAAATATCATGTATGAAACGAGTCACCAGTCCAGGTTCGATGCACGATACTGGATGCTTGGGGCTGGTGCACTGGGACGACCCAGAGGGATGGTATGGGGAGGGAGGAGGGAGGAGGGTTCAGGGTGGGGAACACATGTATACCTGTGGCGGATTCATTTTGATATTTGGCAAAACTAATACAATTTTGTAAAGTTTAAAAATAAAAAAAAACAAACAAACAAACAAAAAAAAGAGTGTTTCTTTTTGAAAACTTAGAGCCAGGGATTTCTTCTTTATCTCCCACATAAAGGATTGCTTTTACCTTATTAGCACGAATCTTGCTTTGTCTTCCTTGGAAATGGAAAATTTTGTCAATACTCTTTACATAAAAATATTTCATATGCACTAAAGCAATTATAAAATTACCCTTCAGCCTTTCGTTTCCCCCTGCACTCGTTAGTGCTAACTTCTTTTTTTCTAGATCCTATTCACAACCTTTCCTCTTTTGCAGAGGGTGGGAGAGGTTGCTCTTCTTGGAACCTTTTCAGTTTCTCCCTCCTTAATTATAGAAACATTCGATTGTTGTGGTAAAGGCACATCTTTCCAGAATATCTCTGAAAACATCCCAAGAGAGTATAATACAAGGATCCATGGGAAAAATCAACTTGAGATTCCTATATTTCAATATTAACTTTGCTCTCACTGTCCATTCATAAACCTGAGTTATGGTGGTGAATTAGGGGTCTCTCTCTCTCTCTGTCTCACACACACACACACGCACAAACACACCCCCACACACACAAAGTCACATGAATGGCTTATGGAACATTTTGGGACCCACAAGGAAGTGTAAATAACAGATTTACATGTCCCTACTTCTGATTAAACATTCTGCATCTAGAAGCTGGCAAATCATAACATGTTACTCCCTCCAAGTTCACTTACCCCTTGCAGCCCTTCAAGCCTCAGTAGTTTTACCATAGTAATAATTTTTCCCTAAGAATTTTAAACAAGACTTTGCCATTGGACATCCTTTGAAATAGTTAGCTTTGCCTCACTATTTTTTGTAACTTGCCAAAAATCACAAATGAAAGGGTCTGTGTCCTCTAATGCCTCTTCTTTGGTCATTATCCTGGAAAATATGCAGAGTCTGATCCAAGTCGAGTGCTCCCCAAACCTTGCTGTTACTTTGAGAATGGTTTTAATGAGGCTTGCAGCTGAGCCAAGCTCTCCTGTTGGGCTATTATTTGGACTTGTGGAAGCCCTAGTGATTGATCTGTGTGGGGGAACTGGCAACACTCGCATGCCCTCTGGGTAGAGGCAGAGCCTCCAGCAGGAAAAATTAGGGAAAGAGAAAAAAAGGAGAGGAAATGTTTATCACCCATCTCCTAGCATTTTATGGCCGTATTATGGTGAACTGGGAGATGGATGTGTATATTCATGGATTTTGCACCACTTTAAGCACTAATAACATTAAATCAACCTTAATACCTCATGCCAAATGCGCTCTAAAAGAGGGAATAATGGGAATTTTTGTTGACTTTAGTAAAGCATCAAAAGTTACACTGGAAACACATAAAATGCTACAATGCAGAGGTCACAATTATGCTAATATCATGATAATATAAAATATTAAGTCACCAAAATGACAGGATTTACAACCAACTATCCCCAGTCCCCAGAAACCTTGAAGATGAGCTCCTGGTAAACACAGCAGCCTGTACTCCCAAGGAGTCTGATTACAGATTTAAATATGTATATGATTAGAACTCCACCAGTCTCCCACCCCTTGAGACAGATGAAGTACAATTTGATTTATATCACACCTGAAATCTATTGTGTTGTGTTCACTCTGTTTTGCAGAACTGCTACCAGGTCTGATGAATTTTGTGTGTTTAGCATGTTGCTTGAGGGGAGAACGGGGACTCCTATTAATGAGCTTGGCTAGCCCCATGATCTCGTGAACTAAGACTCAACCAGTGATACAGAAGAGCCAAATGTTTGAAAGTGGGATACTGGCAAATGGAAAATGTAGCTCTTGTGTTCCCATCTCATTTTAATAACCTGGTTTTCGTGCAGAGGCCCAGGTTTGAAGTCTTTAGCCTGAGCCTTAATCTCATGGTCTTCAATTTATCTTGAACCCTTTGGCCCCCATCACATTAAAGTATCTCCTTTCAGGGAGACCACTTTGCCAGTGGTCCTAGGTATCAGTGAAGGTAGAGCCATCATGGTTATGCAGCTTTCCTAATTATTGTCTGTTCTGGCCAAAGAATACTGATTTCTATTTGACATAACAGATACCATGACAATATAAGGCAAAGGAAAATTAACATGCAATTAAAGTGTACTGTTATTATAAAAAGATGCTCTTTAATATTTCTTTATGCTGAAGTCCTAGTTTCAGCTAATTTTTTTATGCCAGCTAAAGTCAGCAAATGTGTGTTCATAAGGGGTACACCTTTCTTTTCAGTGTTAAAGGCATGCATGTTGCCTGAGCTTATGCTTAAAGCTCTGACAAAGGTAAAGAATGTAGATGTTCTGCCACCACATATCTCTCTCTCTGTATTATTAAATACATCACATAGCATTTATATATCATTAATGTAGCATCAGTACCGTCACTACTATTAATATTGACCCCTACCAGCAGGCCATGGACTAGCCTTGCCCCAAACTGGGGGGCTGCTGCTGCTGCTGCTAAGTCGCTTCCGTCGTGTCCGACTCTGCACGACCCCATAGACGGCAGCCCACCAGGCTCCCCGTCCCTGGGATTCTCCAGGCAAGAACACTGGAGTGAGTTGCCATTTCCTTCTCCAACTGGGAGGCTACCAGCTGTCAAAGGCGTGCCCCCTTAGGTGCTTGTTCAGTCCACCTCTTTTCCCCTGTCACTGTGTCCCATCATTAATACTAACGTTATTGATGACAATAAAATAAAACAAGTTGCCCCCAAAGGAATTCCCATCTGTGTGCTGTTAAGAAGGGCTCTAAAACCATGCTTTTAAAGTGCAGCTTGCAATCCTTAGAGGTTGCAGCAAGGTCCTTATAGGAGTTGGCAGCGTCAAAAGAACACTGAGACTCTACGGGCACTTTTCCTCGGTCAATCCCTCCATCTTAGCAAGAGCCAATCAATATATCTTGATCTCCAATTGTGTGTGAAACTCTGCTTGTGCTTAACCCTTCTGGCAATCCCCTTCTTTCCCAGTTCCCTCTTTCTGGGGCAAAAAGAATGTCTTCTTGCTTTTAACAGGATGGAACTTCGGAACACATTAATTTTCTTCGATTCGTAAACCACTGCTGGGGTTTGAAAGTTTCTGGCACATATATGTATCTGTAGTATGGGAAAGACGTGTTCAACATTATCAGAATCATATTTGTTCCTAAATAAATGAAATTGTTTTTCTTTTTTTCTCCAGAGTCTTCAGTTGGCTCCCTTCCAAAATGCAACCTTTTGGATAATAAATTCCTTTTGAAAAGAAGCTCGAAACCCTTTTGATGTTATAAATAGTACATGTAGTAGAAGGGAGGGGATCATAGGTAATTGCAACACAAAGCCTGAGAGAAGTCCATAGGATAAAGTAGATCTCGTTTTCACTCAACGGTTAGTCACATGTCAGGTGTTTATATTGAAAGATATATTTTAATACACATTGCCAATTTTTCTATTTGCTTCTAATACAGCCTGAGTGATTCACTGATGTACAGGTAAACATTCACAGCTACAGCTCAGCCAGAAATTCAGTGAGGATTCCGTGATCTACTGCTATCCTAGGCCTTCAGGCAGTCTTCCGTAAGGCAAATGAGAGTCTAGGATGAGTTCTGAAAAAGCCAAAGGTATTGCTATTCCACGGAATTCCTTTTGAACTTGTAAGGCAATTCATGCTCTCTCCATTCTTCCTTCTCTCTCTCATATTCTCTGTTTCTCCCTCCCTCTCCACATCCCACTCACCCCTTCCTGCTTCCTCTCCACCCCCTCCCTCTCTCTCAGCTGTCCCTGTGCACATCCAGATACACAGCTTAACAGCTTCACTTCTGGGGGTGGCCCCTTGTCTTCCCTGCTGTGCCCCTCTTTCCCCCAAGTTCCATGCTCAGTTTTTGGCAGGCATTTTAAAACTCCGGAGGCATAAACCTCACCGTGTCAATGTGTTGGTGAGGCCCCAACACATCAGTAAATGTCACAGAGGTGTCAGCCCTTTCCATCATAACTGCAGTTCATTTCTCTGCATTGACAGTGATGCTTATACCGGGTAAGGATTAGAATGGGCGTATTTCCAGATCTTAATTACATCAGGCATAAGGATGAGCAGCAGCATTTTTCTTTGAGGGCGAGGCCGGGAGGAGGGAGCAAGAGAGGGGAGAGTTATGCTGAACTTGGCCATCTAGAGCCTCATGTGCCCCCGTTTATCAAGAGATAATAGGATTAAGCAAAGCTATGGGACTTCTCTGGCTTAATGCTGCCTTCAGCAGGGGTCTAATAAGGATAGATATAATTGGGTAAATGGCAAATAAGAATGAAAAAGTACAGAGTATAAGCACAATGCTTAGGAATAAATAATGACAAATTGGATTTTGTCCAATCTCTGCAGACTTGGTTAAAATCTGGCATCTCGCACGAACTCTAAGGGGCAACATCTATCTTTCCTCTTGCCCAACTTGTCTCCGTTCATTGCAAATATCAGAAAGTATCGTCGCACATTCAGCTGGGGTCTATCAGTACTGCTCATTTGAAATCAAGTAGGAAATGTTAGGGAACATTCAAAGAGGGTTAAAGAAACAGAGTAAATTAAGTGCCTAAAAACAAATGTGACACAAATTAGAGTTGGTTTCTTTGACCCTTATCCATTTACGGAATTTACCCCATTAACAGCTGGAAATTTATTTCACTTTCTTCACCTCTCTAAGAGGAAAGCAAACATATAACATAGCCCCAAAGGAGTAATTAATTAGATCATTTACTGACATGGATTTGAATAGTTTATTTAAATACAATTCTGTTATTTATTTATTTTACAACATTGTACAGGAGGTTGAAACTCCTGTTCTAATTTGCACTTAGCAAGGATCTCTGAAAAAAATATCACAGTGAAGGAAATAAACAAAGAATCAGTGATCAAAGGGCCGCATTCAGAGATGCATAAAAGAATTTCACCAGGATGAGTGTTTCAGTGATTTAAAAATAAGGGACAGGTTGAGTTAGGGGTGGGGGAAGAGAGATAACAAAACTACCTGTTTAGTTTGTATTCCCATGGGCACATTTTAACAAATAATAACGAGTTCATTGATAAGATGCTATATACAAAGGTAAGAAAGGAAATAGTAAAAATAAAGGATGCCAATGTAAGTAAGAAAGGTGTAATGAACATGCAGATTTTCACAACTGAAGGCTGCTTTTGAAAATAGTGGAAAATTCATGAACTCAGAAGCAAGTTTATTTTTTTTAAAAACATACAACCTCTCAAATGATAAAAGTCATAATTTGTTCCAGAAAAATAGAAGGTCCTTCAACTATATTTTCAAAAGTTGGAAGTGAAAGTAGAAAATTAGTTCACCAAAGATGAATAGAGTCTACTCCGAAAATAAGTAGGGTCTTTTTTATTTTTAAATAATGTGATGTTAGGATATATATTCATATTCAATATCTTTAAATAAGTAAACGGCCTTATAAATACTTGTGCATATCATGTGTCTTCATTCCATGGATTTTAAGGGAAATCCCTGACTAAACAGCCATAAATATGCTTTTATTGCTCCAACCGCAAAAGAGTCAGACTTGGCTTAGCAACTAAACAACAACATGAGGTTATAACAACTTTGGTTACTTTAAGCGTAGAACTCAGAAAAATTTCTCCCAAGCACTGTTATACCATAGAGAGTTTATGGAGATATTGAGATGGCATTTCACAAAAGGAGTATATAATAGGTATACTGTAAAATTGATAATTTCTAAAGACTCCAGGGGCAGAGAACCCTCCCCCTTCCCCTCCCCTAAATTCTCAGTCCCACCTCATTGTTCTCCTGGATACCCTGCCCCCCTCCCCCATACCAGTGCCTGTCATTCATCTCCCCTCTTCCTATCAGAGCAGAATGCCCAGGTACTGCTTCTACTTTTCACCTTTTCTCCATCAACTTTTTCTCAGCCATTTTCCTCCCTCTCTTTTCCATTTCTCTTTCTTGGACTCAGTTGGAACTAAAAAGTTGTTCTGGGATGAGTTTTAAACATTTAAATGTGACAATTATATAACTAAATGAAAACATTTTCATGACTTTACAGATCATTTTGAAAGAAGGTGGTGCAGCTTTCCTTAGTTTTTAAGAAAACAGACACTGCTATTAATAGAGAGAAATGCATGCTTTGGTTTCTAGGTGTGGAAGGTGGGGGAGAACATGTGATCGGAGTTTGCCCTAAGGGGGTCTGCTGACTTGGTTGTCTTCCTTTTATATTTTAACAAAGGAAAGTTGGTGGATAAATGACCAGTTTGGGCTTCCCTGGTGGCTCAGACAGTAAAGAGTCTGCTTACAATGCAGGAGACCTGGGTTCCATCCCTGGATCGGGAAGATCCCCTGGAGAAGGAAATGGCTACCCACTCCAGTATTCTTGCTTAGAAAATCCGATGGACAGAGGAGCCTGGTGGGCTATCGTCCATGGGGTCACAAAGAGATGAACATGACTGAGCGACTAACACTTTCACTTTCACTAGGCTAAAATAGACTGTTCAACTGTGAAAACCGTATGAGGCTTTGGTATAATCCAGAAACAACTGAGCAGAAACTCCGGGAGCTGGTGATGGACAGGGAGGCCTGGCGTGCTAGCCCATGGGGTCGCAGAGAGTCAGACACAGCTGAGCGACTGAACTGAACTGACTGAGCAGAAAAATGACCCCATCACAAAGTGGCTAGGGGTCATCCCTACAGGGCGCTGGGGCTGTTAGGTGCCTGAATCAGTGTTGGTGGGCTTGTCTTCACCTGTGGGCCTATTGTTTTCTTTTGTTTGGATAGAAAACCAAGGATAATATTTCACTGGGGCTATATATTTGCAGAGTTATCACCTTATTATCTTAAGCAAAAGAACCACCAAAGGCAGCTGACCTCTGTCACAATATGTGGAGAAACTAGTAATTGAACTGGGGCCTGAGTTTTCATTAGCTTCTAAAGACTAAATCAGTGTGATTCAAGCACAACACACAAAATGCCCTCAACACAGCAGACACTTAACCTAATGGTAAACAATGAGGCTCTACACGGCATGGCTCAGATCAATGCGAAGAAGTAGAGGAAAACAACAGAATGGGAAAGATGAGAGATCTCTTCAAGACAATTAGAGATACCAAGGGAACTTTTCATGCAAAGATGGACATAATAAAGGACAGAAATGGTATGGACCTAACAGAAGCAGAAAATACTACGAAGAGGTGGCAAGAATACACAGGAGAGCTATACAAAACAAGATCTTAATGACCCAGACAACCACAATTGTGTGACCAGTCACCTAGAGCCAGACATCCTGGAATGCAAAGTCAAGAGGGTCCTAGGAAGCATCACTATGAACAAAACCAGTGGAGGTGATGGTATTCCAGTTGAGCTATTTCAAATCCTGAAAGATGATGCTGTGAAAGTGCTGCACTCAATATGCTAGCAAATTTGGAAAACTCAGCAGTGGCCACAGGACTGGAAAAGGTCAGTTTTCATTCCAATCCTAAAGAAAGGCAATGCCAAAACATGTTCCAACTACTGTATAATTGTACTAATCTCACACACTAGCAAAGTAATGCTCAAAATTCTCCAAGCGAGGCTTCAAGAATACATGAAATGAGAACTTCCAGATGTTCAAGCTGGATTTAGAAAAGGCAGAAGAACCAGAGATCAAATTGCCAACATCTGCAAGAGAGTTCCAGAAAAACATCTACTTATCCTTTATTGACTGTGTGGATCACAATAAACTGTGGAAAATTCTGAAAGAGATAGGAATACCACCTTACCTGCCTCCTGAGAAATCTGTATACAGGTCAAGAAACAACAGTTAGAACCAGACATGAAACAACAGACTGGTTCCAAATTGGCAGAGGAATATGTCAAGGCTCTATATTGTCACCCTGCTTATTTAACTTGCATGCAGAGTACATCATGTGAAATGCTGGGCTGGATGAAGCACGAGCTGGCATAATGATTGCTGGGAAAAATATAACCTCAGATATGCAGATGACACTACCCTTATGGCAGAAAGTGAAGAGGAACCGAAGAGCCTCTTGATGAAAGTGAAAGAGGAGAGTGGAAAAGTTGGCTTAAATTCAACATTCAAAAAATGAAGATCATGGCATCTGTTACCATCACTTCATGGCAAATAGATGGGGAAACAATGGAAACAGTGACAGACTTTTATTTTCTTTGGCTCCAAAGTCACTGCAGATAGTGACTGCAGCCATGAAATTAAAGACACTTGTTCCTTGGAAGAAAAGCTATGACCAACCTAGAGAGCATGTTAAAAAGCAGAGACATTACTTTGCCAACAGAGGTCCATCTAGTCAAATCTATGGTTTTTCCAGTAGTCATGTGTGGATTTGAGAGTTGGACCACAAAGAAAGCTGAACACTGAAGAACTGATGCTTTTGAACTGTGGTGTTGGAGAAGACTCTTGAGAGTCCCTTGGACAGCAAAGAGGTCAAACCAGTCCATCCTAAAGGAAATCAGTCCTGAATATTCATTGGAAGGACTGATGCTGAAGCTGAAACTCCAATACTTTGGCCTCCTGATGTGAAGAACTGACTCCTTGGAAAAAATCTTGATGCTGGGAAAGATTGAAGGCAGGAGGAGAAGGGGACGACAGAGTATGAGATGATTGGATGGCATCACCAACTTGATGAACATGAGTTTGAGCAAGTTTTGGGAGTTGGTGATGGCCAGGGAAGACTGGCATGCTGCAGTCCATGGGGTCACAAAGAGTCAGACATGACTGAGAGACTGAACTGAACTGAAACAATGAGGGATCATGGCTCAGTTAAACAGTCATGTCCTAGGAGCTTAAGCATCTTCTCCAGTAGAGAGGCAGCCACAGGACTGTGAAACTGCTTAAGGGACGTGGTGGTCTCCTCAGAGGCTTCCCTGTCACCAGGCCACTATAGGAACCCAGTGACTCTCTTGAACATCTTTCCCCATCATCAAAATATGCCCCTCTTCTCCATGGAAAACCAATTATGGCTGACTTCCTCCTGCATGGTGATAGCTTGTCAGATTATTCCCACCAGAAATACCCTTTTCCACCACCACTGTTAGTTAGTACTTTAAAAAGAGTTTGTGTTTCTGCAGCTTTATACATGTTTTGAATTCCACTAGGTAATCCCATGGTATATTGTTCATTCATCAGACATTTAGGCAATGCTCACTGGAACTTATATCTTGATGAGGGATGTTAGACATTAAATAAAATAAATAAAGGGTTCTTATGGTATGCTGGAAGGCAACACATTCTATGCAGAAAAATAAAGCCAGGATCCAGATATGAGGATTATCCTGGGAGGGACATGGTTGTAAGAATGGGGAGAGAGGAGGGGAACTGAGTGAGTTGCTGGAAAGTAGTCTAGTCCCAGAGACTAGATAGTATTGGGCCCACAGTTAGCAATCACTGAATATTTGGTGAACAAGTGATAATCCGTAATCTATATTTCTCTGGTTCTTTCTCTTCCTCAGGACCATTACCTCAAGAGAGTGAGGAGGTCCTGGCTTCATTCTTATTTCACATAGTGTGTTTTACAGAATTTGACTCATAGGAAGCACTCTTCTTAGTTGTTCAGTCATCTCCAACTCTTTGCAACCCCATGACCTGTAGCCTGCCAGGCTCCTCTGTTCATGGGATTCTCCGGGCAAGAATACTAGAGTGGGTTGCCATGCCCTCCTCCAGGGGATCTTCCCAACCCAGGGTTTGAATCCAGGTCTCCCGCATTACAGGCAGATTCTTTGTCATCTGAGCCACCAGGGAAGGCACCAGGAAGCACTGGATAATGCCAAATGCCTGACCTAAAGATAAAAGTAATCAGCAAGGTTGGATAGAACAATAACACAGGCATAGTGGTTCCTCACACAAATGTAGTTATAAGAATTAATTCCTCACATTTGTGAACATCTGTGAGGAGATGGCTAGTTCTTAGAGGGATTTGGATTTCAAAGGAGTCACCCAGATCCCTTTCAAGTTCTCCCTGGGTCAGAATTCCTGGTCAGTCAACCATCGTTAGTGGAAGGGTACATTGTTAGTAAAATAGTTTTCAGACTGATGAAAAAGATCCTCATTCCAGAGATCTTTCCTGAACTGCCAGCCTGGCGTATGCCTGTAATTGAGAGAAATAATGCAGTCTTGGGACTGTTAAACTGTACAGCAGGATGCAAATCAAAGCAAGAAGGATTGTGCTCCACTGGACCTCCCTAGACTTCAGGACATTGCTGCCCTGCTACAGCGCAGAGGGAGAAAACAGTACATCTGGAGCTTGAGCTATCTTTATTAAAAGAAAAAAAAATTATAAGGATGAAAACTCCTGATTTCAGTGAAGAGAACTGGTTCCTTTACAGGGCTAGTAAATAAAAATTTTGGAGAGGTCAATAGATAGAAATGTGCAACCAGAAAATAAATTCCAAACTCCCCCCAGTTCACTCACATATAGACCACATTTTCTTGCTGGGTTAGTGATAAGAATCTCTTATGGATTCCACATGTGCTCAGCCTCATCTTTGTGTAAAATTCTGCAGCATTCCAAATTATCACCAAGAATCCATCTTCCTGAAGACGAGACAACCCAGCAACGAGATTGGCTAAACAGGAGATGTTTTGAATGAAATGCATAGTTTAATCACATTCTGCTTTCAGAAAACTACTTCATTTAAGTCGGTGCTTGCCTGGGGTAATAATTTATGCTCCACACTTGAGTAATCACCAGGAAGATTGCTCAGAACCCATCCCATCACAAACATAGCCACCAATATTCATGGCCTAAAGTAAACTTCTGAAAACTTGGGATCTACATCATCTCAGCAAAATTCAGACTTCTAGATTTGTTGCCCACAACTCCCCCTTTCCGATAGAAGAATTTCATTTCTCATGCTTTATATTAACATTTGGAAGTGAGGTTTGTTTTCTTTCCTCATGTGGGCTGAGTCACTCAGTCACTCACTCTTTGTGAGCCCATGGACTGTAGCCCAACCAGGCTCCTCTGTCCATGGGATTCTCCAGGCAAGAATATTGGAGTGGGTTGTCATTCCCTTCTCCAGGGGATCTTCCCAACCCAGGGATCAAACCCGGGTCTCCTTCATTGCAAGCAGATTCTTTATCATATGAGCTACAGGAAAGTTCCTTCCTTTCCTCATAATGAACACATTGTAAAAGGTAGTGCTTTTGAACATTAAAAATGCTCAATTTTCTTAGTATATTCTGTCTCATGAACACTGAACCCTACAAAAGGTCAACAGAGATCAGTTATTTCTAAATTTGAGCTATTTTTGCTAAATTTCCTCAGTCTTGGTTCTCTGCATGCTAGAATTCATCCATATGTAAAGTACATATGGGTTTGTGTTTGTTTTCAGCTCTCTCCTTTCAACCCTAAGGAGGGTCGCCTCCTAGGGGTGTTCAGATTGTGTACTGAACACGGGTGCCATCTCTGAGGAATCAGGGTGTATGAGCACTGGTGACGGCCTGTGTCCCCCATGCTCTAACTGTGTATATGAGCAAGGGAGACCATGAGAGCAGCAAGGATGCTTGTGAGTGCAGCCAGAACAGGTGCTTCATCTGGGCTCTGGAAGGCAACGCCTGGCAGAGCAACCAGTCCTCACCATGTGCTTGTCCAAGTTACATAGCATAGAATGATGTTAACATCTTTTACTTAAGGAAGGAACATATTTTTCTCATTCTCACTACAGTATATATGGACTGGCTGCTGCTCTGGTGCAGATCACGTGCAAGTGACAGAAATTTTAATGACTGCCCATTGTGAATAGCATTTTCTCATTGTCCCCAAATTGCTACTTTACATACTGTCCCTTGCTCCCAATAGCCTCAGCTTCCTCTTGATTTTTCCTCCGCTAATCTCAACCCCCTGGGGCTTCCCAGGTGGTGCAGTGGTTAAGAATCCACCTGCCAGTGCAGGAGGCCCAAGAGACTTGGGTTCAGTCCCTGGGTTGGGAAGATCCCCGGGAGAAGGAAATGACAACCCACTCCAGTATTCTCACCTGTAAAATTCCATGGACTGAGAAGCCTGGCAGGCTACAGTCCATGGGGTTGCAAAGAGTTGGTCACAACCCCAAGGATACCTTCTTTTCTTAGCTACCACAAAGATCTGCAGAACAGACTGTGTTATGAAATGACCACTGAATCTGACAGTGTTTCAACAATTAGTCCAACCACTTATTTAATGAGCGGCAGTTCTGGACTAATAGAAAGGAGCTTGAATTTGATTACAACAGTAGGCTGTGTTTCACTAAACCTGGCTAAGCTGCCCTGCCTGTGCTGTAATATGAAGGGAAAATAATTGTCTCCCGGGTTTTCAGTTCTGAAACTCTCAAGTAGTCTTGCTTGACTAGAGGTTGAAGTTGGCTAGTCAGCTTGGTCAGAGTACATTCTAGCAATCCACATGCTTTTGTCCCGGCATTCTCAGAAGCCCAACAGAGTTTTGACAGATATGACCCCTCCTCTGATGGGCTTCTAGATTCCCATTTTTACAGTATAAGTTTTCCTCACCTAACCTTTAAACTTGCAAGGTTTTAGTTACCTCATCAATCCAGACCAAACTCAGTAGACATTTCACTAAAAAGAATAGAGACAAAGAATATCACTTTCCTGATACTGTTGAGCAATTTTCCAAACCGCTTTGGCCTCCTGTTGGGAGACTTCATGCTTGGTTTGTTTATGCTCTCAGATGAATCCTCTGTGTGTTTTGAGGTGTTTATTCCAGTGGTTAAATTTGAAGAGGTGAAGAAAAGTCAAACTCTCCCCAATATCGCCTAGGAGGAGTCTAAAATAATTGGTACACATTGAAAAATGCCTTACACCTGAGGAAGGAAGAGAAGGTTTCATTTGTTCATAGCAGCAGAGTTTTCCAGAATTCTGGGCCAGGGAAACTAAAGAAAAAATTTGCTTTTTCTCTAAATATAAGGGTACTGATTTTTTTCTTAGCATGCAGAGCATATATTACCTGGTAATATAATTGCCCACTTAAATTTTTGTTTCATATTTCTTCATTCCCTTAACCAAACCCCAGACATAATAGTTAAAATGAGTGGATCATCTTTCTGAAATTAAACATTTTAATTATGATTATTTGATAAGCATTTCAGACACACTTACTCATATATCACATAAAATCAGAAATAAGTGTGTATATCAATAGCAGTTTAATCCCAAATGGAGGCTTTATTTAAACTGTTGAGAAGTTGATTACAGAAGCTTCGAGATTAGAAATGAGATTTACAAGTGGCTAGAGGGAAATATTTAAATATCTTTGCTAGAGCAAATTATAGTCATTTTTAAAAAGACTTAAAATATGAGTGAACTGAGAATTTCATCTAAGATACCCTATTCTGAATTATGCTTTTTTCATGTGGTCATTTCTGCAACTTATTTAGAAAACAGCTTGACCAGAAGCAAGGAATATCTAGTTTGCGTTTTACAGCTAGCAAAGTAAACCTTTTGTGGGAACATAAGAACTAAGTAATTTTGTATTTGAAATTCCATATAAAGCTGAAGGTGGACTTTTTGCAATGTAACAAAATTCCTTGATGGCTCAGTTGGTAAAGAAGAATCCTACTGCAATGCAGGAGACCCCGGTTTGATTCCTGGGTCGGGAAGATCTGCTGGAGAAGGGATGGGCTACCCACTCCAGTATTCTTGAGCTTCCCTTGTGGCTCAGCTGGTAAAGAATCCACCTGCAATGCAGGAGACCTGGGTTCGATCCCTGGGTTTGGAAGATCCCCTGGAGAAGGGAAAGGCTACCCACTCCAGTATTCTGGCCTGGAGAATTCCATGGATTGTATAGTCCATGGGGGTCGCAAAGAGTCAGACATGACTGAGCGACTTTCACTTTCAAATAAGTTTAGTTTCTAAATATCTTTGGCTTCAAAATGATGCTCATGAGTTAACCATGTTGGATTTGTCTTTTAGATTTAGGGGTCTACATGACCTGGTTCCCTCAACCCTTCTCATGGAATTTTTCACAAATCAGGGCTGGTGTCTTCAAACTGCCCAGCTTGCTCCCAACTCAGGGTGTTTGTACCTGTTGTTTCTATTTGCTGAAATTCCTTCTTCTGAAAAGATGTGTATCATACGGCCCCCTTATTTTGTGCAAGTCTGTTCAAATATCATATCATCAAAGGTTTTCCCCAACACCCCAAAACAAAGGAACAGCCCTAGAACACCAGTATTTCCTATCACCCTTTTTCTCCTTTGTTTTTCATAGCATTTATTAGCATATGATACATAATTATTTGAATTTTGATGTTATTTATTGTCCATCTCTCCTCATCTCTCTCCCTCCAACTAGAGTTGAGATTTACATGTTTTTTATATTGTATTTCCTGTATCTGCAAGTATATATTTATTGAATGAAGGAATTTAATTCAATAGATATTTATTAAGCATTCACTATATATAAGTCACCTTTAGATGATTTCAAGGGTTATGAAGTTGAGTGTCAGATTGCCTAGGAGAAAGGATAGTAATTTGTATACAAAGGAACAGAAGAAAAATATACTAAAGAAGGGTCCAAAGTGCCATGAGTATCAGAGAAGAGAGAACCTGGACCTAGTTGAGGCAGCTAGCCAGGCTAATGGAAGAAGGTAGCGTTTCCAGAAGGACCATGAAAACTTGGCAGGGAGAGCTTTTGTTGGCTGAGGTAACAAAGAAGGATGTTTCAGGGATGAAAAAATGTGAACCCAAACAGAGACTTAGGACTGTTATTTGTGTTTGGGAAGTAACATTTGAGCAAGGCCCAGGGTTATGTATAGAGGACAGGATTAGAGAGACAGGTGAAAGAAAGATCAGGAATTCATTGTCCATTGCCCTTCGGTCAGCTTGGAGACTATAAAATCATGAGGCAGTGGGGAGGCCATGAAGAGTTTTGAGGAGTGATCTGATAAAGCTTGGCTTCAGGAGAATTAACATGCCGTGCTGTAAGCCCTGGATCAGAGGAGCTACCATGAAGCCCAGGTAGGAGTCTGTTGCTATTCCTTAGCACAGGAAGACTGTGACCTGGAAGGGAGAAAGTGGAAATAATGGCAAGGAAATTGACCATGAAAAGTAAGGGACCAGAGGGAGTGAAGAAGAAAGGGATGGCTCCAAGCACTGGGACAGGTAGGTTGCCATGGTTACTTTCCTGTAAGTGGGACAATAAGGTAAGAAGGAAGACCTGATTTGGAGAGTGAGATGGTAAACAGTGTAGGACATGAAGATTTAGATATCACCAGGGCATCCAGGCAGTTGGGGCTACCATGGCACTTTGAGATGCGAGACAGGCCCTGAAGAGAAGAGGAGGGCAGAGAAAAGGACTCAGATGTCAAGTGTGTAGAGGAGACTGTTGGTAGCCTGCAGGCTGATGGAGCTGAAAATGAGGACACAGGAGAAGAAGGAAGTAAACCCCAGTAGGGAGGAATGTGTGGAGGAAGGAAAGAAGAGTTCCAGGATGAGTGGGCCTGGGTGACAGAATGCCAGACAGCAAGGTGGGTGTACAGAAAGTGTTGGATGATCCAGAGGCTCAGAACTGCCAAGACAGTGAAAGAGGTGAAAGGTGAGAAATGTGTCCCCAATATTAAAAGTTTGATTTTCTTTGTCACTACGTGCAGAACAGTGGATATCTAAAATTGTTCGAGTATTTAAGGATAAAATGGATTAAAGCAAGTGAAAATGCAAAATGCACATCATTTTTTTCAAGAAATGTCACCCTCAAAGGAAAAAAGAAAAGGCAATGGCGCCAGAATGATATAAAGATATTTTTGAATAGAGAAGTGTAGCTATTACTAGTCACAAAAGAATCATTAATCTATTACAAAAAGCACTTTCATTCAATTCTGCCAACCACCCTGGGAAGGTGGCTGGACTAGGATTATATCTGCCTTTGACAGATGAGAACAAGTTGCTGAGCAGGGTGAAATGATGTTGCAAAATCATTCATTCATTCAGCATGCCATGTGCAATATCATTGTATACTTGGCACCACATTACACGCTGTGGATTCAATGACAGATGCACATTGTCTCTGCCCTCAGTGGTCTTACACTCTAGGAAATGCAGATCACACACACACATACACACACCCAAGCTCATAAACTATCTTATTAAGGGACTCAAAAGGGAAACCTTTAGATAAGGTGTCACATCCCTGGAAAAGTGACCTTTACCTGGAGAACTGAAGGGCAGGAAGACCCTGGGGGAGGGACAATGAATTGCAAGAGAGAAAATAGTATAAATAATAGCCTTAAGTAAAGAGATACTAGAAGTTTAAGAAAGTGAAGGGAAAGAGTCTGACTATAGTTTAATTAAAAAGCAAGAGGATAGCACAAGGTAATTTTGGAGGAAGAAACAAATCATAAAGGAGCTTACTGGGCAGGTAAGTCTTTGGCTTTTATGTTAAATATAATGGAGAGTCCTGAAAGTGTTTTTAACCAGGTAGTGATGTCGAATTTATATTTTGAGAAAACCATTCTTTTGTCTCCATTAAGAACAGGTTGTAGAGAGGAAAACAGAAGGAAATATAAAGAGAGAACGTAGGAGGCTCCAGCAGACGTTACTGAGAGGAAATGTGAAGCTGGCCTAGGGCAGTGAATATGGTGAAAAGTGAAATGGCTCGAGATGTGCTTTACAAGCAGAAATAATACAAGTTATTGGTCATTTACTTACCAGAGAGAGTAAGGAAAGAGGTGAAGTAGACTCCGAGGCTTGAATTACTGGTCAAAGGGTGGGTCCTCTTACAATGTGGGAGAAGAGGGCAAGGAGGGCAGCTTGGCAGTATACAATCCAAAGTGCTGTCTGGCAGCCTGTATGGAAGATAGCTTTGCAACTTCTTATGAAACCAAACATACTTTCACCATACAACCCAACCATCATACTCCTTGGTCTTTACTCAGTGAGTTAAAAATGATGTCCATGCAAACTCTTGCCCACAGATGTTTATGGCAGCTTTATTTATAGTTGACAAAACTTGTAAGCAGCTAAGATGTTTTTTAGTAGATGAATGGATAAACACTGGTACATCCAGACAATTGAGTATTATTCAGCATTAAAAAGAAATGACCCATAAAGCCATGAAAAGATATGAGGGTATCTTAAATGCATATTATTAAGTGAAAGAAGCCCATCTGAAAAGGCTAATAGCATATGATTCCAATTATATGACATTCTGGAAAAGGCAAAACTATAGAGACAGTAAAATAGTGGTTGCTAGAGATTAGGGGAGAAGGAGGAATGAACAGTTGGAGCACAGATTTTTAGGACAGTGGAAATACTCGGTATGATTCTGTAATGCTGGATATGTGTCATTTTGCATTTGTCCAAGCTCACAACAAGTGCCAAGAGTGAGCCCTCATGTAAACTATGTCTCGGGTGATTATATGTCAGTATAGATTCGTCACCTGTAACAAATCCACCAACCATTGTGGTGAGAGATATTGACAATGGGGGGCTATGTACGTATAGGGGCAGAAAGCATATGGGAAATCTCTGTACCTTCCTCTCACTTTTGCTGCGAACCTGAATTGCTCTGCAAGTAAAGTCTACTTTAAAGAAAGACCCATTGAGGGAATTCCCTGGTGGTCCAGTGGTTAGGACTACATGCTTTCGCTGTTGAGGGTGGTGATTCGATCCCTGTTCAAGGAACTAAGATCCCACAAACCTGTGTGATGCCAAAAGAGAGAGAGAGACCATTGGGATTTAAGCTTGTGAAGACTAGAGGCATCCAGTAGAGAAAGGCAGTGAGATATTCCAGTCTAGAGTTCGGAGCAGTGAGTGGTGTGGCATGGTCTGGGGCTGAGTTGTCAGGGACTGGAATGCTAGAGGCCACAGAGATAGGAAGCTGGGAAGGATCCGAGAGGGAACTGCAATAGAAGGAAAATCACCACAAGGGTAATAATAGAGTTCTCTTGACTCCTGATTTACTCTAAATCCAGCACTTGTTTCATTACGCAAATATCCTTAGGAACCAAATTGTATGACTGGATCTCAATCTGTGCTCAGGATTCCTGCTAACACCCACTTGAGCTTAGATTGGCAGCATGGCAGTGTCTGTTGTGTGGTTTGGAATATTAATGGATCGTAGCCTTTTGGAAAACCCCAACCAGGTGACTGAAGCACAGATTGTCATTCTGTCTCTCTCCTCATGCCCTCTCTTCCCCTATCTCAACATACACAGCCTCAAAGTCTCTACTTCCATCCACATTTATCATAGACCTTACATGAAAATGTTGTACGAGTGCCTTCAGATACATCTGAAAGGGCGGCTGTTTGGTTCCAAGCAGGTTCCCCAAAATCTGGCTTTGGAGACCTCGGCAACCCAAAATGAGCAAATAATTAGGCAATAGATACTATCAGTCAGAATTATTTAAAAAATATAGATGGCATTTTCCTGAATGGGTTCATCATTTTCCTAGAAGTGGCTCAGGACTTAGGGGTTTTACTAATCAGGGCTCTTGGTCCTACAGATGGGAAGTGTGTATTCCCTTTTATGTCTATAAATTGGATGTCACCTGGGCTGGAAAGCCAAGTAGAGAGGTTCCCTGCCGTCTCGCTGGCACAGTTGTCGGTGTGCATGGAGCTGGCCGAGCTGGAGAAATGTGCTTTCGTTTTCGTTTACATTCTCACCCATTGGTACTATATGTGTTGAAGAAGTGCTTTCCATATTGAGGCTCTGTATGAAAGTGTAAAACACCAGCATGCTCAGGAAGTGTGAATGTGGGCAGTGATTTTGCTGTTCTTTTTAAAGATGCTCATATTACAAAGCAGGCAAGCTAAAAATTGCACCCATTCTGCCTGATTGCTTAAGGGTCTGATAGCCATAGACCCTTAATCTGCTTTGAAGGTCACAGTGAAACTGCAATGTAACTTCAAAATACTCTTGTGATACTTAGTGTCCAGGACGGTTTTGTTTTGCTCCCTTTCATAGGTATCTGATGTGCATTAAAGAAGTGGACCAGGATTCAATTTGTTTAATTTGTAGTAAAATTGAATTTAAATAAATTGACAAGCTGAATACAACTAATGTACGTGTAATTTCTTCTCTTTTGGATTGACTGTTTTATAGGGACTTTTGTTTCCATGACATCAGACTTCATACTAACACACATCAAACAGTAACTATAGTACTAAATATAGGAATATGCCTGTATGAGAAGGAATTTTGATAGAATCCCAAGGCTGACATTGATTTCACTGAAAGCAGAAACTGTGTCCGTATAGAAAACAGTATATATTTTATTTTTTTAAAAAACAAAATGTGGTTAAATAAAAATCATATATTGTGTTAATGGAGAAAAAAATGCATCAGCAAAAGCCATGCTCATAAAATGTAGTATTTACTCCCCACTTTGAAAAAAATGCACTCTTGTGTATTTTAATACTTAATAAACGTGATTAGTGATAAATTGTGCTTTAATAAAACATTTTGAAGTCCTGATTAATTTTTTGTTTTAGTTGAAACGCAGTATTTTGTGCTTCATCTTGGCAGATATGAATGCTGCTGTTTCAAGTGCAAGAAGAGTAACCTCCAGAACATATTATAAATTGGCTGGCTCAGAATAGGGGGAGATGATTAGATTGTCGGGTTTCCTGCTGAGTGGTACATGCTTGTTTTGTAATACTGTTTTATAAGTCAGAGATTCAAACAGAACATGTAGGTCCAATTCAATACCTCAGCATTGTTGATCTGCTTTTTATTGATTTTTCATCTGCTCAAATCTAAGAGGTCTTGGTAGGTTTCAGGGTCTTGTAGCCAAAAGTTGCAATGAAGGCATTTTAATTAGAAATGCATTGTTTTCACTGAAATAGTGTGAGCATTTTGTTGCTTTGGGGCTTGGCTTTACCATATTCACAAAGTTAAAATATTTTCCATTAAGGAAAAAAGTGTCTTTGTGCAAGCCCACATCAGACTCATAAGGGCTTATGGATTTTGTGCCTGAGCATCACTGAAGATGGTGGCATAGCTTGTATATATTTGTTTCATGAACAGGTAAACAATCTCATATTAAATATGGAGACATGTTGCCTATAAATTTTGAACCCATTATTTGCCTGGTCAATTTTTCGTAGCTTTTCTGTTCTATCCTACTATATAATTACCTTATGACACTTGGAAAATTGCTAAACATTTTTATGCCATTTGAAATTACCATCTAAAACCCAGTTATATTTCCATTTTTTCCTTTCTTATCACTGCCTATGTTAATTTTTCTTCAGGATCCATTGAACAGTGTACAGTAACAATGTAAGTGGGTTGTACTTCCTCACATCAGTGCCTTGTTAATGTCATTCATTAATCTAGAACCTTGAGCTTTTTCAGAGACGGTTAGATATTCCATATTTCCATGGAGTTTTGGGGAAGGGTGACAGCTTACTTACAGCTTCTGCAACCCGACCTCATTGGTCGTCATGTCATTTTTAATACTAAATAAAATGGAAGGGCAGGCACGGGCACTTGTAGCCTTTGAAGGCAGGAAGAGAGGCTCTGTGGCACACTTGTAACATACACGGTCATTCCATCAACCTGCACGGTGCTGGATTAGAGCGAGCCTGTTTATGTTTCTTTACCTCCCTGTTTGCTTTCAGCAGCTGGTCGAGCCTGAATTCATGTCGAGGCACAGGCTCCCCTCAGGAGAGCCTCAGGTGCTGCTGCTGCTGGTGGCCCTACCAGACCTCGCAACCCTAGAGCATCTTTATTCTGAGGAACCAGTCAGAGCTGCTGCAGGGTACTGGACCCCCTGTCCACTGAGCATTCACGTGGCTCTTCTGCAGAGCCCACAGCTCTTTGTCTGTTCTACCCTTCTATCTTTTAACCTCAACATAGATTCCTCAGCCTTGCCGGGATTTCAAGTATGAGGCACAAGCAACTCCAGAAGCAAAATATTAGGGGACCTGGTTAAAAGTTACCATGAACAAATCTTCCACAATGAAGGTGAAAATTACTACATAGAGAGAAACCATCTCTTGGACATTTCCAGAACCGGTCCTCTTGCTGCAATTTTTATGAGATGAATATGTAAAGTTGCTTTTTTCTCGTTGCCTAGTGAAGGATGTGGAAAAGAAACAGACTCAGCATTGTGTTAGGGGTTAAGCATAGAGCCAAGGTGTCCAGATTTAAGTCTAGGCTACGCAAGACCTTCTTGGGACAATACAGTATGGGATTTCCAGGTGGTGTTGTCTGGTGGAGTTTTCTGGATGATGAACATGTCCTATTTTATACAGTCTGTTATGATAGGCACTAGCCATGTGTGGCTGTGGAGCACTAAGAATATGGAGAGTGCAACTGAGGAACTGATTTTTAAATCTTCTTTAATTGTAATTAATTTAAGTAGCCAAATGTAGCTACCACATTTGTTGTTGCCATTTGTGTTTAGTCACTCAGTTGTGTCCGACTCTTTATGACCCCATGGACTATAGCCCACCAGGCTTCTTTATCTGTGGAATTTTCCAGGCAAGAATACTGGAGTGGGTTGCCATTTCCTTCACTGTATTAGTGCAGCTCTAACATCATAATTGCAAAAATTTTAAAACTTCTTTAAATAAATATCCCAAGTCATTCTAATTCACCTTCAGAGAACAGGCATGATAAACATATTTTTATTAGTAGGAGCAATAATACTTTATAATACCTTGCTCTTTTTAAACCCTTAAGCATTGCTTGTGGGAGTAAATAGCTAAGCATATTAATTTATAAGACAAAAGAGACAAAGGCATTGTCAGTATTTATAGATTACCATAATGGGCTGAAAAAGTGTGTGTGTGTGTGTAATTACATCTGCTGAGATGTGCACATATTCAAATACATGGTATATGGAAACCAAACATCCAAGTTGACCAAATTTTTTCCTACCCAGCTTTATTGAAATTATGTAAATCATGTGCTATTAGTTGCCAGAACTACTGGAAATGGGTCAACTAGGCAGAAATTTTAGATTTTCTTGGGGTTATGTCAAGGAAGTCCTATAATCAAAGTGCTATGCAAACATTCTGAGATGTTCCCAGGGAGGGCGATAATCGCACTCACTTAGAGATCTATGCTGCCTTCAATACAGACGTGTAACCCCATTAACATTAATAGGACTCATGCTCACATATCGATGGAGAGTAAATCCCTAATTAGTAGTGAGAACTGTTATCACCCCCACTGTGATAATACCTCTGAAAGACTTTAATGTTGCTGTAATAATAGGTGCATCTTTAAATTTTTTTTTTAAACAATGCAAAAGGTGGCACACAGTCAAACATGAGCTTTGTATACCTGTAACTGTCACAGGTAAAATGTTTTTACCACTGGAGTCTGGCTCTGAATCTGATAAGAGCAGGTAGAGGGAGAGTTTCTTCATTTTCTTTACTTAGGGGGACGTGAATGTTTCTCTCGCTCAAAGATGAGATTTGCATGTGCCTTTTTCTACCCCAGTATGGTAATGATTCCAAAGATTTTGTAGGAGATTTCAGAGAAGGACTAATAGGGAAGCAGCGGTCTTTCATCCCTTTTTGAATGTAATATGTAAATAGGAGATTCACTGGACGTGGGTTGGCTCCTCTTGGTAGTGGAAGGGACACGGGTTGTAGCAGGGAGCTTCCTGTCCACGGCAGCATGTTATTGATGAGCTGGCATTTGCCCTGTGGCCCTCCCAGAGGATTGCTTACATCTATTACTCACACACATCGATTGGTTAATTTGATAATTCTATCACCAATTGCCTGGTGTCTGACCTTTCGCCATGGCGATGATGGCAGGCTCTTCATTTTTACATTGCAGACCAGTTAGATTGACCTTTTTGAGGAGAATGTCAAGGTATCCCTTGATCTTAACCTGTCACTATATTTGTTAGAACCACACTGTCCCTTAACCTTGATTTATGGTGTTTCAGCACTCAGAGTATGCATTGTGTTTGTTTTAAAAATCCCTCCTAACATGTGTGAATCTGAGGAGAGGAGCTGTGCAATGAAAGTTACATCCTTCCCACATGAGCCCTGTGCTCTGACACCATCAGCAACTCTGTTTTTCTTTCACTTGACAAGTCAGTTTACGCATCCTGGGAAACTTCTCTGCATCATTTTGGTGGCAAATGGAAATGCAGACCTTGTTTGGGTGCTGTTTTCTGAACTTGCTTTCTCCTACCCCCTCACAAAATGATCGAACTAGTAAAACCTCTTTAAATACCATCTGAAAATCAGGGGACAGTACTATGGTGAAGTTCTGTTTGCACTCAGAGGTTTTCATCCTTTTCGTCATCCTCCTAATTTATACTCTTGCCAGAGGGAAGAAATTGTCTTGTCTAAGAGTTGCTCCTTGGGGAGCAATACAAGGGCATCACTCTGTGACTCTGAAGCCGTAGATTCACTGTTCAGTTCAACTACAGGCAGACTGAAAGCGGACTTTCTCACCGATCTTTCCATGTGTGTGTTGTACACGCACATGTTGTGTGTATGCAGACACAAGTACCTCATTCGACCGAGCTCTGTGTTACCTCAGCCCACTGTGAGAAGCAAGCGGAGAGATGGTATATAATTAAGGCTCTGTCATTATCTAGCTAAAAATAGAGGGAGGAGCTATCCCCTTTGCTTCCCTGTGACTAAAAACCAGCCAAACCAATTTCACTAAAATTTAGTAAAATAAAAACTGTGCTCCCAGGATGAGAAGTTGCATGCCAAATTTCAGCCTGAAGCGAATTTAAATGGCTGAGTTATAAACCTTTCATAAAGGATGTTTTGTCGCTCACTCAAGATAAAAAGGCTCCTTTTTTGAAAAGGAAATTATCTAGGCACATAGTCTTTAGCGGGGATTGTTGCCATTTATTTAAAGAAAACACAATTTTAAATGACTGGGTTTTTGAGGACTGAAAGCAGCAACTGTGTCTGAGCAGTAATTATGTTTCATAATTTTGTTTAGCAAGTATTACATATTATATGAATAGCATCATAGTAAAAATGATTAGCATTCATACTATGCAAAATTCTGCATATTAAGAGCTTCACAGTAGTGTCCTACATACAATACATTGTAATGGCTCCAGATTACATTGTGTCAGGCAGAACCCTCTGTGCCTGTGTGTCTCCCACCCCAGCCCGGCCCAGAGCCAGAGCCGAGAACAGGCCTCCACTTGATACCGAGCACCAGAAGAATGGGCACTCCCAAAACAGCCTCAGAGACACTTCTAAAATTGAGGCAAGGATTTCATTGATGATGTTTATATGCCTTCATTATTCTGCAAGCCTAGAGAAAGACCTGGTTCTGCCATATGCATTCATCATGTGTGTGCGGTGTTAGGGTATGAAATGAAGGCACAGCCCACGTGTTCCATAAAGAGCCCTTGGAATGATGGAGCTCGTTTATTGGGATGTTTCTGCCTTAGGAGGTCTTGTGTTTGCAGCCCAGCATCTCAAAACAGTTTTCCCAACTTGGGGATCAGGCCATGAAGCTAGACTAATGGTGTCTCACCTGAGGAGACCCAGAGAAGTTTGTAATGGGACTGGGGTCACACCTGTGTACCTGTAGGAAGCCTAACTCAGGGAGACTTGGACCGAGAGAAGCAAAGTTCCAAGGGTTACACATGTGCTTATGCAACAAAGGCTATTTTTATTGCTGTTACTGTTGTCTAAAAACATGGGTGTGTACTTCTAGTTCCATAATTTGATTTTCTGCAGTAAATAACATTACTTATAAAGTCAAAAATTAACACAGATTTGCCATATATATGGATAGATAGATACAGCAATGGATATGAAGATGAAAGAAGTAGCTGCAGTGAGTGAAATAAACTGCAATCACACATAAAACTTTTTTTTTTAAGAACATTAACCCTGTAGGAAAAGCTCTAAAACAAGTGACAATGACCTACACACTGAAAACTTACCTAGAAATTTAACTTGCCCACAAAATATTATCGAAAAGAACACTGTATCCAGGTATGATTCCTTTCCAGAATCAGACCCCAGAGACTTTTTAAGGCTCTCTTGGTTTGGTTCTATAAAAGGGTTCCCCAGGAAAAAGAGAAAATAAAATTTGAAAGCAGTTAGTACACTAACTTTCTCTTCTAAATGCCCTGCAAATCCTGGAGGGTGAAGTTCAGACCGTAACTGGTTTTTAAAACAAACAAAGAGGGAGAGGATAAAACAAGTCTAGACTTGTGTTTTCCCACAGCACTTAACAGGTGCAGCTTCATGATCCCACCCAGCCAACTGGAGGAAAAGCGGAATATTCCCAGATCACCTGTGAGCAGCAGTACAGCTTAAGGTCTGGTAAAGCCTTAGGAACCCAGTGCCTAGCTGCCACATGGAGTTATGTCAGCACATTTTCTATCTCAGTTTGACTCTTGATGTGTTTAAAGATGGCATTTACCCATGAGGCAGGAGTTTTAACCAGTTAAAATAGAGACCTTTTAATCTGTTATCGACAATGCACATTTGTCCAATATTAGTATTTGTGGGCTAAACAGTGTCCCAGGCACTCAAACAGGCCGATGCTACAGTTGTCTGATTCTTGCTCTCATGGCTCTTCATTTCTCACTGCTTCCAACAGTTCATCTCTGGCAACCTTCCCACGGTGAGGCATGGAAAGTGAAGTTGCTCAGTCGTGTCCGACTCTTTGCAACCCCATGGACTGTAGTCTACCAGGCTTCTCCGTCCAGGGGATTCTCCAGGCAAGAATACTGGAGGGGGTTACCATTTCCTTCTCAAGGGGATCTTCCCGACCCAGGGATCGAACCCTGGTCTCCCGCATTGGAGGCAAACGCTTTAACCGCTGAGCCACCAGGGAGGCATGGAAAGAAGAATGCATGTTCTGTGTTTCTTTTTCTCCTTTGCCCATCTTCTAGCTCTGTTCTGCTTCTGTCTCACAGAGTCTGAACAGAGGAGAAGAAAGGAATTGAGGGTTCACTGTGCTTCTCTTATAGTCTCCCCGTTGCTGCTGCCCTCTCTCCCTGAATTCTTGTGAAACAGTAGCTTCAGGGTCATAGTTCCACATACAGGACACAAACAAAAAAGGTCAAGTGTTTTCATGATTATTCTTCAAAGGAAGGGAGTTTGAAGAAGGCATCTAACAATGTGGTGCTCCACAATCACTGAGCCATATGTAACCAGTCCAATCCAGAGAGTCTGAGCTGGGTCTTTTCTTTAGACATGCAATCCCACATAAGGAAGAATGATTTTCAAAATCTAGGAAGTGGGTGGAAGGAAAGGCTTTTAAGAATCCCAAGTACTGTCATTTTGGGTTTGAAGTTTGAGTATCTCTGCACATATAAAGCTATGTGAATTTCTCCCTGGCACATTTTTCAAAGTGGGCTTCTGTGCTCTGAGATGAAGATGCAGGGATCAAGGAAGACCCTTAGCTTGGTTCTCCACCTCTAATCAGTGTAGCCAAACCATTGGCGCAGATGTACCAGCTACAGCTTTTACTTAACATGAAGGTGACCTGATGATCGGAAACAGTGGAAAGTTTTAGTCTTGAGGGTGTTTTCTCTGAGTCCAAGTTATTGTTTATATTTCCATGAAGAAAGAGTTACCAGAGTTATTAGTTATACAGCCTGATTCATGGAAACTATGCAAATGTCCTTAGATATGATTCTTACCTGACCTGGCTGTTTGTTTACACCAGCTTTTTTCAACTCCTTTGGAGACAAAACATTCTGGGGCAGGGTAATCACAGCAGAATTTGGTGGTGGTGGTATTGTTTGTAAAGTATGATCTCCAAGCACACTTAAATGCTAATCTAAACTAGATTTAAATGTAAATCATGCAAAGGAAAAGACTAGCAGGCCAGTATAAGAGCTAGTGAGCTATCACAGGCCCCTCAGCCCCCAAGATAGTAAATACAAATGAAAATGGTCTGGATTATTTCATAGCATTAGAACATGTTTCCTTGCTAATAGGAATAATTTTGAAGATGAATATTTTAGATTAGGAATAGTTTTTTAGATGTTTATATTTAAAATGCCTTTCTCTTTGATTTACATCAAGAGAAATTATTTTTGTGATTCAAATATTTAGTGTTAATGAATAGAAGATATCAACATATAATTTTATGTCTCCTTAAGAACAGTTTCTTACAGAAATAATGTAAATTAAAGGGACTGTTAAACATACTCCATATGTCCACCCTCTCTATTAGGGGCCATTTTAATGAAGCTTCTTTTCACATGGAAAAACAAAAAGTAAAGCAGAGTGAATCTGAAGACTAAAGTTAACAATAAAAGGAACAGCATCCCTCATTATAGTGGCAGCCTGAAAGGTCAGCAGCTTGGTAATATGTACTTTGCATAATACGTAAATAACTTGATTTATTGTCTGTGAGAGGCAATAGTATTAAAGGTGAATTTGAAACCCAAGGCTGTAAGTCTCCTTAAAATGTAGCCTTTTCTTAAAAAGTAATCATCTGTCCTACTAAATCTGGATCACTCCCCTTTACAACAACAACAAAAGAACACATGGCAGCCTCCCTGTCACACTCTCACTTTTTTCCTCTCACCATGATTTTTGAATAGAATCGTACAGATTTCTAGTTCCCTGTTCCCTATCAGTCTCACCTCTGGAATCCACATTCATTTAACCAGAAAGCAGCTCCCATGTCTAGATTCCAGGTGTGTGACTGGGGTGTGAAGAATCTGGAGCCATCTCTGAGCCCCATGGGCACAGCTGGAGCCCATGGTAGAGACACTCTGCAGACCTTCAAGGAGTCTGCGAGTGAATTTTTTATTTTTAATTTGGACTTCCATGTGCTAGGTGTCCAGGTTTCTAAAATGTGTATGTCACAAATCAAGGAGTTAACTGTTCTGGTAAGTTTCTCTGGAGCACGTTTACATATTAAATAACAAGCGAATCACTATTCAGGGAAAGGAGCAAATGAGTAAACCCTCTAATGAGCTGTAGGATCATTTCATCTAATTCCTCCAATTACTCCCCATCCAAAAATTAATTTTAAGTCATGAGGGTAATATAAGAAAATAAAATATTATTTATAGGTTCCCAAATCTATAATAGCATTAAAAAATTATCTTTGCACTTATTCTAACATACCACAAATAGACTAAAAATCTATTAAATAAAAGGCAACTGGTAGCTGGGGGTAGTGGGAATATTAGAGTGATGAAGCATCTCTCTCTCTCTCTGTTTTTTTTTTTTTTACATCTTTTTGCTTTCTTATCTGTCCAACTCTAGTATAAATGCATGTTCATTTTTGTTAACTTTTATCTTTCTCTTCTCCTTTTCTTGCTTACCTTTCTCACTGGTAAAGGATCTTTAGCATCTGTTAGCTCCTTGGCATTCAAACCTGTAAGTTTCTAATCATCAGCTTTGTTGTGGTTAGACAAGGCTGGCTTTTTGTCCACCTCCCTGTTGCAGAACTCTATTCTGTCCTGACTTCCTCCCCCTGCTCAACACAGCTCTATTCACTTCTGAAGTAGTCTTACTTCATCTTTGATTTTGAATATTTTCTTTCTCTGCCCAAAATAAAATGATTGCGAAGCAAAATGCTGTCCTCGTTTTCCAGAGAACTCCCTAAAAAAAGGCCCTTCCCTTCCTTCATATCCCTGCTACCAAGTAAATAGTTCTGCGTCCCTCTTGAGCGTTGTCTTCTGTAACCCCTCTCTTCATGGCGATACCATCTCCAAGCTTCTTTCCTTAAATCGTCATTATATCATAAGGTAAATCCTTTTTAATCTTCGTTTCCTTCTCTTTTATTCTTTCAATTCTTTCCTAAAACCTTAGTGTGAACTTCTGCCCACCCTCTCCACCTCCAGTAAAAGCTTCTTGTGCTTCTTACCAATCTGTCTTCTGTATGTAGATTGATCCACCAATTTGGGATCTTGATTGAAGTAGTAACATTTCATCCAGGAATTATGGAAACTTTAAAGGGTCACAGAAGGGTCTAACATATTCCAAACTTAGCTACTCACCAGGCAACTACACTGCCTATATTCTTTGTCACCATCTTCTTCATGAGCTATCATTCAAGCAATCACTTCACCAAATAATGTGCATTAAGCTCTCTCAAGATTTATTTTTTTGTAAACCTTCCAGTTGTCAGAATATAACCAAGAATACACATAAAATGATAGCAGAAAAAAATGTTAATGCAAAAACCAGAAAACATATTCTCTGTCCCCTTAAAGACATTAGTAAGGCATTGACTGGACTATATGACATAAACAATTACCCTAATACCTGCTAATAACACACTATGTAATACTATCAGATCAGATCAGATCAGTCGCTCAGTCGTGTCCGACTCTTTGCGACCCCATGAATCGCAGCACGCCAGGCCTCCCTGTCCATCACCAGCTCCCGGAGTTCACTGAGACTCACGTCCATCGAGTCAGTGATGCCATCCAGCCATCTGTAATACTATAATATTAGCCAATTAGCCACAAATACTGTAAATGGTTTTAGTTTCCATGCAAGTTAAGCCACTTACTGAGAGATAAGATAGTTACTCTTATATAGCTGCGATAATAATGTTCATGCCATAGAACTATTTACAGAGTTAAAGATAATATTTTAAAAACATATGGGGCATGTTCAAAAGGAAATAATAAGACCCTAATTGGTAAGATAGAATGGTACCTTTGGATTCCACGCCTCTGATGTGTTTAATAAAACCCATTGACACAGAGCTTCTGCAAGCCATGTTGTGTTGTTTCTTTTTCGCATAAGGGGACATAGCAAGGGACAGAGGCTTATGTCCATTTATATATATTGTCTTCTGTAACCCCTCTCTTCACGGCAATACCATCTCCAAGCCTCTTTCCTTAAATCTTCATTAATCATCACCTTCATTGTGGTTAGACAAGGCTGGCTTCCTGTCCCTATATGTATAAAACTGAACCTAATTAAAAATGTGATTCTTGGGGGAAAAAAATTATGTTCTAAAGAGCCTGATGGAAAATATGATTTGACATGTGAGAAAAATATGACCCCTGTCAGAAAAGATGAATTGAAGGGAAAGCTGAAAGAGGGAATAACTCTTAATTAAATCTCTTTCTTATTCTACTTTGTTTATCCTTTTTCTTTACCTTTCATTTTCTCTCTTTAGAGGGAGAATTTATATTCATGTACAAGGAAACATTCATGCCTCAATAGGAAAGGACGATTGCTCTGCTATAAGCTGGTTGGTAGAAAGAATATCTAAAACATTTTTGGTAAGGTCCCATGCACAACAATTTTATTTAGAAGTTATGTTATCTACTATTCTGGGGTTGCAAAAATAAATCTCAGTCCAAAGCTATAATTGCTGGTACCTACATCATATAGGGTCTCAAACATTGCTTCCAAAAAGTTCCATCCAGAAAGTGTGAAAAAGCTTAGTAGTGTGCCAATACCTTGGGTCTCCTCATTTTGGGAAGAGAAAGCTACCAGTGGATCTTGAGTCCCATGCTTAATCATAAATGAAAGCCCAATTATATACAGCATGATTGAGCAGGCTACCATCTTGAATTCCTCTGTGGACTGATTTACATTGCCAGGCCTTTTTTTTTTTTTTTTTCCTTATGTTGTGTGTTATTGTGCTTGGCAGGAGATTTTTATGTTGCATGTGCTTTGAAGACTTCACAAATACCATAGAATACGTAATGCATTTACAAAACTACCAACAATAAAAGCTGGCATAAGCTTTAAGAAATGTGATTCCCAAGACTTTTATATTTCTAATCATATGCAGAACAAACTGGTTTACTTAGCTTCCTTGGCATATGGGATGGAAATTCTCTAACAGTCCCTATGTAGCATTTTAAATTGGCTGTCCATTTTAAAGGGTAATAGCCCTTTTGCAGTAGAATTAAATGAATTAAATTGTTAGACTTGAGGATTCTAAGAATTCATGTATTTTCATATTCAGAGTTGCATCCCGAAGTGCTGATTTAAGCAAATATTTATTCCGCACCTACTGTGTGTTGGCAACGTTTCTGGTCATCAGGGAAATAATGACAGCTCCTTCAGTGGTGGTGCTCACAGCCTTTGGGGGAGCTAGCGACAAGCAGATGAGCAGTCACAGTTAGTATTAGAAGAGCAGAAGACCAACGTGCCGTGGGGTCCTGTGGGAAGAAACACTCAATGGCCCACACTTAGAAGAAACTGACAATTTTAGCGGTGGTTTGAAATTAGGTGGAAACAGTGATAGAAGAAAATGTGCCAAGCAAAGGAGAGAACGTATGGAGAAACAAGCCAATAATTTGCTTCTCTCCAAAATAAAAATATACTTTAGACAAATATTTGCTTTCAATATAAACAGTGAACTATGTACAAGCATCTATACAGGTAGCATGATCAGCTCATTCCCAGTACTTTTGATGAAAAGTTTATTAATATTAGAAACACATATCAACCAATAAATTATTGACTCTAGAGACTATATTTTAACATTTAAGACTATAACTTATCATTAAAATTGGCAACGCAGTATAAATATTATAGCCGCATAGTAGGTTGGTGGTGGTTGAATATTTAATGGGGAAAAGTGGAGAAAAGTTATATACTCTGTAGGAAAAAAAAAAAAAGACTAGTTTCATTCCAACTTTAGCAATTTCTGTTTTGATACCCTACAGACATGCTCCTCAGAAAGTTTTGAAGAAAGCCTACTTGCTAGAAATTCACATGAGGCAAAATAACATGTGAGTTATTAAAAGGCCTTTCAGCAAAACTGGGATTAATTTCCATATCCCTCAGGAGCCCATCTGTACTCCCTTGTCACACAGGTAGAGTTTTAGAGGGTGGGTTAAAAATTAAGATACCACAAAGTAAATTAAAAATAACTGAGCCATACTCAAATCACCTAGAGTTGTCTAGTGTATTTTTTTTTTAATCAAAACAGGAAAAAAGAACAGGTATTTCCAAATTAGAAAATGCATACACTTACTGACTTCCCTGGTGGCTCAGATGGTAAAGCATCTGCCTACAATGCGGGAGACCTGGGTTCAATCCCTGGGTGGGGAAGATCTCCTGGAGAAGGAAATGGCAACCCACTCCAGTATTCTTGCCTGGAAAATCCCATGGACAGAGGAGCCTGTAGGCTACAGTCCATGGGGTCGCAAAGAGTCGGACATGACTGAGCAACTTCATATACAAACTTCATATATACACTTACTGTCAGAGACACCCAGTTGGACACAATAGACAGTGCATTCAAATACCCCGATGTCCAGTGGCCTCCACGATTCTTTTTGCATGATCTCTCACACTCCTGCCTGGGCTACCTCTTTGACTTCATTGCCCACCCCTTCTCCTCTTCCACCTTCTCTGGCTCAGTGACCTCCTTGCTGTGCAAACATGCCAAGCTGGCCCTTCTTCAGGACTTCTACATGACCTTTCTCTCTGTCAAAGTGCTTCCTCCACCCTCAAATCAATGGGCTTTTTCTTCTTTGAACCCTTTGATCAAGCAGCATCTTAGAAGAAGCCTTCCCTGGGCACCGGGTATAAAGAGCAGCCTCCACCCCTTGCCTTGCTGCCCTGCACCTCCTATCCTCCTCCTTACTCTGTTTTGTTTTCCATCATCACCCTTTTTGCCTGAAAGGCTGTGCGCTTATCTACCCTCTGTCTCTCCAAGCCCAGAACAAGCTTAGCAAGAATAGGGATTTTGCCTGTAATGTTTATTGCTCTGTTTCCCTGATCCTACAACACAACCCGGCATGGACACATTGTAGGTATGCAGTAAATGGTTGTTTGTTGGATGAAAAAGCGCTAACTGTTTTGAAGCAGGAGATACCTTTCCATATAAGTGTGTGTGTGTTCATGGGGTGTGTGTGTGTGTGTGTATACACACATAGTGTGACCTTACGCAGTCTGCAGTCCTATACATAAATGAAAGATGCTGTAGAAGCGATTAAATGGAAGGACCAAAAGGCAGACTCCTTTCTTTTGTTTCTCAATTAAATGTATGATTGTTTAGGAGCTTTTTGTTTGTCTTTACATACCAGACATTCTCTAATAAATATTAACAAATAACATGCTGGTTATAACATTATAGTCTGAACATTTCCCATTCCAACTATTTCTACTAAATAAAGCATGTCTACAGGCTTTGTATTATTATGCTTAAAGGCTGCCTTTATGTACAGTATTAGTGTATGGTAGGCATTGGAAAGCCACAGGCTATAAGCCAGTTAACCCTTTATTATAACAGTCATCCTATATTTATTGACTATCTCGTTATAAGGGGAAGAAACATATTTAGTTATCTTACTACAGGGTTGCTATGTAGGGAGACAATTTCTATCCTATTCCTATACTCACAGTAGAACCTGTTATGTTCTCTATTTTCCTTTATTTCACATACCAGAAGTTTATATTTTCCGCATTGTTGACTTTAAAAAGTTCCTCCCATTCAATTTTGAATTTTCCCAATTGGGATCACCATTGAACATTCTGAACCTAACTAGTAGCTTTTATAGTCTCATCAGGCTAAAGGATATCCACAGTAAACTCAAATAGAAAAACGAATTATTTTGCTCTCTAAGAAATTAAAGGGCCATCTGCACCTCAGCCGATGAACTACTGTGGACCTAATAATGTCTGTTAGGGACTGGAATATTCGTTTTGTGGAATTTGAATGAGCATGTTGCATTGCTACCCAATCCCATGCCTGAAAGTGTAAGAATATTTCTGGGACATCAGGGACGTTAGCCCAAATGGAGAACAGAAGGGCAGAGTGCAATGCTTTGGTTACTGGAGAGAAATGAGTAGAGGAAAAATGTCTTGTCATAGAATTTGCTGCTGTTTGTTTTCCTTTACATTTCTAGTAATATCTGTTTATGATCAAATATAAAGAAATACCTTAGACTGCCATCTTGTGTGGGAATTAAAACAACTGAGCATTGAAGTAGTATAAATAAACCTTGAGCATTTTCTGTCTGTTCATTTCTGGCCAGTGAAACCTGGTTAATATGTTTAGTCATTTTGATTCTAAAGGTGGCCACCCCCTCCCCTTACTCTGTTCTCTGAACTGCTTGCAGTGTGTTTTCTTCCTAAGCATGGACAAATTATTATTATTTTTTATTATCAAACCAGTAGTAAGAGTCCTTATAATTGTGCATGTTCAAATGGAATTCTAATTCAATTTTAGCCTATCTTCCCCCATTCTGGAATATACTTCAAGAGTGGAACATGGAATTTCTTTCCAACTTTACAGAGTTCCAATCATGCAGTTCTCTTTTGCAAAATTTTCTCACTGACTTTGTCTAGCAAATGTCAAGATCTCCTTCAAGACTTTCTGTGACTTTGCTGTTCGTTTGGCTTCTAGTTTTGAATCTGGCTTTTTTGAGGCGGTCCTTTCTCTTTAGTTGTTTGTGGTGTACACGTGCACACTTTTTGATTATGACGTATAATTAGTTTCCATTGTCTGTGTGTGTGTCAGGGTCTCCCTCATTTTAAAGGTGAAACCTCTCTCTGACTATGCCCCAACCTCCATCAGGATTCTGAGAGACCGAAGCTGCCGTCCAGGGCTCTTCCGATGGAAAGGTTTGCTATGGTTTCATCTAACCCCCTAGTCTCCACAGAGTATAATATTGTCATTGTTCCTCCAGAAAGAAGCCTCCACTAAGGTTTCCAGGTTTCCCATGTTATGGCAAAAACCAGCAGAGAAACCTTTGCAGTCAAGGGAGCAGAATAAAATTTATAAGCAGTTTGTTTGGGCAAAGGAGCCAGCTGCACACAGAGGGCTTGCTATTTAATTCAGAACAAAATCATAGCTGTCCTTATAATTACGTGACAAATCATCATTTCCGGATGCATTACCAAGTGCCTGCAGAGGCAGTCCTGGATTTAATTCCCCCCTACCTCCAGAACTGGGAATGAGTGAAGTGATGGCTAAAAAGGGTCATAGGGTTATACTCAGGAAGAAGAGGTGAGTCTGAGGAGGGCTGGCCAGATGAAGCCCAGTTAATTCAACGTGCTGTTGTTTCACACCATGTGAAATCCACAAGCCTCCAGAAAACATCCTTCCTTTTCACTGAAAAGTGCAAATAACCCCAGGGCAACTTCTCAATGTCCAGGAAGCTGTACACACACAGCAGCCACAGAACTGACTGGCTGGCCACGATCTCCCAGGATCCTCAGAGGGATCCAGAAACAGGCTGCTTAAAGTCACAAATAGGAGGGCAATGTGACACTCTTACTGCCCGGATGAGAGCGATATGCCTTTTTCTAAGGTGACTGTGATTGTTTTCATGACCCACACGGTTTCCTTGGCTTCCCTTAACTGTGGCACAGCTGAGAGAAGGAGATGTTCCCATCCAGGTGGGGTCAGAGGACTTGGTGAGCAGGGCATCTAAAACCACAGCCATTTTTCTGCCGAGGCTGCATCACTTGCCTCGCAGGCACTGACCCCCTTGGCCGACCATGGGGGCCTTCACTGCCCTGCGGTCTCTGGGTGGGTGGTGTCCTGAGAGATCAGGAAGCTGGCGGGCTGTTTGCCATTCCAGGAACAGTGTGTTTTAGCTCAATTAAACCTTAACATGTTATTTGACCTTATTTTTTTTAAACTGAGACTATGTCCTTTATGTACGTAGAAGGATTCAGAAGCATGAAGGGGTGTGGTCTTATTGGCATTATTATTTGTATTGTTAATATTGATCCTTGATCACGTATTACCTTCTCTCTCTTGGCAAATCATCTTATGTTAGTGGCTTCTTTGTGTTTATTTAGTTACTTTTTAAGCTTCTTTTTTGGATGAAAGAGTCTTTAAATTCTATAGTGCTTTACAATTTTCAAAAGTTTCACAGACATGATGTCATATAATCCCATAGTAACCCCCCTTTTTTAATCCTCTACCCTCTATTGCCCTTCCCCCTTCTATCTTGATTTCCCCAGAAAGTAAACAAGGACAGAAAGAAGAGACTCTCAGAACTACAAGGGACTCGGGTAAACAGTTGGCTCACTCTTGTCCTTCCTCACCCTCACCCCATTTTACAAATGAAACATCTGAGTGCCCAGGGCCCTGACATGGCTGGTTCTAAAGCTCAATCAACAGCAGGTTGGAGGCAGACAGAACTTAGACCTGGATCTTCCTTTTAACCCCACTGTCCTCTTCAGCTCTCTCTCTTTCAGTCCCTTCATGTTCAAAATGGCTGTATACGTAAAGGCTTATTTGTGGGGGTTTTGTGTTCTGAGGTTTAGACTAGAATGACTGCAGGTAGAGATTCTGCTCAGTCTGGGAGGAGGAAACCTGGAGGAGGAGGTGGGGATTCATCTGGGCCTCGCTGAATTTACTAGGTGCTCGGAAAGGAGGAGTGAGAGTTCACGCTGCTGGTCCTCAGTCCTCTGGCAAGATCACAGAACAGATGCTGGGGACCTTGCTTAGCCGTGCCATGACGACAGGGCTACACTTGGGTCCTCGGGATGCCCTGAGTCGATGAGACGGGGTTGAAGCCTGTCTGTGCTCTTGACTTTCATTAGAGTCTCTTCTGTGCCAGATGCAATGTAAAGAAAGGTTTGTTGTGATTCCTGAGTTGGCACTGTACTTTAGATTTAAATGGAAAACATAGCTTCAGATCTAAAGCCTGCTCTCCAAAGCATTTTTTTTAGATCCTGTTGATTTTATTTTTTTATTGGAGTATAGTTGCTTGACAGTGTTGTGTTGGTTTCTGCTGTATAGCGTCTCCGAAGCTTTTATAGCCCAAACCTATGTGTGCACACACTTTTTCTTTCCCCTGCCCCAGCACACCCCAGGATAAGAAAAATCAGAAGGGTCTGGCAGAGAGAGAGCTCTCAGGACATGCTCTTCCATAAGCGTTTTGCAATTTCCAGCAGGAGCTGCCGCAGTACGATGGGATATGTGGTTGGAAAAGCAGTTTGTTCTCTGCTAATGATGGCTGTGGATTCTGAAATGAAGCACAGCAGGTGGGACAGTGGTACTCAGTTTTCAAAATCTGTGCCCTAAAACGTGTTTGCTTAAACCTTGCCTCCACCACCCTTTCGGGGCCTCCACATCCATCAAAACCAGACCTCAGGAAAGGAATCCAAGGCTTCTATTTCTCACCAATGCTTTCACAATCACCACTATGACTCAAAGGTTGTCTGGAAAGTTCAGTAACCAAAAGTTTGCTCCTTCTCCCCAGAGCAACAAATTAAATCACTTCCAGTTCTTGGGCTGGGGGTGGGAACCAGCTTTGCCAAGGTATCAACAATACCTTTGAAGGGAACATGAGATCCCTATAGCCATAACTAACAGCATTATGTCATAAGGAATTCATTTTCTCGAAATGATACATGGGCCATGTGCTAATGTTCTTGTCTGTTTCTGAGTGAGAAAAGAGGAATTTGCATTTTCTGCACATTGGGAGATTTTCACCTTTGGGGGTTTAGTGTGTACAATGTTCTTAGATTGACTCTTTATATAATCTGGGCTTCCTGGGCAATGACCACTAGCCACCCCCCACCCCCAAGGAGAGCATGTGCATGATGTGGGCTTCTTGTAGTATTAACGAGATCTTTGGAAAATTATAAGGCAAAAGGTGGCCTTTCAAGCAGCTGATTGACCATTTATATATTCTTCTTTACCAATATGTTCAATGTGTGTGCTGTGTGTTAAGTTGCTTCAGTCACGTCTGACTCTTTGCGACCCCGTGGACTATAGCCCACCAGGCTCCTCTGTCCATGGAATTCTTCAGGTAAGAATACTGGAGTCAGTTGCCATGCCCTCCTCCAAGGGATCTTCCCCACCAAAGGATCAAACTCACGTCTCTTATGCCTTCTGCACTGACAGGCAGGTTCTTTACCACTAGTACCACCTGGGTATCCCCAATATGTTCAGTACCCTTTTTTTCCCCTCCTGTTTGTCAGTGATCACGTAAGTGTAGATAGAAGGGGTAATGAGCTTTGAGCTGTTATTGAGCCCTTCCTTAGGTGGTGTATGAGGGTTGTTGTGTTATTTTAATGCTGGTGCTGAATGTATATTTCCTTTATTTTGTGAGTGTTGTTTTCTTCAAGAAGAAAGTATTCAGCACAGCGTTTAGGGTCCCTGAGTAGGAGGAACCCTCCAAGAGTCATGTCTTCAGGGGGAGATGCAGATGGCACAGTTTGTGAATTCAACAGACTTTACCAAGAAGCATCAGGGTCTTTAAAGCCAATGCATTATCTCGCCATGTAATTCAATCACCTGTTATTTTATTGCTCTGTTTGATTTGATTAAAACCTCAGCAACAAATCATTTGTATTATAAATTATACAACTTCCTATTTTTATTCCCATCACTTTTGATCCCTTTCAGCATGTCTCACTGGATAATTCAATTACAAGCTGTTTTAGAAAAATTGCAATTTAATCAATACGAGAAAGGACACATTTCTAAAGAAGACCAAATGACATAAAATACCATGAAAGTCTCTACATTGAAAAGTGTGTTTGGTGATATTTGAGGCTTGATTCTTTGGCATGCTGTGGTATCATCTTCGGTAGGTAGATGATACCCACCAGTTCCTCATTTTAAGAAGTGATGAATAAGGACATGATTAAAATGAACACAGTCCTGCTCACTGGTAGCCAATGAAGCTTGCTGAGAACCCCGGAGGCAATAAATGAAGCACCTGAACTGAAGAAGGGTGGAAGAGATGGATCATGAAATCAGGATCCATGATGAATGGATCATGATTTATAGCAGGAGAGCTTGTTCTTATATAAGAAGCAGCAGTTTTTTGGCCTGTAGTGTGTTTACTGTGCTAGCAAGTGTTTTCGTTTTTGTCATACTCTAATTCAGTGCTCCCAAGCTTTAGAATCACCTGGGGGGTGTATCAGAATCACCTGGGGGGCTTGGCAGAACCCTCTCACTGGGGCACACATTCAGAAATCCGGATTCCTGCAAGTCTGGCATGTGGCTGGTGGAGCTTCCCGTTTATTTTCTGGCCACTGGTCCATCCAGCATGAGTTGAGTAGCACCACTCTATAAGAGATGAATTTTAACAAGTCTTCCATGTTTCTGTTACCCTCCCTCATTTCGGCTGTGGCAGAAAATGCTTCTGTAGGAAGTCAACAATACGAGCTTAACGCAAACCTAGGCTGAACCTTTTGGTCTTCTTTTCCATGTTAACTTGTGCTTCTTTGTCTATGCCATCTTTCCCACCATGGTAATTGTTCATCTTTGATCCAAACTGGTTGGATCCGTGAGCTTGTAACTAGCTTTTCCCGTCAAATGTGTAGAGCATCTTTTTTTCAGGGATGTCAGGGTAGTCTAGGACACACAGTGTTGTTTTCCTACCAGCACACAGAAGTGAGGAAATCCAGTCAACACCCTCGAAAAGTTTTGTAGGAATCCGCAATGTTCCCCGCTTTGATCTGAAGCGAGATGAGGCTGCCATTTGTCATGTATTTTACTTTAGACAGCCACTTCCAGATTTGTCGGATCAAAATATCTTATAAATGACTCAAATGTTATAACAAATGGTTCAAACCTCATGGCATTTGTGGAAAACAATTTAATGGGGTCCCTGAGCAGCTACAGGATAAAGAAATTTGAGTTATGAACTCTACCAGCATTTTGATGTGGGGTTTGCATTCCGGTGTGTCTCTGTGTGTGCAGAGGAGTATTTCTCTTTCTGTAGGAGAACTTATGTCTGGTTTCTTCTGGGACAAGGTCAGAAACAAACAGCCTGCACTTTCTGTAGTAGAGCAGGGATTCATTTCTCATATGTGTGAATCTATTTACATAGAGATTTAGATATTCCTATAGAATTACAAAAATGTCATCAGCCTTAAAGTACATCAAGTTTAGTGTCATTATTTTCCAGAAGAGAAAAATCCCGTGCTCTTTTTATGACCATATATTTTTGAAGTACTGTTTCCAAGTTTAGAAGGTTTTGAAAATTAACTTCAAGGTAGGTGGCTATGAAAAGGAAGTTGTTACTTCACCGTGTTTGTAATTTTGATTCTCTCTCTCCAGCATAATGGAGAAGGCAATGGCAACCCACTCCAGTACTCTTGCCTGGAGAATCCTGTGGACAGAGGAGCCTGGTGGGCTGCTGTCCATGGGGTTGCACAGAGTCAGACACGACTGAAGCAACTTAGCATGCATGCATGCATTGGAGAAGGAAATGGCAACCCACTCCAGTGTTCTTGCCTGGAGAATCCCAGGGACAGAGGAGCCTGATGGGCTGCTGTCTCTGTGGTCGCACAGAGTCGGACACGACTGAAGCGAGCTAGCAGCAGCAGCAGCTCTAGCACAAATAAGTTTTAGCTTGAATTAAGGGGCTTCCCTCGGGTCTCAGACAGTAAAGAGTCTGCCTGCAATGCGAGAGATCTGGGTTTGATCCCTGCTTTGGGAAGATCCCCTAGAGAAGGGAATAGCTACTCACTCCGGTATTCTGGCCTGGAGAATTCCATGGACAGAGGAACCTGGAGGGCTACCATCCATGGGGTCCCAGAGAGTTGGACACAACTGAGTAAGAGAACGAAATGGGCAGAGAGGTGGCCTACCTAGCCATACTGCCTTTCTATTGCGTGCCTGGTAGAGCTTCGAAAGCAAGAAATTGGGTCCCCTTCACCTACTGGTGAAAGTGTCATAGAGCATCCAGCCATGTATTGCCTAGACTAGGTACTTATGCTTGTCATTGAGTTTAACATGAAATTGATAAATATTTTTTCATATCAGTATTCATGAGCTAAGATCATGAGACATTGTTGTTGCTTAGTCACTAACTCATGTCTGGCTCTTTTGCAACCATGTGGACTCTAGCCCTCCAGGCTCCTCTGTCCATGGAATTTCCCAGGCAAGAAGACTGGAGTGGGTTGCCATTTCCTTCTCCAGAGAATCTTCTCAATCCAGGGATTGAACCCATGTCTCTTGCATTGCCAGACAAATTCTTTACCACTGTGTCACCTAGGAAGCCCTCATGAGACATTAGGATTGTTCAAATTCTAATGAATATCAAGCAAATGCCATACACTGAACTATCTGTGGTATCCTGCTTACCAGCATATGAGGGTTTTATAAGGTGATCAAACTCACAACAACAACATCATAATATAAGGTGTTGTTATTTAAGTACTTATGTGCCAGGCACTGTACTTAGCCCTTGGCATGATCTATTCTTCCAGTTGTCACAACTGCCCTACAAATACAATAGGCATTGCTACTATAATTACATATGTTGTTAATGCTATCATTATCCTCATTCTGTAAATGAAGAACTGCAGCTTAGGGAGGTCAAGTAACTTGCCCAAGTTCACGCAGCTAATAAGAAGTAAAACCAATATCAAAAACGAGGTCTTCATATCACTCCAACAGGTCCTGTTTTCACTAAACTCTGCTGCTTTCCAAGGGAGGAGGAAGGATTATATTCTTATGAATAACGAGTGGAGTACAGATTGGAGCTGAATGGGCAAGTGGTTCTTTCCTTCTTGTCTCCTCCGAGTTGACTGACAAAGAAAATGCTCACGTTCTTGATTTTTACTGGACTTGTTATGAAAAGTCGCACGTTCTTTTTACTAGCCACAGTAAATGCTTTCCCCCCCCACAGCAGAAAATAAGAAGGATTGGGGAGGAGGGGGTGGTTGGAACCAATTGGAGGGGAAATCCAACTTGCCCAAACTTGCTGAAACACATGTGTCCCAGGCAAGAGTAATTGTTTAACAATTCTTCATTCTAATAAATTCATATCCACAGGGGGGCAGTTTGAGATATGATTAGGTCACAAGTGAAATGAGTTTGCTGGTCTCAGTATAATCCCTGTTGGCTGGTGGTTCAGGCACACAGTTGCAGCCCAGTTTTATCCATGTCTGCATTATTGTCTGCTTCTACTCAGGAGATGCTCAGAATTGAATTAACAAGGGGCTTCAGGTCAGCAGGAAGTGTGCAGAGGTAACCTCCAGTAAAAGGAATAGTGCCTTGTCAACAGAGCTGCATGTGGACAGGGCTCCTTGTCCCTCACCTCTCTGTCTGCAGATCCAACCTCTGGTCCCTCCCAAGCAGATCAACAGTACACTCTTCAAGTTTCCAGACTCTCTGCCGAGGGAGGTTATCCGAGTCATAAATAAGGGTCACGCCAGTCATACCTGCTTCACAATTAGATTGATTTGGAAACATGAAATTTACTGAGAATACTTTGATGCTGAAATTGGTTATGTCGTGTCCCTCAGTGAATATTCTCCCCTTAAAAAGCATAAGTAAATCGATTAGGATACAGAATCTCCCAAGGAGTTGAAAATAATTGATCTTACCTAATCTTATCAAGGAAGTTCACAAAATTTCACAAATTAACTTTGAAAATGTAACATGAAATAAAGAAATTATATCGCAGAATAGAACTCTGTCAAATGATGAAAAAACTCATTTTACCTTGTACTAGAAACTTGTAACTCTATCATGAGAACCTATCAGAATGAACTGATATACCTGTGATTATTTAATTATATGATTATTATAAAGTACTGGATAAATTATCCATTAAAGTCATTTTTAATCCAATTAAAATCATGACAGTTATAGCTGACTCAATTCAGTTTCCTAAATCATCTGTAAGAAATACTGTAGTGTATATTAAGTGCCCAGCAGTTATATCCTTTTGCACAGTATTTTAGAACCAGGGATGTTGAGGGCTAAAAGGAACTTCCTGTTCAGTTCAATTCCATTTTATACAGAAGAAATTGAGGTTCAGAGATCATGACTTGCCCAAGATTACACAGTGAATCAGTGACAAAGACCCAGTCCTTTATTTTTAGTTTAGTTTTGGTTCCATCAGATCAGTTATTGTTGTATTTTTTTTTTTAGCTGTAACATGTATGTTTCTGCACATGTGTACAGACACACACAGATAAAATGGCCACTGTCAGGCCAATCACATATCCCCAGTGTGAATCCAGGGCTTCGTGCAGTTCTCAATACTCTGGCTACAGCTTCATCTCATCCCCTTTCAGCTGGGAAAATATATGAAATGAAAATTAATCAGTGACATCGCTATAAGGATTATTTTCAATAAGCAAATATTTATGCAAACAGATATATATGCATGTATATATTTCATGTTACATTTTTGAAATCATTCCCAGACCTTGGTACTAAAACTCTTATTGATAGCCATTATTAATGAGCCTTCAGTTAGATCAGGGTCACTAACCTACAGGCCTCTCCAGCCAAACCCAGCCTGCCTCTTGTTTTTGCAAATATGGTTTGTTGGAATGCAACCATGCCCATTCATTGGGATATTTTACTTGCTGCTTTTATGTCACAGTACTGGAGCTGAGTGGCTGGATAGATAAGATAAATTATTGAACCTTAGATGTTTACTCTCTATCCTTTTACAGAAAGAGTTGGCTAATCCTGCATTAGACCATTCTCCCAACTCAAGGAATACACTGTCGTACTTTTTGTTTTGTTCTTAATCATTCAACTGCCCTGGACACCATTGTTTATAAGTCCATCATTTGGAAACTTTCTCTGGATTTATTGCTCTCCATGGATTGCCTCCTGTCCTCCTTAATACTTGTACTGTCCCTTTTTCTCTCTCTGTTTTTAAACAGCTTTATACTTTATCCCCTAAACACTGGTATAGCACATTAAGAATGTTCTTATTTAGTAACTGACATAGATGCATAACTGTGTGCTACATACAAAGAAAGCTGAATAATAATAGTAAGTTTAACACTATTTATGAAGCATGATAAAATATACATGCACATACACACGAAACTCCACATGGCACTTCTGCTGGGTCTGCTAAGTAGGTATTTATCAAGTCCATTTTACAGATAAGAAGACTGAGGTCAAGCACCATTATTCAAGATTGCACAGCTCATCATCACAGTTAGCAGCAACACTGGGATTTGATACAAGTCTTTCATCACCAGAGCCTGTGTATTTAACTTTCCTCTGGTACTATGCGTAGAGTGAGATTGATATTAGGAGAATAAGAAAATCTTATTGTTAAATATTTCCTCTTTCCTTTCAAAGGGGTTCAAAGGATTGATTTTAAAAGGTGTGAAAAGGAAAGATGTATTCTTTACTTGATCAGCTTTCATCCTGCCACGACTTAACTGAATTCAATAAGTAAAACCACTTCCTGAATCCCACCGCTTACTATATCCTTCCCATCCTCCCAGTGAAGATATACACTGTGGAACAAAGTATAGCCTCTTGGTTCTTTTCCCCTAGGAGAAGAAAATATGACTTGAGTATAGAGACTGATGCTCCAGATTACCTCAATTCATATCCCAGATCTAACACTTAACTAGCTGCATGTCCTTGGGCAAGTTATAAAACCTCTTTGAACTTCAATTTCCTTACTTTTAAAGTGGGGCTTATGATAATAAGCACCTCATAGAGTTATTGTGTGTATTAAATACACAATTGTGTGTTGTGTGTATTAAGTTATTGTGTGTATTAAATGCACCTAAATGTATTAAAGGTATACATGCAAAGCCCTTAGAATCCATCCTGGTATATAATGGGGTCGCAAAGAGTCGGACACGACTGAGCGACTGATCTGATCTGATCTGAATGATACTAGTTAAATATTATGAGGGTGGTTGTGATAATGATGATTAAACTAAGAACGCTTATGAAGAATCACTATAGAATCTTACTAATTGTCCCCTTCCTGTTTAGTTTCTGAGGCTTCAGCATAAAGAGGGCATAAGTAAACTGAGGTGGGGGGAATTTCTTCATTCTCTCAAATTACCCCTCTGCATTCTGTATCCAGGTCTCAATCTCTCAGCATGGAATGATTTTGTTTGCCATCTACCCGGGTAGGCTATGTTGAATAGAAAAGAAGTAGTGAATAAATATTAAGCACTTCTGACATCTTCGCTGGAGGAAATGCCTTTGCTTCTTGGATTATGTATTCCTTATTGACTTCCTGTGCTCACTGAAAGGACTTCCCTGGTGGCTCAGATGGTAAAGAATCTGCCTACAATGCAGGAGACAACCCCCAGTGGTTTGGGGAGAATAAACACAAACATGTGAATATTTATGATATTTGCCAACTTATAAATCAGGAAATTATATTTTACTAATCTTAATTGGATTTCTGATGGGTTCTTCCCTACTTGTCCTAAAGCAGAGGTCAACAACCTCTAGCAAACAGGCTGAGTTCAATTCCCAGAAATTCCCTCTGGTCTACTTCTAATTCACCAAAAGACTACTGAAATAACAGTTTGAAAATACATTACATTTGCATGGGGTGCTTCACAGTTTACAACTTGGCTTTCATGTGAATTATGCTGTTAGGCCCTTACAGCATCCCAGAGTTATGGAAGCTCTGAATTGGAGGGAGCTGCCTGTCCAGGGAGCTGTGGGTGGGGCTCCCCTTGGGTATCTGGCTGTTTTGTGCCCCAGGACCCTTACTTATGCTGTTGTTTCTGCCTCGATTGCCCTTCTCCCTCCCCCTGCTTTCTGATCTGTAAAGCTTCTTCGTGGGTTCAACTCAGACATTATTTCAGTTAGGAAAACTTCCCTGACAGCCTCCAAATCCTGCCCTCTTAGCTCATCACCCCTTCTTTGTGCTTTAATTATGCCCCAAAGACACCTAGGGCTCAAGTCCCTCACCATATTTCCACACTGAATCACCATTATGTCCTCATACATTTTCCCAAATAGCTCCCACCCCAGGCCTTACTGTGAGCAACTGTTACACAGAGAACTTACTTATTTTCCATTGATCTTTTCATTCCTAGCACATAACACAGCACCTAGTATACAGTAGGTGCTGAGTAAATGTGTAATGTTAGAGAAAGAACCCGATTCCAAGTTCTGGGCTCTCCCCAGCACATTCATCCCCAAGGCAATATATAGGTGCCCCCTGCCTGCCCCCGGCATTTGTTGAACATCCACCGTGTGCCAGACTGTAAAGTGAAACCAGCTGAAACAATTCCTGACTGATGGCAAAAAACGGTATCACTCACTTGGGGAGTCATAAATGAAATGGCTGAAGACTGCTTTCATGAAATGATATATCAAGTCCCAATTAAGTGCCCCGTATATTCAGTATACACATGGTAAGAGGGTGCAGGCCGCTCAGTCAACCAAGGAGGCTTGTTGTGATGAGAGGTTTCCCACTGGGCGGCTCATAAATTGATGCAGAGGCCCTGGAGGTAAACAGCCAGAGGGAAGGTAAATCATGGGGGAATGGAATTCAGTTCGTCCCGTAGGATGGCAAGGGTAAGGAGGATTTTCAATTTCAGGGTGAATAATTGAATTTGATATTAGAATCGGGGTGCTTATATAAGTGTGCGTGGAGATAACCCTGGAGTCTCACCTGCTGAGCCCTCGTCGTGCTGTTCCTTTGGGATCAAGCAAGACTCCCAGTCCAGAATGACAAGCGGAGAGCTCTGTGGACTCTGCCACGGCACCCATCACTCAGCAGCCCATCGCTTTTCCCTTTCCGCTCACACCCACAAGGTGTATACAGATGTCAAGGATTTTTGGTGTCACCATGCCTTCGCTAAAAATAAAATGTCCTCCACCTGGAATAAATTCTCCTTCCTCCTCACTTTGCATCTCTCCAGCTAACCCCTCCCTGTTTCTCTCAGCTGACATCAAGTCTCTGCCCAGCCTCGCCCCAACAAAGCTGGCAAGCCTTGATTTCTCACTCCTTTTGTGCCAGTTTCCCTTTCGATCTTTCTCATCAGACTTCTCAGCCTCGATCTCCCAGTCTGCCATCTCTGATCTCTCAGGCCCTCTCAGAGTTTTGTTAGCTCTCTTTCTTCCCTTTTCCTGTTCTCCAGTTTCCCTTGTATTTTTCCTGGGTCTCTGCCATGCCCGTGTACTTATTACACCTGAGCCTCAGCTGTCTACCTGCCAGAGATCCAGCAAGTAACCCAGGCCCTGCCAGCTTCCCTAGGCAGTGCCCATGGAGCAGAATGGCAGAGTGAAAGCTGGCATGGAAATTGAAGGCAGAGCCATCTGGGCATTTGTTCAGGCTTTACCACTTACTAGGTATGTAACACAGGACTACTAAACTCTCCCAACCTCAGGGAACTCATATGGAAAATGGAAATAAGAGTATAAACACACACTTTGTAAGGTTGATGGTGGATTAAGTGGGACATAAGATACTTGAAACGTAAGGACCTGAAAAATGGTAGCTTGGATTGAGACTCTCCCATACTTTATTTTCCTTGCAGCTGAACATATATCCATGTTCCTAAAGTCACTCCTTTTAGCAAACTATACATTTTAAAATAACTAACACCCACACGGTTGTATTTTGGGCTTTCCTAGTGGCTCAGATGGTAAAGAATCTGCCTGCAATGTGGGACACCTGGGTTCGATCCTTGGGTTGGGAAGATCCCCTGGAGGAGGGCACGGCGACCCACTCCAGTATTCTTGCCTGGAGAATCCCCATGGACAGAGGAGCCTGGCGGGCTACAGTCCGTGGGGTTGCAAAGAGTCAGACATGACTAAGTGACTAAGCATGCAGCAGAGTTGTATTTTATCCAAATAATGCCAGTGTTCCCCCTTGCACTGATCCAAAGTGGCTCCACGGAGCTTAACAAGTACCTTCTTGAGATAATCCGTTTTATAAGTTAGGAGCCACTCTCACCTCCATCTCAGGGTTCCTACCATCCCTTGATCACATCGAGACTCGAGAAGAGCAGAACAGTGGAGCCCCAGTGAGGTCTGAGGACTCACCAGCAATCTATTGTCTCTCCTTCTGGCATCTTCCCCCTCATTCTGATTGAATTCATTGGTTTGATCTGCTGAACCTGGAGGGGTTCTGGTGTAGTTACTTGATTCCATCTTTGACTTGCAGAAGAACTGGAGGAGATTGGATCAGGGCTGAAACTCACAGCTACCTCTATGGAAAAAAAAGGTCGTCTACCGTTGCCCTCAAGAATGAATGAGTGTTTCTTCTGGTTATATAGTTTCTGTGCCTCAGAGGGGGCTGCATTTCAGTGGTGGATAAGGTGACCCTTATGTATTGTTTATGCCAAGAAAGCACTTTGAGATGAAATGTGGTCCATTAATCTCAGATGTTGTGCGTGCCTCTCTGCCGTCTGAGTTTGGAGGTTTCGTTTAATCTGCTGAGGGAGGTTTGTTTTGTTTTTATAAATCTGTGATGAAATAAGAAGAATTCCACATTTACTGTGATTTATCTGTGGGAAGAAAAAAAGTGAAGCTGGAAATGTTTATCCTGAGGAGATTTGTGGAAAGTTCTGTGTGATGAGGTCGTTGAGAACGAAATGGGCAGGAAAGATGAGGAAGTGATAAGTGCCCTTTCGAATTTGTGAATTGAATCAAGTTTCAATTATGACAACAGTTAAACACAGTGATTTTTTTTTCTGTATTTTCAGCACTAAAAGCAGCACAATTATTTCTTTGGCAGTGTCCAGTGATCTCTAAAAATTTATCCATTTTCACTTAATGCCTCCAGAATGGGCAAGAAGAGTTACACACAGCCTGCAGCGTGCACTGAGATGGGCAGCGTCAGTGTGGCTATTGAGTGGGAGGGGTGGCATGGGGACCCTGCTGGGGAGGGGGCTGGCCCCACTGTACACGAGGAATCAATAAGCCAACGCCGGATGCTTGCTAGATAGTCATTTACCCTTGACAAAACAAGCAATGATAATTGGATGATAATGTGGTAATTTACCTTTATACATTTTACCCTTGTTGGATTTTTTAGAGGTTATTGTTGTATCTGATACATTTTAGGGTGGAATCCCAGCTTTTGCCTGTGCAGGGACCAAAACCGTCAGAAGTCTATTCTTTTTGCTACTGCTTTCTTCCAATAACAGGACCTTAGGAATTAGCACTTGCATTCTGTTTGTTTCTGAGAAGCCAGACAAGAGTTTTCCAGGAGCATTTCTATTCTAGGGAGATCTGTGGGGCACTTAACCTACGTTAGACCTAAGAGGTCCAAAGTTCTTCAGAAGACAAAGAATTTCTAGATACTTTTCCTTGAGGGTGTGTCAAGGGCAATGCAGACAAAAGCCGGATGTCTGCTTTAACAGCTTGATAAGTATCTCAGGATATTCTGCGGGAATCGGCCCTGCTTCTACAAAGTCCTGTATCCCCATTCAGCACGATATGGCTGAATATGTGTGTGCTACGTGTGACAACGATGAAGACTTATCTTTGCCCTGAGGGCTGAACACTGTAACGTTCAAACGATAGGCTTGATAGAAGTGACGATTTGGAGAGATGATCTGCTTAAAAAAAAAAAAAAAAGACACATTAGAAATGTATAAGAATTAATAAATGTGGCTCTCTGTTTATCTGAGTTTTCTAAGTTCGAAAGGCATTTCTATTCGTGGCGTCAGAATCCCTTGTAAAAGTGAAGTAAATCATTCTGGTATTGACCATTTTTTTCATGTTGTTCTATTGAGACATCTTCCCAACTGAGTTTCTTATTGAATTGTATTTCTATAAGGGTATTGTAGGTTAGCAGCACATTTTTATGGTACACAAAAGATGTGCCTTCTGAATTTCCAATGCCTTGCATATTGTTCCCCACAGAAGAAACATCTCAGAAATGCTAAATAAATCAAAACAGGAACATTTGGCTCTTGACTTGCTGCTTGTGCTTTTTTTCCCCTCTCGGTTTACATTGGCTGGAATATCCATTACGATCCATCTTACCTATTTGATTAATCTGTAATAAATTCGGCCCTTTGGAAATCTCTTGCTGCGTTTCTAGCCGGGTTACTCTTGTAGAGGGTTTATTTAATATGTGTCTCTGTGTACCTATATGAATGAAAATTTAATATGGTTTAGAAGCCTTTAAAAACATACACGCACAGAGTGTTTGCTCTGAATTAAGTGCTCATATTTGACATAGCCTGGTGGTAAAACTCCATAAGTGAATGGACAGACAAAATGATTTAGAGGAGAATTTCTTTAGAAATTTATGTGACGCGTGATATCATTTCAGGGGATGAAATATCATCATATTTCAGATGACCACTAAATGTAATTATAAATGCTGGGCTGGATCCTTATTTCCTGTCTTGAAGTTTTTTGATTTTTTTTCTTCTTCTGATGGCTTTTATTATTTGAAGTGCTGTAGCCACATTGCAGGGTTCACCTTCAATTTGATGCAGTCATGTAGCTCCATCCCTGTGGGTGAGAAATGTTCCTCTCCAAATAACGATAGCAGCATGGCAGGAAGAGTTGGAGACAAGCTCCTCTGTATTATAGCAAGATAATAAAAACACCTCTACTCTTTACTATACCGTGCACTGAGGAGGGCATAGCAAATTCGTCTTCAGCTCTTGGAAATAAGATCAAGGTGGGAAGTGATATCCCCCAGTTTCCAGGCAAAGACATTTAGGCCCAGAAAAGCACATTTGAAAAAAATATGTTAATTGTCTTTTGTAGCAAAACTGAAGCAAAATACGACCTTAGCCATTTGCTGCTGTTGTTGTTTTTAATTACACTGTGTATCCCATCCTGTCCCTTTGCTTATATTCATCACCACTGTGTATGTCAGGAAAGCCACGGAATGTGATTTTCCCACATGTATATGTTTTGTACTTGCTGAAATCAACAATGAATGAATGTTGCTTGCTGAGTACAAGAATGAAAGAGTAATTCATACATCCTCCTTTCTTATAGCTTATCTGAATGTTTTATATCCATATGTGATATGGAATTGTCTAGTACTTGTGTTTACTAATTATGTCTGATAAGTCTTCCTTAACTTTGCCTCCTTCTTAGAAGGTCTGTTATAAGCATGAACCATGTGGCAATTCAATTCCACCCATAGTCTGAGCCACACTACTCAGAATATTCAAGCAATAATGTAACCAAAGATCCTGTGCTCAGAGTTATTTATAATCTAGTAGGAGAGATAAGACAAAGACAAGTCAAGACCAACAAAGAAAAAGATGGATCCTGTGTTTTAGTGATTCAGAGGAGGAAGAAGATCCCTGTGCAAACTCAGAAATGCTTCTTGAATGGATCTAGATAGTCTGGTATAATTATGATAACCACAGCGGGGAAGGAAGAGAGAAAGAGAAAACAGCATGACTCAAGGCATAGGGACTAAACACCATGTGGGTAGTTACAGAAAATAGAAAGTAATTTGACTTAGATCTGGTATTACATGGCTGTCAGGAAAGAGGCAATCTGGGACATTATAAGAAGATCCTGGGCACAGAGAGACCAATGAATTAACCTTGTTACAGAGAAAGCAGATCAGTGCCTGCCATTGATCCATGATGGGTCTGCTCCATGGGCTGGGGCCACAACAGACCTACACTCTGAAGCAAGAGAAAGAGATTGTGGAGGACCTTGAACACCAGGGTAACAAATGCTATTATGTCCCTACAAAACAGATCCTAGTACTAGGCCCAAAATAGCCAACAATGACTCTAACTGCCTTTAATCAAATGTACCCTGTAATTCAGACAGAATGCTGGAAGCTTTATTTATGTTACCTTCTCACTTATTTTTTTTTCTTCTTACCTAATAGTTCTCAGGTTAAATGCCCCTTCCTCTGAAAGGCCTGATCTTTCCATACCACTGAAGCTGCCACCCTCTCCAAGGAAGGCCCCCTTACTTTCTATAGTTGCGCCCTATACTTTTCCTTTGTAGCATTTAATATAAGTTTTGATTGTGTATGTGTTTGTTTGTAAATGGGTTTTTCTGTCTCCTCCTGAAGCCCATGAGGGCAGGGACCAGATCTGTTTTGGTCACCTTCCTTTCCCAGGACCTGTATCAAGTCTCTCTATATAGGAGGCACTCAAAATTGGTTACATGTTAATAGTCATAAAAGTTTAATAAAGTAGGTACCTTGATCTTCATTAAAAAAAAAAAAAAGCATAAATAAAATGACATTCAAAGAATTCCTTGCCTCAATTAGCCAGTAACTGGCAAAACCAGTCTGCATGACTGGTTCAAGCCCAGTCTTCATGACTCCAAATTCATGGTTCTATCCTTGATATACCATGATTCCTCTTTTATTAATAGGAAGATGAAATCCATATGAGTTTTATAGGAATGTCCTTAATTAGTATCATATACTGGGTGACTTAAAGGACAGAAATGTATTGTCTCCATTCTGGAGAGAGATTTTACCTTCTCTCCAGGGTCTAGAGATATAGAGATCTAGTTTTGGCAGTTTGAGATCAAGGCTTTGACAGGGTTTGGTTCCTCTCAAAGGGTGAACAAGAGTCTGTTCAGCGCCTGTCTTAGCTTCTGGTGGTTTGCACAGGCATCTTCTTCCTCCTCTGAATCACCCTTTGGTTCCTCTCAAAGGGTGAACAAGAGTCTGTTCAGTGCCTGTCCTAGCTTCTGGTGGTTTTCGGCAATCTTGGGCATCCCTTTGCTTCTAGATACATAAGCACCATTTCTGCCACAGGTCGCATGACATTCCCATTGTGTGTGTGTGTCTGTGTCCCAATTTTCCCTTTTCTTGGGGACACCAGTCATATGGCCTCACCTAATAGCTTCATCTTAACTTCATCATCTGCAACAACCCTATTTCCAGATAAGGTCATATTCTGAGGTGATAGTGGTTAGGAGTTAAATATATGAATTTGTGGAGGTTAGGGTTCAACCCATAATGCTCTCTTTTTATCTAATCACTGAATACTCTGTAAAAGGTATTTATAATTGTTTTTGCATTAAATATACTACTGTTCCTAACATAGGGAAAAAGTTCTGAGAAGAAGGATTCAATATCCTACTTTTGTTTTTAAAGTTCGAGTCAGTCAGTCAGCTTTTACAAAAATTATGAGAATCACAAAGATTATGTGATCAAGAGTCCAGAACGTGGATGTTTTATAATTTTGCAACTTAGCATGGAAGCAGTTATGTAACTAAGTAGGAATATTTAGAATCATTGTGCCATATCATAATTACTACACTACATTTATATCTTGAAATTTTTACTTTACATAAAAGAGTAGTTCTTAGTAAGCATTAGGAATTCTTAGTAATAATACCCCTGCAATCAGAAGGTTGAAGTTTAGCTTGTATTAATTTAGTTCCTATCTCCTATAGTGCTAAACTCTATAGAGAAGGTACATCTGAGATTCATATTTTTCTGTGAACTGTGTTCTGTATGATGTGTTTTTGAATCATCCAAAGAATTTATCCTATCACATTCATGACCTTCTGAAGTCTAGGGACAGGCAGCTGTCCATCTTCATCCGGAAAGGAGGAGCTTCAGGTATTCATAGAGCATTATAAGGGCTTTCCTGGTGGCTCAGATGGCAAAGAATCTGCCTGCAATGCAGGAGACCCTGGTTTGATCCTTGGGTCTGGAAGATCCCCTGGAGGAGGGAATGGCTACCTGCTCCAGTATTCTTGCCTGGAGAATTCCATGCACAGAGGAACCTGGTAGGCTACAGTCTATGGGATTGCAGAAAATCAGACATGACAGCAATTAATGCAACAAATGGGCATATAAAGCCCACTAATTGAGGGAGGTTGTTTCTAAAAAAATCTCTAACCAAATTATTGACCAGTAACACATAAGCATGCCTGGGTTTTTAGTGTAATCTTGAAGTTAGGGGTAAGATTCAGAAGCCTAGAATCATCTCCTGTGTGTTTTTTCTAAGCTACCAGACTAATAGTGAGAGGGAGAAATGAGAGATCACAAAAGAGAAAATGGGGAAACAAACCATGACAAAAAGAAATGAGAAGAGACAAAGACGAAATGGAGAGACAGGCAACTTGGGGAAAATAAAGGGAGAAACACAAGGTGAAATGTAAAAATAGAAAAATACCTGAAAAGATTTAAAAGGATTAAAATAATTGTTGATGAGTGATAAGCACAGTTGGACATAATTTTCCATGTTGTTACCCTACCAACAGTTCAGCTTTAGAATTCAACTGGGATGCATGTTGCTTTACTCATGTAATAGATAGAAGTGATTTTCTTTCATCTGTACTTTAGCTGAAGTTGAAGGTACTGATGATCTTGGCCAGGAATTAGCAGTAGATAAAACTTGCAATATACCAAAGTTATTTGTGTAGCTAAAAAGAAAACCCTATGAAATTTTTCTTTTTTCCCTTTTCCTATAAAATATAGGAATATCATATAAAATATCTTTTATGTCACAGATTCTGCAACTTTTTTCTAAGAAAAAACCAACTTATTGGACAGATTTCTTGAAAGTAATTGAAATAAGGTCTGGCTGTAACTACAGTATGGGGCTTCCCTGGTAGCCCAGTGGTAAAGAATTTACTGCTAATGCAGGAGACTTGAGTTAGATCCCTGGGTCAGGAAGATCCCTGGAGGAGGAAATGGCAACCCATTCCAGTATTCTTGCCTAGGAAATCCCATGGATAGAGGAGCCTGGCAGGCTACAGTCCATAGGGTAGCAAAGAATCAGACAGGACTTAGCGACTAAACAATAGCAGCTGCTGTAACTCTTGTAACAGTAACTCTTGTAAGAGACTTTTTAGCATGTGTCCTGAGTTCTTCCAAGCTGATCCCATAGAGTAATGAAAGAAGTCATTGGTGAATTAAACATCTTGTTAGTCATGGGGAGGGAATTAGTGAATAAGGTTCTCTTAGTACTCTTGCCTGGAAAATCCCATGGACGGAGGAGCCTGGTAGGCTGCAGTCCATGGGGTCACTAAGAGTCAGACACGACTGAGCGACTTTACTTTCACTTTTCACTTTCATTCATTGGAGAAGGAAATGGCAACCCAGTCCAGTGTTCTTGCCTGGAGAATCCCAGGGACGGGGGAGCCTGGTGGGCTGCCGTCTCTGGGATCGCACAGAGTCGGACACAACTGAAGCGATTTAGCTGCAGCAGCAGGGTTCAGTAGACAGAGAGGTGACAATGAGATCAAGAGAAAAAAATCAAACTGGTGGTTACTGAGTATATACTAAGGCATCCTGCAAAGGCAATGCAAGGAAAGCTTCATTTTAGAGACTCAGTAATTTAGTACCTCTCACCAAAGGGATCCAGGTCAGAATTTAGTTTTGGCAGAGCAAGGTGAATTGTTTGGAATGAAGAGAAGTAACGAAAGTGGTACATCGTTAAGGCCAGACAATGATAATCTCATTGGGTTCCCCAGTCCTTCAGTCCATATTATATCCACAGAGTTATTCATTTGAGACTAATGTTTGTTCATTTTTGTTATGAAAGCAGGGTCCTTCCAGACCTTCCACTCATCCAGTGAGTGTTGAGCACCTACTCTATATAGTAAGGACTGCAGAAGGACAAACAGATGCTATAGCTGACCTTAGGAAACTGATAGAACCCCCATTCCTTAAATTCCCATGCTCAGTGGAGCAGCACCTTTTTAGTTATATGTGGAAATACAGGCAAGGCTCCTTAACCATCTCAGTGGGCTGCCGGCTGCTAGGCAGTGTTCCCTCTTCCCCTTTCATGACTTTCCTCTTCTTTATCCACCCCTCTTCTTTCCTCGTAGCCGAGGTATATAAAAGACATGAGTCACTGTTAGGAGTTGTATCCCCTGCATGGGCAGAGTGTGGAAATGACCCTTTCAAGCCCTGACCTGAAACCTGCAACCACGTACCTGTGCCATCAGTCAGAGCCTGAACCCACAGCTGGGCTTCTTATCCTAGAAGAGACCGCTGCCTCGTGTGGCTGTGGGATTTGCATGTGAATGCCCCACCTCCAACAGGTCCCTGTAACTAAATAAGTCTAGATGTTCTCTTTGTCTCAGAAGTGTGGTTATTTTACTCAGCATGATCAATTTCCTCTGGAAGAAGTGCCATTTCTTTGCGCCTGTGAGTTGATGTGCACACGCACAGCACACACTCACTATGGGTCACTGGAAACCAACAAAACAATTTGAATAAATGTGTTGAGATAACAGATGCATGGTCACTTCTCATGTGAAAAATCAAGATTTATGTATGAAATGGAGAGAATGGATCCACAGAATTCTGTCTTCCTATACATTTATTAACTGGTTTCCAAGAAACAGGTAGAGAGGACCAAGGGAAACTTGTGTTTGGGATGTGGGACTGTATTTCCTAGCTTGACAAGTATTTGGTGGTTCCTTTTAAATATTGCTGGGTTCTAAGGGACTTAGAATTGATGCTTTTGAACTGTGATATTGGAGAAGACTCTTGAGAGTTCTTGGACTGCAAGGAGATCAAACCAGTCAATCCTAAAGGAAATCAGTCCTGAATATTCATTGGAAGGACTGATACTGAAGCTGAAACTCCAATACTTTGGCCACATAATGCAAAGAACTGACTCATTGGAAAAGACCCTGAAGCTGGGAAAGATTGAAGGTGGGGGCAGAAGGGGACAACAGAGGATGAGATGATTGGATAGCATCACCAATGCAATGGACAGGAGTTTGAGTAAACTATTGGAGTTGGTGAAGGACAGACAAGACTGGCATGCTGCAGTCCATGGAGTCCCAAAGAGTCAGACATGACTGAGTGACTGAACTGAACTGAAGGGACTTGCAGATGCTGGGTCCTGATCTACCTTCGAGAAGGTGGCAAAAAAAAAAAAAAAAATTGGGGGCTATACAGAAACCACAAGGAATCTAGGAAAACTGCATCTTTCCTAAATATTAGGAAAGCCAACTTCCTGGCCCTAAAATCCATCCCAGCTTTTCATTAGTAAACAGTTTCTTTTTTTTTGATCCTCAAGTGTTGTCTTCAGTAGGATTTTTTCTCTTCAAGGAAATTTGAAAAGCCTTATGCTATGCTCTGGGAATAAGAAGAACAAGACACCCACCCCCCCTTCCTTAAGGGCACAGACAGTCTTATGGGAAATACAGGAACATTAATAAATAATTATGCAGAGGTTGACAAATGCAACGATAGACTGTGACCAGTGGGAACATAAGAGAGGGGAGGGAGTGGAAGACCTAATGTGTCTGCAAGTTTGGAGGATGCCAAGTGGACAAAGCTCCTTGTTCAGAGGAAGCCCTCTGAGAAATGTCATGCCTCTCTTGGCAGTATGCATCTGACCCTGGCCTCTTCCTAGTGGCTACTGGACCAGGCTGTGGGAAAGTTACATTTACTCAGTGGACTGGCAAGGGAGGTAGTAGGTGACAAGAGCTATGTGTCTGATAGCAGTTTAATGAACAACTACCATGGAGCCCATGTAGTGATCGATGTCATTAGAAAACCAGTCCAGAGTCTAAACTTCTGATACAGCAACAAGTGATAATTGTTGAGGGCCATGTGCCTTACTGAATAGTGGCCACAAGTCACATCATTGATTTGTCTCAACAGCCTTGTAGGGATACCAAAGAATCTGAAGGTCAGAGTCAGTAAATTTTTCTTTGAGGTTTTTCCAAGTCAGAGAGCTGAGAGGAGGCAGCCTACGTTCAAATCCAGAGCTGCCTGACTTCAGGTTTCTCGTTCTGCCTGTTTCCTCACATCTCTACCTGGAACAACACAACTACACAGGGTAAATTATGAATACTTCAGGATATAAGTGAGATGTTTTTTTTGGAATGATGGATGACTCTGAAGGTACTTCAGTGGCCATGGTCCTCCCTGTTTGCTCCAGCCACTATGGTGTCATGACAATCACCTGCTCATGTTAAGAAAATTGTACTGTTCTCATGGCAGCTTAATTTACTGAAGGTGCTTTGAGTGTCTTAACATTTTCTCCAACTTCCTTTATCTTCCCCAAGGAAGGAAGAAGGCCAGAGATGTCTTCAGAGTACTAAAACTAGCCTATATTTATTGAGAACATGCCTCAGGGGTATTTTAGACAAAATAAGCTCATATTAGTGGATTTTTCATGAGCGAAATCTAGGTTAAGAAGATTTGCGGGCTAGTCTGTATAGAGTGATATTAACTTTTCCATTAAGTAAAGCAGACTGAATTACTATTTCAGAATTCGATGATGGATGAAGCAGCTTTGCAAAGGTGACACTGTCCTCTGTTTGTAGTGGTGGCGTTATCAACGGCTTTACATTTGTGATGTGAGTCATGGGCATCCTAAATAGGAGAAAGATTTGTGCGTGTTGTGTGTGTGTGTTTTTCTTCCTCAAAGAATGTTAGCTGTGGATGAAATCCAAAGGAAGCTGTAAATCAAAATTGAATTCTAAGCTAAGACCAGGGACCACAGTGAACACCCTGGGAAGATTGGTCTAGAACAGAAAACAAAGACCTTGTCAGCTCTGTGAAGCTTTAGCTTCTGAACAAGAGACAGAGAACACAGCCGTGACTACATTGGGGTGTAAGATATTATTCCATTGTCTTAGGAATCACCAAGTGGCAGCATGTTCTATTAACATATTTAACTAATATGAAAGTTGCGACTGAAAGTTCAAAAACTATGTGTTGAAGAACAGATTATAGGGATGCGCCGGGCATCTGTCCCATTCTGTGAACAGGCCTTGGAACAGATGTCTCGAATTTCTTCAAATCCAGAACATGCTGTCCAATTTTTTTTTTTTTTTTTTAGTGGTAAACATACTTTTTTTTCTTTTTGTCACCGCTCACCAAAGTATTATATTTAATGCATAAAATATGTAAATTCTTAAAGCATCATTTTGCTCTTTAGTGAGTTTAGATATTACAAAACGGTTTAATTATAAAAACAGACAGACCTAGTCCTGGGACCTGTGCAGCTAGAAATAAATGTGCAATCAAAACTGCAATTACCTGCAGAATTTAGTGTAAACAGATCAGCAATCACATAACAAACACAGGCTAGTTTGCATTCTGATATGAATACAGTTAGATCCAAAGCAATTTTCCTTTATTTATCTTAGCTGCTCAGCATAAATAAAGCAAGGGCATTGAAGCAATTAGCATAATTAGAGTATCGTGGTCAGGCCCTGTGTGATTTCAAGAGACGTTTCACTTTAGAATTCTTTTTCCCATACAAGAGTTTCCCTGAGCCACTAAAATATCGCTTTGGGCATTTTTGTATTTCAAATTTGCAAGTTGTCAGTTTGAAAAACCCTTGACACATGGATGTGAAAGCATCTCACAGACAGCCACAGAAGGTATACCCTCAGCTTTTCATTACTAAGAAGCTGGGGAATTTCCTTTTTCAGCTCTTTCTCCTACTTGACGTTTAACCCTAGAAATGTCAGTCTTAATTATTTCCATTGCCTTTACATTGGGTCCAAGGGTTAAAGACAACTTGTTCAAAAAAAAAAAAAAAAAAGAAGGGGAGCGTGGAGGAAGAAGAGGTTGTATCATGGTAGTAACTGAACTGTTACTAAAAGAGCAAAGACTCTGTAACCAGCTAGCTTCTGGTGATCTGACATTTAGCAGCTCCAAATAAGGTGGCGGTCAGGGTGGGGTGAAGGACTGCCCGTGGTCTCTTGCAGGATGCTCGAAAAACATGGGGAGTATTCTCTACATAGAAGAATGTTAGCTCTAACCAGTAGATGATGATGAAATTGGTTCAGTAAACACACAAACATAAGAGGGCGTTTTCTGCTTTTTTATTTTTTATTATTCTTTCATACATGTAAAGGCACTTGAGAAAGAGTACCTTTTATTAATAGTCGGAAGGAAGAAGGGGCTAGCCTTGGACCATTCTGTATGTAAAAGAAGTCAATCCATCCATTGAAGCATGTTTGAATCTTAAAATAGGTTATACTTTCATTTTTTTTTAATTAAAAAAATAACATATAGTAAAACTATCTTTTTGTGTGCATTTCCATGAGTTTTAACATGTTGAAATTTATGTAACTATCATCACAAAAAAATGCCCTCACACCCTCCCTGTTTATCAGACTCCTGCTTTACTCCAAACTCACTGGTTTGTTCTCCTTCGCTGTATTTCTATCTTCATGACAATGACATATAAATGGAATCGTACCGTCTGTAACCTTTTGAGACTGCTTTCTTTCACATAGCATAATGCACTTGATGTTTATATCAGCAAGTCATTCTTTGTATTGTTAAGTAGATTCCATTGTATAGTTGCACCACAGTTCATACATTGTCCCACTGAAGGGCATTTGGGTCGATCCCATTTTTTGGCATTGATGAATAGAGGTGTTATAAACATGCATGCACAGGGTTTTGTTTGAACGTATATTGTCATTTTTCCAGGGTAAATATGTAGGAGTAGGATTTCACAGTCATATGGTAAGCATGTATTCAACTTTTAAGAAACAACCAAACTGTTTCCCAGAATGGCAGTAGCATTTTGCGTTTCTGCCAACAGTGTGTGTAGCTCAGTATCTTTGTCAGCACTTGGGATTGTCAGTAATTTTTTTTTTTTAATTTTAGTTACGTCTAATAGGTATGTAGTGGTAGCTCATGGTTTTAATTTGCATTTTGCTGATGGCTAGTGACCTTTGGCTGTGTTTATAAGTGAAGTATTGACTACTCTGCCTATATTAACTGGGCCATTTGTTGTGTTCTCTTGTCTTAATTTATCTTTGAAAGTGTTAGAAAAATCTCAGTTATGTATCCAGTTCTCGACTTTTGTTCAGGCAAGGTCATTCAGAGTCTCAGTTATAGCCAATACACATCATGACTAAAATTCAATTCAGATCAAAATTCCAGGCTAAAAGGATTAATAAAGAAATCATTGTAGAATAAGTCAACTCCATTATTGAATTTCCAATCTTTTTATCTTTTAAAAAGTTTATTTCCTTTTTCGAGAAAACCTCTGACCCAGTCTCAATTCCTTTTTCCTTTGGTCTCTCTCTCTTGCCTCTGTTCCAGCCATAGTCAACTTTTCTATTAACTGCAGGTTGAATGTTCTCTGCCTTGCAGGAAAATGTACAGCCTCTTTCAGGTTCTCCCAGAGCTGCTGTGACATGAGTTTGAGGAAGGAAGCGTCAGTGAATAGAAGACAAACCAAATTCTTGGGATGGGGCAGATTGCTCTGGGAGACTGATCTATGTCATTTCATTTAACCCTGTGAGGACAGGTGTTGGCTCTGATCCATAAATAAAAGACCCAGAGGGAAAAAAGGACTTGCCCAAGTTTATAGGGTTCATAAGTGGCTGAACCCAGGCCTTGAACTCAGGCCTCTCCAATTCTGGAGGTTATCTATTTCTTAGTAATTCTTGCAAATTCTTAGTAATCAGAAATCTAAAGTAAATAAAGTAATTGCATAGAACCTGTTAGTCTCTACTACAATCAGCCCTGAGTGAAAAGTGAAAGTGAAGTTGCTCAGTCGTGTCCAACTCCTAGAGACCCCATGGACTGCAGCCTACCAGGCTCCTCCGTCCATGGGATTTTCCAGGCAAGAGTACTGGAGTGGGGTGCCATTGCCTTCTCTGGGGAATAATATATAGAAGTGGTATTATTCTGTTTCTACCCTTTGAAAACTTCTTTTGCTATAGTGTAGCAAGCCTTTCGTTCCTAAAAACAGTCATAAACTAAGATTTACTCATTCTGTCTCAGGAAAAGAAGTAGCCTTTCCCTGTCTAAGTGGCTTCCCAAATTTTGTTGGTCCATAGTCCTTGAAACCCATGCTTACACTTTAAAACAGACTTTAAAAATAATACCAAGTTATTTAAAATATCAGATTGTACAAGGGGTATGTTTTCTTGCAAAACCTCAGAAATGCATTAAGTGTTTCTTAAAGTGTTTCATAAACAGTGTTTCTTAATTCTTTAATTCAAGAGTTAAGGAACTAAACATAATAAATACAACTGTAAACATAAGAATGAATAGAAGAAAAATTTTTATTTTCTCATGGTGGAGACGGGCTTCCTAAGGAAAGAAACCCAGGAATCATAAAAGACTGCAGAGGGGATTACTTTAAAAATGTGAATTATATATAATGAAGGATAGCACAAATAAAGTTAACAGACAAATTAGAGGCTCATAGGAAATATTTCAACACACAAAAACAAAGCATCAATATCCAAACTATATAAAGAGGCCCAACAGTTCATGGAGAAGACCAGTGTTCCGTTAGAACATAGTTGAAGGATATGAATGAGAATGCCACCAAATAAACATAGAAAAGCACTTACAGGTTTTGCTTTTGAGATTGTCTAAGACTGATAATATCAAGTGTTGGTGGAAATATGGGGGAAGTGACACTCTCTTTTACTATTAATGAGATTGCATAATTTGAATACCTTTTTGTAAACACTTTGGCAAAAAAAAAAGGCAATTTAACAACTTCTGTTAGAATTAATCAAGTAGTCCCATTTTAAAAAATATTAAATTATAGAAATCTTAAAGAATCCATTGCAGTATTGCATATAATTGTCCCATACTCTTGAAACCACCTTCAAACGGGGAAATGGTTAGATGTATTATAGTACATTATACCATCTACTGACATGAAATGTTGGCCAAGACATATTGTTAGATTCAAAATCAAATTATAGACTTTTATTCTGTACATTGATACATATATGTATGCACATATATATATGCTATATGTACGTGTGTACACATATATGAGCACAATATGTATGTATACATGTGCGTATATGTATATATAAGTGTATATGTATATTTCAGATCCTACCATCTCAATAAGATTAAAATTCAATAAGAGAGTGAAAATACTGGTTCCCATTCTTCTCTTATATTATTCTGTTTTCACCTTCAGTGGGACTTCATGCGGAACTTTTTAAACCACTAGGTATCTATGAATTAAGAGACGAGCTCTTTGTTCTTAAGTAAATTTTGCATGGTATTCTGCCCCATATAATAATGTATATTATTCTTTTAAACAGCTATACTCTTTACCTTAATGTTACCAAATCTCCTCACTCAGCTAGAGTGACGAGAACATTTGTTTATTTCATTACATTCACTGTCATAATCGAATATAAAATCTGCAGGGAGAAGTAATGGTGTGCTTGTTAACTATTATTGACCCAGTATAACCAAATGAGTAAGAACATTTGCAGATTTCTGCTGTGTGTGGTACTTACTGTTTCACAAAGCAATAGAAAATATTCCTTATATCAGTACTTTTTCTGTATTCAAACTGTGACCTGCATCAGCCAAAGTGACCTTGAGAAACAGTTAAAAACTAACTCCAGAATGGGCCCAATTTGAGTACTGTCCTGGAGCCCATCTTGAAAATGCTGAACAGTGTATTTCTTTATATTGGGAGTCAGACTTCTGTGGCCAGTCTGTTTAATAACACAATCAGTAGGAGCTGGTATTGTAGAAATATGTAGAGAAGTCAGGAATGTGACTGGAATACAGTTTTGAGTGGACAAGTATTTCCAAACCATGGTTTTACCTATCACTTTTCAGGTAAGAAGTCCACAAGGGAAAATAACCGAGAAAGTGTCTGCTGCCTCTTGAATATGTAGAGTTGAAATCTTTAAGTTCTTTTTTGGAAACCTCCATGTGGTGATTTAATTTCCTTATAGTAGTAATCTAGTACTTTTTTTTTTCTTTCTGAAAATAAACAAGTAAGTCAAAAATGGCCAGAATTTCCACCATGACCATGTAGTGTGCACTCTCTAAGGATTTTGTGGGTGCTTGGCTGTAAACTCTGGAGCACGCTCTGAGCAGGGACTCCCATGGGCACAGCAGGCAGAGGAACCTTGCCATGCCACTGCGTTTGGGTGGAGCCACCTCAACTCTGAGAAAGTCCTCTTTCCAGGACAGGTACTGTGGCTTTTCTGGAGCCATGAGACAGAATGCTTGTCATAAGATGAGCGCATAGCAAGGAGTAACAACAATAGCATTTAATATTCTTCTCACAAGATTCAATGAAAGATTTTGAAAAGAACTAAAAACCAGAGTAAAACATTATTCCATATGCTTTGTCATTATGAAAAGATACTGTCTAAGTCTTTATGGTATAGTTAGCAAAGCCAAGTGAAACATTTACTCAAATTCTATAATGGGAACTATGTATATGAGATGATACATATATATACATACATACACATATAATCTATATATCTATAGATTATATATGTACACACACATGCATATACACAGACAGACAGAAATTAAATTAGCACTTACTTACTGAAAAAAATCTGGATAAAGACCTCTTCATGATTTTGAAATCTCTCTTTTTGCTATAATTCTAGTGCAGCATCCTTTGACATATGCCTTTCTAGACGGGCTCAAAGTTTATTTGACTAAAGATTAATATGAAGTTTAGTGTTATAAGAGGCAGTAAAAGGAACAGTTGAGTAAGACTGCTACTAGGTGAGACACAGAGCAGACACAAGGCCAGCAAACCTTTTGGTTGAATAGCTTCCATATCAGTCTACAGAGTAGAGTAACTAGAAAGGTGTCTTATGAAAATGTACGTGTAAAGACTTTAAATTTCATGAGGAAAAACAGGTTATTTCTGTCTGGTTCATACTATCTTTGGTCCCTCACACCTAGGTCAGTTAAGCAACATGGTAGTTGTTTAATACATATTTAATAAATTAATCAATTAATTAACATGTCTAGATAAATTAATAAAATTTATCTCTGGATTACAGGTGATTTGTAGTCCCTAATTTTGCTTATTTGCACACTAATTTTTCTATAATGAAGATGAATTGCTCTTAACGTTGAAAGAAGATTGCATTTTGCCATTATTGAAAGGCCCCTGGAACACACTTAAATTTTTCCACTTATGATTAAATTTCTCCACTATTAATTAAAACAAAATTCTGTCTTTCATTCACAAAAATCTGCTTCTTCAGGGCATATGTGTGTGTTAGTTGCTTAGTCGTGTCTGATTCTTTGTGACCCCATGGACTTTAGCCCACCAGGCTCGTCCGTCCATGTGATTTCCCAGGCAAGAATACTTGGAGGGGGTTGCTATTACCTTCTCCAGAGGATCTTCCCAACCCAGGGATCGAACCTAGGTCTCCTGCATTGCAGGCAGGTTCTTTACCGTCTGAGCCACCAGGGAAGCCGTATAGCTTGGGGCTATTTTCCTATCAGAGTTAATAAGTCTGGGGATCCACCCATGCTCCCCTGCCCTGTCCTCGTCCTGTGACTGAGAATATGTGTTCATAGGCCAATGGTCAGGGTTAGGGACACAGAACACTCTTCTTTGGCTGCAGAACACAGTGAAAGTGCTCATTTGAGGCCTCAGGCTCCTGACCTTGGCCCTGTTACACAGCTTCTTTGAAGCAGCTGAGCTAAGCCTCAGTCGTGCTAATGAGTTCATCATTAGACCTGAGATGAGCAGGATTGTGACCTGATCTTGGTCATGGTCCATGGCAGTTGTGGAACGTTAAGATCCCCTGAGAGAGATTTGGTTCATAAACATGTAAAGTGAGGGTTGGGATGCACCTCTATTGAGGCCATAATAATATTAAATGCCTATTTGTAATTTTAAAAAAAGATCCCCATTGATAGGCTCAACACTGCTACAATTATTATTTATTAAAAACTTTTGTTTAAAATATTATTAAAATATCTCTATTTTATATATGGAATATGGTAATAATCATAAAGAGTAGAGGAATGGAGTCATAACTTAGGAGAGCATAGAGTGCTAGACTGTATTTTTCCCAATGAAATGCAGAGATACAGAAATATTATCATGATTTGTGTTATAACACTGGAGTCAGAACTAATACCGAGGACTGTTTTCTCACCTTGATGCATGGGCTTTAGCTATGCACTTCCCATCAGCACTAATAGAAGATTCAAGGCTAAGCGCCAAGGATAAAACTGAGACTATAATGCAAGCTTTGGATGCTGTCTGTTTGGGAACTGGTTCTCATTGTTATTTTATGTGCTTTGAGGGTTCCTGCTGTTACACTTTTAAAATTCTACTTTCAGATATGATAAAAAGATAAGATTTCAGAGTAAATAAAAGATGGAGCCTAATTTTTTCTATTGTTTCCAATAGAATTAAATAGTGATTTCGAATTCTACCTGAAAGATGGACCCAAAAGTTCGGCTAAAAGATATTGCATATGTGTGGCTCACACAGTATCTAGAAAATTCAGTTATCCAACTATCTGAAAAAGAAATTGGTGGACATTTGCCTGACTGACTATCCAATTACCAGTCTATTTTTTTCCTGAGCTGCTTTAATACATCAGTGGTATTGCTGTATTATGAAAAACAACGAAAGCCCTAGAACTATTTCACATGGTCATAATGAGCATGAATTGGAAATTAATATATATGATAGAAATAGTGAGTAAATATGATGGTGTGTATCTTCTCCCTCCACATACACAGTGTTTCCATACCCCAGAAGAAAAATTTAATCTTCTATGGCTAAAATACATGAAATTTATTTCTTCTGCTTGCTTATGATCAATAAATGAGTAGATTTTGTCTGCTTTAATACTTCTGTCCTTTGTTTAATCATTTGTATATTTAACTGATGGTAGCTGCCCTAATTTAGAGCACATTAGAATGTGCCGGCCACTTCACTTTTGAGGATAAAAATTAAACAAATCAGTGTTTCACTCTGACATGCTCAAATAGACAAAAGTTCCTAGGGTGTATTATTGTTAATAGTAAGGTGGTAAATAGAGATTTTAACACAGGCATAAACATTCAATAGGCCAATTGAGAGGATGGCTGGTTCATAGATGAATGGGCATTAATTGGAATCGCAGTTTCCTTATATGTGAACCGAAGCCTCTTTGAATATTAAATCTATATGCTGGTAAGGTCATCAGTCTTACTTTAAAGTCTCACTCTGGGGGAGAGCATCATAGGTGATGATGAAGATGCTAAATGAGCAATGCAGCTGAGAGAGGGATGCATAAAGTAACACCCAACTTTGATCCCATCTATGAGCAGATCCTTCTCAGTCAGACGGAGTAATTCATGGAGTCACTAACTCCTCAGTCAATTACACCCACTCCCAGAAGTCCACTGTGAAGGCACTGCTGTCCAGAGAGGAGGAACCCACTTGATATTGGACAGGAAAAACAGTGACCTCAAGAGTGAATCAAGATGCCCATGCCAAGCAGGTGGAAACATAGGTGTGCAAAGGCTGTAGCCACAGAGCACAGTGCTGGGGCTCCACGTTAGCAGTGGGAGTCTTGAGCTGGCTGGTTAGCTGCAGCCAGGTGTTTAGCAAAGTTTTCAGCTTCCCTCAGTTCAGTTCAGTTCAGTCCAGTCACTCAGCTGTGTCTGACTCTGCGACCCCATAGACTTCAGCACACCAGGCCTCCCTGTCCATCACCAACTCCCAGGGTTTGCCTAAACTCATGTCCATTGAGTCGGTGATGCCATCCAACCATCTCATCCTCTGTCGTCCCCTTCTCCTCCTGCCTTCAATCTTTCCCAGCATCAGGGTCTTTTCCAATGAGTCAGCTCTTCGCATCAGGTAGCCAAAGTATTGGAGTTTCAGCTTCAACATCAGTCCTAAAAATGAACACTCAGGATTGATCTCTTTTAGGATGGACTGGTTGATCTCCTTGCTGTCCAAGGAACTCTCAGGAGTCTTCTCCAACACCACAGTTCAAACGCATCAGTTCTTCAGTGCTCAGCTTTCTTTATAGTCCAACTCTCACATCCATACATGACTACTGGAAAAACCATAGCCTTGACTAGATGGACCTTTGTTGGTAAAGTAATGTCTCTACTTTTTAATATGCTGTCTAGGTTGGCCATAAATTTCCTTCCAAGGAGTAAGTGTCTTTTAATTTCATGGCTGCAGTCACCATCTGCAGTGATTTTGCAGCCCAAAAAAACAAAGTCTGTCACTGTTTCCACTGTTTCCCCATCTATTTGCCTTGAAGTGATGGGACCAGATGCCATGATCTTAGTTTTCTGAATGTTGAGCTTTAAGACAGCTTTTTCACTCTCCTCTTTCACTTTCATCAAGAGGCTCTTTAGTTCTTCACTTTATGCTGTAAGGGTGCTGTCATCTGCATATCTAAGGTTATTGATATTTCTCCCAGCAATCTTGATTCCAGCTTGTGCTTCATCCAGCCCAGCATTTCTCATGATGTACTCTGCATATAAGTTAAATAAACAGGGTGACAATATACAGCCTTGACGTACTCCTTTTCCTATTTGGAACCAGTCTGTTGTTCCATGTCCAGTTCTAACTGTTGCTTCCTGACCTGCATACAGATTTCTCAAGAGACAGGTCAAGTGGTCTGGTATTCCCATTCCCTGGGTCACGACAAACTTCAGGTTGTGATGACATGGGCCATAAGCCTGTCAGACCAGTTTTTATTTGAACACCAGGAAATGAATGAAAGTGAAAGTCTCTCAGTCATGTCTGACTCTGTGACTCCATGGACTATACAGTCCGTGGAATTCTCCAGGTCAGAATACTTGAGTGGGTAGCCTTTCCCTTCTCCAGGGGATCTTCCAAACCCAGGGATCAAATCCAGGTATCCTGCATTGCAGGTGGATTCTTTACCAGCTAAGCCACAAGAGAAGCCCAAGAATACTGGAGTGGGTAGCCTATCCTTCTCCAGGGGATCTTCCCGACCCAGGAGCTGAACTGGGGTCTCTTGCATTGCAGGCGGATTCTTAACCAACTGAGCTATGTGGGAAGGAAATGAACGGATGGGTCTTTTTGTGTGTCAGTTTGAATAGCCAAAAATACTCCTGTATTTAGGTAGTGTCGTCAGTGCTAACTGGTCATCTTTATCCTACTCAGTGCTTCCTATACGGTCCCTAGATATTAGGCCCAAGAGAGAGTGACAGCCCCAGGATCCAGAAGGACCAGATAGTTAAAATCCACAAATGCAGAATAATATCAGCAAATGTTAATATAATAATGTTAGCATTCAAATAATATAAAATCAAAAGGATCTCGAGAATCTCACTTTGCTCAGAGGAATATGGCTCGAGTCAGGCCTCCTTGTCCCTGCTCAGTTGTGTTGTTAGCCTGTACACGCATGCCTGCTAAGTCACTTCAGTCGTGTCTGACTCTGTGCAACCCTATGGATTGCAGCCAGCCGGGTTCCTCTGTCCATGGGATTCTCCAGGCAAGAATACTGGCGTGGGTTGCCATGCCCTCCTTCAGGAAGGCCCAAACCAAAAGCTAATATAAAACCCCAACATTCCTGCACTCAGCATTTTACAAATCTCTTTGGAATGGAGGAGTAAATAATTCCTTAAACAGTTTGGCTCTTCCAGTCTTCTGTCTTGGACAGCTGTCAACAGGAACCCCCAGTCATCTAGTATTAAAATCTCCTGTCACAGAGGGACCTGTCACCTAAGCCCTTGACATAGGACCTTTGAGAATTATTTTTACTTCTATTCTTAGCAAGCACTGACAACTATCTGGAAAAGATGGTACACCTAGGAGAATGGAACCCTATTACTCCTAAATACAGCCTCTGGTTATTTACTTGATAAAATTCTTTTCTTGAGAAACATCAGTTGCAAAGCATTCCCTTATAATGCATTCTTAAGATAATTTAGTACTACCCACCGTAACAATTGTGAGAAATAATATTTTTTCTTGAAAAACTCAGTTACCCACCCCAACACTCGATAATTTTTAGACGTGGCGGATCAATTCATATAATTTCTGTGACAAAGCATTAGTGATCTTATCTTTCTTAAGAGCTGTTTACTGTTTGCCTTATGTGGGCAACCTTAAGCATCACCTCGTCAACTCTAAAGCTGTGTGTACCCCGCAGAGGGAGGGAGGCAACAGAGTATACGAGTGCTCAGGGAGACGTGGGCGAGGGAAGAGATGGTGCTGGAGAGACCTCTTCCCTTCCCCTGGCCTGTCTCCAGCTTCCTCCTGCATGTTCCCTACACGGCTCTCTGCGCAGGCTGACCCACCCGGAACCAGAGGACCCAAGCCTGCTGCCCTGTCGGATCCACTTTGCACTGAAGGAAGAGGATGTTTGGATCCATAGAGGGGGGAAGCAGAAGACAGGGGTCGAGGGCAAGATTTTTTTGATCACCACGGAAATTGGAGAGAGAGGAACCTGAACTCGAGAGGGAGGTGATGCGGTCTCCAAGAAGGCAATTAAGTCGACAAGGGGTGTGGGAATTAGGGATCAAACCTGTAAGGCGAACAGGTTGAGTGGTCTCAGACAAGATACAGTGAACCCTAGTGCCTCATTTTCCTTCTCTCAAGCACAGGCAGTGTTACAATTAATTAATCTGGCAGGGTGTTTAGAGATCTACCCTTGAGAAACTTAAGCAGGGTACTTGCAGGGTTTGCCTAGCTGTCATTCTTGTTTCTAGAAAAAAGGAAACTTTCCTAATATTTTTACCAGTCCCCCAAACCCCAGTACCCAAAAGTAACAAAGAAGTCAAAGTAAACTATTGGCTTTATCCGCTAAGTATTTACACTCACTTGATTCAAACCTTGCCTTGCATCAGCCTTCCCGCTGAGCACAAGTTCTGTGTTTCTGTCATTAACATTCTCCTCTGGTCTGAGTTTCCGGTGATCTTATCCTAAGCTTATTGTTATTTCTGAATATTATGCAGGGCTGATGATGGCACTGTCTTGGCATTTGTCTTTCTTTGGTTGATTGGTTGTTAGGATGTTCTTTGTGCCTGGTTATAATGCTTTCCTGTAGCAACTCCCCTGAAGTTCTCAAACCCCCCCCCCAAATCTGACCTTTTGGCGCAGCAAGTCTGCTGCTTCTGAGACTGCGTGCCAGCCCAGCCTCACTCTGCCCTCACCACTTTACAACTTCTTTCCTTCTTTTTGGCAGAACAAAAATGTCCAAGTTCTGTATGTTTGCTTATAAATACACGACTCGGCTGTGTTCCCATCCTTTGTGTCAACAGGAAAATTCCCTTGTTCCATGTTTAGCTTGAATAATTACCAAACTGTTTATGATTAGAATGTGAGGATGTGACCTCACAGCAATTTTTTCATTTCCTTTCTCTGTATTTAATACATTTCAGAAACTGAAAATACCAAATCTGTTCTCTCTCTCTCTTTTTCTTTTTTTGATGCTTATCAGTAATGGAAACATTGCAAAACAATCAGCCCAATACCTATGCTTTGTTCATTTATTGCCTTCTCTGAAGATAAATTGACTGTACTCAACTCTCTTCAGCATTTTTCTTCACCTAGATATTATTGCCTTGTGCAGCCACCCCAAGGTGACTGTTATCACTTAATTAAATCCTTGCACGCTGGGAAGAAAAAACAACATTGTTCCTTCATAACCCCAAGGAGCCTATTTTTAAGCCACTAAGCCTTTTCCCTGTTTTATTAACTTATTCCTGGCTACAACAAGACATACTTTTGTTGATGAGCACAATGTTGTATTAGCTTTTTATTTTCTGGGTAAACTTATCTATTCTCTGGGAAGAGGGAAAAAAAGAATGGACATTACCAGAGAAGAGAAAAAAATGGGGTCTGCTCAACCTCCCTGATTCTAATACAGTTCTCTGTAAACACCAAGCTAGAAACTAGGAGCAGGGGGATTCGGCGAAGGGAATGAGAAAATAAAATGTAAACATAAAATGGAAACAAGACAAAAAGTAAAATGACGTGTCTGTCTGCTGGGGCAGATGCCAGCTGGAGGACACCACTGTCAAGCTCAGGGAGCCAGGCATGCAAGTTCCATAGTGTGTTTTGGTTTTTATTTTTTCTGAATAGAGAAGATCTATTGGTGCTTCCCTCTGTTGCTGTCCAGAGTAACATCACTTTATTAACCTCCAGCTTAATGTGTTTATCTTTTTCCTATTCAGGATTCCTTCTTTACCTTATAGTATTGGACCCCCATTATCAACCAGTTCTCTACTCATGTATGTTTCTGGGCATCAAAGAAATACCACTGGGGTATGTTTAGAAGTGCATGCGATGGTGTGTGTGTGCACACAGGTTAACAATGGGATGGCAGTTCTAATGCAGTACTTGATACCAAAAAGTTCACTTGCAGCAATGGAGTGATTTGTTCATGCATAGTAAACAATGCACCTTTTAGTTTGTTTCTAGTCCATTAAACCATGGACCAGAAAATGGCTTTATCACTTCTAAAATGTGGACCCAAGGAAGCATATGTGTTTATTCATGATGTTAAATCATTTTACCGCACGCTGTGTTCACCAACAGAGTAAATGCCGCTTAAAGCTGTAATATTGGCAAGAGCGGTTAATGCTGTGACAAGCTGGGGTTGGATAGAGACCTGGTTCTTAAATAGTTGGATAATTAAGCTATCTGAGCAATGGCTGATCATTGCCCACAGGTTACATATTTCTCAGCTCCACACACAGGACACACGATTGTGAGCACTGGCTCCCTCCCTCACATGTGCAGGGGGTGTTCAGCAGCTCAGTGGCCCCGTATCTGAAGAGGGAAAAGAATAAACACCTCCAGGATAATATGAGAATGAGCCCAATGAATGCCTGTGAAATTTAACAAAAGGGCCCCCTGTCCAGACACCAGGGCTTGTCTCTTACTTGGCACATGTGAACCTCCAGCACTTATTTACATGGAGTGACTGAAAATCTCCATGCGTTACTTCTTGGGTTAAGGTCAGGTCTGCTGCAGCTGCCTTCTTGCCAGCCACATGGGTCCCTGTGGCTATGTGTATTTCAGCATGCCCAATGGAGTGCACTGGTTTAGCTTTCTTCTTCTGCAGTTAATTTTTTTTCCTTTGTAATAGCATTATAAATATCTCACTGAGGCAGTGTAGAGCCCTGGTAGACAGTGCCCTTTGTAGCACTGAACTGTGCTACACTTTGACCTTCACCCTGAACTGTGCTTGTCTGAAGCATGTGCTTGGTGTCATGATGAAGTGGGTGGGGAGGTGTATAATATTTGGTTTCAAGTTCTGATTTTGTTGTTTGGAAACTCTTTGTGGCTTTCTCCTGATAACCTTAGAACACAACCTAGAATCGTCATTGAGTATTTGTCTGTCTGTCTCGCTCTTACACACACATATTCATTCACCACCATCCCGACCTCCCCAAGTTCAGGCAGGGTCATTCTTAAGCTGTCTTTCTAGGCAATGTATACCTGGTCTTCCAGAATGTCCAATCAAGAGGCAGCCCAGATGTCCTCAACCACCATTTTTGTTCCTAATAGTGTCAGGGAATGCTTCCTTTCCCACCCAGATTTTGCATTTGCCCTTCACAAACAGAAAGACTGCCAGCCTTTGCGGAGGACCCTCACCCAAGCTCACAGCACCCCCAGGGCTCCTCCAGGCTGAATAATCCCGTCTGTTTAGCCATTCCGTAAAAAGTCTTATGTTTCAATTATCTAATCATTTTTTCAGCTTCTCTTTGAGCCCTTTCTTGATTCCTCTTTCAGTAAAGCATCTAACCCCAGAACTGACTGTATTGAAGATCTAAACAGTGCAGAATTCTTTAAAAATTTCTCGAAATATAGTTGATTACAATCTTGTGTTCATATCTGCTGTACAGGAAAGTGATCCAGTTACACATATATGTACATTCACTTTCCTATTCTCTTCCATTGTGGTTTATCACAGGATACTGAATATAGTTCCCTGTGCTATACAGTAGAACCTTGTCACTTATAAACAGTGCTGAATTTTTAAAAGATAGAATTTAAAAAATCAGTGTTAGTGGCTCTCATTGGTAGGCATTTAACATAAAAATAGTGAGTTGATTACTTGCCCCATATAAAAGAACTGGTGCACACACACACACACACACACAATGGGAGGGAGGTGTTGGCACAGCCCTGGAGAGCAGGAGACACTCTCTAGGACACTGTGACCTCTGCTTGCTGAGCACAGGTAGCCAGCAGCCTTGAAGTCTCTCATATACCTGAGAGGATGGGTGTTATTTGAAGGTAAACAGAACTCGGGCAAAAATCGTCAAGTGGATGAAAGACTTCAACACTGGGCATTTTTTATTCTCTTTCTCTGCCCCTCTTCCACGTGCCCTCCTGTCTGTACATTGACGAATGTGCACGCCAGTGCTGTGTACTTACAGGTAAAGCACGTTGCCGACAGAGAACGTCAATAGGAAATGCTTTCCTCCTTCCTTCATCTTGTTTCACACTCGCTCCATTCTTATCTGGAACACAGAATCTGAGGAAGCTTAGAGACAGTTTTCTCTCTAGCCCATATCCACTTCCATCTGCTTCCAGTTATACTTGAAGAGGAAGTGGTGGAAGCAATCCCGAATTAGTATAAAACATTAGTATATTCAATAGTAACGTACAAATAAAAAATGTTACTGTTAATATCCTCACTGATTCAATACCTAGAACTTTATCCATTCTTGCTTTAAATTCTTATAGATTTTTCTGTCAGGGTGTTCAGGGCTGGAGCATTGGGATGACCCTAAGGATGGGATGGGGAGGGAGTGGGGAGGGAGGGTCAGGATAGGGAACACATGTACACCCATGGCTGATTGATGTGAATGTATGGCAAAAACCACCACAATATTATAGTAATTAGCCTCCAATTAAAATAAAGAAAAAAAAAAAAAAGATTTTTCTATCAGTCTCTTACCCTTTAGCCTGGATGAGTATTTGAATACAATTTGCTTTCCTGGGACTATTAGATGTCTATTTCCAATACTGTTTGGTTTTAGGAGAGTTGCTTTTTCTGTATATTGCCAGTATTTTAATGCACGTACACTATTTGAGTTAAAAAAGGAAGAGTTGCCTAGGAATCAACCTAAAACATTGCCCCTGTGGAATGAGATCTGCCCAGTAGATTATGATTTACTGAAGTGTGGCTTAACCCATGTCTGACAGACTGTCAAGTGTTGCTATATTCTCTTGGTTGGCTGAGGTCACAATCAGAGAAGACAACAACCATCTCCTTGCCCCAGTTCTGCTCTGGACATGAACCTGAGCACCATTTCTCTGCCCTCTGCCCCTGGGAACTCAGATCTATAGGAGAGCCAATGGTAGCAATTGGTTACCAAAAAGGTAAACATCTGTGCCATGAAAAAAGTGGTCCAAGTCTACAGACTTGGAAAAAAACTATATAAATTACATGCAGAGTACATCATACAAAATGCTGGAATGGATGAAGTACAAGCTGAAATCAAGATTGCTGGGAGAAATATCAATAACCTCAGATATGCAGATGACAGCACCCTTATGGCAGAAAGTAAAGAGGAACTGAAGAGCCTCTTGATGAAAGTGAAAGAGGAGAGTGAAAAAGTTGGCTTAAAGCTCAACATTCAGAAAACTAAGATCATGGCATCCAGTCCCATCACTTCATGGGAAATAGATAGGGAAACAATGGAAACAATGACAGACTTTCTTTTCTTGGGCTCCAAAATCACTGCAGATGGTGACTGCAGCCATGAAATTAAAAGATGCTTGCTCCTTGGAATAAAAGCTATGACCAACCTAGCCAGCATACTAAAATGCAGAGACATTACTTTGCCAACAAAGGTCCATCTAATCAAAGCTATGGTTTTTCCAGTTGTTATGTATGGATGTGAGAGTTGGACCATAAAGAAAGCTGAGCATTTCAAAAGCATCAAGAATTGATGCTTTTGAACTGTGGTGTTGGAGAAGATTCTTGAGAGTCCCTTGGACAGCAAGGAGATAAAACCAGTCCATCCTAAAGGAAATCAGTCCTGAGTATTCATTGGAAGGACTGATGCTGAAGCTGAAACTCCAATACTTTGGCCACCTGATATGAAGAACTGACTCATTGGAAAAGACCCTGATGCTGGGAAAGATTGAAGATGGGAGGAGAAGGAGATGACAGAGGATGAGATGGTTAGATGGCATTACCGACTCGATGGACATGAGTTTGAGCAAACTCAGGGAGTTGGTGATGGACAGGGAAGCCTGGCATGCTGAAGTCCATGGGGTTGCAAAGAGTCGGACATGACTGAGTGACTGAACTGAACTGAAGTCCACAGAGTCAATATATAGAACACAGGGTGAGTTTGTGTTCCTGTCATACAGCTCCCACTTACTAACTAAATGATTGCAGTTTCCTCATCTCAAACAGGGATGATGATAGTGTATACAGGCATAACTTATTTTATTGCGCTTTGCTACATTTGCACTTTAAAAATACTGTGCTTTTTTACAAATCAGACATTTCTGTCAACTCTTCATCTAGCAAGTCTACTGGTGCCATTTTTCCAATAGTATTTGCTCACTTGGTGTCTCTATGTCAAATTCTGATAATTCTTGCAATATGTCACACTTTATCATTCTGTTTATTACCGTGATCTGTGATCAATGATCTTCCATGTTAGTATTGTGATTGTTGTCAGGCACCAAGAACTGTGCCCACATAAGATGGCAAGTGTAATTGATAAATTTTGTGTGTTCTGACTGTTGTTTAGTCACTGAGCTGTGTCTGACTCTTTTGTGACCCCACAGACTGTAGCCCTCCAGGCTCCTCTGTCCATGGGATTTCCCAGGCAAGAATACTAGAGTGGGTTGTCATTTCCTTCTCCAGTGTCTGACTACCCTACCAGCCACCATTCTTCATCTCTCCCCCTCTTCTCAGGCCTCCCTATTCCCTAAGACACAATATTGAAATTAGGCCAGTTAATAACCCTACAATTGCCTAAGTGTTCAGGTGAAAGGAAGAGTTGCATATCTCTCGTTTTAAATCAAAAACTAGAAATGATGAAGCTCAGTGAATAAGGCATGTTGTAAGCCAAGATAGGCTGAAAGCTAGGCCTCTTGTGCCGAACAGTTAGTCAAGTTCTGAATGAAAAGCAAAAGTTCTTGAAAGAAAACAAAGTTCTGTTCCAGTGAACCCATGAACGATTAAGAAAACAAAAGAGCCTGATTGCTGATCTGGAGACAGTGTTAGTGGCCTGGATAGATCAAACCAACCACAACATCACCTTAAGCCAAAGCCTAATCTAGAGCAAGCCTTAACTCTTTTCATTTCTTTGAAGGCTGAGGGAGGTGAGGAAGCTACAGAAGATAAATTTGATGCTAACCATGATTGGTTCATGAGGTTTAAGAAATCAAGCCATCTACATGAAATAAAAACAAACGGTAAAGCAGCAAGTGTCGATGTAGAAGCTACACCAAGTTATCCAGAAAGTCTAGCTAAGATCATAAATGAAGATGGATACACTAAACAACAAATTTTCAGTGTAGACAAAACAACCTTCTATTGAAAGAAGATGCTATGTAGAACTTTCATAGCTAAAGAAGAGAAGTCAAAGCCTGGTTTCAAAGCTTCAAGGACAGGCTGATTCTCTTGTTAAGGGCTAGTGCAGCTGGTTGGAGAAGGCAATGGCACCCCACTCCAGTACTCTTGCCTGGAAAATCCCATGGACGGAGGAGCCTGGTGGGCTGCAGTCCATGGGGTAGCAAAGAGTCGGACACGACTGAGCGACTTCACTTTCACTTTTCACTTTCATGCATTGGAGAAGGAAATGGCAACCCACTCCAGGGTTATTGCCTGGAGAATCCAAGGGACAGGGGAGCCTGGTGGGCTGCTGTCTATGGGGTTGCACAGAGTCGGACACGACTGAAGTGACTTAGCAGCAGCAGCAGTGCAGCTGGTATTAACACCAATGCTCATTTACCATCATGAAAATCCTAGGGTCCTTAAGCATTATGCCAAATGTACTCTGCATGTACTTTGTAAATGCAACAACACAGCCTGGATGACAATACATCTGTTTACAATATGATTTAAAGAATGTTTTAAGCCCACTGTTCAAACCTGCAGGCATGTGAAGTTGCTTCAGTCATGTCTGACTCTTTGCAACCCTACAAACTGTAGCCCACCAGGCTTCTCTGTCCATGGGATTCTTCAGGCAAGAATACTGGAGTAGGTTGCTATGTCCTCCTCCAGGAAATCTTCTCAACCCAGGGTTTGAACCCGCATCTCTTATGTCTCCTGCTTTGACAGGCGAGTTCTTTACCACTAGTGCTACCTGGGAAGCCCCTGTTGAAGCCTACTGCTGAGAAAAAAAGATTGCTTTCAAAATGTTACTGCTCATTGACAATGCACCTGGTCACCCATGAACTCTAATGGAGATGTGCAACAAGATGCATGTTGTTTTCATGGCTGCTAACATAATGTGTATTCTGCAGCCCATAGATCAAAGGATCATTTCAACTTTCAAGTGTTAGTACTTAAATATGTTCTCTAAGGCTATAGTTGCCATACATAGTGATTCCTCTGGTGGATCTGGGCAAAGGCCTTGAAAACCTGAAAATTCCATTAAGAATATTTGTGGTTCATGGGAAGAGGTCAAGATAGCAATGTTAACAGGAGTTTGGAAAAAAGTTGATTCCAGCTCTTATGGATGACTTTGCGGGTTTAAGATTTCAGTGGAGGAAATAACTGCAGATGAGGTTGGAAATAGTATGAGAACTAGAATTTGAAGTGGAGCCTACAGATGTGACTGAATTATTGCAATCTCATGATAAAATTTCATCTAATGAGCTTCTTCTTATGGATGAGCAAAGAAAATGGTTTCTTGACATGGAATCCACTCCTGCTGAAAATGCTGTGAAGATTGTTGAGATAACAACAAAGGATTTAAAATATTACCTAAATTTAGTTGATTAAGCAATAATAGATTTTGAGAGAATTAACTCTAACATTGAAGTTCTAGGATGGGTAAAATACTATGAAATGGCATTATATGCTACAGAGAAATAATTCATGAAAGAAAGAGTCAATCCATATGGCAGACTTTCTTTTATTTTAAGAAATTGCCATGATCACCCCAGCCTTCAGCAACCACCACTATGATCAGGCATCAGCATCAAGGCAAGACCTTCCTCCAGCAAAAAGATTATGAATGGCTGAAGGTTCAGATAATGGTTAGCATTTTTTCACAATATTTTTAGTGAAGATATATACATTGTAAAGACATAAAGCTATTTCACACTTAACAGTCTATCAGTTCAGTTCAGTTGCTCAGTCATGTCCGACTCTTTGCGACTCCATGAATTGCAGCACGCCAGGCCTCCCTGTCCATCACCATCTCCCAGAGTTCACTCAGACTCATGTCCATCGAGTCAGTGATGCCATCCAGCCATCTCATCCTCTGTCGTCCCCTTCTCCTCCTGCCCCCAATCCCTCCCAGCATCAGTCTTTTCCAATGAACTAACTCTTTGCATGAGGTGGCCAAAGTACTGGAGTTTCAGCTTCAGCATCCTTCCTTCCAAAGAAATCCCAAGGCTGATCTCCTTCAGAATGGACAGGTTGGATCTCCTTGCACTCCAAGGGACTCTCAGGAGTCTTCTCCAACACCACAGTTCAAAAACATCCATTCTTCGGTGCTCAGCTTTCTTCACAGTCTGTAGTATATTATGAACATAACTTTTATTTGCAACCAAAACTTTTGTGACTCAATTTATTGCAACTGAGTCACAAATTTGCTGCGGCAGTCTGGAACTGAACTCACAGTATCTCTGAGCAGTGCTTGTACATCAGAGTTAGAAAGTTGAGAGAATTGAACTGGGTTAGTTAATGTAAAGTTCTTCTCCCAGGGTCCAAAACAGAGATGGCTTCAATCAGCATGGTGTACATATAATATCACACACACACACACACAGATCTATCCTTAATAGCTCTCATTTTTAAATAACCATGCTTATTAAAGTAAAATTATTTTTTTCCTGTTTTTACATTTTTTTCTTTCTAATCTTGTTTTTGACATTACAATCTTATCCAAGTCTCCCACTCTATATTTCCTTAATGTGTTTCTTTCTGATAACTTCTATAACAGTCTTTCTCCCTTACAAATATCCTGTCCCCAAATTACATTATTAAAGTTCTGTAGAAGAATGTTTACAACCAGGATCGAATCTTATTTCAGCCATGGATATTGAGTCCTCTTCTTGCTTGTCTAACTTATTTAGTTTTCCTGCCTTTAGTATATTAGCCCTCTTTTTCCAAGTGTACCTTTCTCTTTATATCAGGTAAAAACCACTCTTATTAGCAGATACTTTCTAAATCAGCATCTGAAGTCAAATAATAACCACTGTGGGCACCATTTATTAAATGCCTATTGTATGATAGCACTTACACACACATTAACTCTAATCATCTTCACACCTCTACTGAGTAGAATAAATAATATGCAGATATTATTCTTTATATTTTCATGTGAGAATGAAGTTGCAAGTTCAGAGTTCCCACTCAGATCTGCTTAATTGCAGAGCTCATGTGTTCTCTTCTATTGTACCATGATGCTTCTCAAAGACTTTGGGGTATGTTCATTTCAAGCTTGGATGTAAAACCTTTTCAGCTGTGGCCACACAAACTCTTTAGCTTCCTAGAGGGAATTGAGGAGACATGGCTATAATTGTCCCATCTTCTCTACCATTGACCCCAACCTAAGAGTCCCTCTGGACCTGACCAGGGACTTTCTAACAGAGCCATGCCTCTCATGTTGAGGGCAACCGGAAGATGAGATTAAGAGAGGCTTCTCCATAGTGCCAGGTCTTTAAGTCATGAGCTACGGTTTTGGCACGATAGCCCCCTCACTGGGCATTTTTCTAGAACATAAGCAGGTCCCTCCCTGCTGAAATCTATGTAATGTGCTCCTTAGCAGTGATCTAGGTGCCCTGGGCTTAGAAAGAGTGCATCTACCTGAAACATCTCTTCTTCCTTCATCAGCCCTCTTCTTTGGGGGGTTCCTATAAAGTCCTCTAACTCTGAAAGTCTCCTCATTCACACCTCTTAACACCCCTCTGGCTCAGACACCCTCACCTCCTTTCTGATGCCTTTCCTGGGACTTGGATGACACCCATATTGCTTTTTCAGTGAGGACCCTGGAGAGACCCTAGAGAGAGATGTAAAAGGATCTGTTCTCTTTAAACCACTTCAGCTGCTTACTATGTCAACTCAACTGAGCAGAAAAGTGGTGGGAAGGGTCCTAATACGTATGCCCACATATGCCAAAACAGATGGCATCTCTCCACATCTGAGTGTGTAAGGCTATATGTTCTCTTGTATCATTTATTCATACTTTCTAATACATCGAAAGAGGGTATTAGTAATGTATTTCCTTCAAAAAGTTGCTGGATAGCTTGCTATATCCACCATTCTCTAGAGTGTGTCCCTGGATACCAAAGTATTTCAGCCTTAAAGAAGCAAAAGTAAATGATTTGCAGCAAAACCCATAGATTTTACTCTTTGTAGCAAACCTTTGGGGATAAGGATTTTTATCCTGCTCAAAATGAAAGTTTCATGTCATGTCACGTTATTGAAAATTTTAATTGAGATAACATAGTCCAGGGCATTAAGGAAGCCCAATATAAGGAAGAATTGCGTTTTGGAAATGAGTAGAAGAATTTCTTTTGTTCATTGCCTATGAGGGTATGTTACTCATAGCTTGCTGAGATTATGGAAAAGAGCTGGGCTCACTGAGATAGTGTTAGCTATTTACTGTTACACTGTCTTGGTCTCACAAGTGGGATTCAGGATGTTGAAAACTGTGGAGACCCACACTGACATAAAGGACGTTAGTCCTGCCTGGTAGGTCATGCCTGTGTGCTTTTAGGCCATATCCATTAGGCCATGTCTGTGTGCTTCTTAGGAAATGGCAAAATAATGTTGGCTATACACTTTCATGCCTGCTTTGGCAGAAAAGAACCAAGAAAGGGATGAAACTCTGGTGGAGAGGAGCAACACATGTCTTAAGCAAGTGTGATCTCTTATAATGAGAATAAAAGCAACATTCAGAAAATGATAAAGGCTTAAGGTTGTGTTTATGAAACCCTTAATATATTTTTTATTTGCTTTGGGATAAAAGTCTTCCATTAGGACACAGAGGCCAATTTGAGTCTTTAGGGGCTTAGTCCTTTAGGGGAACTCACTCTCTAGACCATGAAGTGTTAAAGTGGAAATTAAAGTAGGTCATCCTATTACGAAGGAGAAGCCCCCAAGCAAGACAATAAAACAAATCTCACTTGTTGGAAAAGGTCAAGGCTAAAGTGAACAAATCTCATTGAGACAGAAAGAATCTATTCCCACTATTCAATCACATAAAATTTGCACCAGCCTATGCAAATTTAGAGCCATTCTTGGTTTCACAGTTTGTCAGTAATCACTATTCATCCATGAGTCAGATATATAAATGTTTCCATAGTTGTTTTACTGCCCAGAGGAGTTTCACATATAAGCACATTCAGAACAGGATCACTGGGAACAGTGGCCAAGAAGCATGGTACATATAGGTCACCATCCCTGTGACCATCAACATCTCTTGCACTAAATGATGAATGCAGAATCCAAACCAAAAGATAAAAGGTGAAGAGATAAATAAAAGGAAATAAGAGAACAGAGGAAAAACTGTAAAGGGAGCTGAAATAAAAAGAAGAAGTGGATTCAAAGTCATTGATCCCAAACCTGAACACTGGTTTCCAGGGTAATGCCAGGTAACTTTTTACAGCCTCACTTTTTTCAGGCTACTGGAGGTTGGTGCTTACTTACACTCTAAGTTATGTTTAAGGAAGGGTTGTAATGAGGATTCATTTTTCTTTCTTAAATTGTTAGGAAGTTTTTTATTAAAAGTTATTTCTGCAAGCTTATGTGACGGGATGTGGTAGATACATGTAGAAATGTCCTAATTGGAAAGTGGCTCATATTATAGTCTTGGGATTCTAGACAGCTAAGAAAAATAGCATCCTAGTAATGAAAATAATACTTGTTCACATACCCAGCCTTAAAAGAAACCAGGCAGAGGGCCAAGTGAAAAATCAGACTTGAAATTTAATTGATACGCTTGTTGCACTGTGGTTGGCACTTTAGGTGCCTTTGACATTGAAGGTTGAGAAAGACTACGTAAGAGGTGACAGTTGTGGCTGAAGATATTATAGGGCTGTATGGTTGCAGCCACTATAAATTCCATAGACTAAATAGAATTTTAATAAGTCCAATAATCATTGAGAGGTAGACTGTCATTCATCAAATGCATTGAATGGTGGAATATATGCATTTTCAAATTATTTTTGTTCTAACCTATCTTTAGCTATTTAAGTCAAAAATGTGAGTAAATGGATCATTGTGCACATTAGAATTAGACTGAGACTATTGATTCAAGGTTTCTAGTGAATGAATTATCAATATGGCCAACTGCAAATTTCTTTTGGAATTGCTGCAAATTGGCACATCAGTGCCTTTGACTAGATCATGCATAACGTAGGTTATTGTTACAGTGAATCCCTGCAGGATGTATAACATTATGGCTATTATATAACTTCAATAAAGCACATGGCTCTGAGTCACTGAGAACACTTTGTCCAGTGATTCCTCAGGTGTGTGAGTTGATACAGCCTCTACAGCTAAAGTAGATAAGTGGTGTTCTGTAGCCACCCATGGCAAATAGCCCCAGACAAGATCCACAGTCACTTAGACCTGCCTAGCAGGCTGATGCTGTGTGCTGCTTAGGAAAAAGCAGACCAGCAAAGTCTGCCTCTCTTTGACAGGTGTCTAGGATGTCAGTTACTGGCCTCCAACTTCACTAAGCAACCTAAGAAGGGGATGATCCTGGGCGATGATAGCATTCCAGAATGGGGTGGGGTGGGGTGGGGGTTGGGGAGGAAGGAAAAGAATGTCTGGGCCAAAACTTCTTACATTTCCTTTTGCCCTGGGAAATTTATAGGGTGTGTGCGTGTGTGTGTGTGTGTGTGTGTGTGTGTATGTATGTTTATATGTATATATATGCATTTTTATTTCCATGAAGCAATCCAGCCCTGTTTGGTAACTATAAGAGCGTATTTGAGCACCTTTAGAGCTATCGGGATAGCCAAGTAAGTGTCTAGGCATCTCAAATTTATAGAACAGTCTTTTCCTGAAAAAATTGACCATTTATTGACAATTCATGTATTGCATCTAATTTTCTCTTTAACACTCATGATGAATACACTAGTAAAAGCTTAAGACAAAACAGAATCATACCTTTTGAATATTTTTTTAAACAAAGTTGGGCTTGCATTTTAAAGGAAAAAACTCACAGTGATTCTTTGACTTATCGAATAGTGAAAACAAGAAAATAGTTGGGTCTGTCCTTTTTGCTGCCTCCCAGGTGGGTCAGAAAGGCATGAGATGGTAAGCCCGGTCGTTTCCACAGTTTCATCCTTCACCTTCTTCAAATCACTGTACCATGTCTGATTTCACATTCAAGCTAGTCACTTTAGGTTTTCTCTTTGCATTTCCATTAGCTATACTTCTCTACAGACAACTTCAGTCCCACGATGCCTATTAAATCTCCCTGAGATCTTGGGTAAAGCATCTTTTGATCCTGGAAATTCAAGTAATAAATTAGCCAGTTACTTTTCAGTGATGGCACTGAATTTTCTTCTAGTCACGATAGTCATTGAAGGAGATTGGAAAGAGGAAGAAAACTCCAATCTCAGTCTTCATGAAAAAAATTTCACTTTGGAAAGTCAGAGGAAAATGCCAGAATTTAATTTTCTTCTTTAGTAATGTCTTTATCCCCCAAAATTACAGACACCAAAAAGTTCACCCTCCAGCCCAGTCCTTTCATCCTGTTTCTGAATTGGACCACAGTAGAAGCCAAGATATGTAGCCAAGAACCACTGCTTTTAATAGTCTGAATTTGGTCTGTTGCTGAATGCACACCTAGCAAATTTAGTGCTGGCAAATTTCACACTCAGTCCTTCTGCTTTGAAGGATATCATCTAGAGATTCTCTGAAGGAGATTTCATATGACATTAGTTGTTATGCTTGGAGATATGCAAATATGTTAGCAAACAACAAAAATCCACAACCCCTTTTGCTTCATGTGTGTTAAGTAGGCATGTGGGGATAAACGCAGCAGCATTTCCTTAGACCTCTGAACAGGATGAGAGCTCTGTGGACAAGCGTGTAGGCTGGTCTTTCTCACTCAGACCCACCGGCCGACTGTGAAATGAAAAGAGAAGGTCGGCAAAGCAGCCGAAAGCTGTAGCAGGTGGTACACCAAGTTGTTTATCCCAAGATCATTCAGGACCAGGTTTCTAATTCTATCAGAGTAATTGATTTTCCCATAAATGTGCATCTCTACCTTCTATGGAGCTAAGGCAATGAAGTCGTGTAATCCTCTAAGCATTTGAAATGTACAGAAAACCAATATAAAGGTATCAATGCTGTAAATAGAAGATACGGAATAGATGCAATTACTTGAAAAGATCTCCAAAACAATCCTAATAAGCATTGTCGATTTCTGGGACTAAATGCTACCATTAGCAGTCCATCATATTTATGGCTTTATGTGGATCTAGTGAAAATTAATTATTAATTACATGAGTGATATATGAAATAAACAGCAGAGACTCGAGTTATAGTGATTTCCTGAAATTAACACTGAGGACTTTCAGGGCCCAACCATTTTCCCCGAATGTCTAAACTACTATCTTAGTTCAGGTTACCATAACAAAATACCATAGAGTGGGTGGCTTAGATAACAGAAATTTATTTTCTCATGGTTCTGGAGTCTAAAGGTCCAAGATCAAGGTGCTAGCATGGTCAGATTCTGGTGAGGACTCCACTCCTGACTTGCAGATGGCTGCCTTCTGACTGTGTGCACTCAGGGCCTTTTCTAGGTGCATGCGTATGGGGACTGTTCTCTCTCTCTCTCATAAGACTACCAGTCCTATTGGATTAGGGCCCATATGACCTCCTTTAACCTTAATTACCTCTTAAAACAACCCAGTCCCCAAATATGGTCGCATTGGAATTTAGGGCTTCAACATGTGACTGAATTTGGGAGGGGGTGTGTAATCCAGTTAATCCATGGTGACCATATTTGTCACAGTTAAGCTCTTTTCATTACAAATTTGTTAATACCCTTTCCTTAGATCAATAAATGTTCCCTAAAATGAAACTCATATGTGAATGCGACAGCTAAATATCTGAGGTCTCTAAATGGGTCTTTTAATATGCTTAGTTCGTTATAGGTTTCTTCAGTCTTTGTTACTACCTCTGACACAAACTCCTTACCTAAAGGAATACATGTACAAAGTTTTTGTTTTTTATTTTGAAAACCCTGTTCTTTAAAGTTACCCAGTGTCCAGTAAACAGTCCAGTTCATGTCATAATCAGCCGTAACAGAAACACCAGTATGGGTCTACCTTCCATCTTCAAGGATGTATCATTTAAGCAAACACGACTGGAAAATAAATTTCTATAAAGTCAATCTTATTTTCACACTAACTTCTATGTAAAATAGTATGTGTGTGTGAGTGTGTGTGTGTGTGTGTGTATATATATATATATATATATATATATATATATATATATAACCAGAGAGAGAAAGGAAAAAATCCTTAGTCTAAATGGAAACTTTGGAACCAGAAATGGGGTGAGTGTACCGGCACGCTGCATGACTTGCTACTGTGTGTTCTCAAGTCCCATCCTGGCAGTAGCCTGTTAAGAGGTGTAGTTCTAGCAATTATTGATTAACTGGGGTCCCTTCTTTATTTCTAGGCATTAGCCTCTTCCTCTAAGACATGAGAATTTCCTTGAGGTCTGTGGTCTCTAGTTTGTTCAGCTCAGTCACTCAGTCGGGTCCAGCTCTTTGCGACCCCATGAACTACAGCACCACAGGCTTCCCTGTCCATCACCAACTCCCAGAGCTTGCTCAAGCTCATGTGCATCGAGTCGGTGATACCATCCAACCATCGCATCCTCTGTCATCTCCTTCTCCTGCCTTCAATCTTTCCCAGCATTAGGGTCTTTCCCAATGAGTCAGTTCTTCACATCAGGTGGCCAAAGTATGGGAGCTTCAGCATCAGTCCTTCCAATGAATATTCAAGACTGATTTCCTCTTGATTGGACATTTACAAATTCTAGGAAGATAAACATATGAGCTATTGGTTATGTTAATTAACCAGGTAAGAGGAATCCTTTTACAATGTATATGTATACCCAATCATCACAATACATGCTTTAAATATTTTGCAATTTCATGTGTCAATTACGTCTCAGCAAAGCTTTAAAAATGCAAATTCCATCAATCCATGCCTTTTCCAACCCATAAACAGGATATTAGAGGTGTAAAGCTTGGTAATATCAGACAAGAGTCCCCACCATGTATGGAGAGTGTCCTGTCACTTTGCCTTGTGACTTTTTGTTTTATAAAGTGAATTCCCACTTTTCTCATTTTCTTCATCTTGGATCCCACAGATGAATTTTGTTTAAGAAAGTAACTCTTGAGTTGCTCTTTGTTCAGCTAGTATAGGCCTGGTGCATAAGAAGCCCTCAACAGGTGTTTTCTGAATGCATAACACTGAAGCAGTGGGGACATGACAATCACTTATGTGGAAAGAAATGCTGGAGGAAGCATAGACTCCTAGCAACTGTGATGGGTGTGAAACAAGTAAAATCCCCAGCAGGTATCCCAGTGGCAGGAGGAAAAGGAGGTTCCTTTCGTCTTACACCTACCACATTTTCTTGTGTGATATTGGGCCGTGTACTTGATTTCCCTGAGATGCGTTTCCTTATCTGTAATATAGGATTAAATAATGCCCAGCTCAAAATTTGTTCTAAATAATTTCCCTAACAAGTGTTAGTTTCCTTCCATTCCCTCTCCTCTAAGGTGAATATTTGAGTGAACTGAGCATTGTTTAAAGCATCTAGCTGCTCAGATGGTAAAGAATCTGCCTGCAGTGCAGGAGACCCAGGTTCGATCCCTGGGTTGAGAAGATTACCTGGAGAAAGAAACAGCACCCTATTCCAGTATCCTTGCCTAGATAATTCCATGGACAGAGGAGCCAGGCGGGCTACAAAGGCACAACTGAGTGACTAACACTCACTTTTTTTCCTAATATGCAATGATAATATATATGATTTATAATAGTATGTGTGTGTGCTTAGTCACTCAGTCATGTCTGACTTTTTGAAACCCCATGAACTGTAGCCCACCAGGCTCTTCTGTCCATGGGATTTCCCAGGCAAGAATACTGGAGTGGGTAGCCATTCCCTTATCCAGGGCATCATCCTCACCCAGGGATCAAACCTAGTCTCCTGCATTGCAGGTGGATTCTTTCCTGTCTTAGCCACCAGGGAAGCCCATATAATAGTATATTTCATATATATTGCTGTATATCATATATGTGAGAGTGTTATGACCATTCCCTAGAGTCGCCTGTGATCTACAGGATGCCCAGTGAACAATTATTCGGTTCTGTTCTTTTTTTGTGTGCTCTTTTGTATAACACAGACCATTTGAAGGACACCTGGAGCCAAGTTTCATGTGTAGCCAAAGCAAAGCAGTGGCATTGTTAGACCTTTCAGGACCAGTACAACGGAGTGCTGATGTTACCCTGCTGACCTGGGAACTCCTCCCTTAATTTGAAAGAGAATTCTGAATTCAAGAAAAAAGATGCACAATAAGGAATTACCTCCTAGGTTCTGAAGAGCCTATGTTTCAGTAAACTAATGCACCACATGCAAGATAGGTGATGTTTTAATGTTCCAGTGAATATGTGTGCCTTAGGATAATTAGTGGGAATCCTCTCCCTGAGGCAGAAGGAGCTTGTGAGCAGCACATGGTCACTTCTGCCTCAGGTAGAGTCCCGGTCCCCTGGGAGAAGCCACAGATAATGTGAGGTCTGCGTATTGTCCCCCCTGGCTCAGAGACAGCGGCACGTGTGCCTCCACCAAATGCCGCACCCTGTCTTTATAGCAGAGCCTGCTGTCCATTTGGCTGGATGTTCAAATCAAGACATCCACCTCCCTCAAGGCTGGATGTAAGGTTTGAACTAGCATCCCAGAGAAAAAAAGGTCAGCACTTTGATACACAGCTTCCATGAAATGGAATTTTAATGAGCAGAAGCAAAACCTGATCTCCTTGCTCAGAAAGCCGATGTCTTTGTTCTTTTCATGTCATAACATTTCACTAGCTCAACATCTCCCCTTTTATTCTGGTACTTCTCCTCTAAGAACTGAAGAGAGGCCGCCTGTGTCTCTCGGCAGTGTTTTCTCACCTAAGATGTGTGGATTTGTGTGTTTAAGGAAACTCTTAGGAAAGATGTCTTGCGGTGTCAAGGTTTGTTGTTCTGGAGTTCTGTTTTAGAGGGAAAATAGTCAAATTTCACCAAATTAATCCAATTCGCTGTTGTGATTGGGGAACATGTGGCTTTGGGTACGTGATCATCATATAAAGCTCTTCTATCATCCTTCATATTATTGACTCATTGCCGGTGGGTGCACAAAGGAAAAGATGCAGGAGCCAGAAAGCGCAGAGAGATTTCTGAGAGTTAAAATAAAAATCCACACCTTTGATGTGTGCTTTTCTCCACTTCGAGAAAATATACTCAAGAGTCTTTCTAAAAATAAGGCGTTTGTTTCCACAGCACTTGATGGTTAAAACTCAGATTGCAAAGGCAAAATTTGGGGAACTTTGTCTTCCCCATAAACAGATACATGTGGGCGCTTCTGGACATCTATCTTCCCAGGCTCTCCTCGAGGTTGCCGGGAGTCTGCATGCGTGTGCGTGAACAGACCAGTATCAGCTCCTGAGTGCAGTCAGAGGGCAGCATGGCACTTTAATGAGCTCGATCAAAGTGTTATTGTGTCCAAAGGCCAAAAAATGTAAGAAACACTTCTAACTCTTTTATCTGCTGCCAAAACAGAGTGGAAGGAGAAGTAGTGGAGCCCCGTCCTCAGTCTCCAGACCGTGCTTCTTTTGTGCTTCTTCACTCTTTCACGATGATGGAGATGTGGTTTAAGAGCAGACTCGCGTATTCCCAGCGCTCACCCATTGCTCAGGTCGCAGAAGTGATTTTCTCACACAGCCTCTCCTTGTTAACAGCAGAGTCATCGTAGGAGTTGTAAAATGCTACAGCTAGTCTCTACTGGCTGGCAAGCTTTGTGCTCACGTTCATGTTCTGCTCTTGTCCTAACAGAATTATATCAGAACAGTGAAAAATGCTGGGTTTGGAGGGAACGCTGTATGTCCGAGACCGTACTTTATCACGGGTGGGTTAACCAAAGCCTGAAGTAGAAGAACATCACAGATGCACGGCGCATCGGACATGAAGCACATGCTTGCATTTAAATCACGTATATCTTACTTTTTTACTGATGTAATTGTGAAATATGTTCTTTTTGCATTCATAATTAGGGGGTGGAACAGATGGTGAAGGCTTAGTTTAAAATAATCTGTCATTAAAATAACCTAGCCTACTGGTAATTCTTCACTCTAACTGGAGATAGGTCATAGGGAAAGAGTTCGGGGTGATTTTTTTTTTCCTCTTCTACATTGGAATGTTATAGAAAGAACCACTCATTTCAGAGTAGTCTTGTACGTGAGAATTGCCTCTGTAAGAGCACTGTAGTAAGATTTCACTCTGAAATTTGGTTGCAGGGAAATATGCAGGGGATAAAAAAAGAAAGCAGACACAAAACAACTTTGACAAATATAAATCCATTTAGCACAATGCATTAAACATTAGTATACCTTCAATCATGAAGCTATAGTTAGTTTTATACCCTGCAAGGAAATAGCCTCATCATTTGACAAATACGGTTAGAGGCACTCGGCTTTTGGGGTTAAGAAACTGCACCTTACACTTTATATGTTACTCTGATGTCAGGGGATATAAATTATAATTACAGGCATTATTATTCAGAGACGCTGTGGCTCCTGACTTGTGTATCCAAGCCTCGCTGCAGCATGCGTACCTCATAGACTTACTGGGATGTGACAAAGGAAATCTCTCATCAGCCCTGTCGAGATGCCTAAGAACTGGTTTTAGTAGTGAGAAAACTGTCTTGATGAATCAGATACTTGCATGCCTTGAAAACGTCTGTTTTACTGTTTCTTCTAAGATTTTGTTCTCCATCTGCTTTGAGGAAAGCAGATAGATTTCAGCGTGGCTTTGTAATAAATCTTCTCAAGGAGGAACTAGCATTAACATTTGTGTTGGTTCTTTTTCATCTTAATCCAACCTTAGTTAATAATCAGAAAATTCTACATACTGAGTAAGAAGATGTAATTAACCCCTTGACCCCAGAATCTTAATTGGCGCCTGTTGAAAACAGTGGGCAGTTTAAAAAAAAAAAAAAAATTAAAAGGTAGCCTGCAGTGATTGAAACAGCTCTATATAGTAGCTTTCTTGATTCAAAATTTTTTAAATTTCCACTGAACTTTCAGATTAATCATATCTGGTTCCCAAGACTAATTGAATGTTTCCTCCTTCCTCCCACCCTTTAAAATTAAGACATCCACATTAAACCAATATTGATGCTACTCTTAAAACTTTTCTAAGCAGCAAAATACAGCTAACTATAGACAGGGATGACCCTGAAGCAGAGGGTAATGGCCATGTGAAGAGGGACCTTGCCAACCTGCTGAGACTGGGTTTCATATCCCATTCTTTATTTGAAATATAATTATACCCGAGTTATTGATTTTATCTCATACTATAGATACAGTTGACTCAGATGATAGGCATGAAAGTGAAAAATATGGTTAACTAACCTGTTTTGTTTACCTCTGTAGTGGCAAACAACTAATCTGACTAGTTGTTTCCCCCCAACCAAATTGGCTGTTATTTTTAATTGAATTGACTGGATGCTTTGTGTCATGTAGACATAGCCTCATTTTAATTTCACCAGGAAATTGGAACATGTGTCGAAGCCTCTGTTTTTGCCAAACAAAACTGGCCAGTTCTTAGATCGCCGCTGCTTAATAGCATCAGATGTTTAGCCTCCAGATATTCCTTTTCCCTGCCACGGTGCCCAAACCTCCTTTAGTATTTTAGCAAGTATATTGAGATAGGAACATACTTTAAAAAACATAATCCCTTTCAGTGAGAAAGCAAAAGATGTGTGTCAGTGACAAATGAATAGCACTGAGTATTTTGGAAGACTATGAAAGGATCCAGTCTAACTCTGATCTTCCGAATGTCAGGAGATATCCCAGACTATGTGAGACATCTGTGGCATCAGAATCTGCAAATAATCTAACAGCTCCATAAACAGAACTCTTGGAGGAAATAACTGCCCTTCCTCTTAGTCATTCTAATGTGTGTGATGTGAGGGAAAGAGCTTTGGGCTTGGAGCTAGAACTGGATTTCCTAAGTCTTATTTGAGCAGTTGTTAGATGCTGGCTAAAGATAAGTAAGATGTCTCCCTGCTGTTGAGAAATTCAGTCTCTTTGGGAGTTGGATAATTCTACTAGGGTGATGGGGCTTCCCAGATGGTGCTAGTGGGTGAAGAATCCACCTGATAATGCAGGAGACACAGGAGACGCGGGTTTGATCCCTGGGTTAGAAAGATCCCCTGGAGAAGGAAATGGCAACCCACTCGAGTATTCTTGCCTGGAGAGTCCCATGGACAGAGGAGCTTAGCAAAATACAGTGCAGAGGGTGCAGAGAGTCGGACACAATTCAGCAAGCTTGTGTGCGCACGTGTGCGCGCGTGCGCACACACACACATACACACACACACACACACACACACACACACACCCCAGGATGATACAATGTCATCAATGCTTTGTTAGTACTATGGGAAGTGGTGTATTTAATCCTGGCTCTACCATTAGCTGGCTGTGGTTTTACCCAGCCACTTAACCTGTCTGTGCCAGGTTTTCCTCACCTGAAAAATGAGAGTTTAGACTACAAGGGGTCATCTCTGTGCCATTAATCCTTTCTTCTGCTCTCATTCTTTTGATTGTCACTGGTTCCCACAGAAGATATCTTCTGTCTCTCTCTGTGTCCCACTGATGTGACAGTGGCATTTTAGGGTTTGAGAAAATGGCTTACACAACTCCCTGTGATTATATTCTAGACCATGGCTCTTAGGTTGAATAGAAAAAACCTAATTTGGCCCTTCTCTCCCTGGAGAAGGTCAAAAGAGGCAGTCCTAATCCTCATGAATCATCCTTAGGAGACACCTGGCTTGAGGTGAAGACGTTGAGATGCTCCCCAAACTTCTACAAAGGAAACATCCATTTTTGCACTTTTGGTTCAAAGTAAGCTTCCACTGTATCACACTGGAAGCTTGAAAGTTAGGCTCTCATGAGGCTCAAGAAGGCTTGGCAGTTTTGTCAAATATCAGGAGTCCAGTTCTCTTAGACATTGTTTTGTTTTCTGTCCCCTAGATGCTTCCAGGGAGATATTACAGAGCAAAGGTGACCTCTTGGGGAAGTGACTTATGAATTCTTTTTTGTCATTCCACTCCCTATTCATCTCCTCCAAATGGTAGGATTCTATCATTGGAACAAATCATTCAAAAACAAGGAATGATTTTTAAGAAGTTATAGGCGGCCTCAATACAAATATGTTAATTTCAGAAATGCTGTCCAATTTATCTTTTCATGAATGTCCTTGTATCAAGTAGAAAATCTTTATTTTTAGTGGAAGGCAAGGCAGTGTGATTGAATCCGACAATCTGAGTTTGAATCCTAACTTCATCGTTTACTAAGGTCAGGCATGTTGGCTAACTTCACTAAGCCTCAATTTCCTTGTATGTAAAATGTGGATAATAACATAATTACTTCAAATGCTACTTGTAAAAATTAAAAGAGACAATGCCACCTACTTAGTATATAATAAATGTGAGCTATTATTATTGTACTATCTTGACCAGAATCTTGTCTATTATGTAATTTGCTTTTATGTGGTGCAGTACAATGTGACTTTTGAATCGAATTTTTGGATTGTTTTTAGAACCCACTTGTTTTCACCCAATTGTTTTCAGAGGAGGAGGTTGGGTACTTCTCATAGTTTCTGATCAGTGGGGCTGTGAAAAGGAATCAGGAAGCATGGAATCAAATTTCATATACACACACATATTCCCATAATGATACCTACACATATTTATATACATATATTCAATATATACATATAAAATTCCAAAAAAGTTCAGTATTTTAAGAGACTGAAATTATCACCGAGATTTAAGGCCGTGTATTTTTCTACCTGAATTTTACATACTTCTTCCACCTTTCTGTATTTAAAAATTATGTCATTAGTTTAATGTTGCCACATACCTTGTTCCCAATGAGGATTCCCTGTATTTCCAAACTCACAGCCTTTGTAAATATCACTAATCATTAAAACTTCTTTTCCTAGGCAAGCAGTACTTGTGCAACCCACTTGATTAAAAATAAATAAAACAAAACACAAGATGTGAGGATGATGGAACATATAAAATGCACTTGGATTGCAAGAATTTGGAACAAATTTTTTTTTTAATTTTATTTTATTTTTAAACTTTACATAACTGTATTAGTTTTGCCAAATATCAAAATGAATCCGCCACAGGTATACATGTGTTCCCCATCCTGAACCCTCCTCCCTCCCCATTCCATCCCTCTGGGTCGTCCCAGTGCACCAGCCCCAAGCATCCAGTATCGTGCTTCAAACCTGGACTAGCAACTCGTTTCATACATGATATTTTACAAGTTTCAATGCCATTCTCCCAAATCTTCCCACCCTCTCCCTCTCTCACAGAGTCCATAAGACTGTTCTATACATCAGTGTCTCTTTTGCTATTCTCAATTTGAGTGATATCTTTCAGTTGGGAGTCCATGATAATTTACACCATTCATCAAACTGAAAATGCAGCCCTCTTTTGAAAAGTAGACTAACATTTCAGGAGCTGCATATAATATGCAGTATTCTTCTTTTCTCCCCCTTTTTTTCTTTTCTTTCCATTTCAGGAGTTGTAATAGAAACTAGATCTATCGCAATAAAGCTTTAATATAGAGTTTTGCAAAAAAAAGGATTACAATTTATGAAGCTTCAGCCTGTAAACATTTATTCATAATATATTGACTTTTACTATTTGTTCTAATACAATAGGCACTGGGATTGAGGAGAGAATAATCCTTTATTAATTAGCAAATTATTGACGTCCATAGGAGCATAAGTGGTGATTTTACTTGTTTTTTATACAAGAACTCTTTTTTTCTCTTGTTCCATTACAGCTTTCATTCCTGCTTAGGTATTTCATAACTGTGCTGATTTAATCTTAGTAACTACTGAATCCAAAAATATAAAGGCAACATCTCAGAAAGTCAACATGGCCTGATTTTATACATAAATGCAATGCATCTTGATTAAATGACAGAGACATAAGGAATTGCCTGAAATAGGGGAAAGCTAGCTTGTGGTCTTAATTCAGACCTTTCATTTGTTCATGTATAATGCGGTAGTTAAAGATCTTAGACTTCTGTTAAACATGAAGGAAAAGTGATCTTAAATTTGGTTATATGTTGCTTTGTATTAGATGCCTTATTAACGAAATCTCCATCACATATACTTACTAACCTTTTTTTTTTCCTGCAGTCCCTGGATGGCTTTGTATTTGCACTAAATCAAGAAGGAAAATTTTTGTACATTTCTGAAACAGTCTCCATCTACCTAGGCCTCTCACAAGTAAGTAAAACCATTTTAGATTCTTGACCGCAATTGTGAAGGCTCCTTCAGCCTCATGCCTGTCCTTCTTCTTCAACAGATATTCTGTTTGGAGTGAATTATCCAGTTTTTTTTTAATGGCTCTCCCTGACTCTGCTCACAGAGTCATTGAGAAAGCTGTATGTCAGTCCAGAACGTTTGGCATCAACTTGTGCTCAAAACTTGAGTCCCCCGTCCCTGCCCCTAAGGATCATTATTAATTTATTGAGAACAAATGAAGTTTCTTCCCTTGGTTGTTTTGAACTTTGAAACCTCTGTGCTCGGTAGGAGAGGGACATACTAATGGTGCTTCCCTTGTGTCCTATTACTGGCTGTTTATGGAGGACCCTGCACTGTCCTGGGAGCTGACACGGTGACAGGGAGTCATCTGGAGTCAAGAAATGCTGAAAGAGACCATTAAAATGTGTTGTGGGGAGGAACGGTTCCTGCAAGTAGGCACTTTGCTGCCTTTGCAAATGCTTCCTTATGCAGAAAGACGATTTCATAAAATAAGATAATCTTTTGTTATTTGCCATTTAATTACCCACACGTGTCTGTCAGAGGTGAAAAGCGGAGCGGGGAGTGGGGGGGAGACAGAGGCACATGGGGGCAGGGGATGAAAGCCCTAGACATGCGTTCTTGATAGTCCCCCTGGAACACAAAAATTTGACTTTTGTTCAATTCCCAGACACAGGCTGCCACTACAGAATGCCAAAATACCCTGAAGAAAAGTTTGCAGTTCCACTAATTATCCAGATGTTTTCTCCATTCAAATGCTGAACATCTGGGTATCCGTGCCCATACAGGTGATTGGCTGAGGCTGACCCTTTTCATCTGGTGGTTTGGCACGAGAAAAACGCAGTTCCATGGGAGGGATTTTGTATGTATGTGATGATCTGCCAAGTTGGATAATCTACTTCTCATTCAGTTGCTCCTTTGAGCTAAAGATGGAGATGAGATCTGCCTCTCTCCTCTTAGGCAAGACTCACCCCAGACTCATTGCTTCTGAAAGTTGGCACTGCTGTAAGGAGGCAGCATGGCTGGAACATTTTGGCTGTTAGTGAGTTTGCCGGGTAATAGCTAAATCAAGAAAGACATTGGGAAATAATAAAGAGAGATCGTTGGCATTTGAGGAGGGTTGGGGGAGGAGGAGAAACCCTGCCAAATTTAATTATTTACTTTTGAGAATCCAAGCCCGGGGTGGGGCGGCGGGCATTAACTCTTGCTTGAAGGATGTGCAAGCTATTGGCTGTAGTGTATCCAGCAATTCTGTTTTATGGGGACTTGAGCAAACCAAATGATAGAAACTGGGCTATTGTCAACTCAATATTAGTATTCTTGCGTCTCATGGAAATCTCTGGTTTTCTAATGGCGCTTAATAGACTTGAAGCCTTGTCTTAATCTGTTTGAGACCTAGTATTGGGAATCACCAAGGTTGAAATTGGTGTGCCACCATATTAACACTGTAGAGACCTGGGAAAGCCACTGTTTGTTCTGCAGTGCCCGTATTCATATATTTTGTGCAGGCTATCCAACAAAGTTTAATAAGCCAGTGAAGAGGAAGGATGAATAATTAGTTTAAGCAGGTAAATGCTAATTAGGGAACTCCTGAAAAGCATCCATTATATACCAGCTCAAAACACATTTTACAGCCCTGGTTAGTGGTGTAATCCAAATTCTGTCAAGGCAACTGCATTTTCTGTAATTGAGATGTGTATGTTTGCTTTGCATAACAGATGGCTCTGTATGCTTAGACTGATAGCTAGGAAAATAATAATTGCATTATTCTGGCCAAAAGAATATTAGCTCTTGGGTTTTGGCCATTTCAGTCAGTCCTCCTGCCAGCACAGCATATGCACATATATGGATTGGATTTTCAAGGAAATTGATGCATCTGGAATAGTGTGGCCATCTGAAATATCATCTGTTCAAGAAAAATTTGGCTTTAACCCTGTGCTGGTTTCTCCTTAAAAGCAAGAGATTCCACTGCTTCTCTACTATCACATTAAGTCAATCTTTCCCTATAATCTGAGGCAAATCATTGAGGCTTCCATAGGAATAAAACAGCTACGCAGGCATGGTATGGTAGCTGGCAACTTCTGTACAGTTTTCCCCTGCCTCTGCATGGGATGGGTTATAAAGTAAGTGTGCATCAATAGTCAGTGTCTTGGCTCACCCGAGGGCAGATGCTGGCCACCGTGGGCTGTGGCCCTGTGTGGAAGTTGTGTTTTGTGTCACCCCAAAGAGTCCAATGTGAAGCTAGACAAACGTGGTGTGGACAGAAGTGTTCATTTGAGGGCATTATGCAACTGAAATGATGAAGGGTAGATCACTCCTAAGTGATTTTGCATATACCAATGCACATATTTGGAGTTCAAAACAAATTCAGAATTCCAGAAGTTAGTTCTGGGTTAACATGGAAATAATCTGATAAGAGCATAGTGTGTTTTTAAATGCCCAAAGAATAAGGGGGACACTCTGTGCTAAAACTTTGGGAAAGATTTTCCAATCCAATTAATGTTCTCAGTCCTAAAAGAGTAATTGGGTTTCCTGAGACATAACCCTTCCCAAGTTTCTTTCATGCCCTCTTTCAGTTGTGGAGTATGGAGTGCTCATGGGCGACATCCTATGTAAAGTATATGAAAAGTTATTCAATTAAGTACATCCTTAATCTTTTAAACACACACACGCACACCCTTAGTTAAATGCAAACCACTCTGTTCATATCCTACAACTTTGACTCAGTGATTTTTCCATCAAATTCCTGACAGTGATAAGGAATCTATATAGTTATGTTCCCTCCTTTCTTTTTTAAGCAGTATTATTAAATCAAGACCGTGTGTATCATCAGATATGTACCCAGTGAAACTGCTGAGGAATATTGTGAACATGCCAGTTTGTTAGAGCATAGCTGTGTCTGCATTTGTAACTCTCAAGACGTATCTTCCTCAGTTTTATTTTCTTTGAACATGTAAATAAATATGGTGGCTTTAAAATGGCTTATGTTCTCAAGAAAGAATTGGGATTCTTTTTTGGCTCATGAGAGAACTAAGCAGAGAAACTTCTAGCAAGCTCAGTTGTGTAGCATGAATATAGAGACAGCCAGAGCAGGTTTTTCTCCCCCACTCCATTGAGGGTAACTCCAGGTGTCCAGGATGTGTGTTTGCCACTTACTGCCTTTAGGGTGTTTTCGTATCATCTTGATGATGGGAATGAAGTGATCTATGCTATGATGATGTCCAAACATCTTCAGCAGACCTTTGACTTTGCCAGAGATAATCATTTAATTTAACCAAGATATGGTTTCAGATTGTAGAAAATGCATTGTTGACTTGCATCCCTAGGTGTAAAGATTCCCAGGTACTCACTACGCAGCGTTACCTTAAAGGAAGATCCCCAGATATCGTTGCTGAGTTTGGCTTGCATGGAGATTAAATGACTTCTTATGCCTGCTGATGGTGTCTGGAGCTGCTAAAGACAATTCTGCTCCTTACATAAAATGGAATAGGCAAAAGTGAAAGCAAAGAAAGAAAACAGAGTCATTTCCCTAATACTGAAAATGCAGCAATGATGGGTAGCCCACTTTTATGGAACCTCTTCCAACATGTAAGGGGCTTAATCACCAAAGAATCCAAAAGACTTTATATGATAAATAAAAAGCATTTCTACTTCAATATAGGAGTGGAAATTAAAGTTTATAGAAATATTTATTTGTTGATTTAAACCCTCCTCTTCTAAAAAAGAAATAGCTTACATAAACATATACAATAAAAAGTAGTGGCAAACTAGAACTAGGGTCTAGGGAAAAGAAAGATAAACATAAGTAATCTGTTACTGCATAGTAAGAGAACAGAATAAAGGTTTATTAGAAGGGATATAAATGAGCTGATAAAGTATCAAATTTACCTATGAGCTTCCTGGCAACCAAATCAAGAAGGGAAATATAGCCAATTATAGCCAACAATCAAAAATAAGGAAGTATTACTTCTTAAGGAAAAGAAAGTTTTTTGGTAACTGAAATATTAAAATAAACCTCAAATACAATTTCTGTGGGAGCTAATATGTGGATTATGACATATCAGTTTGCTTCCACTGGAATCCACATTCAGAATAAGGCTATAATGACCCATAAAACTAAGGGGAGCACACATATTACAAATCACATAAGGAAGAAGAAGATACTGCTCCCCTCAGATCATTTTGAGAATGATGTTCTGACATCCAGTACTTACAATGGCATTGACTAGCTTGATGTTTTATGTGCTTTTAAATCAGCTTTTCTTAATCCATATTCAAATACTGCATTTTCTTTTAAATGCTGATGAGAAAGTCAAATTTTTATTTGCCAGAGGCAGAGGACTTGGGCCTCAGTTAACCAGAGGATAAAAGTGGACCCTTCTGAAAACATTTTATCTTGAAAATGGGTTAAAAGATGATGATTCTGATGCACCTATGCCAGAAAAATGTTTTCAACTTAACAGAATTCTGTTTAAAGCATAATGGGTCCTAGAGCAGATGGGAAGTTAACAGATATTTCCACTGTGATATCATAAGGAAATATACTATAACCAGCTAAGCCCTCTCTTAAAATATACTCTTATCACCTGCCCATGGCCTCCAATGCCCAGCTTGCAGATGAGTCATTTTTTTTCTTCTCACCACATCCCCATTCTGGCAGAAGATACCTCCGTGCCATTGCAAGCCAGCTAGAAGGAAGCTGCACACAAGGTCATGCATTGGCTTGGTTCAAGGCAGCTTGTTGAAAGAGGTAGGGTGGCTGCCGCTGTAAGAGCTAATGGAGCTGAAAGGAAAAAGGTAGAGATGGTCATTTAAAATTTTGTCTTTTTTTTTTAAGCCATGCAGATATAGTTACCATAAACTCCTTTCCCATCCTGTTGTTCATCTCCATATTTTAGATTTCTCTGCATTTGTTATATAGAATGGCAAATAAAAGTACAGCTCTAGCACACGAGTACAAGGTCAAATAAATGACAGAGCTCAGTCTATTTGTGAAGCTATTCTGAAAGGGAACCATGGTGCCAAATGTGGTTTATTTGAATAATAAAGAAGAATTAGATTCCCCTGATAACTTGGCTGAGGGCCAATAAATCACTGGAGGTTAAAGATGCTTTGCAACCGCCATGTCTTTCTTTTGCTTTTCCGAAGTGCAAGCCTCAACTCTCCCATTCTGTGTTTTTCAATACAAATCACTTGAGGTTAGCATGTGGTTAATATTCTCACTTCCATGCTTATAAAAGATTTTATATATATATATATGTGTGTGTATATATATACACACACACACATATATTTCTTTAGCAGGGTGAAAAAAAGAAGACATTAGCTTACACATTATTACTCTTGTTAGGCATCATCACATCCTAGATAGGTAGACTATAAAGGCAAAACAGGTGTTCTTTCAACACAGCAGAGGCCTTATAATAATGGAGCCAAGTGTTAGCACTTTTTCAATCTGTGTGTGAAATTGATGCAACGCTAGGGTAACCAGTGTTCCTTCAATCAACAAATACAACTCTCCAAATATTGCTTGGTGCCCCCTTTTAAAGTCAGTCAAGTAAAATAATAATAATAAAGTAAGTCAAGTAGGCATATCTTAATTTAAAAAAAAAGATACATAATTTTCTACAGCTTGTGTTTTGTCATTTTTGTTGGTTTTTAACCTCAGTAAGTCTGCATTTTTCTCCTGTACTAATCGTAAAAAGTTCATCACTTCTTGTGCAACAAAGAGAAATGCCCTTTTGAATGTGGAAGCTCAGAGGGTTTAGAGACTATTGAGAAAATATAAGTATCAAAATAATTCAGAAACAGGACAAGGCGCAGTGGCACATTATCAATTTACAACATTTAAATTGATAAATGCTTGGTAGTGAAGGCCTACAAGGGCACTTTGAAAAGCAAATAGCGACCTGGTGAAGAAATTGATTTCCCCCCCCGAAAATGACTGCATGATGCATCATTTGACTGCATGCTGTCCGAGTGCTTGACAGAGATAATCTCAGCAATCCCACGGGCGACCTTATCGTTCTCACCAGGGCAACTTTGTCTACGTTCTGACTTTGTGCATGTCAAGGTTCCTCCCGGCAGGATCCTTGGGGGAAAAAGTTCCTCTGTTCGATCCAGATATTGAACTGCTCCCTCTTCCCCATTTTCCTCTCCCACCCCCCTGCACCCTCCCAAATAGGCAAACACGCCTCTTTATTTCATCCATAATTATGAATGAGCTGGGCGGAAGACCACAGCAGCTCTGCGCACCGGATCTTTGTGGAAACCCTTATTACCATTTAGTTCACAGAGTTCTAGGTGATAACCTGTATTAGCAGGGATCATATTATCAGAAAGGGTAGAAAAATTCCCTCCTGTTCTTCTATATAGTATATGGCAGTTCTTAGCAAAATGGAAAAAGCCAGCCAGTTTCTTTCAGCCTTGTACTTGCAAGGAATTTTTTTTTTTCTCTGCCCTACAATCTTTACACAGAAAGCTTCTGAAACTGTTTGACTCCATACCATATAGTTTCTGATAGTGTTGTTCCCTCACCATCCAGTAATTCTAAGTATTTCTCTTGTAACTTTAAAATGATGTAATATCGACATAAGGCCCCAAGAGTACGTCACCGTGGGCTCTTGGGCTTTGAACTGGCATGGCAGCGCCTGTGGAAGAAATCTGATAGAACCCACGAGGCTTCCTCAGGACCAGTAGTGTTTGGGAAATATTTTTCTGCTGGAGAGGGATAATTGATGATTCCTTTATGTTTAAAATATTTCTATTGGTATATATGGATGTGGATGTGTGTGCCTTTCTGTTTATTATCAGTTATCTTCCTGCCACCACAGCTTGTCCCCAATCATCACAGTTCTCGATTAGCCACTTCTTGAAAGCAGCAAAAACCCTGTCCAGGGTTGGCACCCTGAAGCTCCGGTCCCCACCGGCTCTGACACCCTCCGTTCACCCGATCCAACCCCTTTTACCTCCTTCTTTCATCCACAACATTAATTCTGAGCGAACAAGACGGGCTTCCTTGCTTTTGACAAGATTTGCTGCAGTCTCATGCGACAAAAACCCAACACTCATTCCAGATTCAGAAAGTAGGATTTATAACAGCATTTTAATTTAATGTTGGATGTCGAACATATAAAGAGATCACAGTAGTACTAGAGCTGAAAATTGATGCCTTTTTTATTAGTGTCCTCTCAGAAGTGGGTGAGACGCTGTTTGTGCAATGGAGCACAGAGCAGCACAGTCAGATGAATGAGGATATGCTATCTGCAAGGAATCATATTTCAAGCCACTGTCGGCCTCTATTGATGTGCGCAGAGTTGAAAGGTTATGCTAGTAAATGCCATCCGAATTTCCAGCATTAGAAATCGGTGGAATAATCTGCTGGCTGTCACTTCATGCTCAGCCTAAATGCACTGCATGGGAATGTTTTACTTATTTTAACTCCAAATTAATTTCTTATTACTGGTGCATGGCTTTCTCTCTTCCATGCTTTCATCGGTTCCCAAATGGGACTGATTTTTAACCGGCCTTCAGAGTAAACCAAAATCCCTGAAAGAAAATGAAAGAAATTTGCATCATCATACATGAGAATTATCTTCTTTTTACTTATGCCTTTGAACATGTTTTTTACCAGGCATTGAGGCTAAAACACAGAATGTCACTATGCAAAAAGGGCTTTTCTAGTTAGGCTGAATCACAGAATCACAAGACAATGAAAGATAGACTTGCTGTTTTCAAATGTATAATTTGAAGACCTTTTACGTTGCTTCTTAATTTCTGGAGTTAGTATGATCAAGAGAAAAAAAGAAAGTGTAACATCTTCATTTTATGGGATCAAGAAATCTAAAGTCAGGAAAAAAATACTTTTTGAGACACTAGCTTGCTTTATTTGTGTGGATAAAATGGTTTTCTTTTTTCATATTTATTTAAGTAGAGCACTAAACAAAAGTAAGATGGAGAAGAAAATTTAGTCATCATTCTAAGTCCGTAATTTATTCATTTTTAAATAATGAAACGGTGTTTTTCTGAATTAATCTATGTATTATTCATGCAGGCATTGGCAATGTAATGTCCCCAGTTTTCCGGAGAGCAGTGTACATTTCTTTGCCTGACAAGCAGTATTTTCTATATGGTATTAATTTAATGGCTTATTTTATTATGCAAAGTTGGAAAGTAAAGATAATTTCTGTCTATAATGTGGTGCTTATACAGGCAATATATGCAAAATAATGCCTCTTAAACCTAAGCCTTCCTCGGTTAGCCTGGTCCCTAGGAGAGTGATGAGTGAGGGCAAACTGCTCATATGAAGAATTAGAAATAACTTGACCTCCTGGGAAGAAGGTCATAAAATCGTTAAATTCAAGTGAAATCCAAATTTCATTTCTACACACACACATTCAATCTATATTGGGTTTTAGCTCTTACATAAGAAGGCATGGTTTTCATAGCAAGAATAACATGGCAACAATTTCAGTGATCATTTCACTTGGAATATAATAAGGAAATCAACTAGGATTTTGCATGAGTTCTAGAACCAGGCTGATAACCTGAAAACTGGTGCTGACTTTAGACAACAAATGCCATGTGGCTTTTTATCCTTTTTACTCCCTCTGCCCCCTTTGGATGACAGTCCAGAGATGTAATCTCTTTCCTAAAGAGTCATTTTTAAAGAGACTGATAGCAGTTGTTCCAATGATTCAGAGCATCTTTTGATGTGTATTCGTATAAATAGATGTCTGTTCACATGCCTCTATATGTAGATAAATGTATAAAATTGGTTTCTTTCTGATTTGGTTTTTATGCCTACTGTACTTTTATCTACAGATATAAATAACTTCCAAAATGATTCACTGAAAGAGCAAACCAGGTTTTCCTTTGGGTATCTCCTCCCCCTTTCGGCCTCCTATAACTGCAAACTTAACCACATTCAATAATAAGACAAAAACTTCCTCTGACGCTGTTAATTTTTAATGTACTGGCAGATTAAATCTATTACTTTCAATATCTATGCAGACTTTTTTTGAAAGCAAAAGGATGTACGCACAAAGAAGTTTTCCCTGGGAAAGAAAAAAGTGGTTTGAGATTGGCAGTTTTTAGGGCAAGCCAGGGCCCCTGGCGGGGCTTCCCTGGTAGCTCAGCTGGTAAAGAATCCGCCTGCAATGCAGGAAACCCTGGTTCAATTCCTGGGTGGGGAAGATCCCCTGGAGAAGGGACAGGCTACCCACTCCAGTATTCTTGGGCTTCCCTGGTTGTTCAGTCAGTAAAGAATCCACCTGCAATGTGGGAGACCTGAGTTCAATCCCTGGGTTGGGAAGATCACCTGAAGGGGAGGGCATGGCAACCCACTCCAATATTCTTGCCTGGAGAATCTCCATGGACAGAGGAGCCTGGTGGGCTACAGTCCATGGGTCCCAAAGGGTCGGACACAACTTAGCGAACAAACAACAATGGGCCCTTGGCAGAGGTGACAGAGATCACCTACGTGCCAAGTGTAGCATTTTGGTAGACTCAGAGGTTTGTCAGTAACAGCATTTGGATATCAGGTAAAGAATCATATATTGCATTTAGCTTTTTTCCTAGGTTTTACAGAAGCAAGTTTTGTATCAAGCAGTTGCCTTCCTTTTGGCCTCTCTCCCCAATAGGAACCTTACTTTGGAACCACAGGTAATCCCTTTTATAATGCTTTGCCATGAAAACAATAGAAAATTGCCTTCCAATGAGGAAAAAGCTAAGCAGATACATAAGGGATGGTTTCACAAGTTTTAATGTAATTCTATAGCCTGTCTTGACTTTCAGATGTTTGTTACTATTGTACTTTATTAGCTGCTTAGGTCTGATTAACTGAAGCCCCTAATTGTTAAGCTTGATACTCTTAGGAGCTTAAAATTGCATAAAATGTGCTTGGCTATATATAGCAGAGATAGCGAGGAATGTTTCCAGAAAGCCGGCATCGTAGCATTAGTTAGGATCTGGTCCTTTCCTATGAAATGTACAGGTTGGCTTTGTCTTAAGAAATGTTGAGGCTAGCCAAATCACAAAATGACTATATAAAGATTATTTGTATTACAAAGTGTTCCTTTAAGTGGTGAGTTCCACTCTTGCTTTTAAGTATCTATGAAGAAAATCATTGTCTGCTTGATGAATCAAAGTGGGGGGGCCAGTGAAGGAAGGGGAGAGAGGCACAAAAAGTGTTCAGAGGTATTCTGTTGTCAAATCAATCAGAAATGACTGTGTGGAACATGAGATTCTGTTGGCAGACAACTTTTTAGGAGCAAGCAGGGCTCACCGCTCCTAGTAAGCGTGGGGATCTTCTCGCCTCCGTTGCCAAGTGTAAGGGAAATGTCGTTTGCAACCTGGTCATACTGTTCATTCTAGTGTCCAGTGTCATGTCAAAGCACTTGCAGTGGAAGTTAGGCGTGCCTGTGATGTTCTGTCTGCATATCTGCATCGGGAAGATCTCCTGGAGAAAGAAATGGCAACCCACTCCAGTACGCATGCCTGGAAATTCCCATGGACAGAGGAACCTGGTAGGCTACAGTCCATGGCGTCGCAAAGAGTCAGAAAAGACTGAGCGACTTGACTTTCACTTTCACACATTCCCTTAGGACAGAAGATGCAAATTTGAGGAAAATAAGAGGTAAGAGTGGGAACCAATTCTCTGAAATTATAAAAAAGAAAAAAACATAATTTTTCCAGTTCATTGATTAGAATTGACATCCCAGAGTTTGCAAAGAGTGAGAAAGGACCGTGCCGTTTCACTACATCTCCAAACCTTTTCAGCTGAGCAGACAAGTAAATCATACATTGACTGGGACTCATTCAGCTCTTTAGTAAAAAAACCCTGCAACTTTGGATGTTAACATACATCAAAATTAGAAGAGTTGAACGGAAGATATTTCTAAAATGTCACAACTGCTCCGTGGCACTCGATGATATGTTTATCCATTCATTATCGCTGAGAACACCTGGGGCGGTGCTCAGGAAATCAGATAGTGCCTTTTAAAATAATTATAAAAGAGGCATAGATTAGCAAGCTGAGGGGAAAATAGACAATCCTGAATCATGATGTTACTAATTTTGATCTGTTTGGGGGCATAAGCTTCCAAGTCACAACAGTGTAATAACTGACTGCAACTGTCAGCAGCTCTGAGGAGAAGGAATGCCAAGCAGGACTGTTTCTGAAAAGCAAATGTTCTCCTGGAGGTGAAATCCCAGCATTGGCTTTCTGTTTATAACATTAAGACACGCCACTGGTGGTGTTTGCCATTGTTGGTTTCTGGCTTGTGTGCTAAGTCGCTTCAATCGTATCTGACTCTTTGTGGCCACATGGACTGTAGCCCACCAGGCTCCTCTGACCATGGGGATTCTCTAGGCAGGAATACTGGAGTGTGGTTTGCCACGCCCTTCTCCAGGAACCTTCCCCATTTAGGGATCAAACCTGGGTCTCCCACATTACAGGTGGATTCTTTACCTCTGAACCAGGGAAGCCCTGGTTCCTGGTGTGGCCTGCCTTTTATCTATTAGACTATCTATTATCTATCTGCCTTTGGAGAAGCAGGAGAAGGCCCTCTGGACTAAGGTCCTGGAAACCGGGTTCTGGTCTTGTCTCTGCTTCTGACCAGGCGAGGGACCTTCGAAAAGCCTGAATCTTAATTTTCCTTAAAATTAAGGAAGCAGAGGGGCAATTTCTCAGGCTCCTTCTTCTTTAAAAAAAAATGTATTCTCTGAAATTCATTTAGCACTGGGCGTTTCATCCTCAACACCAGGGTAGGGGGTGGGGAAGGGGAGCCCAGCAGAAGAAGTAGGCTATTTTATTTTTAACCTTCAAAGGAATTTAGTTGAGCAGATGCTACCCTGAACTAGTCAGAGTAGAAAAGAAATGATATGGCTTTTAAAGGGCACATCTAGCATATCTACTGGGGTAAAGTAATTCTGGCAATGCTTCAAAGGATATAACTTTTGATGGTAAAGTAGGTAGGCTATGGAATGAAATCACATATGGCAGGCTGTCAAAGTCTCCTACACTTTCAGTACATTTATATAAGTGCAAATGGAAGCTGCTTAGATGGAGTCCCGAGCAATTTCCTGCTAAGACTGCTTTCAGATTATCTGATATTATTTGACTAAATTATCTCTGTAGAAGCTGAGGACAACTTTTATGATCAAATATTTTGAAATTAGTTTTCCTCGTTGGCAGATTATCTGAAATATGAATTGCTCTCGTTTGAGCACTTGAAATTGAAAGGCTTTGGTAATAGCAATTATATAAAAACAAGGGTACTGAAGTGCTGTATGTCATGCTGAAGGGGATATGTTTATAGGTCAGTGATGTCAATAACTGTAGTTCTCCCAGATACCTCACTGTTACCCTTTCATTCTGGGCTGATGCAAAGGACAGACTGACTTTCTCTTCTACATGCATGTTTCATTTTTTAAAACCAATTCAGATTTTATTGACTCTAGACATTTAAACATAATCAATTCATATTTATTACATATCCCAGATGTAGGGTGTCTAAGAGTGTAAAAAGTACAAATATACTGAAAATTTGTGTAGAGTCTTAAACAATTATGTGGTATTAATATATATATATATGATTGATTTGTGTGCTCTTGATGCCTTCTTTGTGGCATATTACTGTCCCTCTGGACCTTTTTTATTCATGTATATAGCCTCACAGTGAACCAGAATTATAACTAACATTTATTAAGCCCTTCTTTTGTGCCGGGCATGGTTCTTGGCACTTCACTACCATTAAACTTTATAAAGTTTATAACCATTTTATAGATATGAAAACTGAGGCTCAGTGAGGTTAAATAACTTGCCCAAAGCATTACAGCTAGAAAGTGACAGGACTAGCATTTAAACCTATCCCAATTTACTCTGAAGTGCTCAATGTTAACTATTATTATTATTGCTAGCTGCCTCTGGGAAGTTGTAGTACTTAACAAGTAGAATTATTGAGGGTTTATGAATGAAGAGAAGCTGAGATTTGGAGCAATTAACCGTCCTGCTCAGAACCATAAAACAGTTATTCTCACAATGCTCGTGTCTATAAATGAACTTCTGAAAGCATCAGTAAAGTTACCTAGATATATTCAAAAACTCTGATATTCAACATTATTAGAAATACTCCAAAATTCAGTAGCAGAGCCCAGTAATAAATATAAGGGTCTAAAACCAGAGTACCTATGGTATTTCCTTCACATTTGATATATATTCATGCATGCCAGCATTCAACCAATACTGAGTGACCCACCTGTCCAAATTAAAATAAACTGAAGCTATTAATAACTAAGGCATAGTTCCTGTCCTCAATGACCCAGTTCCATAGACATGGTAACCAAGCTACAGTGACCTGTGCATTGTAGGCCTCAGATATTTCAATGAATAATGAATGTCACATATTCCAATACAAAGATGCACTATAAACCACAGGAATAGAGAATGTGGATAACTAGTCGCCTAGAGAAGTTTACAAAGGATTTACTAAAGAAACGGTGTTCGGTTCAGGTGTTCATGGGCATTTCCCATCTGGAAAAGGAAAAGGTGATATTCCAGGCAAAGGGAGGAATATCTACAAGGTCATTTTTTATGGCAAGAGGTGAGTCTGGAGAGTGAGGACTGGACTGACCATAAAGAATGCTAGAGGAAGCAAAGAAAAGGACTTGCTTTTCTAGACCCTGGGAAACCATCAAAAGTTTTAAACGGAAAAGTGAAACAGTAGATCTGTGCTTCAGGAAAAAAAATGTTCTGGCAAAAAAATTTGGAAGATACTGAATAGATGGCAGTCTTCCAGTTAAAAGGCAGATAGATAGCTTAGGAAAGAGACTTTTTAAAAAGAATTATAATAGAACACATCAGTGGAAATAAAGAGAAAGGGGGATGGTTTGGAGAAGTCTCTTCTGGGTAAGATAAGTGCCTTGATGACTGATCAAATGTAGTGGAAAACAAAGAGGAAATGCATTTTTACAACTTAGTTCCAATCTAGATGTGAGACATTTGAGAAATTTGTGGAACATCATTGAACAGGCTCCAGAGCTCAAGGGAGAGGTTGGGTTCAGAGTTACAGGTAGGGAGGTGGTTAGCATATAGATTGTACCAGGGCCCAAAGGAGGCAGATAAAATTATTGAGGATCTTGAATTTGCAGTTCAAGGAGAAAGTGGGGGCTGTTGAGAAGATCCCAGTTTATTGGCAGGTCAAGGATGAGATGAAAGCATATAAGATGAAACACAAATGATCAGAAAGCAACCTGGAGAAGCTCCTCCTCTAGGAGAACCATGGACGCTGCCATTAGAAAAGTCAAGAAAGCTTTTTCAAAAAGGATTTGATCAAGTGTCCTAAAGTTATAATATTACAAGGCATCCATCAGTTAGAAGATGACCAATGATTTGAGTATCATCAGGAGCATCATTTTGGCTGAAGCCAAAATGCAGTGGGCTGTTGAGTGAGCGGTACCAATATATTTGGTGAGTATTAGCCTCTCTGCCAGGAAATTCAAGGGTAAGAAGGTGCAGAGGGTGAAAAGTAGTTTGAAGGAGAGCTAGGCTCAATAGGTCTCACTTCTAAGTTTGCTGTTGTTGTTCAGTCGCTCAGTCGCATCCAACTCTTTTTGACCCCCGGACTGCAACATGTCAGGTTTCTCTGCCTTCACCATCTCCCAGAGTTTGCTCAAACCCATGCCCATTGAATTGGTGATACCATCCAACCATCTAGTCCTCTGTCATCCCCTTTTCCTCCTGCCTTCCATCTTTCAGCATCAGGGTCTTTTCCAATGAGTCAGCTCTTTGCATCAGGTGGCCTGAGTATTGGAGCTTCAGATGACGTTAACATTAGGTTGATAAGTTGCATGCAGAGAAAGATACATTGAAGATTCTAGAGAGGGAAAATCTTTGGACCCAGGTCTGAATAGGGTAAGCTTAGTATAAAGAGTGTGAACCTGGGAAATAAATAGGATTATATCTAGCTCTTCTGCTGGAGAGAAGTTGAGAAATGGACTTTGAATATGGAATTGGAGAAGGGGAGAAATAAGTTTTGAAGGAATTTCTAGAGGCATGGCCTGAAGACAGTAATAGAGCTACTTTTGCTGGGATTGATCAGAATTGGTTCATCCACATAAGGGTGCAACTGACAGAGATACAATATAGCAGTGATACCAAGGGTAAGGCAAGATCAAAGATGGAAATACCAGTTACAGGCTAAGGCCAGGGTAAGTCCCTTTCCTGCCAAACCTGATGGAGGTGCCACCCATGAGACAAAAGGACATTCTAGGGGGAGCAGTGGCTTCAACCATGAGGCAAGGCCCAGTATAATCAAATAGTACCATTTGATGTACCTTGTTAGTCATCCGAATGAGGCCTGCTGCCTGTGATCTTTCCACTGTTGCTCTATGATCGCTTCTACTACAAAGATTGCCGAGTCTAAATTTCAGAAATTGTATTCATTGGTTCCCCTATTAACATCTGATAATCCATATACAGAGGGAAACAAGTGGAGAAAATATTTCCTGTAATACTTTTAACTTTGAAATCCCATCTTTGCTTCCTTTTCTGCTCCTCTTAAATCACATATAAGGACTTCATATGATGGATGATTTTGCAGGTCTCTCTTTGCATTTGTGGGTTTTCCAGTTGTCTTAAACATTCCTGCTAAATACTGAGGTGCCCACATTCCTTTTCTGCTCTTCTGTCTCTCCATACAGTTAGTACATAATTGGTAAAAGGAATATTTTTGTGGAATTACAATGCCTGAGAACGTGACAGTCCTTCAGTAAGCTCTTAGTAAGGGAAGTGATTTGTTTTGTTTATTTGGAGTTTATTTTATGGTTAAAAAAAAAAAAAAAAACCTTTTCAACCTATTTCTAATTGTTCGTGTTAACTAATTGTAAAATAGAAAACTAATAATTATAACTAGACATATCTGCCATAATGATGATTTGGTTCATGGCAAAGCAGGTGATACGGATTACATAGATATATATAGATTATGTAAATTCAAGATCTTGAGACCGTGTCTCAATACTGCTTCTTGTCTCTTGAGAAAAGACTGGAAGGAAAGGAAAAAGGAGAGGGAGGAAGAAAGAGAGAGAAAGCTAAGAATAAAAGTGTAATTTTTAGCCTTCTTCTCCTCCCTTCACCCTGTACCCTGACTTTCTCATCCCCTCTCCCCCAACCCTGAGACCCCTCAACCCTTGGGTCTCTGAATACAAACCTGTGGCAAACTGGCATTTTACAAATATTTAAATGGAATGTGTAAAGTAAGGCATGATATATGCCCACTTGCAAAGTGGGCCCATTAAATGAAACAAATGCCACCAAGTCTGTTTCCAGCTGAGGTTGTAATGTGCGGGACAGTCATGAGCGCCAGATTCCCTTTGTATCCGCTGTCATAAACCACACAGTTTTTAGTGCCATATGAATTTGTAGAGCTGATTGTTTTATTATATTTGAGTGTAAATTTTTCATCCCTTTCCGTTCCGCCACCATTCTCAGAGAATACAGGTTTTGTGCTGATACGATGTTTCCTAGCTCTGGGCATGGCCTGGCCCGACTACTGACTGTAATTTACTTTTTGGTGTCTGTCGCCTTGAGCTTGCCTTCTGACTAGCTTGTTGAATGATGTGCTAATCCATTATATTTTTCAGACAAGTGTATCGACCAGTATAAACAGACTGGAGGGCACAAACCTAAATGAAAGCTATACTTCCCTGAATCATTTAAAAAGCTCCAGCTTGGTGGCAGTGCACAATAACTGAGCTTTTTAAGTAAGAGAGAGAGAGAGAGAGATCTCAATAAATAAAACAAAAAATTGAAATATCCCTGCCTGTGGGGACTTAGTCCAGGTTTCAGATGTTCCTGTATTTTTGTTAACACAATGATCAGAAAAGGCTACTTTAGAATGCCCTCTTCTAATACAAATCTAGAGTAAAACCCAGCATTTAGCATCTCCTGTCCCGGGTGAGGCTGTCTCACCTGCTCTTCAATCCTGGGTGTCTTTCACTTGAAGCCACCCACATACCTTATTGTAACACGTTTATACACATAAAGAGCAGACGGCAGGCACTCAGAGGAATTTCAGCAGAAAAGTTAAGCCTTAGGTCAGCCCCGTTTTGAATCTTTCCCATTGTCAGAAATGTGGGAATGGATGGCCGAAAGGGTTGGGCAAAATACATTTATTTCATATTAATCTTCCTTTTAAAAAAGACTGTCAGGCAAACCAAGCCCTTCGATTTGCATGACCAAAGTCATGAGGTAAAGATTTACCTGTCACAATGTGAATAAAGGTACAGTAGCTGCTGAAACTTTTGGTCTATACCCTCAAATTTAGCCTGACACCCAGTCACATTGTAGAAACGGTGTTCTTCACCTCAAATTACAGCAGAGCCAGAGGGAAGCCATTCCCTGATGACACACAGGGGCTCAGTCTGCTTCCTCACCTCTTTGACACCTATTACTTTTACAAGTAGTTCTACCAGGGAATTACTCAGATCTCTTCATATGGCCGAGGTAAAAACATACAAGTCCATTTTTCCCAAATCTCTTGCTCAGCTTCTTGAGGTTTGCAGGGCAGAATGTATATTTCTCACATCTGCTTTATCCGCCCAATCGGCAGAGAGATGGAGCGGTTTCAGAGTACCTCTCCACACCTCTCACCGGATGGTCACAGTTGTCTCGGAAGGCAGTGTATAAGGGGTTTACACCCACTTGACAAATGCAGACACTAAAATTACGCATCGTGAATAACCCAGGTCACAGAGCCAGTGAGTGGTAAACCAGGACTCTCCTTCTTGACTCCATTTCTCCCATCCACTTCCTTCCTTGGGGTCCGCAGCCTGTGCTGAGACCTTCATTCTCCTGCTAGAGAGAGGAAGGGAGAAACAGTGACATATCCCCTCTGTCTTGACTGCCACAGCCAACGCTGTCTTTCTACCAATAACACGGTCCCCAAACAGCTTCACTCCTTTTGGGGATAAAATTTTAGTTGCTCAGTCAGGTCTGACTCTTTGTGACCCCATGGACTATACCCCACCAGGCTCCTCTGTCTATGAGATTTTCCAGGCAAGAATACTGGAATGGGTTGCTATTCCCTTCTCCAGGGGAACTTCCCAACCCAGGGATCAAACCTGGCTCTCCTGCATTGCAGGCAGATTCTTACATTGTTGGACAAGAATGCTTGTGGAGACCCTGAGCCAGGGTCCTTATGACAGCTTAAAATGCCAGGCCTTCATATGGGTGGACCTGTGTAAAGAGAATTGGGGAATAAATCCTTCCCTTGGTTCCAATGACAAGTAAAATGGCCCCTTGTGTCCACATGCAACCCTTCTTCGACCTCGGGTGCAGTGTCTCTCAGCATCGTGCCAATTTTAAACATACCACATGGAGTCCAACAAAGGCATGACAAACATGCCAACAAAGGTCCATCTAGTCAAGGCTATGGTTTTCCCAGTGGTCATGTATGGATGTGAGAGTTGGGCTATAAAGAAAGCTGAGCACCAAAGAATTGATGCTTTTGAACTGTGGTGTGGGAGAAGACTCTTGAGGGTCCCTTGGACTGCAAGGAAATCAAACCAATCCATCCTAAAGGAAATCAGTCCTGAATATTCATTGGAAGGACTGATGCTGAAGCTGAAACTTCAATACTTTGGCCACCTGATGTGAAGAACTGACTCCTTGGAAAAGACCCTGATGCTGGGAAAGCCTGAAGGCAGGAGGAGAAGGGGACGACAGAGGATGAGATGGTTGGATGGCATCACTGACTCAAGGGACAGAGTTTGAGTAAACTCTGGGAATTGGTGATGGACAGGGAGGCCTGGCATGCTGCAGTCCATGGGGTCACAAAGAGTCAGACACGACTGAGCAACTGAAATGAACTGAACTGATGAAGTCCGAAATTCTCCTGGGCCTTAGACAGGCTGTTGGATCAGCCTTTTCCTTCTAGTTCTTTCTAGAGGAAACTACTGCCCAAGATCTCTTTGCTATTTTGAGAGTTCTGAATTCACATTTCCTTTGTCTCCGTCTTGCTTCAGAAGTCAAATGGACACCTACACCCATCCTCTGCTCACTCAGGAATGTGGCCACAGGGGCCGATGATCTCTCCTACATTTTTAAATAGAGCTATCAAAAACCTGGCATGTCATGGGCACCAAATTAGGATTTGTTGTCTGCCTGGGTGAATGTATATCTTCCAGCTTTCATAGAGTATTTTGATCCCATGAATAATCCTGAAATCAAGGGGTTTTGAATGGATTGGTCAGTTCTGAAATTTATTTCAGTCTTCCACTTTATGGCGCCAAGAGGAAGCATGACTAGGATCAGGAGCAGTTTAGGGAGACTAACCCTAACCCAGACTGGATGCTGGTTACTCATCATCTGCTGAGACCAGAGAGCAAAACAGAGTTGTTCTTCATGCAAAACAGCACATTATAACAATGAATCGTGTTCATACGTTATCAGTGTCTACATAGCAAGAAGTGGGAATGAACTTACACTTAGGGAGACTAGAACATGTGTCAGACTCAATATCAGTAGTATTAGGAACAACAAGACTGCACGATTGCATGATACAGCTCTTTGGGCAAGTAAGTGCCAGAAACTACCCTAAACCCTTCACACACGATTCCTCAGTTAACACAATAACCCTATGAGGTAGAATCTACCAACACAGTTTCTCGGATGCCATTGTCTCCCTTTTGTCCAGAATATCTAGTATATGTGTGCATACTCAGTCGCTTCAGTCATGTCTGACCCTTGTGACCCCATGGACTGTAGCACTCCAGGCTCCTCTGTCCGTGGGATTCTCCAGGCAAGAACACTGGAGTGGGTTGCCATTTGCTTCTCCAGGGTATCTTCCCGACCCAGGGATTGAACCTGCATCTCCTGCATTGCAGGCAGATTCTTTACCACTGAGCCACCAGGGAAGTCCAGAGTATCCAATACCAACTAGAAAAATAGCTCTATCCTCTTTGATGGAAAAATGAAGGTGTTTGGACAGGTTTTAGGGGGAAAATGAATTCCAGGGTGTGTCTCAGATGCTAAGTCTTCTTATTCACATCTCTCAGTAATTCAGATCCTATAACAAAATGAATAAACAAATATAGAAATAATTATCTTCTGGGTTTAAATAATAAACCTTTTCAATCAGAGAAACATCTTGTTTTATTGGATGATTTGGGTTGGGCAGTTGAATATCTACAAGATCTCAGTATGTGACTTGACAGATTTCATCTCTCAGTTCCTCTGTATTTTCACCTGTAAAACAAGAATAATTATCCAGGCTCTCCATATATTATAATGAGAGATGATAAAGATTGATGAAATATGGATGCATAGAATGAAAGATTCAGAATAAATGTACTCCTGAGTTCATAGATATGCTATTACTAATAATGGAATTGTCCTACTCAGAAATAATTTCCCTATTCAGTTGTGCATTTAATTAGAAGTCATCTTTTTTCTCCCCTCATTCAACCAAATAGGTAGTAGACATCTACTCAGTAGTACTGTGAGGAATTAAAAAAAAAAAAAAAATGAGGAAGTTAGCCTCAATTTGTGTTCATGCATGCTGTTACTTCAGTCGTGTCCAGCTCTTTGCTACCTATGGACTGTAGCGCACCAGGCTCCTCAGTTCAGTTCAGTTCAGTCCCTCAGTCGTGTCCGACTCTTTGCGACCCCATGAATTGCAGCACGCCAGGCCTCCCTGTCCATCACCAATTCCCAGAGTTCACCCAGACTCACATCCATCGAGTCGGTGATGCCATCCAGCCATCTCATCCTCTGTCGTCCCCTTCTCCTCCTGCCCCCAATCCCTCCCAGCATCAGAGTCTTTTCCAATGAGTCAGCTCTTCGCATGAGGTGGCCAAAGTACTGCAGTTTCAGCTTTAGCATCATTCCTTCCAAAGAACACCCAGGGCTGATCTCCTTCAGAATGGACTGGTTGGATCTCCTTGCAGTCCAAGGGACTCTCAAGAGTCTTCTCCAACGCCACAGTTCAAAAGCATCAATTCTTCGGCGCTCAGCCTTCTTCACAGTCCAACTCTCACATCCATACATGACCATAGGAAAAACCATAGCCTTGACTAGACGAACCTTTGTTGGCAAAGTAATGTCTCTGCTTTTGAATATACTGTCTAGGTTGGTCATAACATTTCTTCCAAGGAGTAAGCGTCTTTTAATTTCATGGCTGCAGTCACCATCTGCAGTGATTTTAGAGCCCCAAAAAATAAAGTCTGACACTGTTTCCACTGTGTCCCCATCTATTTCCCGTGAAGTGGTGGGACCGGATGCCATGATCTTAGTTTTCTGAATGTTGACAGGCTCCGCTACCCATGGGATTCTCCAGGCAAGAATACTGGGGTGGGTTGCCCTGCCCTCCTCCAGGGGCTCTTCCGGAACCAGGGATCAAACCCTGGCTTCTTTTACCACTACTGTCACCTGGGAAGCCCAGCCTCAGTTCAGAAGCATCAAAAATAAACAATGTAATGAAATGTTTTCCTTGACAATTTTTGAAAGCTGCCCGAGTTGGAAGTACAGCTCTTGTTTTGTCTGCGTGAAGCCAAACATTGAGGGAAAAAATGGCAAAGTTCACGCAGTAATACAGATGTTTCAAAACATCTGGATGTTTGCTATCCTGTAGATTTACCATGTGGATCTCCTACAAGGTTCTTCCATTTTCTTTCAGGCTTTCACAATTAATTTGAAGTCTTATTTTCGTGCTTTGAAGATCAACCATTTTACTGAAATCCCGTTATCAGCCATAAAATACTAAACCTTTTCTATTTAGTAGTCTTAAAGCTACAGTCACAATGTTTATCAACCCACTTGCTATAATTGGCAATAATTTTTATATATTTATTTTATTATTTTTATTTCTTGAGCTGTGCCCCATGGCATGTGAGATTTTAGTTCCCTGCTAAGTGAAAGTCACTCATTCATGTCCAACTCTTTGCGAGTTGGACTCGCAAAGTCCATGTTATTCTCCAGGCCAGAATACTGGAGTGGGTAGCCTTTCCCTTCTCCGGGGGATCTTCCCAACCCAAGGATCGAATTGAGGTTTTCCGCATTGCAGGCAGATTCTTTACCAGCTGAGCCACAAGGGAAGCCCTAAGTTCCCTGACCAGGAATCAAACCTATGTCCCCTGCACTGGAAGTCCAGAGTCTTAACCACTGGACCCCCAGGGAAGTCCCATGTATATGCAAAATGCTCTAGGACCCAGGAGGTCCTAGGATTTGGCCACCGGACAAACCAGGTAAATGCTGAAGGGGCTTATCCACAAGGCAGTCAGGGATCAGAGAAGCCAGCTTTTTGGACATAGATTTCAGAACAACCAACTTCTTTGTTCAGAAGGAAGAAACTGCCAAAGGTATGATGTAAAAGCTGGTATCTCAGATATATTTGATGAAAAAAAAAAATCATTGCTTGCTGTGTACTTAATCCTATACTTAATAATTTCCTTTAAGATGACTCCAGGGCAGAAAGGGGAAAGGGAAATAATTATAGGGAAAGCAAGTGAGGCCAGATGGCAGATGTACTTGAAAGGCCTAAACATGACCTGTGGGCACTAAATGCTGGCTGGAGAGCCTCTTGCGCCTCGTCCACCCCAGCCTGCAGGTGTCCAGCCATGCTGGTTACCCTCCGTGCCCCCGGGGCAGTGCAGACCAGGTGTGGCTGCCTGCCGCCTCATTTCTTTACAACTGCGGACATCATCTTATGACTATAAAGCAAAATGGTTCTACTCACTCTGTTTTCTTACTTAGTTAAGGCCTAAAACTACTGTGCTTTGTTTCATTTTGTTGGTTTTGTTTTTATTTTCTTCCAAAATGGCTCATTCCATCAATTCTTGGAAGAGGTAGTTTTGAAGAAGAGGTCTACTCCCTCCCTTGCCAAACATGTTAATCCATTGATGCTCCTAAACCCAAGTATTCATCCGCACATCAAAATATGTGAACCTTAGCAAGATAAAAGCTGTCCAAAGCTGATTTTGTTTTTACACAGATGGCTATAAACATGACACTGGGATATTAGTCTTGGCTTTTCTTGACAGACCTGAAAATTGGCCATGCAGAACTATTTAAAATTGGTAGGAAAAACTTACCCTGAAGTTTACTGTTGACGAACACAAGAGAAAGCATGTAATTAATGGAAATGCATGTCAGAATAAAGGAAAATGTGTTATCCCCTTCGCTTCTGAGTCCTAGCAAAGGTGTTGAATACAGCTGATATTTCAGAGGTGAAAAGGAACTATGCTCATTTTAGTGAAGTAAAAATGTGTGTTATAGTGTACGCATGCAGTAATTAATTTATACCCTGACAAGTCTAATTAGAAATACATTTTTTAATTGTAAAAGTGTCATACAACAAAAATTCAACAGGAAAGAGTGACAGGAAGAAGAGAAAATGCATACATTCAGAAGAATATATTGTAAACATTTTGATTGTATCTTTTCAGATACTTCTCTATGGATTGATGTTTACATGTGTTTCTTTTATATATGTTACTACTTTGTAACATTTTGAAAATTTAAAATCATATGGGCTTTTTTTTTAGTATAGATAAATATACTTGCCAAGTGTTGTTAATGACTACCTCGTGTTTCTGTGTATGATGTGACATAATTTACTTAGCCAGGCTCCTATTATTCAGCATTTAAGTCATTTCCAGTTTTGTACTATTGCAGATTTCAATTCTGTTTTTATATGATTTATTGATTTAGTTTTGGTTGCTTCTTATTGCGTGAGAATTTTCCCTAGTTGCAGCAAGCACCTTTGTTGCGGTCCTAGGGCTTCTCCTTGCAGTGTCTTCTCTGGTTGCAGAGCACAGGTTCAGGGCATGTGGGCTTCAGTAGTTGTGGCTCCTGGTCTCTAGAGTGCAGGCTCAGTACTTGTAGCCCATGGGTTTAGTTGCTCTGTGGCATGTGGAATCTTCCCAAGCCAGGGATAAAACCTGTGTCCCCTGCATTGGCAGGCAGACTCTTATCCACTATACCACCAGGGAAATCCAGATTTTATTTATTTTGTTAAATATTTCTGCAGCAAAATTTTTATGTATGTGCCCTTTGTTATATTCTCCAGAGGAATCTTCAGAAATTGAGTCCAAAGGGCAATGTATCTTTTTGTTGGGTTTTTTCTTTTCCATTATGGTTTATCACAGGATATCGAATATAGTTCCCTGTGCCATGCAGCAGGACCTTGTTGTTTAGCCATTCTCTATGTAATAGCTTGCATCTGCTAACCCCAAACTCCCACTTCATCCTTCTCCCTCATCGTCTCCCCCGCCAAGTCTATTCTCTATGCAAAGAGCAGCGCATTTTAAGGGATTTTCATATGTATGGCCCAACTGTGCTTAAGAAAGATGGCACTAATTGACTTTCTGACAGCATGATACTAGATTGGCCTTTTCCTTATACCTTTCCCAGCGCTGACTTTTATTCTTAAAAAAAAAAAATTTATTTATAAATTGAGAAATGGCATAATCTTGTTTTACAAGAAGTTTTCATAAGGTCTGCTCTAAATTTGAATTAGGATGATCCCCAAAATGCCCAGCAGCTTTTACTGAAGAATGAATTGCAGAGAGGCAATGCTGATTTCATGTTCCTATGGCATTTGCACAGGACTCTCCTGTGTTCCTGAAGTCCAAACAACAGAAATACTGTTATCTCATGTTTATTTTCCTGTGTTTATGATGCCCTCTGTCTGTGCTACTAGTTTAGTTTTATATTCATCCTGGAAAGGACAGAGCATACATACACTATTTAAAGACTTGTCTTACCCTAACCCTTGCTTTCTGAAATCATTGTTTGTCCTTTTTATATGTTTGCCTGGTTCTGTATAGTATCTTTCAAATTTTCAATATTCTGTTCAGAAAAGAATACATAATTCCCAGCAGATGTTAAGATAATGTTTCACTTGACAGAAAAAAGAAATGGGCTTTATTTTTAATTAAATGTAGATAGATACAGTTCCTATAACTAGTGGGGAAACCCCTGTCTTTAATCAACACTTCAAAAATAGTTATGTAGAAAAGCACATAGAGAGCATAAAACATTTTAAGTAATAAAGGCATTTCAATGAACTAGTTGATTTTGGTTCAAAATTTATAGCATGTCTTCATTTCACAGCTTCCCTTGGTAATAGATAGTTACGGAAGTGTTTTGATACTGTTTTTTTAGTTCCGGGGGAGATCATGCGTCCTGCATTGTCGGCATTGTTAGTAAATGGGCCAAAGAATCCCAGATGAGCCCTGTGCACCGCAGAAAGCCCTGGTCTTCTGATCCCTTACTTTTTGGAGTTGATGGCATGAAAGTTAACTGTGGTTCTCTAGTTCCAAACTACTATTGAGGGTTGGAGATTGTGTAGATTCCCACATTGTGTAATTATGAGATCATTTTCGGTTTTGTTTAAGGGCAGAGAAATGATGAGTTAGGAGCCTCACGTTGTGTGCCTGTGGGAGAGCAAGCAGTCACCCAAGTAGACCTGCCCTGCACAGGTTCCAAGTCAGTGTATAGTCACTGTACAGGGTGCAGTCAGCTCTCTGCATCTGCATGTCCTACATGCAGCAAGCAACAGTGGATCAAACATATCTGGAAGAAAATGTTCAGAAAGTTCCGAATTGCAAAATTCGAATTTGCCATGTGCAGGCAACTATTTACATAGCATTTACATTGTATTTGCAACTATTAACATAGCATTTACATTGTATTAGGTACTATAAGTAAACTAGAGATGATTTAAAGTAGACAGAAGGATATACATAGGTTATATGCAAATGCTGGGCCATTTTATATAAGGGACATGAGCATCCATGAGTTTTGGTATCTGTGGGGGTTCTGAACAACTGTGTCTGGTTTGGGGTATCAGACAGTTGCAACCTGAGCATGAGAAGACTAAGAAATCATATGCCATGCCTCAAAATGGGAGAAGAAATATGGGTGGCTATAAAACTGTCCCTTGGTATATGTAAGTATTCCTGCTTAGTGGTCTTTTAATAAAGATATGAAATATATTTCAGCAAACAATTTATAAAATAATCCCCTGAGTGTTGACCTATGAAGGAAAAAGAGCTAATGGCATATCAATTATTAATACTTCATCTAGTGATTGTTTAGGTATAGTGCAGGTCTGCAACTCTACAGTGGAAAAAATACTCTTTTTATTTCTTCTCAGTCTGTGTAAGATTTGTTGGGAAGGAGAACAACGCTGATTTGAAGATGAAAAATATTTTAAGAAACTATACATGTGTAGTTAAGAAACTATACATGTGTCTAGGGACAGATGTCACATAGCTTTCTGAAGACCTAACTTCTAGCAATTTAAGAAGAGTAGTAATAATTATATCTGTACTACTGACACATAGGAAGGAGTGGCCATTATTTAGGCACTTCTTGGTGTGGGCTTCCCTGGTAACTCAGTTGGTAAAGAATCTGCCTGCAATGCAGGAGACCCAAGTTCACTTCCTGGGTCAGGAAGATCCCCTGGGGGAGGAAATGGTAACCCACTCCAGTATGCTTGCCTGGAAAATCCCACGGACGGAGGAGCCTGGTAGGCTACAGTCCATGGGTCACAAAGAGTCGGACACGACTGAGAGACTTCACTTTCGAGTTCACTTGGTATGTAGCCAGGAACCTTCCATCTTTGCTTACCCACAATCTAGCACTTTAGCACATAAATGATTTTATTGTTATTTTTTTATATTTGTTTTCATCTGTGGCATCTGGAGTTTTAAAACAGTGTTAAAGATCCTAGTAAAAATAAATAATGGCTTGAAAGGTCAATTATCATAGAATCAGCAGATAAAATTCTGGACGTGAGATTGTAGCTGAGGTTGAGAAAATAAAGGAATGTCTTTAGAAAATCTCAAACAAGAAAAAAGAGTAGAAGATTCATATTGAATAAATTACTTTATACTTATTCTAGACATCTGTGACAGAGTTTAGAATAGTTATAAAAACATGAAAAGTTAATCTTCTTCATAATCCATGGATTCTTAACTTTGGGTCCATGAATCAACATGAATTCTGTAGATGGAATTTAGAGTCAAGGAATTTGAATAGGGGAGAGAATCACAACTTTGTTACTAATCTCTAATTGAAATTTAGCATTTCTTTCTATTGTAAATGTAGACTATAAACCACAGAATAGTAGTAGTACTTTATCACCAGTAGAATTTGTACATAGTCATATCATATTACTGTTCTTGTAAATATCTTGGAATATCACTTCACATTTTCATAGTTCTCAAACTAGCACTAGATGTTATTTTTTAACATATTAATGAAGACATTCTTGTCCTCATTGTACCCAGAGCTTCATGAAATATATGCAGATTGAGGGGTGGTTTGAATGAGAAACTATCAGGAAATAATTTGATGGCAATTTTTGAGTACCTCCTATATAATCAAAATCATCTTAGAGTCCAGCCTTGACCTTTAGGAATTTATAGTCTCTTTAGAAAAAGCAAGCAACCACTGAAGACATTTATAATTACCTATAAACATGCACAAATAAATAGGATGCTAGCTGAGGATGTAGTTAAAGACTTTGGATAGTCTTGGGTTGATAACTGGTGAGTAGGGAAATTTGAAATGGGGAGGGGGAAGGGCAGTGTAAAAATACTCCAGATACAAGGAATAAAGTGCAGGAACACTGAGCTAGAAAAGTAGAAAAGGAGGTTCATGTTTCATAGTTTGAAGATACAAGCTTTGGAAGAAGAGGCAGGCAGATTCAGAAGGGGAGAAGGATTGAACACCAGACAAAAAAATAGTGAGTTTTTTTGTTTGGTCAGTTGGTTTTTGGTTTTGTTTTCCATTGTTTGCTTGTTTGTTTGTTTATTTTAGGTAATATGCTGTCAGCATATTGATAAAGCAACTGGATATTGGATGAAAGGCAAGAAAAAAAGTATAAGAAAAATCAGAATAGAGCTTCTAGTCTAAAAATACATATGAGGTGGTGAGGGAGTCCATGCTAAAGTAGGGTAGGCATTGTTAAACTCAAAAGAAATGGTTTAATCCATCAAGTATGAAAGTAAAGCAAAGTTCGGCAGTATTGAGTGGCTGTTGAAGGGTGAAAAAGGAATATGTTGTTGGAATTTCAGAAACCTAGAAAGATGATGCTGTGGACTAGCAGGTGAGAGTTTGGGTCCCATACCCTGCCCCTACTGTGGACTTCTCCCTCCAAAAAGTAGTTATGCCACTTCCCTGAGCTTCATTTTCCATCAGCTAAGGGGAGTGAATATACAAAGCAAAGTAATACCTCAGAGTTTGATCTTTTGCATTGAAATAACCTTAACCATCTTTTGTAAATTTTGTGAATTCTTAAGAGGCTAAAAACAAAAACCTACCTTGTTAATGAAAAATAAAAACAAACCAAATCAGAGATACAGTGTTTTTATAGGAATCTTAAGCTGTGTAATGCTAACCCATAATCAGAACTAAATGTAATTGTTCTGAAGGGTTTACCTACTCATAATTTCTTTACCTTATCCACTGAGAATCATGCTGATGCTTAATGAATTTTAGGTTTAGCAAGAAAATCTCAAAATGTGGACTTTGATACTCAAGCAAAATTTTTAACGACCTACTTTAGAATATTATGTTCAGTGGCTTAAAATTATGATGGTCTCTTTGTAGTCTCTGGATTTCTATTTTTCATACCTTTTTTTCATTTTCTGATTGTATTTTCAGCTTTAAACAATGAAGGATAACATTCTGATATTGTGGCTATCAGAAATATTAAAAGGTAATAAATTTTCCTGACATTAGGGTGGACTGTTATAAGGCATCTAGAGGTGGACCTAAGAGTTGTCTGTTAAAGGGTGAATAAATAACGCAACTTAGAAGCAAGGCCTCAGCTACTTTCTCTTCCTCAGGGATGGGAAAATGAGGCATCTTGCCTTATTCTTGTAAAATACACTATTTTAAGAAAATAAAATAACAGCAATCTTCACTTTCAAAGCAATATGATTCATTTTACCAACTGTTGAATATATAATAGTTCTTCACTTTCCAAAAGGATTTACTGAAGTCCCCCACCCCATCTATAGAATGAATTCTGTGCTACTTTTAAAAGATGAATTAATTTACCCAGTTTATTTATAAGGTAAATTGTATGACAGTTATTACTTTTTTACTAAATAAATATGTGCATAACAGGTAATCAAGAGAAAAAAACTGGAATAGAGTAAATAGAAAAGATACTTTAAATACATGACAACAAAAGTGATGTTTTTAAGCAATTGTAATTATATGTAATAATATAATGTATAATTACTTCCTAGTCTTTTGTTTTATTTGCTTAATGACACTCATTAAATGTTTGATGGTACTGAAGTCTGTAGGAAGAAGAGATAATAAATTTTTCTTTCAAACTTAAAAACAAAGCTCTATTTTCATTTGTAAAAGTGAGGGTAGAAACAAGAGCTCTTGCTGCTAAATGAAAGAATCCTTCTCTTAAGGGGGGGAAGTATAAAATGATAGTGTTTTTCTAAAAAGTTACATGTAAATTTAATTTTAATAAATTATGTTGTCTTTTAAATACATTGGGAGACTTATCTTTAGTGGACCATCAGTGAATCCTTTTGGAAACTTAAGAATTCCTTTGTAGTGCCAACATATTTTCTGATGTATCCCTTTTTAGTAAGAGGTTGAAATATTTTACATAAGCAATAAGTGAAAGTGAAGTGAAGTCGCTCAGTCATGTCCCGCTCTTTGCGACCCATGGACTGTAGCCCACAAAGCTCCTCTGTCCATGGGATTCTCCAGGCAGGAATACTGGATGGGTTGCCTGCCCTCCTCCAGGGGATCTTCCCCACTCAGTGATAGAACACAGGTCTCCTGCATTGTAGCCAGATTTTTTACCATTTGAGACTCCAGGGAAGCCCAACAAGTATACAGATGTTTGACATTTGGCTTCAGTATGTTATTGGCCTTATTGGTAAGAAGAGACCACGGTTACTACAGCATGGGTTTATAAACCAATAGTCAAATGGATATTTCTTTTTCAAGAGGGAAACTATAGAAGCTCCATAATAAACATTAAAAATCTGGAAAATTTAGATTGAGTGGAGTATCCAGATGCACTGAAGGGCTGCTGCTGCTAAGTCACTTCAGTCGTGTCCGACTCTGTGCGACCCCATAGACGGCAGCCCACCAGGCTCCCCCTTCCCTGGGATTCTCCAGGCAAGAACACTGGAGTGGGTTGCCATTTCCTTCTCCAATGCATGAAAGTGAAAAGTGAAAGTGAAGTCGCTCAGTTGTGTCTGACTGTTAGCAACCCCATGGACTGCAGCCCACCAGGCTCCTTAGTCCATGGGATTTTCCAGGCAAGAGTACTGGAGTGGGGTGCCATTGAGGAAGGCAAAGAGTCGACCCCCAAATAAGAAACTTTTGTTTGTAGCAAGGTGCCTGGGTCGTTCTTTCCTACCCTTTTAGTTTCATCCTTCTTTTGCCTTATTTCTTCCATCTGTGTTTCCCCTAGATATATTCATTCACATGGTTTCAATTTGAAAACCATTTTTCATGCCCTTTATTGTCCTCCTAAATAATTTTAGTCTGTTGGCAGTGGATCAAGAGTACTATGCATCCATATTTAGTTTTGGCCACAGATTTAATTCCCATATAATATAGAAGGATTTTAGGTCAAAGATTGTGCAGCGTAAATTCTTTTAATATCGTTCTTTACCCAGGGCAAGCAAGCTAAGTGTTATGATCCCTGTAAAAATTCCTTAAGATAAAAATCTAATGTTGAATTTAATATTACAGATTCAAGAACCAAATGTCTAGGTTCAAGGTATGGTTTTCAAATTTAGCAACTCAGTGACCTTGGGAGGTTTGTAACTTGCTTCATCTGTAAAATGGGTATTGTTGTAGAATCCACTTCATAGAACTACTATTCTCATTACCTGAGATAATTTGTGTAGCACACTTAACACAGTTCCTGATGCATCTTTTTCATCTTTTTTTTTTTCTCTCTCATTATTAGCCCATCAAAGCAACTCCTCAAGCCATGGGGAACAAATCACTAAGATTATTCTCCTTACAATCCCGATTTCAGTGTAAAAGATTTTGGCGAAAGATAATTTAAAGACTTTTATTTGAATCAGGTCTTCTTACTCCCAGCCCATTAAGGAGTTCTCCCAAGTAAGTTCTCGCCCACAATGTAAGTTCTACAGCGTCAGCTGCTACAGCTGCCCTGGTTTCTTTAAGGCACACCGGCTGCAGAATCTCAAATGAATCCAGTGTGTAGAACAACTTGGCATCTTGGGTACAAATGTCTATAAATCCAGTTTATCACACCACAGAATTTCCCTACTACCGGAGAAATTGTGTCACTCTGCTTACAAATTGTTTGTCTTAGTAGAGCATGTCCCCTGAAATTAAGGTTTTCCCCCATCATGTAATTATTAGTGTTTTAAAAATAAATCCAGATTTTCTTTATGGTTTGGAGAGTGGGAAAATATAAGGCGTGTTTTTCTAATTATGAAACCGCTGTCAAACAGGTCTGTGAAGCAGATGCACTTTGCAAATTAGAGGTGGAATCCAAGCTTCCTGTGGCTTTGAGGGGGCTCCTCCTCTGGCCACTGCTGGCAGTAGCCTGTGGCAACTGAGAGCAGGTGTGAGGGGAGTACATCGTCTCCAAGACCAGCGTTCCCTCCGCAGTCCTCCCAGAGGCAGGGCAGATCCAAATATCCTTTGGCAGTCAGATTCCATGTCGGCACCACCTGCTAGCAAAGAACTTGCAGAAACTGAACTATGGTTGCTTGATCTTTCAAGGCTCCCACAGACCCGAGTCCCCGGACATAAGGACTTAGTTGAATTTCTCAACCTGTCAGATGGTTCGTCTTGGGAGCCCTTACTTCTTGCTTTCCTTCTTGTTGCTGAATTCCTTCTGCTAATAACAGCTTATAGGTTTTCTGAAAGCTGTGAGAGATTCTTTTCCTAATTCAGCATTATGAATTTTTTTGATTATGAAGCTTACAATGTGAATCAGGGTAGCTGAGGGAACACTGCCTTGTTTCTCATATTCCGATAGACTGGCTATCTTATTAGCAAGAACTACCGTTAGAAGATCTTTCAGGAGAGGGTGGGACTAACCGAGAGAGTAGCATTGACATATGTAGCCTCCTGTTTATAAAATAGAGAGCTACTGGGAAGCTGCCGCATAGCACAGGGAGCTCAGGTCAGTGCTCTACGGTGACCTGGAGGGGATGGTAGGGGGTATGGGAGTGAGGCTCAAGAGGGAGAGGAGATAGGTACACTTAGAGCTGATCCGTGTTGTTGTACAGCAGAAAACAACACAACATTGTAAAGCAATTATCCTCCAATTAAAAAAATTTTAAATTAAAAAATACCTCCTTTTTCAAACCTCTTGTCTATAGTAAAGAAATAATTTTTCTTTTATTTGGATTATCCCCAAAGCATACACCTAAAAACAATACATATATTGAAATGTCTCTCAGTTTCTTTTTGAGCTTCAATATCAGCTGTATTTAAAGGAAACTTTCTGTTGTTGTTTTTTTTTTCCCTCCAATTCAGGTTATCTGTTTTACTTGAGATGGAAGCAATTTGATGACTTTTCTGGTTGGGGAGTAATGTCCATCTTCTATTACATAGCGTCACTTGGAAGGGGACTGTCTCCCTGACCATGAAAGACGGGAATAATAATTCTATCTGTAGCTGAATAGTGCTTATGAAAATGAAGGACAATCAATGAGAAGCTTGTACAGACAGAAAATGGTAAAAAGCACCTTCTTCAGACAGCAACCTTCAAATATTTCAAGCTAACTGCCGATTTCCATGCCAGTCAAGCAAGATGAGGTTCTTTGGTTACGTCAGCATACACCCGGGAAACTTGCCTAAAATTACTCATGGTTCAGTGAGTGGCCTTGATCACAATTTAAGTGGTCTTAGCTCAGGCCAGCGACCTTGAGGTAAAGCATCGCTTCATATGCATTTTTAGTTCCTGACCTCACATCCAGTCTCTCCTACCACCAGCTACCATAAAGTTGTGGGGGTTTTTTAAGCATGAAAAGTGACATGAAGTCTGTCTTATATAAAAGGACCTTGACCTTTTGACTATGACGTGATTATTTGGCCGTAGTGTGAATGTTAATTACTAAGAGGCAATGATTAGAAAGTAACAGTTTCCAAAGATGGAAATCATCCTACTTTGCCTTCAGGAGATTATCTTACTAACAGAAATTACCGCTTGAATTCTGTGAAGGAAGTTTGGTCCTGGGATGTTTTGTTGAGATGAAAATGAACATATATCACTGAATCTGTAGAAGCAAGGGGCAATTTCCATTTGTTGTTGTTCAGCCACCAAGTCATATCTGACTCTTTGCAATGCCAGGGACTGCAGCACACCAGGCCTCCCTATCCCTCACCATCTCCTGGAATTTGCCCAAGTTCATGTACATTGAATCGGTGATGCCATCCAACCATCTCATCCTCTGTCACTCTCTTTTCCTTATGCCTTCAATCTTTCCCAATATCAGGGTCTTTTTCAATGAGTCAGCTATTCCAATGAGCACTTTCCACTAGGGTAAAAGAAATTATTTGGTATATAGGCAGTTCTGGAAAGTATTAGCAAGATGAGAAGGCCATAAATGCAGCCACAAGACCCAAGTGTGCTGGGATTCAGAGCAGATCCCCATACGGCCAAGTTGTCCATGTTAGTTTTTGCCATATTTCTAAGAAAAATATGAAGATTATTTTTATAACAACTTCAAAGACTCATAAGAAACTCATGAGAAGAAAATTCCTCAATAATATGTTATTTACTATGTTAAAAAGGCAGAAACTAATCATCTCCAAATGAAGTTTTAGAGTCTTGGGCCATATAAAGTGTTCCAATCCTAACATTTAGCGGTAGTGAAGACCTCCATTTACTGATCTGTAATCGCCAGAGTTTTGCATTTTGTTTTGTCTTGAGTGGCCTTCAGTATTTAGGCTTATAAGGCTTTTTGTTAGGTATCCTGGATGTTGTGGGTATTTTGACATGTGGGCCACCTGCTCTTGACCTTACAATTGTCTAGGTGAAGGAAACAGTAGAATTGAAGGGTAGCTGGTTGAAGCTTTCAGCAAATGATATTAAAAGAGTGAAGACCAAACGCATGTAATGTTGGCAGTCTTAGAGGGCTGCTGGTTTTGTGACTATTCAGGGACCAGTTATTTTGTTATAATAATAAAACAGTAATGATTTTATTATAATACTATGAACATGGAATCCCAGTTACACCAGACCTGAGGAGCCAAATCCCCATGCTACACCAAGTCCCCATCTCTGGATGTGAATTGGATGGAGAAAAGGCCAAGGAAAATCACAACAGCATGCTCTTGCTGCTTGTGGCCATCTGTCTGGCTTTCTCTGGATTCAGGTGGCTCAGGATAACTTTGCAAAGAGCACCCTCCATCCACTCATCGCTTTCACTTACTCCTTTATTCTTATCTCCAAAATATTTATTCAGCACTTCCCATTGGCAGGGCACTAAACTAGCCCTGGAGATACAGCAATGGACACAGAAGGCAGGGCTCTGAGTTCACTATCCAGAGGTCTTTGATGACGCTGGTGTCTCTGTTAGGAAGGGAGAACTTGGGGCAGAAATCCCGCCGGGAGCAGATCTCTGCCCTCTGACCACCTCTTGGGGAGAGAAGTGCACAAGAGCAAGTTTCCTCTCCCAACTGCCCTCCAGGCACAGCCTTGGCTTCCTGGGAGCAGCTCCGCTTCTCCTCCCCCTCTATGTCAAGGGGAACTCTCATTCCTACTTTAATGGGAATGCCCCAACCTTTATCAGCCATCCTTATTTGTATAGACCTATAAGGCCACCTGTTACTCCCTCGCTGTCACCCTGCCCTACTCGCCTCTGCTCTGTGCTTTTCTATGGCTTTTTGAAAACGGCTGCTGATTTTCATCACAACTCCTTAACATGTAGCACCAGCCTGTAGGAGCTTCATACAAACATTTATATGAATCTATCCTCCACTGGGTGCCCTGGAGGAAGAAATGGCAACCCACTCCAGTATTCTTGTCTGGGGAATCCCCTGGACAGAGGGGCCTGGCAGGCTACAGTCCATGGGGGTCACAAAGAGCCAGACACGGCTTAGCAACTGAGCACACACGCATCCTCCACTGAGTGGACTTGAGAGTGGACAAGTCTAGTTCTCAGCTAAGGAAAGATTGTTTGGCTTGGGAAGCCAGAGATTCTGACAGCTTGTGGGTGACAAAGGCTCTGCATCCAGCTACTAAGACTATGACTGCAGACCCTCAATGAGAACAAAAGCAAGTGGAATTTCTGTAAGGTCCCGTAGGCTGTGCATTTCAGGTCTTTCTGTGTCTTACCATCTAATCTCATTTGATTCTCACAGCTTCATTACAATGGAAGAAACCACTTATAGGAAATTTTCCATCTGCCACATCTAATGAGGTATGTCCTCCCAAAACTTGAACTTTGTATCACTGCAGTTTACCTAAGCACCAAGCTTTCAGTCTCGGCTCATTGTCCTCAGACTCTTCTGTAGGGAAAATACATAATAGACACTTTCACCTGGAGATAATGTCACTGCCCAGAAGGAGAAAAAGAGCAATCTCTGGACTAGGGACTGCTGCTTGGGTATGTGAAAGTGAAAGTCACTCAGTCATGTCCAGCTCTTTGTGAGCCCATGGACTATACAGTCCATGGAATTCTCCAGGTCAGAATACTGGAGTGGATAATCTTTCCCTCCTCCAGGGAATCTTCCCAACTCAGGGATGAAACCCGGGCCTCCCACATTGCAGGCAGATTCTTTACCAGCTGAGTCACCAGGGAAGCCCAAGAATACGTTTGAGTGGGTAGGCTATCCCTTCTCCAGCAGATCTTCCTGACCCAAGAATTGAACCAGGGTCTCCTGCATTGCAGGCAGATTCTTTACCAACTCAGCTATTATTTGCACCTTATAAGAACACCACGTGTGTCTTGAGAATTCCTTACCCTCCAAATACTGTTACCAGGCACAGTGTTTCTCATTTTATCTTCACACAATTGTTGTGAAGTAGAAGGAATAGATGTTATACTAGTTTTTACATAGAGAGGAAAGTGACAGCTTGCAGTCTGACCTCTGAGAGATCAGAAATTATGTGCAGTTTTAAAATGACGTCAACATACCAAGTTCTCTGTGTGTCTCTGATAGATTAGATCATGTGTCATCCTTTTGGAGGAGGTGGTCTAGACCACTGACCTCTATAAAAATTATCCTCTTCTATATTCTCCTCTCCCAAATATTTTTTCCCAAATAATGAAGGGAAATCAACTTTTATCACACTGACAATCAAGTACAGTTATAGATTAAATAGGTATTTATCATATAAGACCCTTGAAAATTGCTGAAAGGAATATGAAGAAGTTTGAAATGGGACTCTTGTATTTGAGAGCTCAAAACTTCAATGGAAAAACAAGACATGGACATGTTGAATTTAAGAGGGGATGCAGAGGCCGGTGTGATTGAGGGCTGGATGACTCAGTGCTGTGGGAGTTTAGAGGAAAGAAAGAGCGTGGTTGGCTAAATGGAGGAGGGAGAGGTAGGATTTGACCCGGCTGTGACAAATGAGTAGAATCAGTTGGCAGAAGGGCAGCTGGGTGGGGACAATGCGTGAGTGAATTCTAGAGATGGGGGTTGGACAAGGTATTGTGGGCAGACAGCAAATAGGTGAAATATAAATAAGAATTTGCATAGAGATGAGGTGGGAAATCCTTTCAAGGAGGTGAACTAGGGAGTCTTAAATGCCAAGAGATCTTGTTTTGATGGGAATATAGTAACCTTTTAAGAATGTTTTGAGTAGGAGAATAATACTGAGATGCTACTGTGAGCTAAAATGGCCATGCTCTCTTAGACCTCCATGTTTTACAAATATTGGAATGCTTGCCTCAAGTCTCATCCCCTCACCTCTTCTAGTAAATTCCTATGTATTCTTCAAAAACACATTCAGCGTTGTAAAATCTTGGCAGACTTACCCAAGGAAAGTTTGTTCCTCGTACTTTAATTCCCACAACTAAAGATACAGGTCCTATAAAATAACGCTCATGGGCTATCCTCCTCACATTCCCCATTCATAGCAGTGGTGCTGGCACTTGGATGGATCTTATTCTCAAACTGTGTGCTTCATTAAGAGAAAATTTAACAGTGCCACCTATCATATATTGAGTGTTTGCTTTGTACCAGACATTGTATTAGATGTTTTATGCACTCAGTCATGTCTGACTCTTCAGGACTCCATGCACTATAGCCCACCAGGCTCCTCTGTCCATGGCATTTTCCAAGCAAGAATGCTGGAGTGGGTTGCCATTTCCTCCTCCAGGGGATCTTCCCAACCTGGGGATCTAACCTGTGTGTCCTGTATCCCCTGCACTGCAGTCGGATTATTTTACCACTGAGCCACTGGGGCTTCCCTTACATATGTTAACTCTAATCTTCTCAGCCTTTCAACAAGCTACATATTAAACCATGTTAGAGTTGAAGAAATTAAGGTTTGCTCAAAATCACATAGTTACTTTCAGTGATGTTGGCCTGCAAAGCCCATTCTCTTTGCTTTTCCAAGTTATTTGTTCCATCTTTTAAAGGCTTACAGCATCTATTACAGGGGATCAGTACATGGGAAATGTCCAACACATGTTTTTGAATGAAAGAAAGAAACAAGCCCTAGGGAATATTATCCATGGGTAGAAAATGTAAGTCCAGAGATCTTTAGTTGGACATAAAGAGCCTTGGTGCTGTCATCTACCAACACATCCAGTTTTGGTGAGACTGCTGATGCCAGACAGCCCAGAGTGCAGCCTTCTGCAGGCTGAGCGCTCAGAAGCCTCACACTTTTCCCAGCTGCCTCCCCCGACCAGGCTCTAGGATCCTCTTCAATACAATGAAGGAACTGGACTAGATAATCTTCAAGTTTTCTTCTACTTTTCATATTCTAAGATCTGAGAAATTAGCATGTTTAAATAAATTCATATTAAAAGATCATTGACCAGTAGTCCTTGCTTTTTACCCTTCCTGAGAGTTTTTGCAGCAAGGGAGACATTACCAATGGAGATGATACAATATTTATTTGGCAGAACACTGTACAATGTAGGAGTCTTTGTGGGCAGAGATGCTGCTCATCAGTTCCGTTTCGCTCCATGGATCTCCCAAAGCTTAGATGCCCCAGCTATGAGCAGCCTGTGTGTAGCATCCTATGCGTACCTCTCTCTGAAAACACTTCACGCCACATTGTAGTGATTTATTTTCTTGTCCTGCCCATAACACTAGGGCATCTTCAGAGGCAAGAATCTTTTGTCTCTGAATGCCACACTTCCAGCATCTGCGTGCTCAGTCGCTTCAGTCATGTCCGACTCTGTGTAACCCCATGGACTGTAGCCCATCGGACTTCTCTATACATGGGGATTCTCAGGCAAGAAAACTGCAGTGGGTTGCTATGCCCTCCTCCAGGGGATCTTCCCAACCCAAGGATTGAACCCGCATCTCTTAATGTCTCCTGCATTGACTGGCGGGTTCTTTACCACTAGCGCACCTGGGAAGTCCAGCCAGTGTATAGTCAGTGCTAAAATGTACTTTGGTTGAGTGAATGAATCTATTTACATATTCTTAAATCTTTTCTAAGACAGGGCCTTAAAATCAGCTTTTTCCACTAATTAATTACCCTTCTGTTCTCCCACAAAAGTTGAAGGGATGCCTTCTGCCAGTCCCTACATCTCTCCTGTGGTTCCTCTGTCAGCCACATTAGCTGCTTTTCTTGGGATCTGAGGGACCCTGGATCCAGACCTCAGCCTCCCCAAACCCTGCCTGGGAGGAAACATGGGCCCTCTTTAGAACTCAGCCCTGAGCAAGGCTCTCTCAGGTCAGGCCTCCCCTCCACAGGACGGCTGCCTCTTGGCAGCTCAGAGAGTTGGAGGCTATTTTGCCTGGATTTAAATAATATTCTTAATACACTTCATCTTATTAGCAGCTAAAAGCCATTCCAAAATGTGTGCAGACCTTCTCTTTGTTCTCTTTGTAAATAGTAGCTGGTGTTTCAGGGTAAGAGGGGAAGGGGGAGCATAGGCAGTAAGGAGAAGACACAGAGGCTTCCAGAAAGCAGGAAGAGCAAAGGCTTGAGTTCTAGAATGAACGTAGAAGAGACCTGTTCCATTTGCATTAACAGTTCATCTGAAAGCTGAGAAGAAACCTTGTTATTCCAGGTGACCCTTTAGAAATTAGGAAAAATACATATTTTCCTCTGGGTTTTTTCCTCAAAGGTGAATTTCTTTGGATCTGTGCTTGACCGATGACAGTGTCAGAGTCTAGAACTTCACAGTGATCATGAAGCAGTAGTTTTGCTTTCCCTGTTTTGAATCCTTTATCATAAAATGTATGTTGTATGCCTCATTTGCTATAAAATCTATTTTATTGTGGTACTTAATTAATGATCACTTCGACCATGTGTGGCAGGTAGCCAAAATGTATCCTCTCAGCCTTTTCTGTTTTAACTGCTGGTGTTTGAGAAAAGCAGATTAGGTAAAAACATATCAATCTGCCATGTCTATTAAGACACTGGAGAAATTGGCTATGATTTCTTCTTAAATTATATATTAAGGGCTTGTAAAAATATATTGTTTATTTTGAATACCAAAACAATATGCTGTGAAATTCAGTTATATATTTACGATCCAAATTATAACATATGCACATAAAATTTTAAGTTATTTTATGTTTGATAGTGATTAGAATGAGAAAGAATGGAAAGAAGGAAGAGGCAGAGATACGGAAAGGAAGAAAGTGAGAAAAAAGAGGGAAAGAAAATGTTAATACCTAGATTTTTCAATCAGCTGTACTTCTAAGTAGATTTTAAGGGATTCCAACATTGAATCCTATACAGATAGTAGAACGTGTCTATGCCTAATGGAAAAGCTTCATTAGCACCTTATATTGGTACCAACGTAGAAGTCTAACATATCTTTCTTTCTCAAAGAGCTTGAACAAGGAAGCCTAAGAGAAATGGACTGTTCTAGCCCTCTCCAAATCTTTTATGACTTGCATTCTGTGGTGAGACCAGCCAAGAGTCTCACTGCCAGTGATAGCAGAGTGCAGCTCGCAGCCCATAAATATGGAAAGTGTGGTTTGTCACTTGTATTTGTTTTACACTTACAAATTAGGAGATGTATTTACTGTAAATAGAGTTAGCATCCAGAGGTTTCAAAGCTAAGAATATGCACGTTTGAAATGCCTTTGCCTTATTTATGCTGTGGCTACCACATTTGTATAAACAGAAAATTACTGCATTCATGCTTTATTACTTCTTCTTTTGTACCACAGCCTTGACCCCAGTCATCATAAATTGAGAAATAGTGGGGAACTAATGGAGACAGATGGGAATATGGCTTGCCATTTACTCAAATTGGTAAAGTAATTAACCTCAAGGTGCTGGTTTGCAAGAAAAATTGTTGGAATATCTCAGGACGTCGGTAAACAGACTCCTGCTTTAACCAGTTCTGACAACTGCATCATAAACTAGACTTATTCTGTTCAATTGCCCTGTCAACGTCTTGAGTCCAAATAAAGATTTGTATTACAATGCACTTGCTGAGAAGTGGGAGAACATGCTGCTGTTTCTTTGCAAATGGGTGGCTGTTCTCTCCCTGCTCGATGGGAGCTGGACTGTCATAGATTCGTTCTTCAGCCATTATATTCCTTAGAAATCTTCCATTACTAATTGTGTGACAGCTTCGTGACAGCAGATGGTAGTCATTTGGCTCCAGAAAATGAAGTGAAAAAACATGGGCCAGGCTGGCTGGGCTCATTTAGAACAGCAGTGGACAGAGGCCAGATCTAGATTTTATTTATTGGGGGATGTCCTGTAATGAAGCCAGAGCTGCGTTGGTGGCATGTTGTTCCCTACAGATTGGGGGGTGGGACTGGACGTCCGCAGATTATTATATAAATCAAAGGTGGTCTTGTGAATAGAGTTGTTTGGCCAAAGCAGTGCAGTATATTCCTTTTGAGAGCTGACAGATTTCATGTGTTCTGAACAGGCCTCTCTCCCTCTGTGTCCTTGTGTCTCTCCATCTCCCCTCCACTCTTTCCTGGGAATAGCGTTGAGTTTCCTCTTTTCCACATTATTGGCTGTGGGCTGTTTTCACAGCAATGAGTTCCATCTTCCCTTGTAGCTTCTTCACGTTTGGCTGAGTGACTGGGAGAGGTTTGACTCGTTAAAGCTTGTATGGCTGCTGTTCATTTCATGTATGTCAGTTTGCCGTGAAAGAAGTCATTTAAAAAAAAAGAAAAATTTCTTCATGATATCACCATAAAATTTATCTGGAAGGTATGGGTCATGGGACTATAAAGGATAATTTTCATCTAAAGTAAATGCACTCATGATAGAAAAAAACTAAGTTTTGAAGAAAACCCAGGTAACATGAAAGAGCCCTGAGGAGCCCTATCATGTTGTCTTTCCTCGTGCATACACACCTGTGGGAATATATTCACAAGACGAGCAAACCCTCCCTTATTAATTCCACCCTAGGAGGACAAGTCTTGCTTGAGAATCCCCTGACTCTGGATGCTGTGTCAGGCAGATAGGTGGGAAGCATTCCTGCCCTGGGCACCTCTGAGCCAACCAGCATCAGTCTTTCTACTTGGTGGTCATCTGAGAAGATCCAAAAGAATTTCTTCTCTCAAAGGGTAGACAGCTGTCTGCCCTGAATAAGAGTCTTTTGTGTAGCCTCATTTAGAAGAAGAGGGACTAAATAATTTCTCATTTACTTGTTTTCAAATTTTCTTTTTCTCAAACCCTCTCTGGAAAGCTATAGGATTCTTCATTTAAAAACAAACACCACCCTTGCTTCATGCAAAGTTGTCTGTACATTGAAGATTGGTTTCTCTTAATTTTTTTTTTTGCAATCTCTGGGATTAAAAAATACAAGCTACGACAAACTGGAGGTCAGGTTCATTAAAATGCTGTTACTTGCTACTCGTGACTCTGAAGGTCTTTCTCTTGAATGATGGGTTATCACTGTTGAAGTCAGCAGGAGACATATTCTCCCTTCTTCTCAGGAAATCTTCCTATGAGACACATACATCTTGATTGGAGTTGCCTTTATCCAGACCCATTGCCTAGTCCAAGGTGCCTTTTCCAAAGAAGACTGAATGCTCACATTCCAATTTTTCTATCCTGCCCAAGTCTCTTCAACCCATTCTTTGAACTCTGCCAAGACTGGAATCCTCAGCCTTCTAAATATGTCTGTCTTGCTTTGACTTTGCATTTTCAGTTTCACATAATAGTTGCATGTGTGTGTATAAACAGTTTTGATACACCAATATGCTGTTTTCACCGGATCAAGTATCTAAAATCTAGTGCTTAACAATCAAGGTAAAATCTCAAGACAAACAGGAGGCTCTGAAGAAAAAGCCATGAATTCAAGATGGCCAAATGTACATGAATTCAAAGTGGCCCACTAAATATGAATTCCAAAGTTATATAGTTGCATATGTCATGCTACTACATATTTTAAAATATGCATTTTTGGCACTGAGACTTTATCATAAGTTAACTTCAAATCGAAAGCTACGTAGGTGACAATTCATAGTTTTTAAGTCTATGTTTTGTGGCTGATGAGCATAATATGAAATGATTGATGACCTCGCTGATCGCATAAAAAATGATTTCAGGGTATTTTTACACTGGTGCCTAGTTCCATCATTAAATTAACCATGAGTTAATGTGTGATTGTTAAAGAAAACACAAGGCAGCATTTTGCAGTAATAGTTAATGGATTAGAATGGCATTAAATATTTTCCTCTTGGCAGACATAACATTTTATAGTTTGGCTTTAAAATAAAGGGTATTTTATATACACTGCAATTTCATCCAGTTATTTCTCAGACATTGGCACCTCTATTGGCTAGTTCAAACTTTATGTCATCAGCAGAAGAAAGTACATTTAACTTATTGTAATGTAATATTAGACAAATGTTTTTCACAGTCAATAGAAGCCATGGAAAATGCGAGTAAACCCAGTCTTAAATGGGCACCTTTCTGCATTTTTTGCAAATCTCGTCTGTCTGTTATGTTTGTGTCTGTATTTGCTCCCTAACCAGTGAGAAGTCGAACAGTTTAAATCCATTTGCACCTGAATTGTTTTATCCTGTTTTAAAACATTTTAATTTATAATCAGACAAGAAGAACAGATGTAAGAGTTGTAATTTAATCATTTTATTGCTATCTTTATATATTTTGAAGAATTAGGTATTGTACTCATGGGAAGTCGTATTTTATGCCTAGTTGGAAAAATGAATAATGTAATAATATGCAAAATGTAAAGTTTTAGAACTTCACTACTGAGTAAGGCATATAAACTAATGATCTGGTTTAGGTCCCCTGTGCACCATAATAAATACGGACTAAATTTGTCATTATAGCTTTAGACAGAGGTTTCAGGCAACAGATTTAATTAAATCCTTTTTTAATATTCATACTTCTAAACTGCATAATTCCCTTCCACTGTAAAACTGAGCGCTATATTAAAACAAACAAAAACGGCAGATTACTAAATGGATATTAGCGTGAAGTCAATAAGCATTTAATTCTGGAGAGAACTCAGTAAGGGAAGAGGAAGCTTCACGGAGCTTGCTCGGGAGATCTGGGCTCAGACCTGTGAAGCTTGTACACAGAGGCTTTCTTCTGTTTTCATACTGACTTTTGTAGGGGAGGTTAATTAGTTATCTGTGGATTTCAAAAAGGACACAGGGACAATATGCAGGCCTTTTGTTGGCCATTGAAGAGTGATGATTAATGAAAAATATAATTCAGACTCTGAAGAAAACAATGATGACACTGTGGAAGTCCAGAATATCTAGATACTGATAGCTTTTAGCTAGGTTAAATAATAAAGTCCATTACCCATCTTTTCCTTTCTGTGACACATAGCAGGAACTAGAATTCCCCCCAATAACTATAATGTCTCCTCCTAGATATTATCACAGAGCAAATCTGGATGTTTATATCTCCTTTTTGGTGATTAAAATAATATTCTGAATGTTTTCATTGGAGCATTTCTTCTGTGGAAGGTCATATTATCCACAGAATAACTAAATATTCAATTTTTGGAAGAACTGTCTGACTAGTGTCATTAGCTTATTCGTGACCATCTTTATTAAATAACCAAATCCAGCTCCACTTCCCCAAGGTCAAATTACCTATGGAATTTGTAAGTCTGCTTCAAAGCTGATTAAGTATTCCTTTACTGTATTTTATCCACCTCTCCTGGATTTTTTTCTAGACACTATTTCTGCCCCTTAACTAACTTTCTCCATACCCACCAAATTGTAGGTTCACTGTCCTAATCATTTTGTTTGCATCACTGGTGCTTGGCAGATTTGGAATCAACAAATGTAGACCTAATGAATGGAATTGTATAGCACTGAATCAATACTACTGTGAAATTTTATATCATAATGAATCATGTAAAGCAGCTAATCTAACCTCCAAATTATATGGATTACAATACTGTGGGTTAGAGTTTAGCTGACTTGTCCATGGCTATATAAACAATGACTAGTTAAGGACAACAGAGAAATTGGTGGCAACCTTATTAGACACAATAAGAGATGTAAAGAAAAATAATTCATATTCTCTGCCCTAAAATAGTTCACTGGTCCATTAGTAAGATAATATAAGCACAGAAACAATTAAAAAACAATTAAAGACAATTCCAAACAATATAAGATTAAAAATCAAAATATAGACTTTAGAGTTAAACCATCTAAACTATTAAACAGAGAGGAAAACCACAATGGAAGTTGACCTATCTGGGGAAGGTTTCATGGGCAGTGGTTGTGATTTTAGCTGGACCTTGAGAGATAGGAGAGCTGAGCCATGAGCATTGTGTTCTGGGGTAAGCTTTGACCTTTTCAGAAGGTTTTGCAAAGAAGCTGCAGGAGAATAGAAGCTTGCTATGCCTCTACCTCAGCCAGTACCCATCCTGGCCCTGTTGGCTAGCACCCAAGGAGAGACGTGAATACTCTCTTTTCTTACTACACTATATGGATCCGGTTCAGAGAAACTGACTATCCACTCTGAATTTTTGTCGTGAAACAAGTTCACAGTTGATAATATGGTCCTGAAGTCAGGAGAAATGGATTCATTTTCATTTTCTAGGACTACCTTTGAAGTTGTTGAGGGAGGATAATTATTTTCCCTCTTCAAAGTATTTTCTCACATCATTTTCCTGGAAATGACAATCGAGCAGTGCCCCAGGTTGGCAAATCCAACCTCAGTTTGATAAATGCAATTCTGAACATAGCCCTTGATTCACTGTTAGTTTCCATAGCTCAGAATTCAGCTTTGCAAAGTGAATTGTCACATATTTTTGGCAAACCACTTTTTCCTTCAACTTTAAAACCAAAAGAGAAAAGAGGTGGTCCCAGAATTATTTCAAACTAGAAAACCAGCTTGGAGATGAAAATCACATTTAATTTAGTGTCCTTAATTTGAGTGAAAAAATAAAGACATCTGGGCTCTTAATGACAGTTATCCACTTTGCTTGAGACAGACACAGGTACACTTTTAGAAACCAAACCAAGGGCATTTTCTCTGGAACCAGGTGAATATGTGTGCTAAAATAATACAGTTTTTCTTATAAAGTAACTTAGATTTCATACTTTATTTTTAAAATATTTATTAATTTTTAATTCCTAGATATCTCTTAGAAACAAATTTGCCCCTAAATTAAAGCAAAATTTGATCTCTTCACATTTACCTGAGCCTGAGAACTTCTGCCTCCAACCAAGAGTAACAGGGTCTGGGTTTACCTTCCACCTGAAAAAACAGAAAAGAGGCAAAATTACTTTCCAGGTTCCTGGAGATCAGGAAGGATAGTGATTCCTGAGAGACAGGAAACAAAAGTGAACCCTACAATTACTCGTTTACAGAAACTAGGTCTCTGGAAGAGCCTGGAGGATCGCCCTGAGTTTAAGAACCAGAACTGAGAGGGTGTAGAGTCCTGGATGACTGTAGAACCAGAGATGAGAGAGATGCACAGAAAGAGAAGTCCAGAAATTTGTAGAGTGGTATCCTTAAGCATTCAGCTGAGCACTGCTTATGCTCGCATATGAATAAAGCAAGCCAAGGATGTGGCGAGAACTGTCTAAGAAAGAGCTAGAGGTAACAGTGCCCAGTATTCAAATAGGACTGAAAACATTCCTGTTTCCCCCCTGACTGGAAACTATCAAGACTCACAGAACATTCAGTAGAGTATACATACGGAAAGTGATTCCTTAGTAGGAAATAATTAATCCCACTCTGAGCATTGTTCCAGTCCCACCTAACAAATCTTAAAAGCAAGACCCAAAAGCATCAAATTGTTTCTAACTTACTTAACTGCATCCCAGAACAAATGTCAGTAATATTTATAGAAATACAGGTGTACCCATGACCCAGCAATGTACAATTCACAATGTCACATCCAGTCAAAAATACCAGACATGGAAAGAAGCAAAGAAACATAGTCCGTAACAAATAAGTAAATCAATTAAAATCTATGAACAACTGACACAGATGTCAAAATTAGGAGATAAGAACATTAAAGTGGTTATTAATTACCCTATTCTATATATTCAAAAAGTTAGTAGAGAAATGGGAGATATAAAAGAAACCTAAATATAACTTCTTCACATCAAAACTGCAATGTGGATAAGATTAACAGTAAATTAGACACTGCAGAATAAAATATTGGGAATTGGAAAACATAGCAATAGAAACTAAAATGAAAGAGAAAGAAGAGACTTGTAAAAATAGAATGAGGATCATTAAGCTTGGGGGCAACTTATATACAATATACAATTAAGTCCCTTAATATACAATTAAGTCCCTGAAGGAGATGAGAGAAGGAAGAATGAAAAAATATTACAAAAAATAATGACTGAAAAATTTCCAAATTTGATGAAAACCTATAGACCAACATCCAGCAGCCCAGTGAATTCCAATCACAAATACAGGAGGAAAACTACACCAAGACACACTATAATTGCTCAAAACCTGTGACAGAAAAAGTATTAAAAAACAGTCTGAGAAAGAATATCCAAAAAAGAAAAAAAGCAGAGGCACTGGGCTTTAATGTATTTTTTTAAATTTACTAATTTATTTTTGGCTGTATTGGGTCTTCGTTGCTGCACAGGCTTTCTCTAGTTGAAGTGAGCAGGGGCTACTCTGTAGTTGCAAGTAAGTAGGCTTCTCACTGTGGGGGCTTCTCTAGAGCACAGGCTCCAGAGCACAGGCTCAATAGTTGTGGCACACAGGCTTAGTTGCTCTGCAACATATGAAATCTTTCTAGATCAAGGATCAAACCTTTGTCTCCAGCATTGGCAGGAAGACACTTTAACACTGAGCCACCAGGAAAGCCAGAGGTTGGCTATATATACAGAAGAATAAATATAAGGGTAAGAACATATTTCTCATGTGAATCATCATCTTTAAAACACAGGAAGTAAAATGTCATCAACCTAGAATTCTATACCCAGTGTAATGATACCAGATATATTTACAAAAGAATGAGCAACCAGAAATAGCAACATGAGTAAATATATAACATTTTTTCCTGAATATTTAAATATCTTTAAAAGACTGCTTGAGCAAAAATAATTGTAATGTAGTGTGGAATATATAGCATATATTAAAATGCTAGCTTTGAAAAACCAGCACAAAGTTCAGGAAGGGAGAAAAGAAGTATACTATTGAAAGCCTCTTTTATGTGAACTGGTATACTGTCACTTGAAGGTAGGCTTGATAAGTTGATGTGTGTGGTATAAACTCTAAAACAAATACAAAAATAACAAAGAATTATAGCTAATAAATCAACAAAAGAGATAAAGTAGAATCTTAAAAACACCAGTTAATCCACAAGAAGACAGAAAAAGAGGAAGGAGGGAACAAAGAGCAGATGAGACAAAAGAAGATGAATGGCAAGATGATGGATCTAAACCTAAGCATATCAATAATCACATTTACTGTACCTAGTTTACCCAGTTTAAAGAGTAGAAATTGTCACATTGGATAAGAAAGCAAGACCCAACTATATGCTACTTATAAGAAACACACTTCAAATATAAAACCAAAATAGATTATAAGTAAAAATATGAAAAAATATATACTATAGTAACACTATTAAAAGAAATATCATAAAAAGTAGATTTTAGAACAGAAAAATATGACCATGGGTAAAGATCTTTCATAATGAAAAAGAGATAATTTCTTAAGAGGAGAAAAAAATCCAAAATATTTACACAGTTAATGACAGAGCTTCAAAATATATGAAGCACAACTGACAGAAGTGCACAGAAAAATAAGCAAATCCACATTACAGCTGGAGGTTTTGATTCTTCTTCCTCATAGACAGAAAATCAGTACATATGCAGAAGATTTAAACAACACTATCAGCCAACTTGACCTAATTGACACATATTTTTAAAAAAAAAAACCTCCACTCAAGGATAGTAGAATACACATTCTTTTCAAGTGCACAGAGAATATTTATCAAAATAAGCCATACTCAAATTCATAAAACAAGAAACTTTTAAAAGACTTAAATTATATAAAGTATATTCTTTGAACACAAGAAAGCTAAATCAGATATCATTAACAGAAAGACGTTTAGAAAAGTCTCAAATATTTGGAAACTGAATAGCATGCTTCAAAATAACACATAGTTTAAAGAAAACAGCAAAAGGAAGATTAAAATGTATTATAAAGGAATGTGAAGTCAAGTGAGCCTAAGAAAGCATCACTATGAACAAAGCTAGTGGAAGTGATGGAATTCCAGTTGAGCTATTTCAAATCCTGAAAGATGATGCTGTGAAAGTGCTGCACTCAATATGCCAGCAAATTTGGAAAACTCAGCAGTGGCCACAGGACTGGAAAAGGTCAGTTTTCATTCCAATCCCAAAGAAAGGCAAAGCCAAAGAATGCTCAAACTACCGCAACAATTGCACTCATCTCACACGCTAGGAAAGTAATGCTCAAAATTCTCCAAGCTAGGCTTCAGCAATATGTGAACTGTGAACTTCCAGATGTTCAAGCTGGTTTTAGAAAAGGCAGAGGAACCAGAGATCAAATTGCCAACATCCACTGGATCATGGAAAAAGCAAGGGAGTTCCAGAAAAACATCTATTTCTGCTTTCTTGGCTATGCCAAAGCCTTTGACTGTGTGGATCACAATAAACGGTGGAAAATTCTGAAAGAGATGGGAATATCAGACCACCTGACCTGCCTCTTGAGAAACCTATATGCAGGTCAGGAAGCAACAGATAGAACTGGACATGGAACAACAGACTGGTTCCAAAGAGGAAAAGGAGTACGTCAAGGCTGTATATTGTCACCCTGCTTATTTAACTTAGATGCAGAGTACATCATGAGAAACGCTGGGCTGGAAGAAGCACAAGCTGGAATCAAGATTGCTGGGAGAAATATCAATAACTTCAGATATGCAGATGACACCAGCCTTATGGCAGAAAGTGAAGAGGAACTAAGAAGCCTGTTGAAAGTGAAAGTGGAGAGTGAAAAAGTTGGCTTAAAGCTCAACATTCAAAAAAACGAAGATCATGGCATCTGGTCCCATCACTTCATGGGAAATAGATAGGGAAACAGTGGAAACAGTGTCAGACTTTATTTTTCTGGGCTCCAAAATCACTGCAGATGGTGACTGCAGCAATGAAATTAAAGACCCTTACTCCTTGGAAGGAAAGTTATGACCAACCTAGATAGCATATTCAAAAGCAGAGACATTCCTTTGCCAGCAAAGGTCCATCTAGTCAAGGCTATGGTTTTTTCCAGTGGTCATGTATGGATGTGAGAATTGGACTGTGAAGAAAGCCGAGCACTGAAGAATTGATGCTTTTGAACTGTGGTGTTGGAGAAGACTCTTGAGAGTCCCTTGGACTGCAAGGAGATCCAACCAGTCCATTCTGAAGGAGATCAGCCCTGGGATTTCTTTGGAAGGAATGATGCTAAAGCTGAAACTCCAGTACTTTGGCCACCTCATGCGAAGAGTTGACTCATTGGAAAAGACTGATGCTGGGAGGGATTGGGGGCAGGAGGAGAAGGGGACGACAGAGGATGAGATGGCTGGATGGCATCACTGACTTGATGGACATGAGTTTGAGTGAACTCCGGGAGTTGGTGATGGACAGGGAGGCCTGGCATGCTGCAATTCATGGGGTTGCAAAGAGTCGGCCACGACTGAGCAACTGAACTGAACTGAACTGCTGCTGCTGCTGCTAATTGCTTCAGTTGTGTCCGACTCTGTGCGAGCCCATAGACAGCAGCCCACCAGGCTCCTCCATTCCTGGGATTCTCCAGGCAAGAACACTGGAGTGGGTTGCCATTTCCTTCTCCAATGCATGAAAGAGAAAAGTGAAAGTGAAGTCACTCAGTCTTTTGCGACTCTTTGCGACCCCATGGACTGCAGCCTACCAGGCTCTTCCGTCCATGGGATTTTCCAGGCAAGAGTACTGGAGTGGGGTGCCATTGCCTTCTCCGAACTGAACTGATAGTCTGTTAAATGTACAATAGCATTATATCTGGAAAAAAGTTAAAAAATACTGCTTAAAAAAAAAAAGAAAATGCTAACCATCCTCTTAGCCTTGAGAGTCATAGTGGTAACATCAAAGATCACTGATCACAGTTCATGATAGCACATATAAAAATAATGAAAAGTTTTGAAATATTGCAAGAATTATTAAATGTGACACAGAGGCACAAGTGAGCAAGTACAAAAATTAGTATATATTATGTTTGCATTTATACAAAATTCTAGGAATGCAAATTCACATGTAGTGACAGAACAGTAGTTGCCTGGGGATGAAAGTCAGTGTCCAAGGAGAGGGTGAAAGTAATACATGACAAAAGGGCCCAGGGAAACTTTGTGGGTGATGGATATATTTATTATTTGCAGTGTGCAGGTTTCACAGGTGTATCAGATCAGATCAGTCGTTCAGTCGTGTCCGACTCTTTGTGACCCCATGAATTGCAGCATGCCAGGCCTCCCTGTCCATCACCAACTCCCGGAGTTCACTCAAACTCATGTCCATCAAGTCAGTGATGCCATCCAGCCATCTCATCCTCTGTCGTCCCCTTCTCCTCCTGCCCCCAATCCCTCCCAGCATCAGAGTCTTTTCCAATGAGTCAACTCTTCGCATGAGGTGGCCAAAGTACTGGAGTTTCAGCTTTAGCATCATTCCTTCCAAAGAAATCCCAGGGCTGATCTCCTTCAGAATGGACTGGTTGGATCTCCTTGCAGTCCAAGGGACTCTCAAGAGTCTTCTCCAACACCACAGTTCAAAAGCATCAATTCTTCCGCGCTCAGCCTTCTTCACAGTCCAACTCTCACATCCATACATGACCACAGGAAAAACCATAGCCTTGACTAGACGGACCTTTGTTGGCAAAATAATGTCTCTGCTTTTGAATATGCTATCTAGGTTGGTCATAACTTTCCTTCCAAGGAGTAAGCGTCTTAATTTCATGGCTGCAGTCACCATCTGTAGTGATTTTGGAGCCCAGAAAAATAAAGTCTGACACTGTTTCCACTGTTTCTCCATCTATCCCATGAAGTGGTGGGACCAGATGCCATGATCTTCGTTTTTTTGAATGTTGAGCTTTAAGCCAACTTTTTCACTCTCCACTTTCACTTTCATCAAGAGGCTTCTTAGTTCCTCTTCACTTTCTGCCATAAGGCTGGTGTCATCTGCATATCTGAGGTTATTGATATTTCTCCCAGCAATCTTGATTCCAGCTTGTGTTTCTTTCAGTCCAGCATTTCTCATGATGTACTCTGCATATAAATTAAATAAACAGGGTGACAATATACAGCCTTGATGAACTCCTTTTCCTATTTGGAACCAGTCTGTTGTTCCATGTCCAGTTCTAACAGTTGCTTCCTGACCTGCATACAAATACCTCAAGAGGCAGATCAGGTGGTCTGGTATTCCCATCTCTTTCAGAATTTTCCACAGTTTATTGTGATCCACACAGTCAAAGGCTTTGGCATAGTCAATAAAGCAGAAATAGATGTTTTTTCACAGGTGTATACATATGTCAAACTTGTCCAGCCAAAAAGTTGGTTACTTTTTTTAACATCAGGATATTTCATACAATTGGTGCCAATTTTTATCCCTGTGTTGATAGTCTGTCCAATATAAAATAGACATGAAAACACAATGCTTTAAATTAATAGCACTTTATCACCATCAAAAGATATTTATCAATGTTTGCTAGTGTTGCTAATATTATACAGAGATAGCATGGTGCATATATGTATGTATGATGAGCATCCTTTATTTCTAGTTTTTTAATTTAATTTGAGTACAACTGAATTACAATGTCCTGTTAGTTTCAGGTGTGCAACAAAGTGATTTAGTTTTGCATATATATATATTCTTTTTTTCAGATTCTTATCTCATATAGATTACCACAAAATATTGAGTAAAGTTCCATGTGCCATACAGTAGGTTCTTGTTTATTATCTAACTTATATACAGTAGTGTGTGGGTGTGTTAATCCAAAGTTCCTGATTTATTCTTCCTCCTCACATTTCCCCTTTGGTATTTTAAATTTTTCACATTATCAGTAAATCTGTTTTTCTTTTGTAAATAACTTCATTTGTATCATTTTTTGAAATTAGAGCCCACATATGAGTGGTCAGATCAGATCAGATCAGTCACTCAGTTGTGTCCGACTCTTTGCAACCCCATGAATCACAGCACGCCAGGCCTCCCTGTCCATTACCATCTCCCAGAGTTCACTCAAACTCACATCCATCGAGTTGGTGATGCCATCCAGCCATCTCATCCTCTGTCGTCCCCTTCTCCTCCTGCCCCCAATCCCTCCCAGCATCAGAGTCTTTTCCAATGAGTCAACTCTTTGCATGAGGTGGCCAAAGTACTGGAGTTTCAGCTTTAGCATCAGTCCTTCCAAAGAACACTCAGGGCTGATCTCCTTTAGAATGGACTGGTTGGATCTCCTTGCAGTCCAAGGGACTCTCAAGAGTCTTCTCCAACACCACAGTTCAAAAGCATCAATTCTTCAGTGCTCAGCTTTCTTCACAGTCCAATTCTCACATCCATACATGACCACTGGAAAAACCATAGCCTTGACTATCATATGATGTTTGTCTTTCTCTGACTTACTTCACTTATTATGATAATCTCTAGGTCCATTCATGTTGCTGCAAATGGCACTATTTCATTCACCTTTATGGCCGAGTAATATTCCATGGTATATATGTACGACATCTTCTTTACCCATTTCTCTGTCAGTGGACATTTAGGTTACTTCCTTGTCTTCACTATTATAAATAGTGCTGCAGTGAACATTGGGGTGCATGCATTTTTTAAATTATGGTTTTTTCTGGATATATGCCCGGAAGTGTGATTGCTGGATCATATGGTAGTTCTGTAGTTGAACCTCCCTACTGTTTTCTCTAGTGGCTGTACCAATTTACATTCCCACCAACAGTGTAGGAGGGTTCCCTTTCTCCACATCCTCTCTGGCATTTATTGTTTGTAGATTTTTTGATGGTAGCCATCCTGACCAGTGTGAGGTGATACCTCATTGCAGCCTTGATTTGCATTTCTCTAATAATTAGTGATCAAACCAGGCAATTCTAAAGGAAATCAGTCCTGAATATTCATTGGAAGGACTGATGCTGAAGTTAAAACTTCAATACTTTGGCCCCTGATGTGAGGATTTGACTCATTGGAAAAGACCCTGATGCTAGGAAAGATTGAAGGCAGGAGGAGAAGGGAATGACAGAGGATGTGATGGTTGGATGGCATCACCGACTCGATGGACATGAGTTTGAGCAAGCTCTGGGAGTTGGTGATGGACAGGGAAGCCTGGCGTGCTGCAGTCCATGGGGTCGCAAAGAGTCGGACAATCCTGAGTGACTGAACTGAATAATTAGTGATGTTGATCATTTTTTCATGTGCTTTTCAGCCATCTGTATGTCTTCTTTGGAGAAATGTCTATTTAGACCTTCTGCCCATTTCTTGATTGGGTTGTTTGTTTGTTTGTTTTTGATATGGAGCTACATGAGCTGTTTATATATTTTGGAAATTAATCCCTTGTCAGTTGCTTTGTTTGCAAATATTGTCTAACATTCCGTGAGCTGTCTTTTCATTTTGTTTATGGTTTCCTTTGCTGTGCAGAATCTTTTAAGTTTAATTAGGTCCCATTTGTTTATTCTTGTTTTCATTACTCTAGGATGTGGATCAAAGAAGATACTTCTATGATTTATGTCAAAGAGTGTTCTGTCTATATTTTCCTCTAAGAGTTTTATCATGTCTGGCCTTACATTTAGGTCTTTGATCCATTTTGAGTTTATTTTTGTGTAGGGTGTTAGACGAGTTGGTTACTGTAAATATATGCAGTTTATCATCTATTATACCCTCATAAGATTGTTTGGAATATTTAATGGTTAACTCATTGATGATTTAGAAGTAGCTCAAGAAATGTAGACAGTTGAACATTTTAGGTAACATTCTCAAGGTATAGAACAGGCTATTTTTAACATTCTTAGAATGTCTAACATTGAGGTTCACTTTCTATACTGGTCATTTGAGTTCTACTCTCTAGCCTTGTATTTCTTTCTGTCTCATTCATTTAGGTAGAACTTTGCATGACTTTTAGGGGCTTCCCAAGTGGTGCTCGTGGTAAAGAATCTACCTGCCAGTGTAGGTAGACATAAGAGATGCAGGTTCAATCCCTAGGTGAGGAAGATCCCCTGGAGGAGGGCATGGCAACCCACTCCGGTATTCTTGCCTGAAGAATTCCATAGACAGAGGAGTCCACAGGGTCACACATGACTGAAGCAACTTAGCATGCATGTTGCATGATTTTATAGTCGTCTCTGTGTGTGTGTGTTTATTCACTCCAGTATTAGGCAGTATCAAGTTTTAAAATATTGATGGATAGAAATAAGATGGCAGTTTTAAAAGAATGTACAGATGTGGAGTCAAGTTTCTGAAACTCAGACTTGAAATGCTCAAATATTGTTATTTATCCCTATGACTTTTAGATTTTGTTACTTATTTTTAAAATATGGTGAGTGAAAGATGGTCAGCTTCTGATTCTAGAATGAGGAGTTATGGTATAAGAGTGAGAGCTATCACTGAAAAATGTTTCTCAATTCAGGACTACAGGGAATAGTGCCAACCAGTGTAATGAAATTCAGAGTTCCCACCTGTGTTCAGAATAAGCTTTAGTGGGGGCCAGCTGATGAGAGCCCAGCTTTGAGGACTATTTGAAAGGGTAATGATTCTGCTACAAATGTTCCATCCCCTTATTCATTTCTACTGCGTGCCTATATTCTGTCGTCCATGTCACAAAGACCTTGACTGGTATCACCCCAACATACAGCACATATGGAATTAAACAAAACATCCTGAAGACCCACATCCATGTCATCTCACAGAGTCCACCCTGAATCAGTCAAGTTTCTTCTGAGACTACAGTGTGAATGTTTTAAAAATGTCATTCATCTTTGCAGTGTCCATCTCCTGGAAACTTACATCCATTTAATTTCATTTCACCACTGAACTTTCCCTGCCTGGAAGCTAATCTTCTTCTGCCTTTCATTGAAGTATTCTAATCAGTAAAAGGTTTTTTTCTTCCCCAGTTTTCCTCTTTGTGAAAAAATACTAATGGTGTTGACTTAGTATTTACAAGAGACATTAACAACTTTTTTACATGCATGGTCTTTTGGGGAGAGGGGAGATTGCATGAATGGTACCAAAAACAAAATAGGTCTCTGGTTTCCTGAATTTATCCTCATGAAAGACCATCGGATGGAGTTTGAGTGAGGATCTGTGCTCCTGCTTTCCATGAGCTGCCATCTCTGTGTACTTTGGATAAGCTTTATGGCTCATGGGTTATTCTCTTTTTCCTTTTCAACCCAGCGTGTTGGTACATTATCATAGGTTCCCGTCTTAATTCATAAAGGTAACTAGATATTTTCCCTACTGGGAAAAAAAAAGTGAATTTGATGAAAGCAAACTAAGGAGTTCTATTCTCTTCTCGGTGGGCTTGGCAGCATTAACATTAATGGAAGCTACGAGTGCATCAGGAAGCAAGTTCAGCCCTAAGATGTAAGAGCTCCAGCTATTTGAAATTAGCCTTTGTGGGTCTCCTGAGTTCTGCAGCACCAGGGGCTAATTCTTATTCTTTTTCATCTCTCTCCTTTCTTCACTGGGCACTGATGCCTCATTACCTCTGTTCCTCCCATTCTGCAGAGCCGAGTCTCTGACACTCGCCCAGTCAGGAGCTTGTAAGCATCATCACTTGGATGTCCTAGTGCTGGGTGGGGAAACATGGGGTAGGAGCTGGGGTTTTGACTTTTTCACTTGTTCTGTCACTTCAGTCTTTATTTTCTTAACCAAATGTGATGCTACCTAGAAAAAAAAATGTATAGAGACCTCAGTTCAACAGAAGAGGTATTGTGTAATCTTTTAAGTCACTTTCTGATACCAAGTTAGTGACAGCTATTTGCTTTTCACTTCCTGTTTTAGCAACAGGTCATAATGGTCCCTCCCAAACCAATGTTTGAAATAAGAACCCTGCAAGAGAAAGAAATGAATTCAAAGACTCTCTTAAGCTGAACAATATAAATTTATTAATGAAAAGGAAATGGTATTTTAAACTGCTTTATCTGCCAACCCTGGGTTTATCTTGCCAGAATTGCATGAATCTGCTTGGAAAGTTAACTATGCTCTTTTTGTGGTATGGAATGACTAGATAATTCCATTTACCTTGCCTGGAAGATGAACTTTCATGATATTCCTCTTCATCAACTCAGCATTGTTCCCAAGCTTCACTGACAAAATACCCTTTACAAGCTCATGAAATACATTTTTCTATCTTTTGTGTGTGTGTGTGTGTGTGAAAACAGAGGGTTATTTCTGTCCAAGGCCCACAGTTAGAGATGTTCTTGAATGTCAAAAACAAAAGCAAAAAACTTGCATTATTCTATCCTTAAGTCAGTTAAAACTCTGAAAAATAAGTTTTAAAACAAAACCATTGATTATTCATGTAGATTGCTATGAAGAAATAGTTATAAGAGCAATGTGATTGGAGAGAAATTTCATTTCCTGTCTCTATAACCTTCCTGCTGAAAAATGAGACCTGACTTTCAGGCATGTTTCTGTCCTCAACAGTATCAAACTTGACTTCATTTGACTACTAGGGTTAGTGACTCTGAAGCTAGAGAACATTTTACCCAAATATTGGGCTATTAATTAGTAAGGAACTAGGAAAGATGGTTGGGGGAAATGCTGAATTTTAGAGAGCAGTTTAGATCAGGGTTTTTCCTTAAGGTTTTACCTGAGGATTCAAGGCAACAGAGTACAGGAGCAGCTTAAGTTTTTTTCTAGTAGATAACCACTCTTTTTATCTTTACCCTGCTCTCAAAATCAAAAGTAAGACATATGTAGAGAACCTCTGACTTGTTGGGGGAGAGGGTTAAATCTGTGTCCTGATGCTCAGTTGATGGGTGCTGGTGCTTGCCTCCCCCATCACCCCTGGATGCTTCCTAAGTCACTGGTTGTTGTTGTTGTTGTTTAGCCAATAAATCATGTCTGACTCTATGCCACACCATGGACAGTGGCCCTCCTGTCTCCTCTGTCCAAGGCATTTCCCAGGCCAGAATACTGAAGTAGGCTGCATTTCTTTCTCTGGGGGATCCTCCCAACCCAGGGATCACACCCACGACTTCTGCATTGGCAAGTGGGTTCTTTACTTCTGAGCCACCAGGGAAGCCCAAGTCATGGGTGTATTTGATTAAATGGTATCCTGATAGTTGAAAGAAGCCAACAGACACCCCTAAAAACACAGAACTATGGCTGCCCTGCAGCACCAGGATTATCAAGCAAAATTAAATCTTTATGAAATAGCAGATGAGAAAATGTTTTGCAGATTACCAGTGGCAGGATAGACTAGCACTAGAACAAATAGAGTGGTTGTTACTTCATTCTGGGGAAACTATGAGGCAGACAAATCACCATGTAGTTGTGGTTTTGCTTTTGTTTTTTGCCACTAAACATGTGTGATGATATGAAGAGAAGCTGTTGAGGAAGAGAGGCGAGACAAGATGCCTACTTTGGAGGAGTCTTAGACTGGAGGGATTAAATGTAGAACCAAAAGCATGGTATTAGCTCCAGAACTTCTAGACCCCTGTTAGTCGATTCAGTCACGTCCAGCTCTTTGCTCGCCAGAGTTGAGCAAAGAGTTGGACTGTCGATCCCCAGGCTCCTCTGTCCATGGAATTCTCTAGGAATTCTGGAATGGGTTTCCATGCCCTCCTCCAGGGCATCTTCCCAACCCAGAGATCGAACCCGGCTCTTCTGCATTGCAGATGGAGTCTTTACCATCTGAGCCACCAGGGAAGCCCCTGTAGATCCCACAGAAGGCTGACCCTAACTCACTGCCTTGAGGAGATCCTTGGTGTCTACTTATACCATGACTTAACTTGCCTTGAGTACATTTTTCCAGTCATTCCTGTGAGCTAGAAGTAGTTGTCTGTGAAAATCAATCTCTGTTCAGGATGAATAAGGCCAAATTTCTTTTCTTCTATAACTCATATTGTCATCAGTGTTTCAGCGTTCAAGTAAAAATGGTCACATCGTATTTCTCTTTTAAAATGATAAATATGATGATTGTTTTACTTTTCGTGAAAATTCATTTAAATGAGTTCATTTAGCTTAATGTAATCTTTTTTTCAAAAAAAAAAGCTTCACGAGGGGGAAATCAATTAAAAATAAATGAAATCATCTCTTTCAAAAATTAATTTTGAATTATTGAGTGACATTAATTATTCTGACTGAAATATGAAACTGGGCAACCTGATCCTGCAGCCTCCTTGGGAAAGCTACTGGATGCCTCCTGATGACTCGGCTAGAGTCTGCCCCAGGGGTCACGTGGGGCCCCAGGGTACCTAAATGCACAGCACTATGTGCCGAGACACTGCCCCCCCCCCAACACACCCTACTTCTCATGTGTTCTCTGGCTCTGGAAAGCCAGGAGGCTGGAGGGGAGAGGCAGTGGAGATTGGTCAGAATCCCCTGCCAGGGAGAATGAAAAGAAAAGAAAAATCACCTCTTGTTGAATCAGTGATGCCCCACTGTTCAGCCGCACACTCTCTCTCTGTTCACATTTGTGCTCAAAGTGGCTCAACGCACCCAGCTGAGCGCCTTCTTTATCACCGCCCACATTCTGCCTTCCCCACTCCCCGAAACCTGTTGTCTTTTCTACCCTCCGCTGGCACAGACACCCTTTTCACCTCTCCAATTACATCCACTTCCAAACAGATGTTCTGTGGCAAAGTTACAAAGCACTTATGTCACTTTTTTTAATTAATGAAATTCTCCCTTAGAGGGATTTTTGTTCATCTGGCTTTAAAAGATAATATTGCTGGAAAATAAATATACTTATTTTTAAAATCTTTGTTTGCCATTTGTGGGTCCAGAGTGTAGGGTGTGCAGGATGTTTTAAGTGTGATGTCTTACTTAAGGATAGCATTTCCATTTTAGAAAATGCAAGTTAGAGTTAGAACATGTATCTGCCAAAATTAGATGAACTCCACACTCCCCCCACCCCCAACTAAAAAAGTAGATGACTTCGATTCTTCAGGTCCTGTTTATCCCATAAAAAACATGTTTATTTATCAGTCACATTGAAATAGAATAAATCAATAACCAACATCCATGAATAAATTTGTAACCCAAGTAAACTAAAGAAAACTCAGAGAACAAAATTCATATTTAGGGCATTATAGCTGACCAAGCTATGTCTATAATAATGTTTATTTTGGAATTAATTTTGAAATAGTTAGCATGGGGATAGCTCTAAATTTACTCACATATTCTATGTCCTAAAATGAGACATATGAGGCTTCTTACATTCACAATTTTAACAAGGTAGGATCACTGGGAAAAGTATTGGGATTTCGTAATTTTCCCCCTCCTTTCTTTCTCCTGTTAGTTACTTGGAAGAAAAACAAGGGGTATGAAAATCCCATCAACCGCCAAAACCTTTAAGAGCTTGCGTTTTTTGTTTCATATTTTATAATTCTTGATACAGTAGAGATACGGCAGCAATGTGAGGTAATTGAAATTTTAATTCCACGTATATTTTAATGAGTGACTACTGTGTGTCAGTCACTCATTAAAATTGAAGCTGAAACTCCAATACTTTGGCCACCTCATGCGAAGAGTTGACTCATTGGAAAAGACTCTGATGCTGGGAGGGATTGGGGGCAGGAGGAGAAGGGGACGACAGAGGATGAGATGGCTGGATGGCATCACCGACTCCATGGACATGAGTCTGAGTGAACTCCGGGAGTTGGTGATGGACAGGGAGGCCTGGCGTGCTGCGATTCATGGGGTCGCAAAGAGTCGGACACGACTGAGCGACTGAACTGAACTGAACTGTGTGTCAGTAGGCTTCCGTGGTGGCTCAGTGGTAAAGCATCCACCTGCCAAGCAGGAGATGCAGGTTCAGTCCCTGCATTGGGAAGATCCCCTGAAGTAGGAAATGGCAACCCGCTCCAGTATGCTTGCCTGGGGCATTCCATGGACAGAGGAGCCTGGCGGGCTACAGTCCACGGGTTGCAATGAGTCGGACAGCTTAGCGACTGAACACGCATGCACTGTGTTTCAGTCAGTGCAGATTTACGTAAATACAAGGCAGAGAGATTGAGCAACTGGCCCAGATTCTCCCCACTGTAAGTGGAGAACAGGGGTCCAGTCAGACAGGCAGACTCCAGAGCGTATACTCCTGGCCTTACAAATCCTGCCTCTCAGAGAAGTCACCTTGAGACCATTAGAAACTCTGGAACTGGGTCTGACATAGAAAGCAGAGCTCCTCTGAGGACATAAGAGCAGTGGGATGTTGAGATCCAAAGGGAACCCTCCCCTCTCTCCCTTGTTGCCAAGAAGATCGAGGTCCTGAGATAATGGGTTTGTTCAGCGTATCTCGTTGCCTCTTTTCCAACCTCATATCCATGAGTCCCCTAATGTGTGCTCTGTGGACAGTTTGCTACCTTCTAACCACAACTGAAAATGTCTCCCTCCTTTTTTGTCAGTACCACGTTCTGCTCCTGTTTCAGTCTCCCGATGCTCTACAACCACCCCCCAACCCCTCTAATTCCTGTACTGCAGTCCCACCGTGTTTGTGTGTCTCACGTGGAGGGTACCACACCTCCACGACTTTGACTGGCCTGGCGTGTCTGTCTGGACCATCCCTCTCCCTTTTATCCATCAGGTTAATACTATCCATCCTTTTGTACCTGCTTCCATGAAGGCTTTCTTACCCCCAGAGCCAGAGTACGTGATTTACCTCTTTGTCAAAAAAATCTATCCATCCTTCAAGTTCCAATTCCGTCTCTCTACTTTATGATGCCTTCTTTGACCTCAAGGCTTGCAGGTTTCTTCTGAACCTCAGTGTTGTGCTGTGTGTATTTTCATGATGACACTTTTCTTATTTCTTATATGGTAATTATATATGTGCTTGTCTTATCGCCTCCACCTGTCCGATTCGAAATTCCTTAAGGCCAGAAACATACTCTCTTTCTCTTTCATAATCGTTATCACCTAGTAGGATCTATCTCATGATTCATGATGCTTTCATGGGGTCCATGAAACTAAAGTATGCTAAGCTATACTTTTTAAAAGGCCTGGCAAACCCAAATTTGTAAAATAGGGACTTATCCACTGAATCTGTACCCATGTGAAAAATACAGTTATTTTCTGTATGTCATTGACAGCATCTTCAACCAATACAAACCACTCAGGATCAGCTTGAAGGGCAATTGTTGAGCATCTCTGTGTTAATTTCCTTAGTTCCTGACACTTTGTAGGGGCCCCCAAATATTTGTAGAAGGAATTAATTGCTAAATAGCATGATAAAGCTACAGAGAACTTTCTACAGATAATTATGTTTATGTTCTATGTGGTTGGGTAGAGATTAACATCCTCAGTACTGCCCTAAATTTCCTGTTGGTAGCCTGAGTGGCAACATGGAAAGAAGAAAGACTGGAGCCCTAGAGAGGTGAGGATGGTGAGGATGGCAGGAGAGGACCTTGTGTCCACAGCTGTATTTCAAGCAGGAATACTGCCTGGTTCAGGAACTGTATTCTTAGCTGCCTGGGATTATGGGTCTCAGTAGTTTAAAAGCATTGTTGCTATTAGAAGATTAGAACAAAATAGAAATAAAGAATTCAAGCCCTTATGTGGTTTGTCAGCCCTCAAACCTTAGATTTCATTTTAAAGAACAGAGACTTTCAGAATTTAAGTTATTTAAAATAGCTATTTTTTTTAATTCAGTCATTTAGGACTTATTTTGAGTACTTGTTTGGTTAAAAATTATAAGACACCGAAAGGAAATATTTCTTTATCCAAATTCCTAAAGAATTTGCTCTTTAATACATTCTAGAAAATATTACAGTGCAGAGCAAAATGTAAGACACAGCATGAGAACTGAAGGGACAAAATGAACCATAAACATTGAGAAGAGATGGGGATGCAAGGAAGAGTTCACAGAAGAGGGTGCATTGAGACTGGGTCTTGAGGGATGGGTAGGAGTTTAATAGATAAGGAGCCATTCCAGGCGAAGGGAACATTAGATAAAGTGGTACCAAGATGACAAAGGGCAGTACATAATTGCCGATGGCCCAACAGTTAGGTTTGTGCTAGGCAAGAAGCAGTATTGGGACTTAATTTAAGAGCACTAGCCATTATAGGGGCTTCCCAGGTGGCTCAGTGGTAAAGAATCTGCAGGAGACACAGGAGACTCGAGCTCAATCCCTGGGTTGGGAAGATCCCCTGGAGAAGGGAATGGCAACCCACTCCAGTATTCTTGCCTGGAAAATCCCATGAACAGAGGAGCCTGGCAGGCTACAGTCCAGGGGGTCGCAAAGAGTCGGACATGACTGAGCATGCCTACCCACACCACTATAGGCTAAGGAGTTGACACTTGATCTGATTGGCAGTGAAAAGTCAGTGACTGTCTTTAAGGAATGGTAGTGTTTATAGAAGTAAAAGGTCAGGACTAGAGCAAGGACAGTGGACTTGGAAAGGGATTAAAAAGAAGTAATTGAGGGCTTGGTTACTGATTTTATATTAGAGACAGAACTCAAACTTCACCTCAAGTGTCAATTCTGGTGACTCTGACCTGGAAAGTGCAATACCATGAACAGAAATATGGGCCAAAAGAGATTATTTCCCTTTTAATTCTGACTTCATTTGAAAAGACCCTGATGCTGGGAAAGATTGAAGGTGGGAGGAGAAGGGGATGACAGAAGTTGAGATGGTTTGATGGCATCACTGACTTAATGGACATGAATTTGAGTAAACTCCAGGAGTTGGTGATGGACAGGGAAGCCTGGTGTGCTACAGTCCATGGGGTCGCAAAGACATGACTGAGCAAATGAACTGAACTAATTTTATCAATCAAGTATTCCCCTTTCCATTACATATGCCCTTTTGTTATAGGTTTTGAGTAAAGTCAAAAAGTAGCACAAGAGAACTTCATTGTTAGCTGGGAAGCCTAGTGCCCTATTTAGATCTTGAATCAACAAAATGAGAACTAAGAATCCAGGGTCTTGCTGAGCATCCTCATAACCATCCATCCTTCCTACACAGTCAGTGTCTACCCTACTCTATACACACCTAGCTTGATTTACTCAACTGCACTCTTTAAAAGAAAAAAGAAAAACACGAGAGGCAGAAATGTTGCTTTTTATGGTGATACTTTGACTTATTGCACTTTTAAAGGGAATTTTGCTCTCGGGAGAGCCAATTCTCCTTGAGCCCCATAGATGCCCATTCTCCCTTCACAAGGCAGGCACAGTACAAGCAGGGCTACTGTCCATTTTTCCACTGCTCTTTTTGCCAGCTTTTCCCATCCCTTAACTCAACTCCTGGGATGGAGAGATGAGTTATTTTCCACGGCTTATTTGCTCCTTGACCCTTTTCTTAAACCTCCCAACTCTGAAGCCAGTGGTAATCCTGACTTTGTAAGGTGGACAACTGATCCGTTGGGAGTTGAGCTACTAAGAGTCGATGCATTTGGTCAAGGCCACCCCACCCTTACAGGATAAGAAGCTTTGTATGAATTTATGAAACAACTATACGATCTGCTCACTGCAAAAGCTGTTCCTGACATTTTCTTTATTGATAAATGAATTTGTGTTTACCTTTGGCCACTGGCTGATGTCAGGAGCATGATAGGACCTGGTAGAGCGCTCGGGAAAGGCTAAAGACGGGGGGTGGGGGTGGGGGCGGATAAGGGGAGAGGGGGAGATCATAAGTCCAGAATGATTTGAGCTCGGCAGTTGTCAGACTTTGAAATCACACTTTCCTTGTTCCTCCTGGCCTCACACAAAGCAAGTGGTTGAGTAGCTGCTGAGCGAGAAATGCACTCTTTGAAATGCTTGCCTTGGTGAGAAGGAAGGTCCTGGGCTTTTTGTTGGAATCTCACTCTCAGCAGAGAGAGACTGAGGTTAGAGCAACTCTTTAAACCTGGAACCATTTTTGTCCAGAAATGTGACATGATTTGCTGGTGGTGACAACTGACTTGACAATGACCAGTGATTTAGGTCTACCTTTAATAAGCGAATTAATCTGAGCTAAAACATAGTGATCTGTCATGTTTAGAGATACCTCAACATCTGGCTGACTTGTCCTCTGTCAGCCTAGTTTGTCCTGTGCAAATCTTCTGTCAAGTGAGGAAAAGAACTGTGGGGAGAAAATTACATGGCAGTTTTAGACTTAGTGATGAATTTTTCTCCCAACATACCAGCTGTGCCAGCAACACTATTTTTCATGGCATTAATCAAATATCTTGCCTGCAGCACCTTCACTTTCCCAAAGGCTAAAAGATGAATCTGTCAGAAAATTTCACTGGGATTTGCCAACAGCTTTTCTAAGCTCAAATACTAGTCCAGGCACCTTAGAAGTTCGAGTAAGGCTTTTAGGGATAGCCTTGGGGAGTTAAAAGCTGTGTAGGGTAATTTTCCTTTACACTAAACAAAAAATCGAAGCTTCCATTGCAGCCAGCATGATCAAGTTCTCATGTCTGGAAAAGAGCCAAACACTCAAGCTTTATTAATGTATTCCATTTACTGACTCATAGCAAAGTACTTATTTTTAGTTGGAATTTTGAAATTGGCAAGGTACAAGAGCAATTGAAGGCCATGGAATGGACTCATGGCTTCCTCCTCAGGAAAGAGAATTCCAGATGGGAAGAAATTCAGCTAAAAAAAAAAAAACCCAAAAAACAAAACACACACCTTCTCACAGAGATGCTGCCCACAGCTTAAAGTATTGGCTGAGATTAAGGGAATGGCTACCCACTCCAGTATTCTTGCCTGGAGAACTCCATGGACAGAGGGGCCTGGCAGGCTACAATCCATGGGGTCGCAAAGACATGACTGAGTGACTAACAAGATCTGTACAATTTTTACCACCTGTAGTTTTTCTTATATCTCTCCTGCTTCCAAAATAAACATGGCACAATTGCTTTGCACTCTTCAAAAGTAATGTGCTCTCCTGTTCTTTTTCAAATTTAATAGATATTTCAGAGTAACCGCTGAAGACCCTAATATTTGCTGTGAATGAATAGGTGGAAATTCATGTTACACTAACCTAAAGCATATGTAGTTATTAAGATAAAGGGCTATCAAATTAGACATCTTGGTAAGAGTGGGTTTTACAGTATCTTCTCATCCTTGTTGACTGTGAAAAGAAATTGTTAGCTGCGCAGTCATATCCGACTCTTTGCAGACTTCGTGGACTGTAGCATGCCGGGCTTCTCTGTCCATGACATTCTCCAGGCAAGAATACTGGAGTGGGTTGCTATTCCCTTCTCCAGGGAATTTTCCCAACCCAGGGATTGAACCCTGGTCTCCTGCATCACAGGCAGGTTCTTTTTTCCACCATCTGAGCCACTCACTTAGATGGAAGACTACTCTTTGATTCCTTAAATGGCAAAGAAGGGTCTCTGAGAAGTCTTTGCCATTTAACTTCCCTAGCAATACACTTAATACTACTGAGCAATTAAAGGAAAAAGGGGTGACATTTCTATCTCCCCACGAGTAACTGCATAATGTTACTAAGTGATAGTTGTTGAGCACGGTAACTCTGGAGTCTAGCCCAGTGCATGAGACACAGCAGGAATCTCAACAAATGTTTATGGAACAAACTAAACCCCTGGGTTGACTTAAAAAAAAAAAACTTGAATAGTTTCAGCAATGAGTTTTCTCGTTCAGTTCAGTTCAGTTCAGTCACTCAGTCGTGGCCGACTCTTTGTGACCCCATGAATCGCAGCACGCCAGGCCTCCCTGTCCATCACCAACTCCTGGAGTTCACCCAAACTCATGTGCATTGAGTCAGTGATGCCATCCAGCCATCTCATCCTCTGTCATCCCCTTCTCCTCCTGCCCCCAATCCCTCCCAGCATCAGAGTCTTTTCCAACGAGTCAACTCTTAGCATGAGGTGGCCAAAGTACTGGAGTTTCACTTTTAGCATCATTCCTTCCAAAGAAATCCCAGGGCTGATCTCCTTCAGAATGGACTGGTTGGATCTCCTTGCAGTCCAAGGGACTCTCAAGAGTCTTCTCCAACACCACAGTTCAAAAGCATCAATTCTTCAGTGCTCGGCTTTCTTCACAGTCCAACTCTCACATCCATACATGACCACTGGAAAAAACCATAGCCTTGACTAGACGGACCTTTGTTGGCAAAGTAATGTCTCTGCTTTTCAATATGCTATCTAGGTTGGTCATAACTTTTCTTCCAAGGAGTAAGCGTCTTTTAATTTCATGGCTGCAGTCACCATCTGCAGTGATTTTGGAGCCAAAAAAAATAAAGTCTGACACTGTTTCCCCATCTATTTCCCATGAAGTGATGGGTCCAGATGCCATGATCTTTGTTTTCTGAATGTTGAGCTTTAAGCCAACTTTTTCACTTTCCACTTTCACTTTCATCAAGAGGCTTTTGAGTTCCTCTTCACTTTCTGCCATAAGGGTGGTGTCATCTGCATATCTGAGGTTATTGATATTTCTCCCAGCTATCTTGATTCCAGCTTGTGCTTCATCCAGCCCAGCATTTCTCATGATGTACTCTGCTGCTACTGCTGCTGCTAAGTCGCTTCAGTCGTATCCAACTCTGTGCAACCCCATAGACGGCAGCCCACCAGGCTCCCCCGTCCCTGGTATTCTCCAGGCAAGAACACTGGAGTGGGTTGCCATACTCTGCATAGAAGTTAAATAAGCAGGGTGACAATATACAGCCTTGACATACTCTTTTTCCTATTTGGAACCAGTCTGTTGTTCCATGTCCAGTCCTAACTGTTGCTTCCTGACCTGCATATAGGTTTCTCAAGAGGCAGGTCAGGCGGTCTGGTATTCCCATCTCTTTCAGAATTTTCCACAGTTTATTGTGGTCCACACAGTCAAAGGCTTTGGCATAGTCAATAAAGCAGAAGTGTCAAATCTCTATAGTGTTCTTTACATGTTCCAGGAATCTACTCTCACCTGATCCTAGAACCCATCCCAGATGTTTGATAGTGATAAAGTGGTTTCCTGCTATTAAAATTAGTTATTCACCATGGTTCATAGAAACTGATTAAAGGCAAGACCAAGAAATGCAAGGATACTTTTCTAGTGAAAACAACTTGGATTAGTAATCAGACAAATTAGACCTTCCCTGGTGGTTCAGTTGGCAAAGCAGGAAACCCCAGTTCAATTCCTGGGTCAGGGAAGATCCCCTGGAGAAGGGATAGGTGACCCACTTGAGTATTCTTGCCTGGAGAATCCCCATGGACAGAGGAGCCTGATGGGCTACAGTCCATAGGGTCACAATGGTCGGACATGACTTAGTAACTAAACCACCACCATAGTTGAAGAGGAAAGGTTCATGAGAGGGGAGAATTTGAGTAAGGCCTTACAGGTATAGAAAGAGAATCAGTGAGATACTGCCAGTCGTGGGTGTAGCACAAGGAATTCTTTTTCTAGTTCATAGGATTTCTTATGCTTTGAAAAATTAGTCCTATCCTATTTGCTTCCTAAAGAGGAATATATGGGGTATAATTTAGAATTAAAATTTACTCTGAAATACAAAACCCAGTACACTGTGCCTCTACTTATAGGGTTTGGTAATATTTGTAAAAACTCATTAATGGAAGCATTTCTCTGTTCCTGGTATAGATTAGAATAGGTTAGCCTGTTATTGCTTGTCTCTGAATGTGCTCTTAACCTACATGAAATGAGACAAGACTGGGATGATTAAGAAAAAACCAAAGGGTACCTTGATTGGATGCACTTTAGCACTATAAAGCAGTTTTCTTTTAATAGTGGGAAATGGAAAAGTTTCATTAGTTCAGACCAGAATGTATATGAAGGTAAATTTTGAAGGCTGCTGTGCATGTGTGTGTGTGCACGTGTACATACACACACTTACACTTTAGAAAGCTCACATTACTAGCAGGAATATTACATAGCTTGCAATAATGAAAGGGATGATGTGAAGGGGGTGTTATTTTAAATCCATTCTTGTATACCCAAAAAAGGTATATTATTTGGAAGGACTTTGATACCAGTATATTTTACAGTTTGACAACTTGAAACTTTGTAAACTGGCAATTGGGTATAGACGAAGGTATCCATTTATCTCATATATGTCTTGTTGAGGCAAAGCTGTCAGGAGAAATCTTATCACATGGTGCCCCATTTGTTTTCTGTGGTGATTTATGATGGTTTTGAAAAGGTCTTGTGATCCCATAGGCTGCCACGATTCTCTGACTTTTCTCTGTCAATGGATCAGATTTTTGACATTTTCTGAGAGCATTCAGAAAAGATTTGATAAATCAGCTTGTGGTGTTTATTTTAATTGATCTGAAGCCCATGCCTTCAAGAATTCATCAACCACAGTTGACAGGGGCTGGGTGTGCTGCCGTGGAATGAAAACACTGGCCAGCCATGCTCCTGTGGTGATGATATAGATATTTTGTTGAAAGTTTATGCGCACCGACGAGGAGATGTCATAACTAATTTAGTATGTTGTAAATCTCTTGACACAGATTCTAATTCATAAATCTCATCCATCACATGTGATTCATGAAACGATAGACAACCTTTGATGAGAAGGTACTTTTGTCTGTGTTCCAAGTTCCTTACATTTTTCCTTATTCCAATATAAATCATTCCAGAACAACAGACTTCTATTATGAAAATGGAACTGTAGAGGTCCTTCATTCTTTCACTTCCTTTCTCACACCCGTAAAAAGCAAAACTCTCTCTTTGAAAATAAGGATGTGTTTCTAGGAGAGCAACAAGATAGAAGGATATGCACTACATGTACATATGCAGTGAATATAGAAAGAGACTAAGTTCAAAGAAATGGCAAAGATAAATGTTAACTGCTTTTCTACAATAAAATGATTCTAGAAAAGACAGAAAATTGGAATAAGACTTATAGTCCTTATCACTAACTTTTTTCAAAATTAATTTTAATTATATACCTAACTTGGTTAGTTATGTAGTAGTGTTGTTGCTCAGTCATGTCCGATTCTTTGCAACCCCATGGACTGTAGAACACGAGACTCCTCTGTCCATGGGATTCTCCAGGCAAGAATACTGGAGTGGGTTGCCATTTCCTTCTCCAGGGGATCTTCCCAACCTAGGGATTGAACCCAGGTCTCCTGTATTGCAGGCAGATTCTTTACCATCAAATATTTGTTTTACTCAGAGGTTTCCTAAGTTTACTTGGGCTACAAATTCATCCCTCCTCAGGTTGGCCTTATTGATTTATTCTTTTCGACTTGACTGATAAATAAACAGGCCGTCATTCTTCTCAGAGAGTCAACTATCTAACAAAGGCGGGCTCAGAAAATGGTTGGCACTTACAACCTTAGTTAACAGAGTGATTTTTTCCTATTTTTCTGAGCAATCTAAAGCCAACATGAGGTGATATATCATCCAACTAGCCTGCTAGAAAGTTAATAAATCTGGTCAGATGTGAGAAGGCTTTACCATTAGCAAAAGACATATGTATAATTTTATTTACAGCTTAGTCATTTAAGTGATTATGGCAACTAGAACTATACCAGTGACTATGAAAGTTAAAGTCGCTCAGTTGTGTCCGACTCTTTGTGATCCCTTGGACTGTATGGTCCATGGAATTCTCCAGGCCAGAATTCTGAAGTGGGTAGCCTTTCCCTTCTCCAGGGGATCGTCCCAATCCAGGGATCAAACCCAGGTCCTCCCATATTGCAGGTGGATTCTTCAGCAGCTGAACCACAAGGGAAGCCCAAGAACAATGGAGTGGGTAGCCTATCCCTTCTCCAGAGGATCTTCCCAACCCAGGAATCAAACCAGGGTCTCCTGCACTACAGACAGATTCTTTACCAACTGAGCTATCAGGGAAGCCCTATGGCCTTTGTAAAAAGACAAGATGCCACCTTTAAGAAGTTTCCAATTATGTCAAATGGTGGAGTTGAAACAACACATCGGGTGGTAAAGATAAAGTACAAGTGGATATGGAACTATAAAAAATGAAGGACAAAAATCTATTTATGGACCTTGAAAGATGCTTTGAATTAGGGTCATATAGAGGAAATAGAACTGAACTTTGGGCTTAAAGGAAGAGTTAAATATGACATTATAGCATCCAAATACTGTTAAAAAATACTCACTTTTCTCAGCTAAAATATAGGGACATCAGAGTGTTTATGGCAAATCACATTAGTTGAGTCTGGAGTCTAGGATTTCTTTTCCTGTCTGATTGATAATAGTCCACATACCTTGAATCATTGTGTGTAAATTTTTTAATGGATTATTCATGATAATAAGAGACATAAATCCACTTAAATCTTACAATAGAGGAATTCAATTTTATATAATTATCTCCATACCCCATCTTCATAAAAGTTCTTGTATAAATAGCCAGTAAGTTCTGAAACTGGCTAATATGCATTTTCCTAATTATCCTTCTCTTCAGATGAATGTGGTAGCAAGTCATAGATTATCTGAAAGTAAAGAACAGTCAAAGAATAAGAAATAAAGGACCCGGATAACTCACCAATTAGAGAAATATCCCTTTTATTTTCAAAACCCAAATAAGCAAATTCCAAGGGGTGAAACAAATGAAAGAAGAAAAAGGCACAAGTAAATGCATTCACCTTTCCTCCAGCACTCATGTCCGCTTCCCTTGAAGTGTTCAAATGTTAGAGATGAAGAAACTCCGAGAGGGGAAAGGTCACTCAGAAAGAAGACACAGTGCAAATGCCATGTCTGTAATGGAGGGCAATGTGAAGTAAACTCCTGCTCTGAGCCTGTAATGAGAGAGAAAAGAAATGAAGAGCTGGAAAGGTCCAATGTCAGAATTTACAATAGGTAAATTTCAATGACTGAAAGGCACAATGACCAATAACCACTTGCCTGAGCCAGAAATGATGTGAAGTGCCGATCTGTCTGCTTTAGCCCATCTCTTTCCCCAAGTGTTTGGCTCCTGATCTTTCAGACCACTGTTTCCTGCCTCAGAACTCTCCTGATTACCACTGGGTTCCAGTAGAGTAGGAATAAACATGAGTCAGATACAACAGATTAAATGAAGTCTATTAGGTCCAGGATCGGGGTATATCAATATAAAGTAGAAACATAGAAGGAGGCTTTCTTTACAGCTAACATGAAAGATGAATTCTTGGGGAAAAGGCCATTTTATTGAAAGTGCTAGAAACATTTGCTATAATCATTAATAGCCCTCTGCTATGCCAGCATGATGAAGTTGCGAGTACCTTAATAATTCAGGCAACCATATATGATTTTGTTCTTTACTTGACTGTCTGCCAATTTAATCAATTGATAATGAACCTGATGTTTCACGTGTAAGAAAATTAAAAAGAAACACTAAAAGGATCAAACACTCAAATTCTACAGAACAGATTTGACAGATCTTTAAACATTGATCCTCCCTCAAAGACACAAATCATATGGATGTGGTTGTAGCATTAATCAAAATTTCAGATCCCATTGAGTTCACCCAAGTGTTGGCCTTAGTTATTTACACCCAGATTGCAGCTCAGGAAAGGGATTGAGACACAAATGTGTTGCCTGCAGTTTATCTTTTCGCCGATTATTCAAACTTAAAATCAGAAAAGACTTTGATGTCTCAAGTTGTTCCATTTTGAGAGTTGAGAGCACAAATGAAAAGAAAGGACGTTGCTGAAAGGAAGAATGAGGTAGAGATTTTTTTTTTAATCAGCCAAAACTGTATTAATAATTCTACTTGCCTGGCACCTAGCACCATGCTAGGTACAGTTGATAAAATACAGAAGAGACACTGTAGATAGGTGCTGTGTTTTTGGACCTGACATTCTAATTAGAAGGATAAAACATCAAAACCCATATAACAAAGAACCACTTTATGAACAAAAGAGCATGGCCAAATTGGGCTGTGAATTCGGAGGCAGCTAGACGACTCAAGGAAGGCTTTATGGGGAGAGGTGGATCCACTGAACTGTAAACTATCTAAAATAAAAATAGTAAGTCCAATTTTCTGCTGAAAATACTGGTCATAAATAAAAGTGGAGAAATTTAGATCGACTTACAAAGTGGAATGGATTTAGTTAGTTGCTCAGTCGTGTCTGACTCTTTGCAACCCCATGGACTGTAGCCCGCCAGGCTCCTCTGTCCATGGGGATTCTCCAGGCAAGAAGACTGGAGTGGGTTGCTACTCCCTTATCCAGCAGATCTTCCCAACCCAGGGATTGAACCTGGGTCTTCCACATTGCAGGAAGATTCTACCATCTGAGCCAATATTTTCCAGCAAACCTTCAAATGCTTGTGTTATGATTGTCACCACACCCTAACTCCCGTTTTGTTCCCCCTACAGTTGAAGTGAGTGGCAACTTAGGCCAGAATAACCCTGGAGGCATATTCGACTTCTCTTTTTATTATTCTCCACATAGAATACATCAGCATTTGGATGCACCTTCAAAATACATCCAGAATCTGATGCCTTCTCACTTCCTCCCAGCTACCACTATGGCCCCAGCCACGTCATCTGTTGCTGGATCTCTGCAGTGACCCCGTCAGCGTACATCTTTTGCCCGACAACCCATCAGCCACACGGTCCTGTTCAAATATCACTCAGATCACACTACTTTCCTTCAGACTCTCCAAGGACTTCCCATCTCAAAGTGTCAAAAGTGCTTTGAGGTCCTTTGTGACATGAGGCTGTCCCCTCCCCACACCCTTTTTATTTCTCTGATTTCTATCCCCTTTTGTCTCTCCATTCCAGCCCTCCTGCATGCTCAGCGGGCTCCACCCTCTCAGTAACCTGGCGCTTGTGTTTGTTCTACACGGAACACTCTTCCAGGATAGCTACCTGGCTGTTCCTTTATCTCCTTTGAGTCTGTTTGAATGTCATGTGCTCAGTGGGCTTCCCTGACTACCCTATTTAAAATTACTACCACCTCCTCCATGCTCCCTGACACCCCAGTCCTGTTCTCAGGTTAATTTCTTTTCCATAATACTTAGCACTCACTCGTGCTGTATAACTTAGTTACTGCTTTTGTTTATTATCTGTCTTCCACCCTCCTGAGGTCAGGAAACTTTGTGTGTTTTACCATTCTCTGAGACATCCCATCACCTAGAACAACATGTGGCACATCTTAGATGCTCAATAATATCCATGGGATAAATGGATTGTGGAGCTAGAGTCAAGGTCATCATGGCAAATGAGGGCATTCTCCTGGAGTTGTGTTGCATTTGGTTTAAAGAACAGATTTCTAATTCAAGATCCAGGAATTGGATTTGGGAGCCTTCTGAATCCCTGATATCGGTGCAAAATGTTGTGTTCACCTATGTTTTTATGAGTGGAAGCAAGGTTTTCTTTTTAGCTTTTATCAGCTTCTCAAAGAGTCTTTGACATAGAGGTAAAGAGAATCACTGGCTTAGAGTATTCCACAGCACTTGAGGAGAACTACCTAGTTTGTTTTCATTTTGCTAATTAGAGTACTCATCATTTTAAATACAGGAAAATTGATAGACTGAAAGATGCTAAAAGTTGTATTTTCACAAGTCCAAAACAACCTTAGTGAAAGTGAAAGTCGCTCAGTTGTGTCGGACTCTTTGTGACCCCATGGACCATACAGTCTATGGAATTCTCCAGGCCAGAATACTGGAGTAGGTAGCCTTTCCTTTCTCCAGGGGATCTTCCCAAGCCAGGGATCAAACCAGAGTCTTTTACATCTCAGGCAGATTTTTTACCAACTGAGCTCTCAGGGAAGCCCCAAGCAACTTTATCATTTGGCTAATTCTGTCATTGTCAGCTTAAATGGAAGGACTAGATGTCAAAACCAGTCAGCCTGGCAGAGCCCCATAAGATCAATTCCTTTGAATTTGCTCAGCATTTGTACATGTGGTTTACACACTCTCTTGTCCATTCGTCACCTTGAAACTGCTTTTGGCCTATTCCGTGTATGTATGTGTGTACAGAATGATTATTTAATTGTTTGTTAATAAAGTAATATTGAATGAATGAAGTCACAACTGAGATAACTACCTGTGGTGCTATATTAAATTAGTGGTAAAATCCATATTATTTGATTTCCGATCCAGTGTGTTTTCTATTTGACTGTATAGGCTCTGTCTTGGTGCAGGATGACCTTCTATATAATTAGAAACATAAATAATGTACCAAGAACTCTTGTATTGTAATCTTGGTCTTAGGAGGGGCCTAAATGGTGACCTTGGCACTTGCTGTGCTTTGATTACTTAAATTTTTAAATGGGAATCGTATAATCATCTAGTTGGTCTTGACTAATTAAAAATATAAAATATAAGTCAACCTATGTTGTCCCACGGAGAAGGCAATGGCACCCCACTCCAGTACTCTTGCCTGGAAAATCCCATGGATGGAGAAGCCCGGAAGGCTGCAGTCCATGGGGTCGCTAAGAGTCGGACCCGACTGAGCGACTTCACTTTGACTTTTCACTTTCATGCATTGGAGGAGGAAATGGCAACACACTCCAGTGTTCTTGCCTGGAGAATCCCAGGGACGGGGGAGCCTGGTGGGCTGCCGTCTATGGGGTCGCACAGAGTTGGACATGACTGAAGTGACTTAGCAGCAGCAGCAGCATGTTGTCCCAATCATCACCAACTTATTTTAATTTCTGAGCAGAAAGCTGTAGGTATAAACATCATAGGTAAGACTACTCTTCAAAGTAGTCAGTATATAGAAGGTTCTGATACAGTGAGGAATAGTCTTTCCTTTACAGTTAGGGGAGCTGCTACCCTGACCACTTGTGACAATAGAGATGAATTCCTTTGAAGAAGCTATGGGAGAGTTGGGGCTGATTTGCCGTCTATGGGGTCGCACAGAGTCGGACACGACTGAAGCAACTTAGCAGCAGCAGCAGCAGCAAAGATGCAATAGTGACTTAATGAAATTCTCTATTTCTGTTTTTGGTGAACCACCTGTATCCAGCAAGTTAGGTAACAAAGCAGGTGTTAGGACAAACTTCGCCTGAAGACACTGGAGCTTGCTAGCTGGCATCATTCCAAAAGCATGATGAGATAAGCTGTTAGATATATTGTCAAAGAGATTGATGGTATCAACTATTTTGAGGTTTCCTCTGATTAATTATATAGGCCACATAACTGTTCACCAAAGGCAATGCAAATAATGATAGTCATGTCCTGGCTATAAAGAATAGGAAATAATAAAACAATATGGGAATCAGTGACCTTTTTGATCCATCAAATATCCTATTGGAATCCACTTATACAAATAAACTTTCTTTTCCCACTTATTTCTACCTTCCATTTGTGGGCTTACAGACTTGTTAGAGAGTGATAGGATCTTAAATGTTTAATCAATGATAAAACAGAATCTTCAAAGATAAATTCATAGCCAAGGTCACTTGACAGGGTCAGATCAGATCAGATCAGATCAGTCGCTCAGTCGTGTCCAACTCTTTGCAACCCCGTGAATCGCAGCACGCCAGGCCTCCCTGTCCATCACCAACTCCTGGAGTTCACCCAGACTCACGTGCATCGAGTCAGTGATGCCATCCAGCCATCTCATCCTCTGTCCTCCCCTTCTCCTCTTGCCCCCAATCCGTCCCAGCATCAGAGTTTTCTCCAATGAGCCAACTCTTTGCATGAGGTGGCCAAAGTACTGGAGTTTCAGCTTTAGCATCATTCCTTCCAAAGAAATCCCAGAGCTGATCTCCTTCAGAAGGACTGGTTGGATCTCCTTGCAGTCCAAGGGACTCTCAAGAGTCTTCTCCAACACCACAGTTCAAAAGCATCAATTCTTCAGCACTCAGCCTTCTTCACAGTCCAACTCTCACATCCATACATGACCACAGGAAAAACCATAGCCTTGACTAGACGAACCTGTGTTGGCAAAGTAATGTCTATGCTATCTAGGTTGGTATTAACTTTCCTTCCAAGGAGTAAGCGTCTTTTAATTTCATGGCTGCAGTCACCATCTGTAGTGATTTTGGAACCCAGAAAAATAAAGTCTGACACTGTTTCCACTGTTTCCCCATCTATTTCCCATGAAGTGATGGGACCGGATGTCATGATCTTCGTTTTCTGAATGTTGAGCTTTAAGCCAACTTTTTCACTCTCCACTTTCACTTTCATCAAGAGGCTTTTGAGTTCCTCTTCACTTTCTGCCATAAGGGTGGTGTCATCTGCATATCTGAGGCTATTGATATTTCTCCCGGCAATCTTGATTCCAGCTTGTGCTTCTTCCAGTCCAGCATTTCTCATGATGTACTCTGCATATAAGTTAAATAAACAGGGTGACAATATACAGCCTTGACAAACTCCTTTTCCTATTTGGAACCAGTCTATTGTTCCATGTCCGGTTCTAACTGTTGCTTCCTGACCTGCATACAAATTTCTCAAGAGGCAGATCAGGTGGTCTGGTATTCCCATCTCTTTCAGAATTTTCCACAGTTTATTGTGATCCACACAGTCAAAGGCTTTGGCATAGTCAATGAAGCAGAAATAGATGTTTTTCTGGAACTCTCTTGCTTTTTCCATGATCCAGCGGATGTTCGCAATTTGATCTCTGATTCCTCTGCCTTTTCTAAAACCAGCTTGGACATCAGGAAGTTCGCGGTTCACATATTGCTAAAGCCTGGCTTGGAGAATTTTGAGCATTATTTTACTAGCGTGTGAGATGAGTGCAATTGTGCAGTAATTGGAGCATTCTTTGGCATTGCCTTTCTTTGGGATTGGAATGAAAACTGCCCTTTTCCAGTCCTGTGGCCACTGCTGAGTTTTCCAAATTTGCTGGCATATTGAGTGCAACACTTTCACAGCATCATCTTTCAGGATTTGGAATAGCTCAACTGGAATTCCATCACCTCCACTAGCTTTGTTCGTAGTGATGCTTTCTAAGGCCCACTTGACTTCACATTCCAGGATGTCTGGCTCTAGGTCAGTGATCACACCATCGTGATTATCTGGGTCGTGAAGATCTTTTTTGTACAGTTCTTCTGTGTATTCTTGCCATCTCTTCTTAATATCTTCTGCTTCTGTTAGGTCCATACCATTTCTGTCCTTTATCGAGCCCATCTTTGCATGAAATGTTCCTTTGGTGTCTCTGATTTTCTTGAAGAGATCTCTAGTCTTTCCCATTCTGTTGTTTTCCTCTATTTCTTTGCATTGATCGCTGAGGAAGGCTTTCTTATCTCTTCTTGCTATTCTTTGGAACTCTGCATTCAGATGTTTATATCTTTCCTTTTCTCCTTTGCTTTTCACTTCTCTTCTTTTCACTGCTATTTGTAAGGCCTCCCCAGACAGCCATTTTGCTTTTTTGCATTTCTTTTCCATTGGGATGGTCTTGATCCCTGTCTCCTGTACAATGTCACAAACCTCATTCCATAGTTCATCAGGCACTCTATCTATCAGATCTAGGCCCTTAAATCTATTTCTCACTTCCACTGTATAATCATAAGGGATTTGATTTAGGTCATACCTGAATGGTCTAGTGGTTTTCCCTACTTTCTTCAATTTAAGTCTGAATTTGGCAATAAGGAGTTCATGGTCCGAGCCACAGTCAGCTCCTGGTCTTGTTTTTGCTGACTGTATAGAGCTTCTCCATCTTTGGCTGCAAAGAATATAATCAATCTGATTTCGGTGTCGACCATCTGGTGATGTCCATGTGTAGAGTCTTCTCTTGTGTTGTTGGAAGAGGGTGTTTGTTATGACCAGTGCATTTTCTTGGCAAAACTCTATTAGTCTTTGCCCTGCTTCATTCCATATTCCAAGGCCAAATTTGCCTGTTACTCCAGGTGTTTCTTGACTTCCTACTTTTGCATTCCAGTCCCCTATAATTAAAAGGACATCTTTTTTGGATGTTAGTTCTAAAAGGTCTTGTAGGTCTTCATAGAACCATTCAACTTCAGCTTCTTCAGCGTTACTGGTTGGGGTATAGACTTGGATTACTGTGGGTACTAGCAAACTAAAACTATAGTCGGGGACTTCTAGTTCTTTCCTCTTTGCATGTATATACATTTGTTTCAGGGTCTTTCTGACAGTTCTTTCTCTTTCATCCTTTGTGTATGTGTAAGAGAGAGAGGGAGAAAGAGAGAATGAGAATGAATATGAATCTGTAATCATTTAAGTATATTAAAGTTCCTTATTTATCTTAATGAAAGTATCAATAATAGTTGTATAGAATTTATTTGTGAAGAGGGGTGTATCTACAGTTACAATATTGAATTCCAGAAATAGTCACTGCATTTCCCAAAATGTGCCTGCCTTTTTCAGATCATAAGTATTATAAATATCTCAAATGTTGAATATATGAAAAGCAGTGCTTCTTGTACAAGATCTTATATAAGACTTAAAAATTCTCCAGTGATGTCTACCTCCCACTGTGTTTAAGGCAATTAATACTTAACACCTTTAGCAATATTCCCTAGAGTAATTATTAAACATAGACTATTGGGCCATCATTAACTTATTGGGAAAGATAGAATCAAAGAATTATAGAATGAAAACTGCATTCAGTGCCTGCACTACTCTTTATTATGACAAGCAATACTATTCATTCATTAACAAGTATCTATTAAACAGCTGCTGTGTGACAGGCACCATTTAAAGTGCTGAGGTTAAAGCCAGTGAACAAATCAAAGCCTCCTACCTTCATGGAGTTTATATTCCAGTGAAGGGAAATAGACAGTGAACAGAAAATGCAATCAAGCAAGTTGATTATATGGTACTTAAGGTTTTAAGTACAAAGGGGGGAAAAGTAAGAAGGTGAAGAGAGATTATGTATTGTAGTGAGGCTTCCAATATTAAATATTCATATGTTTGTTAACAGTAGAGTACTGTACTTACTGCTAAAACTAGATCATCTATAATATTATTTCCCTCAAGCTACAAGCAGAGCATCAAAGAACTAGGGAAAATACAATGTGTGTGTGTGTGTGTATATACAGACATATTATTGTCACATATATATACATATATTCAGTAGACTATGTGATTTATTATTCATAGAGGGTAGAACTTAGTATAAAATGACATTTTTATCAAGGAGAAATTTTAATAAACATTTTTTAAAAGATACATGCAGAGATCTTCACAGCATTATTAGAAAAACTGAACTAAGATAACAAACATGAGATCCTGATGAAAATTCCTCACATACTACACAAATAAAAGTTGTTTGTCTTTTTTATTCCATAGTGACAGACGCTCTTGTCACTGTTTAGGTTTCACTTTTGTAAAATCCAAGAACCGTGGCAATTTTGGTTCCAGCTAAAATCTTCTTCACCATGTCTGTATCAGAGAATACCTAAAAAAATAGAGAAAAAAATCAAATGTACAGTTTAGATACAAAGATAATCCATGGACTATCTTGTTCCATGACTAAATTATATCTGTGATCTTGAGTCCATTGCATATGCCCCAGTTCGGGCCTTCACATAACAGCTAAAAATGACTTTTCAGCTGGGATCAAATACTGTGTCCTCCCTGAGAGTAACAGCATCCTTATTCATGCTGGGCAGCGGATTCTCTCCATCTTCAAGGTTTTTCACTCGCATAATTTTGCAGTTTCCTGCCAGACATCAAGAACAAAACAGGGATGGGGGGATTAAAGTAAAAAAAAAAAAGGAATTAGATATTTATTTGTGGACAGTGGTGTTAATGAACACATCTCTGCCTGTGTCCCCAAACAAACTCCTTTTCGCAACACTGTGGAAACTAAGCACTGTTTGTATTTTATAGCTTGTAATTCTGATTGTATTTCATAGGCTTTTCACAGCAATTCTGCTTAGTCACTTAAGAGTTTTCTTTTTAATCAAGAGATGTCCAAAGAGCCATGTAAATGGACATTCAGAAAAAGGTTTTATTAAGTGTTTGTATGGGCCATCAGAGTCTTAGCCCAAGGTTTTCAAAAACAGTGAACAAGATTCCTTGACACCATACTGGACATGGGTGATTTTAAAGTTCAACCTTTGGAAATAGAATTTTCTCCTTTGCCATAAATTCTATGTCATAGAATTTCTCTCACAAGTTGTGTTATGAAACTAAGGGAAAAACAGCCTATCTCTTTTGTCTTAAAGAGACTCCTCTTTAAATGTTCAGCAAGATTTCTTGTTCGTTATGAAGAGCCGGTTATAAGCATTCAGGGGGCATACAGCTCAGGTTTTTAATAGGATATTTAGGACTCCAAGATCTATCAAAATGGCCTTCTCCGATGGATATTCAGGGTGTCGGATATTCAGTATGCCAGAACACAGGTTGGAGAACTGTGAAGGAAATATAATGTCAATGAAGAAGGTAGCATTCAGGGGCTTCAGGGAGTACAAAGATAATTGTGGATCAATTGTGCCAGACAATTTGAAGCAACTTAAGACTGCCGTCAGTACTTTAATTGTTTCTGCTGCAGAGTTTGAAAGAGCATTTAGTTCAATGAATGATGTGTTAACACCTAGTTGCAATGTTCTGTCCATTAGTTGCATATCATCTTTGTCTTTTTATTAAGCTGGTTGGTCCACTGTTCCACATGCTTAAGCCTAAAGATTATGTCAAGAAGTGGCTTGTAAGTGGCGGCTTGAAAGCCAGAAATTGTAGAAATGTGACAAGAGAAGCTCTCGGCTCTTCTGTCTTACTTTTATTTTATTTGAAGAGTCTGAACTGTTTCCCCCTCCTTAAGCCTGGGCTCCTGGGCATTGAGCGAGTCAAAAACTACAATTTTCTCATGTAATGAACTAGGCTAAAACAAGATCATGTCAGTCCTAAGTTAGGTAACTTTTTCACTTTGGGAAAATCAATAATACCTCCCCTATGAACACCCAATGTATGGTGGATGGAAAACTATATGCGGCCCTCTAAGGAGTTATTAAGGGTCCCCTTGAGTCTATTAGCTCTATGTCTACATGGAATATACCTCGAAACAGGAGAAATGGGAAATAATTGAGGCTCATCATCAGAACTGCCCTTTCGCATTAGACTCTTTGGTGCCAGTGCTTTAAACAGAATTTTGTTTTGGGTCCCTGGGTATTCTTTCCTATAATGCAGATGTGAACTTGAAAAGTTCTGGGCTGCAGAATCGAATGTGTTTGTCTTATGATCGCAGTGGGGCTTGTACTCAATAGCTTACTTTTAAGCACATTCTCTCTAGTCTTTCATATATTCCCATTTTCTCCACTTGCCATTCATTTATTCTTACTTCTCCTCGTCCAAAATTTAAAAGAGACAGCATTGTAGGCACAATATCTCCTCTCTGTCAGGTCCACAGCCATTTGGCTTTGTTGTGCTTTTTCCCCCGCCTTTTCGTACCTTTTTTTGTTCTGGCAATAGACCTGAAAACTTACATCATGGGAGTCAGTAGCTTGTGACTTCAAACAACAGGCATTCAAATTCAAGTGATGATAGATAGCTCATGATTAAAATATCTCTCTTTTCTTTGTGCAATGAGCCAGCAAGATTCTTTGAGAGCATTTAAACTCTAATGCTATCATACTTCAACATTCTTCTCCAGAATTCTTCACATTCACAATTTCTCAGGAGAGGGTATTAGCTGTCCAAATTCTCATCAGTGCCGTTGTGCTCAGCTATAACCTTGAACTGTGCCTGGCCTTTCTTTACTCCCTTCCAAAACACACTCCCAGAGTTACTATTTATTTTCTCTCCCCACGTATATATCCACTGAGAAAAGGCACCACTTAAGCCATTACCAATTTTGAGTTTAAATACTTTCACTTGAAAGTCTGCAGGATTTTGATCTGATTGGTACAGATAATTTGAGGGGGATTCTCTTTTGCAGCAACTTGGGAAGTAGCTCCGTCTTCTTGATGATAAGTTGCTGAGAGTAAAGGAAGAAAAGAGCATTTCAGTTATTGAATATTTAATTCTGGACAGCAGTTTAATCAGGACTGGGATTTGGGCAATGGCTCCAGCCCCCTCCTAACTTAGTATAGTTTCAGTTCTTAGTATTCCTTAATTATCCCACTGAGATGTTTGAGAAGCAACTAGTAGTAAATGAACTTGGCAAATCAGCTATTACCCAAGTAATGAAATACAAATACATATGTTTGACAATTCTGCAGGGAAATTTTTTAAGCCAGGATTCTCAATGGATTGTATTGGCCAAGAGAGGGAAAAACAGGTGTTGTTATCAAACCGTATCTACAAACAGTTTGACAGGAGTTTTAAAATAATGCACAGATTTTCCTTGCCATGAATTCCAAACATGTCAATTAACCTATGGAGAATCCTGATTGTCAAATAATGAATCAATAGACACCCCACAGGACAGCGGAGGGAGGGCTCGCAATGACGTCGGGTTAAATATTCAAGGCTTTCTCCCAAACAGTATATCTAAGGATGCATATCAGCTTCACATCTAACCTCCAACAAAGCAGAGATCAGCTCTACTGAGAAAATTGATTTTATTCAACAGTAAGGCAAGGGAAATTAGTAAATTCAATATTTGTAGAAAGAAAATAAGCGAAGCCAGCTATTCCTGGTGGTCTGAGACTGTTCTTTGTTTTGGTAATTATGCCTTTATGTTTTAGGGCTCTTATTTACATTTTCAGAAGGGCTTGAAATAGTTCATGCACCGAGTGTTCCCCTGTGCATCCAGGTTCTTCTACTGTGCAACAATAAAGTTGTCCCTGGACCCATACAAATTGAAAATGAATCCTAACTTTATAGAAAGTGCTGCTTTGCTTTCTCATTGTTCGGAGCTTCTTTAGAGCTGAATCACAAACTAATGATCTCCACTGCAGCCAAGTCCTTGGTGTGATAGTATCTCATTGTTGTGGAGCCCACATTTACATAATGCAGAGTCTAAAATACCTTTGAGTTCCAGAATAGAACGAAGGAAAATAATTTTATCCCAGTTTCTGTTGCACCTGGATGGTAAGGCACAGGCAGAAATAGAGCAACGGGATGAATTTACTAATGTTTGCTATTGGATGGTAAGCCATTCTAAAGCTATGAAAGCCTCCCAAACCCCATAGGTCTCCATTTTGCCATTAGCCGTACCAGTTTAAACATTCTGCTGCAAGAAATATTGACAGGTCAAGTACAGCTGGGAAGAGCACGTATCCCAGTGGCCTTTACACTGACAGTTTCTCCCACATTAAAGAGTTAACTAGCAGCCAACCAGCTCGAAGTGGGAGCTAATGAATGAAATGGAGATTGATATAGACTCTCTTTGGAGGTGCATCGATCTGTATCTTGTGAACTCAGCTTAGGAATTCTGCAGGCAGCATTGCCTGAGTAACCCTGGCATGGTGCCCATTAGCAAATAACTCTTTTAATGTTGGTCTTCAATTGATATATTTATTGTATCACATATTACAGCGACCCTTCCCTCCGCTGCTGTTGTATGTGATGGTTGTGCCATCAAGCTAAGGGAGAGTTCAACAGGGTGCATTGGAGTTTGGACAGCATCAATGAAATAGTTAATTAATTGCATCCTTCATTTGCATGTGATGTATCTTAAGAGGTCTTACTGGGGTACTGAATCTTCGTCTTTGCTATCCCATCTAGCAACAATGAATTTAATTAGGATTTTAGACCTTGGCAAAGACACGATCTCTTAGAATGATATCACAATGAAAATAGGGTTTAAAATAGTATAAGACTGATTAGTCTCACAATCTCTAATAAAGATAGAATCTGTGTAACTGATAAGTCTCAGAAACAAGCAAAGATAATGCCTGGTTAAAGAACCAAATGGTGACGTGCTAGATATTGATGGAGTCCAGTATGTCATCTTTAAGCCGTACTTCAGTGGGTCCTTTTTATTTCGCTGTGGTTCTCTAAGTTTATTAAGTTTAATATTCGTCAGAATTATAGCGGGGTCTTGGTGGTTCAACAGGTCTGGAGTGGGGCCTAAAATATATATTTTGATCCTTTCTCAGTTTTGATGCTGGTGATCTGTAGACTTTAACTATTTCAATGGTGATGTAAGACATTAGAGACAATGGAATTAAGAGGCGCTCAGAGGTCAATGTGCCAAAAATGTGAACTACTAAAATGTTAGCCTAAACATATGTATAAGAAATAGCAATATTCATCACAGTAGCTTCACTTTGGTGACTGTTCTGTCTGTGGAGGTGACTTTTACCCTTGGAACTGGGCTCCTTTCACCCCATTTCCAGAATCTGGGGTTTGGGCCTCTCCATGGACCAAGGATCCAAGCCCACTTCCTCATACACAGGGATTTCTGCTTTGATTCCACTTCTCTCCATTGCTTCTTAACTTCCCATGCAGTCATATGGGGTGGGGGTGGAGAGCCCCTTTTCTTTCATCAACACATGCTCAAAGGTATTTCATTATACTAGCTTGAAATTATTGTCAATATGCTAAATGAACAGACTGAAAACTTCCCTAATGAGATAACCTAGAAAAGCCAAGTGTCTCCTTCTGTAGGGAAAGATCCTGAGTCTATGGAGTTTGGGCAGCTTGTACTAAGAACTAAAGTCCACATCTCCTTAAATCTGTCTCTACTGCTCAGGTTTACCAAAGAATATCTAGCTTATTGTCTGAATGCAAAATTATCTCAAAGAAATCCGCTGCCAACTCTGTCTCTTACTGGAACAAAAAGCACCTAGAATTATTTGTTAGTAACATAACCAAGCTCATCCAGAGAGAAAAGTATATACTACAGTCCCGTCAGAGCTAGTTTAGTTGCCAGAGAAACAGAAGGGAATGGAACAATGCCTAAGATTTCAGAAGAGTATTTCTTCCCGGGAAATGATTCAGGTCAAAATAACAAAATGTTGGTCATTTCAGGGTGCCTGGCACATGACTAAGCACTTGTTGTTGTTCAGTCACTCAGTCTGACTCTTTGCAACTCCATGGACTGCAGCAGGCCAGGCTTCCCTGTCCTTAACTGTCTCCCACAATTTGCTCAAACTCATGTCCATTGAGTCAATGATGCCATCCAACCATCTCATCTTCTGCTGCCACATTTTCCTCCTGCCCTCAATCTTTCCCAGCATCAAGGTCTTTTCCAGTGAGTCGGCTCTTCCCATAAGGTGGCCAAAGTATTAGAGCTTCAGCTTCAGCATCAGTTCTTCCAATGAATATTCAGGGTTGATTTCCTTTAGGATGGACTGATTGGATCTCCTTGCAGTCCAAGGGACTCTCAAGAGTCTTCTCCAACACCATTTCAAAAGCATCAATTCTTTGGCACTCAGCCTTCTTTATAGTCCAACTCTCTCATCCGTACATGACTACTGGAAATCCATAACTTTGATATACATGGACCTTTGTCAGCAAAGTTAGGTCTCTGCTTTTTAGGTGGCTCAGATGGTAAAGAATCTGCCTGCAATGCAGGAGACCTGGGTTCTATCCCTGGGTTGGGAAGATCCCCTGGAGAAGGAAATGGCTACCCACTCTAGTATTCTTGTCTGGAGAATCCCCATGGACAGAGGAGCCTGGAGGGCTGCAGTTCATGGGGTCGCAAAGAGTCAGACACGAGTGAGCGACTTTCGCTTTCACTAGGTTTGTCATAGCTTTCCTTCCAAGGAGCAAGCGTCTTTTAATTTTGTGGCTGTAGTGACCGTCCACAGTGACTTTGGGGCCCAAGCAAATAAAGTCTGTCACTGTTTCTATTGTTTCCTCATCCATTTGCCATGAAATGATGAGACTGGATGCCATGATCTTAGTTTTTTGAATGCTGAGCTTTAAGCCATCTTTTTCACTCTCCTCTTTCACCTTCAAGAGGCTCTTCAGTTCCTCTTCGCTTTCTGCCATAAGGGTGGTGTCATCTATGTATCTGAGGTTATTGATATTTCTCCCAGCAATCTTGATTCCAGTCTGTGCTTCATCTAGCCTGGCATTTCGCATGATGTCTCTGTATGGAAGTTAAATAAGCAGTGACAATATACAGCCTTGATATATTCCTTTCCCAATTTTGAACCAGTCTGTTGTTCCATGTCCAGTTCCGTTGCTTCTTGACCTACATACAGGTTTCTCAGGAAGCCGGTAAAGTGGTCTGGTGTTCCCATTTCTTGAATTTTCCAGTTTGTTGTGATCCACACAAAGGCTTTAGCATAGTCAATGAAGCAGAAGTAGATGTTTTTCTGGAATTTCCTTGTTTTTTCTATGATCCAACAGATGTTGGCAATTTGATCTCTGGTTCCTCTGCCTTTTCTAAATCCAGCTTGTACATCTGGACGTTCTCAGTTCACATACTGTTGAAGCCTAGCTTGAATGATTTTGAGCGTTACCTTGCTAGCATGTGAAATGAGTGCAATTGTGTGGTAGTTTGAACATTCTTTGGCATTTCCCTTTCTTTGGGATTGGAATGAAAAACTGACCTTTTCCCACCCTGTGGTCGCTGCTGAGTTTTCCAAATTTCCTGGCATGTTGAGTGCAGCAATCTAACAGCATCATCTTTTAGGATTTGAACTAGCTCAGCTGAAATTCCATCAGCTCCACTAGCTTTGTTCGTAGTGATGCTTCCTAAGGCCCGCTTGACTTCACACTCCGGGATGTCTGGCTCTGGGTGAGTGGCACACCAGCACTGGTGCTACTCAAAATGCAGTGTTTCTAAAATGTCAGCAGGGCTGTGCCACCCCACGCCCAAATGTTTATGTTGAAACCTTAATCTCCAAAGTGATCTATTTGGAGGTGAGGCCTTGGGGAGGTAACTAGGACATGAGGGTGGAGCCTGCACAAATGAGAAGTGCCCTTATGGGAAGAGCCAAGAGAGAGATTCTCTCATTTTCCACTGTGTGAGGATACAGCAAGCGGGGGACCATCTGCAAACCAGATCTCACCAGACACTGAATCTGCTGGCAACCTCAGTCTTAGACTTCTAGCCTCCAGTACTGTGAGGAACAAAGCTTTGTTGTATAAGGCACCCAGTCCATGGTAATGTGTTAGAGCAGCCCAAGCTCACCCAGACAGTATGCATAATAAGTGCACAAGTGCATGAGGGGAGCAGCTAATCTTAAATTCATGCAGAAGGACCAGATTTGCTGTGGATAAAGCAGTGTGCCTGGAGATTAGGAGTTCTGTGAGAGCCCAGGCATGGGACTGAGCACAGGAGGCAGTGTGTGCGCCAGGGAATGTTGAAGGCAGTGAATCCTGGGAGGGTGTGACATGCAGAGTTGAGTTGAGGGGAGGCGTCTTTCTCTAGCACATGAATACGAGAAGAGCAGCAGATATTGGGTGTGTGGAGAGGAACAAGCAAGGGAGCTTTGACTCACTGCATTGAGGGGCAGATGAAGTTGCAGGGGCCTGGGTGATACTGGGATGGAGACGTAGAAAAGGGGTGATCCAAGTCTGAGGTCTCAGGAATGTCCCATGGCAGTGAACCATCCATGTGGCAGCTGAAGCCACGAGTATAGTAAAGACTGGTTAAAACTGTGGTTCTCAAACAGTGGTCCCAAGCCAGCAGCAGCAGACTCCCCTGGAACTTGCTTTTCTAAAGCAAGTTCCTTGCTTTAGAAAGTTCCTTGGGCCCCACCCCCAGACCTATGAAATCAGAATGTCTGGGGGTTAGGACCCTGGTCATCAGAGTCCAGCCATCCAGGGGATTCCTATCTTCCCTCCAGTTTGAGAAGCACTGGTTTAAGGAAAGTGTCACATGAGCACAGTTACAGGGCACAGTTTTCTCAGATGTGAACAGACAGGTAGGAAAGGAAGCAGAGTGGGGAGAGGGAAGTGTTTGCAGAAGGACGAGCGGTTAGTAATGTTGACTGCTGCAAGGGCTGGATAGGGAGAGGCCTAGGACCTGCCCATCAGATCTGACAGCTAGTAGATTGGTGATGTGGCTATGGCAGTTTCAGAGCAGGCCATCTGGAGTCCAGTTTCCAGAGGGTTGTTGAAGGAAGACCGTGTGAGGAAGTGGGGATAAGGAGCTTAGATTACTTTTGCAGCAGGCGTATCTGAGAACGGGAAGAGGAGAGAGGGGGGAGTTTTAAGCTGGAGGAGAGATATCTTTTCAAGATGTACAAAAGCTGACATCTTGGGTTTGTTCCTGGTTCCGGGGGCAGGAGCCAAGGAGGAGCAGAGGCTGCAGACACAGAGGTGACAGAGCAGAGTCTCACCTTAAACATGGTTTCCCTTCCCCAGACTCTCATGGCCTCAGTTTAAACATTTAATCACAGCCTTCTTCTAATTGTGACAGCGGCCTCATCGCCTAACATCAGACACGGCCCAGATGTAATATCCTGTATGAGGCACAGAACTGTCACCGCACACTCAGCTGTCCATGCCCTGGACTGGTGCCATCTCTTGGCTTCTCTGTTGCTTCCTCCCACTGTCCTTCGCCAGCTCCCCATGGTCAGCTTGGAGAATCCCTTCTTCTGATCCGTAAAGACCCATCTTCTCTCTGAAAGTGTCCCTTCTCCCCTAGGCAGAGTGAGTTGATTCTTTCCGCCTTTAGCCCTGTCTCACTGCAGTGTGGCCATGCTCTCAGGTGTCTGCATCAGGGACTGGAAACACAACTGGACCCCACTGACTTTTGATTCCACTGCCCCGCGCAGTGTCTGGCCATCCCAGGGGCTTCCTGGAAGTGTATGAAGGGCCTGTGCTTGGTTTCTGCATTAGAGATTCACTCTTCCATCTGCGTTGTTTGCCACCTCAGGTCTCTAAGTTTGTCCGAATACAGATAGGTTTTGCAGTAGCAGTTTTCTCTCTAGGATGAAGGGTTTCCTATGGTGTGGGTTTCATTACTTGAGCTGGAGCTTCCTGGAGTTGCCCAAGTGACTCACCAGTGACATATGAGGACCTTTCCAAAGCTGCAGTTAGCCTGGGAGAGTTTCTAAGGAAGTCTAGGCTAAATCTTGAGAATCACGTAGCCATTACCAAGAGACCATAAAACATGGGTATTCTGACCAGGCACCAAGGCAGCGTGGCCTCCAAGACTCATTAGCCAGGCAGCTCTTCCTAGAGCCACATGATAGTGAAATTCCGAATGCTATTGCCTGGCATACCAGCCTCCTCAATGTCAAAACTGGACACCATGATTAAACACTCAAAATGAAAATCTCCTTGTCGGGAAATTTCCAGCATCTTCATTTCCCCCCTGCTCCCAGGATGTCGGCAGGAGAGGAACATACACAGATAACACTATCGTGCACACACACAGTAATTGCAGGTTTAAAGACTAAAGGGATTGGTCTATTTGCTCTTCTTATACTAGAACTATTATATCTATATTTGTTTTCCTTTAGCATCAATGTATATGGAGGCATTTTATTTTTTCATGATAAAAATAAGCTTTTTATTATAGGCTTGAGAAAAGCATTGCTAACGTGGTGGTGAAATACACTGCTTTCTTAGGGGTCACTTTTAGTACTGGCAGTAAAGAATGAGTTCCCAATAATGATCTAAAGATACTGAGAAGTGAATCTTTTTCATTGAAAGTTAGTCAGGAATCTATCAGAGAAGGCAATGGCACCCCACTCCAGTACTCTTGCCTGGAAAATCCCATGGATGGAGGAGCCTGGTAGGCTGCAGTCCATGGGGTCACTAAGAGTCGGACACGACTGAGTGACCTCACTTTCACTTTCCACTTTCATGCATTGGAGAAGGAAATGGCAACCCACTCCAGTGTTCTTGCCTGGAGAATCCCAGGGACGGGGGAGCCTGGTGGGCTGCCATCTACGGGATCGCACAGAGCTGGACACAACTGAAACAACTTAGCAGCAGCAGCAGCAGCAGGAATCTATAATTATTCTTATATTTTCATCTTCAGTACTGAAATCTCTAGTTAAAATGTGAAACACTCTATCACACCATGTCTAACTTTATAATAAAAATGACCAAGAATCATTTCTAGCTTGCAGGACTCAGCTGGTATGTTTATAAAGTGTCCTTGGGTTTAGATCTATTTAGCACCCCCTTAATGGGGTCAAATATAACAAATTTTTCTCCATAAATGATGGTGAAGAAGTGATTGGAAGAAACTTTTCCATGTAGTGTCAGCTTTGTTCACTACTTTAAAGAATTTTCAAGCTTATAAAGCCCTGCTTTTTCATCATGGGAAAAAATAGATTATACATCGTTCAGGAAACAGAAAAAAAATTATAAGGAGATTTTGCCTATTGAATGTAATGGATTGTCAGGAACCCTTGACATTATTCTACTGAGAGGCCACACAAAATCAATACATCTTAGGCAAGCTTTAATTTATTTGTAGGTTCTTACAACAAATGACTTACCTTTTTTGTTTGCCATTTTTCTTTTTCACTTTTGCACTCATGAGTAGCTACGGTTTTCATCTGTCTCGTTATTAAGCACAAAACAAGATGATTGTGTCATTATTACCATCTATTTTTTAAGGAGAATGATTGCCATGCATGAAGGAAACACCCAAGAATCTAGAAGTTGTGTATAAGGTGCTGATTGTAAAGCATTGCCTTCTGCCCCCTTGCCTAAAATGCAGAATCTCCTCCACCAAGGAGCTGGACCCGACCCCAGATCATACACTGTGTTTTTCTTATGCCTGTGCCTCCCTTGAAGAAATAGCTCCCCCCACTCCCCAACTGCCGTGCAGCCTAGTTTCTGTAAGGTTAGTAGCTTATTTGAAAGGAGGATGCTTTAAAATACACAACTTTATAAAAGGAAGGACGGGATATTAAGAGGACTTGTTTTGATGGTGTTGATTCTGTGCTGATGATGGGGACTATCAGAGAATTTGGAGTGAAAAGTATTGGACATGTCCACCTACCAAACACTAGTGATTATGTGTATGCACTCTGGTAAACATTTCCTCTTTATATATTTCAGAAATTTTTCTTTTTGGTGTTAAATCAGTGCTGCTGCTGCTGCTGCTGCTGCTAAGTCACTTCAGTCGTGTCTGACTCTGTGCGACCCCATAGACAGCAGCCCACCAGGCTCCCCTGTCCCTGGGATTCTCCAGGCAAGAACACTGGAGTGGGTTGCCATTTCCTTCTCCAATGCATGAAAGTGAAAAGTCAAAGTGAAGTCGCTCAGTCGTGTCCGACTCTTAGTGACCCCATGGACTGCAGCCTACCAGGCTCCTCCATCCATGGGATTTTCCAGGCAAGAGTACTGGAGTGGGGTGCCATTGCCTTCTCCGAAATCAGTGTTAAAGACAATTAAAACGCAATTATTTAATCTTCATGGTCAAACAGATGAGCTGTGTCCTCCAGCTGCTTCTCCCAAACCAGGACTCTCGGTCAGCATGGCTGTGTGGAGGGAGTGGTGGGGGACATGCCAGAGTCAACACCAACCTGGGCCTGAACCCTGTTGTTCTACTTACCACCTCTGTCATATTGGGTAAACTCATAACATCTCTCCTTAGTTTTCTCATCTGTAAAATAGAGAAAATGATATTACTAGCCATGTCGTCCTATTCCGTGGGTTAAATTTCAGATGTATCGGACGTGGTAAACATAAGTACTCAGTAGACATTGGCTATTATTATGTGTCACTGCCAATGGGAACTCTGCATTGGGTAGGCGCTTGGCTTCTTCGGTGAAGACTGTCAGCCCAGGACTAGAAATGTCCAGCCTCAAACGAGGAAGTTTGAAGCTGTGTAACTGTGAGAGCAAGCATTTCAAAGCAATTCTTTACAGTAGTAATGGATGTGGCAAATGTGTGGATTTTGTTAGGATTTCTTCTGACAGCCATGAACACAGATATATTTTAAAGTAATGTAACTGTCCTAAATCTCGAGCGGGGAATACAATGACTTCTAGTATTATTTTTCACTTCTCCAATGACACTCCAGAAGTTATATTTGATAAATTCCTTAGAAGTTATTTGACTTAGGAAGGGCCCTGTACCATTTAACCTTGGTTTTGTTCTACTCAGACCTGTGTCCAAGGCCCATCTAATGTAATATATCACAAAGGTTAATACGCCAAGGCCTTCCCAGAGCATGATTCCCTGGGACCGCTTTTAGGGAAAACGACCTTAAAGTGAGGCTTTTTGCAACACCGCTAACTATTACCAGTCTAGGTTTAAGTATGCCTCTTTTAAGCCCATTTCTCCTCTATAAAAAAGCATAAGAGAAAAAACTAGTGTGTCAAGAATCAGGAAAGGTGGATAAATATACATAATCTTCTTTGGCTTGGCCAATCTCAAGAAATAGAAGCTGGAAACAAATATAGACTATCAAGAATTGTGCTGCTCTTAAAAATGATTAGTTCTGCTTTATATTCATGATCACTGAAACTGCCATGTATGATATAATCTGGGAAAGAAGTTGTCTAAATTTTTTCTAAAGAAAGTTATAATTTACTTAGCTTTTCTTGAAACGCTAAGGACTTGCTAGTAGTTTTATATAACCTGGCATCTAGAAGGAAATTCATGCTAAAGACGATGATAACAGATGAAGGGTTGGAGGTTGTATAGTCTCCTCTTTGTTCCTGGTCAAGAATATGACCTTTTCTTTCTGAGTTCAGATATATGAGTAACAGTTTTGGGCTGTCCCCAAACTAAATTGCCCTGCCATGACATGCTCTTCCATGCGTCACCAGATGAGTGTTATACAAGAATATAAAGTTTTTCATGTCAATAGTTATCCTTTCAAAATCTGTCTCACATGATGCTCAAAAACCAGCTGTAAAGTGGCATTTTTAAAAGAGGAAAGTAGAAAGGGTTCCTAACTCCACTGAGGTCCCTTAGGAATTTAATGGTGAAATGTACACCAAGGCCTCCCCATCTTTGGTTCTATTTGGCATTGCTTATTATGTTCTCAAAATGCCACTATGATTTTTACAAATGTGACTCTTGTTTGCTGCTTCATCCCTACTCCCCAGGGAAAACAATATCAATTGAACCTGCACAAGTGCTAAGTCGCTTTGGTCTGACTCCAGAGTGTCTGACTCTTTGCAACTCTATGGACTGTAGCCTGCCGGGCTGCTCTGTCCATGGGATTCTCCAGGCAAGAAGACTGGAGTGGGTTGCTATTTCTTCTTCCAGGGGATCTTCCCGACATAGGGATCGAACCCATGTCTCTGACATCTTCTGCATTGGCCGGCAGGTTCTTGACTACTAATGCCACTAGGCAAACCAGATTTACTAGATTCTAAATGCAAATCATATCATCCCTATCGGGCAAGTGGCCTGTAATAGTTTCCTGGAAGGTCTACTTGAAGGTTACGTAGTACTCACCTTTGTAATATGGTCTGGCATTTCATAGACTTAGTTGGTCTGTTGACATAGTTTAAAGAATCTCTACAAAAATGTTTACAATGCTGATTTTTAAATAATTGAAACTCAAAATTCTTAAATTTAAGAAATGGTTCCCAAGAGAAAAAAGCTTATACAAATATTTATAACTCCATTTGATTTCAACCATAATATTTTATGGGTAAATCAGTCATGAAAAATTAGTCTGCTAATCAAGGGCAGAGTCTCATTCATTCATGTATTTGATGAGCAGTAACAGAGGCCTACGAAGTATAAAAACAATACCCTGTATACTTTGGGATTAATGGGGAGAGGGAAGTACCATCAGAGGAATAACACGAAGAACAAAGTTCCTGCTCTAGGTGTTGAAAATCTAGTTGTACAGATACTCAGACGTGAGCCAACCACATTTTGTAGATAAATGTTTATCTGTAGAAAAGATTCCTGGAAGAAATGTACCAAAAAGTCATTAGTGGTTCCCTCTAGGTTATAGGATCACAAGTGATGCTTAAGTATCTTTTTATAATTTTTCAGTTTCTAAGTTTTCTAGACATACTTCTTTAGTAGGGCTCCCCAGATGGCGCTAGTGGTAAAGAACCTGACTGCCAGTGCAGGAGACCTACGAGAGGCAGGCTCGAACCCTGGGTCGGGAAGATCCCCTGGAGGAGGGCATGGCAACCCACTCCAGGGTTCTTACCTGAAGAATCCCACGAACAGAGGAGCCTGCAGGGCTATAGTCTGTGGGGTCACAAAGAGTCGGACACAACTGAAGTGACTTAGCATGCAGCATTTCTTTAAAAACAAGGAAAAAACTCTTGAAAGCCCCTTTAAGATGACATCTCCGTAAGTGTGGGTTTGATAGCTTTTCCAACGAAAGGTTATCACTCACTTTTCCTTGGTTTACATTTCGTCATCTCATCGGCTACTTCTGAAGCACAAAAGCTTTGGGCTGTGATAGACCTTTATTGGTCCTCCCTGCAGTAATCAAGCAAGGCCCCTGACTCCTAAGAATGTACATTTCCTTGCTGTAACGTTTATGCCTTCATAACTTTGTGCTAAGGTGCTTAGTCATGTCTGACTTTTTGTGACGCCTTGGACTGCAGCTTGACAGGCTCCTCTGTCCATAGGATTCTCCAGGCAAGACTACTGGAGTGGGTAGCCACTTCCTTCTCCGTCATAACTGTGGTTCTAGGTAAATACGAAGAAGTAGCATGGTCACTAACCCGAACATCAAGTGTTTGAGAGACTAGTCAGTTTCCTCACATAGCTGTCCAAAAGGCTTCTATAGTTGAGCATATCTGGCAAAGAAACTGTGAGTTTTAACTCTCAACTTTGTCATCCGACACCACTCGCCTCCTAACTATTAATATTACTGCCTACCACTGGGAGGTGATTCCTTTGACTGTATCTCAGCTTACGAACAATGTAGGAGTGAGGAGCTGCGGCTCATTTTTAACTCCAGTTCTGGCATCTTTCTACTGATGGGGGTCCAGGCACCCCCCTCCCCACTGTATATTCACATTTAAACCTCTGGTGATGTCAATACAGTACAACTGTACTCTTAATTTTCTTGGCATTTACCTCTATCTATAGTCTTCTTATATTTCCTTTCATTCAAAATAGATTACCATTGTCCCCAGCTTTGATGCCTCCATTTCTCTTATGAACAGTTACAATTCTTGGTCTTAATTGTACACAGTGGCATCAGCCTTTTTGTTTTTCATACTGAATAGATGGAGGAAAAGAAGACACAGCCACGGTGAGAGTTTACTGAGCGTATTGTCTGGCAGAAAGTTTTTTACCCCAAGTAAATTTCTCATTTGTTTTTTCGAGTTTGTGTTCAATAATTCATCGATTCCCAACAGCAGGGAAGAGTGAGAGATTTATGGTGTATGATTGTGTCATGTCTTGTTTTATCATGTCGATAGATAGAAAATTGACCACAACTACAAAAGCCTATTTATAATTCTATTTGATCACCATGGGAACTCATCAAAACAGAGGGCAGCGCCGAAGTTTCATTAACAGATCATCTCGGATCTCCCGCTGTGTCCTGTCTTCATTTTCTTTTCACATCATCCTCTTGCTTAGAGCTCTAGCTTTAGAGAGGAGGTCAGAGCCGCTGTAATGGCACATTTACCATTACCCACCATCCCCCAGATTAATATTAA